>NC_054377.1:15827633-16432008 GCF_017654675.1 Xenopus laevis | reverse complement strand
GACAAGCTGAAACTTTACGCTGGTGCAATAAGTACAGTATATAAAGTATTGTATTTTTAGCCATATTAATTTTTTATTGTTTAGTTCTCCTTTAAGGAGAACTCTCTGGTCCCAGCAGAGCCCCAAACTGGAGGCATTAATACTCTCACCTTACTATTGTAAAGTTTTGATTTAGTTGGTCTAAGAATGTATTTCTTTCCACTTCCGGGCAAACAAAAAGATATAATACACAGGGTCATTCTAGAGCGTTTTTCCTGTTGTTCCTGTTATTGTTGCATTGTGGCATTAACAGGATTTGCACAGCACAACCACATGTGGTTAAAAATAGGTTTATTGATCCGACGTTTCGGTCCCACACAGGAACTTTTCCCAAGGATAGCAGTGCAGTGAATGAACAAACAATATATCCAAAAAAAAGGCTCCAAAACTTTTGCCTGGTGACCATAAACCCCACCCACACACATGACATCATAGAGCAGTGAAACTGTGAAGTTAAAAATTCTTCTGGTCATAACACCGAGTCCCAGAGTGTTGGCACACCCTTATAGGCCCCCTCAAGCATCATATCACAGAAGACAATTGCAATGGATCCCAAAGTGGTATGGACCGGAAATACCGATAAACCCCCATGTTTACTAAAGTAGAGTTGGGCGGGACATAGGCAAAACAATCACACAATCATCTGCCCTACTGGTGGTTTCATGGGGAGCATTATACAACCAATCCCCTGGTCTTCCACCTGTAACCATAGCAGTGATTACAATTAAATATGCGGAGTAACCTGCCCAAACACCAACTCATATAATTGGTCTTTAGACACTTTCTATTTAAAGGGAAATAAGACAGGGGCCTCAGTAAGAGCCTCTCGTTTACAGTTAGTGCCATACTGTTGGTTACATTGCACTGCATTGCTATTAAAAGGCTTGTACCCCACTTTTTGAATACATAATAAAACATGCTGTAGGCCAGGCATGTCCAAAGTGCGGCCCGGGGGCCAAATATGGCCCGTCTTCAAATTTACACCGGTCCTCATCTTCCATCATGAAATTAATAATAATGAGGCCCACCAGCACAGTGCAATCAGGAATCGCCTAGCCGTAATATTTGGGCACATTAGTGTAATGATCTGCCACTTGGTCTATACTGCTGCCTGTGTGCTGAAGGTGTTAGTAATAGACACGTACTGGCATGTAGTTTACTGTTCTGGCACGTCATTACGTCTATTGACACCTTCAGCCCTAAAGAAGTATGTGAAGCGGTGCATCACTATGTGCCAGTACGTGTCTATTACTAACACCTTCAGCACACAGGCAGCAGTATAGCCCAAGTGGCAGATCATTACACTAATGTGCCCCAATATTACGGCTATGCGATTCCTTGTTTAAATGAGTTAAATTATGTTAATGGTTCAAAGAATGTCAGCCTGGATGGTCGGTCCCCACCCATTTTCACCTCAACAAATCTGGCCGTCATTGCAAAAAGTTTGGACACCCCTGTTGTAGGCAGTTGAAGTCTATGACAGACTAGAATGTTCATCTCATTATGTATCTCATGATTGAGAAGAACTCAATGGCATCTTGGACATGTGCTCACTGCCTTTGCTTTAGACAGCACAAGAAAACAAACAGGAAAAACCTTTAGTAAAAGTTTCTAATAGAAAGTTAAATTAAATATATAAAATAGAATTACAGTTGCAGAGATCTCCCAACTGAGGGGACACTACATTCAAAAATAATTGCAGATCATGTGTGGAGAAGATCAGAATGCTACCAAACTGACTGATATAGATATTGATACCAATGCTTTTTGATGAGATGTTTGGAAATATCTAATTTCCAAACCATAATAAGTACCTTGG
This sequence comes from Xenopus laevis, assembly GCF_017654675.1. Classification (NCBI taxonomy): domain Eukaryota; kingdom Metazoa; phylum Chordata; class Amphibia; order Anura; family Pipidae; genus Xenopus; species Xenopus laevis. Next base: position 16,430,150 of record NC_054377.1, on the reverse strand, counting down.
GGACATAGGTTTAGCCGTTGCTCTTATACACACACCAACAGATTCATTTTATGCACAAAACACTAATTTTAGGGACTAAAAGATGGGCACCTTTTCTAATTAATTGTGTACAGATGTAATTTTATTCGCATATATGTTCTATTTCCAGCAGAAGTGGGTTACTCGTGAGGTTTAGTGTCCCTTATGGCATTTTTATGGTTACTATATGTTGTCAAGGACGTTGTTTTCTTTGTTCCTTACAGGTGATTGAAAATGCAATATATCATGTTTATGTGTGGGCAGGCTATTTTTATAGTCATTCATTGTGAAGAACTTATGGTGGCCCCCCTGATTGAGTTTGTGTAGATGAAGAGAGAATAGCTATCTAAACACAGACAGAAAGGTAGATAGATGGGCAGACAGACATACAGACAATAGAGAGAGAGAGAGAGAGAGAGAGAGAGAGAGAGAGAGAGAGAGAGAGTGAGAGAGATGACAGTAGATAGATAGATAGATAGATAGATAGATAGATAGATAGATAAATAGATAGATAGATAGATAGATAGATAGATAGATAGATAGATAGATAGATATTGATAAATAGAGAGACGATGAGAGAGAAAGAGAGATAGAGAGAAAGATAGATAGAAAGAGAGACAAAGAGAGATAGAAATAGATAAAAAGAGAGACAGCAGGAGAGATAGAGAGAGAGAGATAGAGAGAGATAAAAAGAGAGATGGCAAGAAAGAGAGAGATAGAGAGAGATAGAGATAGATAAATAGAGAGACGGCCAGAGAGATAGATAGATAGATAGATAGATAGATGATAGATAGATAGATAGATAGATAGATAGATAGATGATAGGTAGATAGATACTCAAAACTGAAAAATCCTCAGAATGTGTTCTCAAGTATACTGTAAGGAATAATGACATGAAATGAAAAAAATTAATTGAATATTTTAATGAGTAGTTATGAATAAATCTGTCCCACTTTGCCTCGCAAAAAAATAAAAAAATGTGCAAAATGATGAAAAATTTGAGAACATTTTTTAGTCAATGCATGATTTTTTGCAGTGTTTTTATTGCACACAATACAGTGACGTGAGTGGGAGTTTATGCACTGCATTTTTTTTCAAGCAAAATCCATTGTACTGTAGTCTATGAGGGTGTTTTTTCACAAGTTTTTTTGTACTCCAAATCTATTAAAGTCAATGGGCATTTTTTTGCTGTGAACATTTTCGTGGTGAATTTTCACCACAGTTTCAGCAAAAAGTCACTGATGCTGAAACGCAGAATTTCACCATGAATCCAAACCTGGCGAAAAAACCTGATTAACATGAACCCAAAAGTCAATAAGAAGCATTGTGAATAGTAAAGTATCCATTGTATAGACCTTATTGTATCTTCAGAGCAGGGATCTCAAACCTTTTTTACCCGTGAGCCACATTTAAATGTAAAAATAGTTGTTGTGATTGATTATTTGGTGGCCCCTATGTGGACTGTCAGCCTACAGGAGTCTCTGTTTGACAGTACATCTGGTTTTTATGCAACCAAACTTGCCTCCAAGCCTGGAATTCAAAAATAAGTTCCTGCTTTGAGGCCACTGGGAGCAACACCCAATGGGTAGGTGAGCAACAAGTTGCCCATGAGCCACTGGTTCGGGATCACTGCTTTAGAGCCAAGGCAATCAATCCACTGCAATGTGTGTGAATGGAGACTGGAGGAGCAAGAAAATGTCAACCCAGTTGTTATTGTGTTCACCTGCAAGATCGGTGCAAATACATTTGAGCCCAACTACAAGTATCCCAATCTCTGTATTGACAGTTTTTTTTTCCCCAAAGGGTAATTTTGCCATTTACTAAAGTTATTGGAACCCACGGTACACAGTTTGATCGGTAGGTTGCCATAGCTTATTGACCTACAGTAGTTCCAATATACCCAGTGTTAATCAATGACAAAGGCCTCCTACAAGTCACTGGCTCCATTCCTCTTTAGAGTTAACAATGGGAGACATTTCTTCACAAACCTTTACTTGAAATAAAGCAGCATGCTACACCCCTCAGTACGGGAAGTATGGTATTATACAATAGTATTATAGGGCAGAAGCCAAACACTATAAATCACATCATTAGTTGAAAATCCAGTTGGTCAGGGCTTTGGAAAGAACATTTGTATTATGGAGCCATATCTCTACCACCATCCATTGAATGAGGTGACCATCATGTAGTCATACAGATGACTTCTTTATGGGGAGGTCTCAACCAGAATTGTACTGGAACTTACTGGTACATAACAAAGTTACAGTACAGTATTTGCTTGAGACAACTCATCTGCATGAGATGCAAATGTGCAATTACTACTTGAGGAGCAAATACTGCCATCTGGTGTCCATCAGTGGACATTGCACAGAGAAGAACGGCTTGATTAATGCAAAAATACTGCATCTGTTGGAAAAACTATTTGTGGATTTCAAGGATTCCTAAAACTTTTGAAGGCACACACAGTTTAAATTAAAGCAATTAGCGTGCATCCCCTAATCGATTAGGTTGTTTCCAGTGGCCCATAGTCTCCTATGTTCTTTGGGTTACAGAACTAGTATATGTTCCAAGATTTATGTAAATAAGAATTCTGGTTGCCCCAACACAAGACCAATATTAGAAGTGCATTTTTATCGAACATAGAAAACTCCATTTATGAATGCAAGAGCAGGTGCACACAGCATCGGACTGGGGTTTGATGGGCCTACAGAGGCTGCAATGTCAAGGGACCCACTTATGACTTCAAGTGCTCCCTCCACCACCTGCCCTGTGACGCATACCCTTTATCTCTTTCAGATTGCTTAGCTTGCGACAGCAGGGGAGCGTCCGCAGCATCCACAGGGAGCGGACCTAAGTCAGCAGGGGGCCCATGAAGGCCCACTGGGTTTTTTCCAGGTGTCCTGGCCCAGTCCGGTGCATTGCCACCCTCATGTGATGAATGAAGGCAGTACTGTATTCATCGGGGGAATGCAGGTGTCATATTTCACTTCAACTTTATATATAAGTTATATGTTATGTTACATATGTTTTTCACTTGGATTTTTGTTTTTTTTTACTCATTTTGGGGTCTGTTTTTCACTTGGAAGACCAAAGGGAGTGAGGTGTGGCTATCCGGCTTCTTCCCTCCCTACCCACTGTTAGAAGAAGCCCAAGAGGAAGCCCAGGCAGAACCTGGGGGAAAGAGACTCTTCTGTATATGTGAAGCGAAGGCGGTCATGAAGAACCTTGTCTCTTCTGTGCCTTATGGCCAGAGGGCTGGGGATTAAGGGGTCTACCGTACCTTTGGCAAAGAAAGACCTGAAGACTGCAGAACTTAGTGTAGTCTTCTGGTGCAGGATTCAGGAGATGTTGTGTTGCCTTTCCCTTTTAAGGGAGGGTTCTTTGTATTTTGCACCCTGCACATGCACTTTTTGGGTGACATGAAAACTTTATAGATAAAAGGAAGGGACAAATACAAAAGAAAAAATAATTGTGCAGGTCCGGACTGAGAATTAAAATAGGCCCTGGCATTTCAGGTACACAGAGGCCCAATCAGCCCACACAGAGGCCAAAACAGCCCCCACCAGCCCACTAAATACTGACTTTCTATGGCACCTTATAGCAGCCCCTCTGGCATTTGCCAGAACCCACAGATTGCCAGTCCAGCCTGATAGTTGGTATTGGTGGTTTGGATCAGTCATTGAAGCGTCATGCAGTATTTTAAGGGTATTTGGCCATTGCCTGTCTTGTAGTATTCTCAGTATCTTACTCTTACAGTTTTTTATGTTATCTGTACCAGTTTTTTTATGTTATCTGTTTTGCATTAATTTGATACCATAACACAAGAATTTCTGGCCATAAAATTACTACATTGCTATTTAAAAAATTAGGAAAAACATTTCCAGGTACAGTCCCAGGTGTCCATGATATGAAAATGAAATTATTACCCCCCCACACACACACACAAACATAATCCCTATGTTTCCTCCATAAAATCTTCTTCCAGCCAATCGGAGGGAATTATTTTATGCAGCAACTCCCCCCCCCGTAATAGAGTCTCCCTGTTCTCCAAATGTAATTGCATACAAATTCAGAGAACTGACACATGGTCATGTTTAGATTTTATGTAGGAAGGCATTTTATAATAAAAAAACAGCAGATGGTAATACAATCTCTTGCAGTCACAATAAACACATTCCTGCTCAATAGTACTCCTGGCTGATTTGAATGCACACTGTATTTGTATATCATTTCTTTCATTTTTTTTATGTAACACGCTGTTCTTTTGTGTATTAAATATCAAATTTGATTCTGGCTCTGATTGTAGTCACAGTTTGGAGGCCAGAAGGACTTAACCCTTATTTTGTAGGGGGGTCCTTTCCAAAGTTGGGCCTGAGCAAATAAACTGATATCTGTTAACAAAGACAGTTAGTAACTGGGATGGTGTATGGTGTTCCTGCATAAAACGTAGTAAGTGCTGGCAGAAAGGAACCAGCTGGGGCAGTTAAGTGCTTTCTTAAGTTATTAAGTTGTTAAAATAACTTCATACGTGTCTTGTGCTAGTCATGTCTCACGCTTGGGCCAGATGGGTGACTTGGTCACGCTGGAAACTCGCCCAGACTAACAATACTTTCTGAACTGATTGTGTACATCTTCCCAACATCACTTGCCTTTTTTGGTCAATGAATTGCTGCCATGGACCATGGTTTCTCAGATGCTCCTCAAGTCCATTATTGTGTGGTCATGTGATTTTATCTTTTGCTTATTTTTTGACCTTCATAGTAGATGCCTACCCTAGTCTATACCTAGCCGATTTATAACCTTACATCTGAAGTGAGTAGGTACTTATTGGTATTGCTGCAGAAGTTTCCTCCAAAAGGGCATTGGGCATACAGATTGTTCCAGAAAGACGACTGACAGATGGTTTCCCCATTTGAGAGCTTATAATTGTATAATTATATATGGCTGCTGGTCAAATGTTGGTTAAGCCATGGTTGTCTAAAATTGTATTATTCTATTAGTATATTATTTTTACAATAACAATTATTAATTACCCATAATTTATATAGTGCTGATGAGTTGGAAACCAATCTCTTTCATTACTCTTATTGCACTAGACCAGTGATCCCCAACCAGTGGCTTGTGAGCAACATGTTACTCACCAACCTCTTGGATGTTGCTCTCAGTGGCCTCAAAGCAGGTGCTAATTTTTCAATTCTTGGCTTGGAAGTAAGTCTTAATTGCATAAAAACCATGTGTACTGCCAAGTAGAGCCTCCTTTAGGCTGCAAGTCCTCATAGGGTCTACCAAAAAGTCAATCAAAGCCCTAATTTAGCATGCCATGGGACTTTTTTCATGCTTGTGTTGCTCCCAAACTCTTTTTGCATTTGAATGTGGCTCATGGGTAAAAAAAGGTTGGGGACCTCTGCACTAGACCATGGATCCCTAACCTTTCTTAATATGTGAGTCACATTCAAATAATTAAGAGAAATGCAAGCATGAAAATAGCTCCAGGGGGTGCCAAATAAGCTACAGTATGTGGCGGGCTATTTGGTAGCCCCTATATGGGCTTGCAGCATACAGAATGCTCTGTTTAGCAGTACACCTGGTTTTTAAGGGTGAAAACATATAGAGCTACTAGTTGCAGCTACTTATCATGGCTGCAAAATAGACAAAAGTCATAATTGGCTTTGCTTAAACACTACATGTGTTTAAGCATAGGCAATTCTCAGTGTTGTCTATGGCAGAGTATTTGTAGTCAAGTAGCTTCTACTAGTAGCTCTGTGTGTCTTTACCCTAAACAACCAAAACTTGCCTCCAAGCTGCAAATTCAAAAATAATGCTTTTAGGCCACTGGGAGCACCATCCAAGGGACTGGAGAGCAAAATGTTGTGCTCACGAACCACTGGTAGGGGATCACTTCACTAGACAGCTCATTGGTTATAGGCAGGCATGTTTCAGGGGCTGCTGCAGCTCCTGCTCTGCATTTCTAACTTCTAGCAGCGGAGTGGGTTGAGGAGAGGCTGCATCGCTAGTGCAGTGAAAGATATTGCGTTCACTGCACTAGAAGCGCCAAATTTACATTATAAAAAATTCAGCTCTTAAAGTTAACGGAGGCGGCTTCTTGCCGCCCTGATAATTGGCCGCTTCGGGCCGTCTGAGGCAAGATTCTCACCTTGCCTCATGGCAGGAGTGGCCCTGGTTATAGGTTACAGCACATGGCTACAGCTGCACTGTATATGAGCACAGATTAATTTTGCCTTAGATTTATATGTTGGACAAGATGAATCTTTATCTGGGTGAAGCTGGAGATGGAGATTTTGCAAATGAACCAATGATTTAAATCCCAGCTGTGTTTATTGATGTCATTCTTTAGAAAGGGCAGCCAAAAAAGAGAATTCAATATATTACTACTGCTGACCACTCAGAACTTGCTGATCTTCCCATTAGCACATGGGCTAAATGGGATAAACAGTGTCGGCCTGGGACACCAGGGGCCCACCCGAAAACCTTAGACCAGGGGCCCACCAAAAAAACATAGATTAGGGGCCCACTCTCAGTACTATTATTCTTCTTCTCCTCACTCAACCTCTGTTCTCCTAGTCTCTATTCTTTACATACTATAATCTATTATTCCTCTTTGTTCTCAAAGAAATAGGGAATGGCCATGAAATAGGCCAAATTTTTAGCAGCACAAGGGCCCACAGACACCTTGGCCCACCGGGAGTTTTCCTGGTATCCAGGTGGGCCAGTCTGACACTGGGGATAAACATAAAACCAACATAATACAAATAAAAGAAACTGACCAACAGCAAGACCAGTGAAAAAAATGAACATGAAGCATCTTGGGCCACCTTAGAGTTCAGGGAAGTTTGTGAGATGAGGTGTGCCATAGCATGGGAAGCAATTTGGGTCCCTCCTTTCTGTTCCTTGTATACTATTATCCCAATTTTTTTTATTTTGCATTGGTATCTGGAAATCACTTCCAGGCTCTATTTGTTGAGGATAGAACTCTTTAACCTATAATGGAGCATGAGCCCAGCAACTCTACGGAGGAACCCCATTTCTGCCACTTGTATCTGCAACATTGTTCTTTTGGTCAGGACTGTAACGGAGGATAGAACCGTAAGGGTTCATTTACGAGCACTCAGCACAGTTTAAGTCACACAAAGTTTGCTACAGTCATTGTGCAAAAATACTTGCATCTAACGGCACCTCCACTTTAAATTATCTTCTACTCTGCCTGTCCCAGAAAAACTTTAATGGGCCTATGGGCTATTTCCTTTAGATAATGGTATGTTTTTTGGAGTGTGGAAGCATTCTAGGGTACTCTGAACAAATCTACAAAGACACAGGAAGAACATTGTGGCATAACTACTGGGGCAGTGGCGTAACTAGAAATTACTGGGCCCCACAGCAAATTAATTTTCAGGCCCCCCAAATGTCTAGAGATTGACCTGTTTTACCAATATTTATTTATATTTATAATTATAAATTGTATATGAATTAGGACCTTATTGGGCCCCTACAGGGTCTGCTTGCTCTGTAATTACGCCACTGTACTGGGGAGTTCAAAGCGTTCGGACCCACACCCCCTTGGGGCCCACCAGAGCCATAATAAGACTTATTGCAGGTGCAACAGCAGGGTATTTGTGCACAAGAGTCTGAAGTATGAATCCAGAGTAATGAGGGCTCGGTAGTGGGCCCATGTTCACATCTTGCACTCAGGCCACTGCTAGTTACACCACTGTAGAAAATACAAACTACTTGTAAATAGTTTCCAGTAGCGTTGTATGGACTGGCCAAGTGGGTTGTAGGTTGAGTGCGTTCGGGCTAAAAAATGAGCCAACCTTCTGATGAGAGTTGGGTGCAGATCACCATTGAACTTTTTACTTGTGCATTGTGGCTGGGATCCTGATAGCTAACCCCTTCATTGGTGGGATCATGTTTGTAGAGACCTTTTGACATAGTCAGCTGAGGGGGTGGGCTTGGGCCTTCAAGTTCCTTCTCAAACTTGGGCCGGACAAGGCTTGGGTTGAAATATTTCCCACCTGTGCATCACTAAACCAAACTCAAGGCAGCAGTACTAACTGCTGAGCAAAACTAAACTGGCCATTCTGCTGTTTTCTAAGAAAATTCTATGGCTTCGGATTAGATTTCAACATGTGCTCAGTTGAGGGATGTCACTTCCAGCTCTCTCTTCAGCGTACCATTAAATTCACAGCTCTGCTTCATTTGCTGTCCAGGAAAACCATATAGACAATGGAACCCTATTTAATTTAGCAATACAGGGGCTGTGTACAAATGATGACTGGGCAAAAGGAATTCTATATCCAGTATATACAGTATGCAGAAGAGAAAAAGTGCACCTTCCAAGAGTCAAACCATTCTCCAAACAAAACTGTACTTGGTGAATGGCATTGACCTTCTATCATTCTCCTCATTCTCAATCTGTTAATCACAGAACACACAGGGCAATGTGGGAACTGGAGTCTTGGCTAGCGGAGATCCGACTCTTGTGCTGTAGCCAGGACGAGCAGTGCAGAGTACAGCAAGGAACAGACAGACACTGCTTTTAACAGCAATTTACCGGAAAACCTTAAAATCATTGAACCTTTTGGAAAGTTGCTAAAAAATTATATATTCATTATACTAAATTTGTATTTGGCTGGAGTTCCACTTTAATACTTCAGTTCATTCCAAGGACACATTTTTCTTTACACTTTTTTATACTGGCCCTTTTTTAACTTTTTGTTTTCATATACTCCTTTACTAAAATGTAGAATTCTATCAGAAATCACATGCGGTTTCTGTACCCTTTATGCCTATTAATCATAGTAGGGGTACATTATTCACTATATCATTGTAAGGGTCTACAAAAATAGCATTATTCCAACTGGGTTTTACCATAGCACGCGGCGCAGAAGTTGCTGGTTACTGTAAGTAAGCCGTTTCCAGCCCAGGCCTCGCTTTCTGTAGTATAAAGTTCTAAACTAAAAGCGACAGGCCAAACTGGAATTATTTATTCTTCTGCCTGGACCAATGTCACGTTTTTTTTTCTTCGGAAGCATTCCTTTTTGTTAATGCAGACATACACTCTCGGTGTGTGCCTGCAGGCGGTCAGGCGTACAGAGCAGTGTGCATTCAAATGAAGTGTAATTTGCAATTCAATGGCATCCCTACTCTTCTTCGCCTTTTGATAGAGAGCTCAAAGAGCAGTCTCCCCAAGCTAATTCTTAGAAAGTATAAGACAGGAAGCTGACGCCAATTAATCGGCTAAATAAGGACGTGGGACCGTGGTGCTCAACCACTAATATAACCAGGGTTGGGTCTGAGACTATGCAACCTACAGCTCAGATAGGGGCCTCCCACATCTCCTGGGCCCTCTTATCTGAATGCAATCAAATGCAAAGGGTGGGAGCACTTTATTACCGCGAAAATACCATTGGTGCCTCTGATTGAGAGTTATTACTCAATCACAGATATTTAATGATTATGGTGGAGATATGGTAAACTATATAGTAAGTTCTACAGCAGAGACACAGACGATTTAGAATCTACTGTAAGTGTTGAACCTCGTAGGTCATTTAAGGGCAAATGTTTTGTTTTGTGGGGCATCCAACATGGTTCACTTTCCATGAAACCGATTTGCATGGTTTCTGGGAGGTTTCCCCTAGATAAGCCTTGGGAGGAAGGGCTGAGCGTTAGCCTTTATTTAAGTGTCAATGCCACCTACTGCTCAAGCAGAATATGTGCGCTAGACTTCCACTGCTCTTAAAACTGGTGTCAGTAGATAAAAGCCAACATTTCCCACAGTGCTGTCCCACAAAATAAGATACCCAAACAAAACGTGACTTTGAGCTAAATCAGAATAAACTTAATCAGTGTTCCTGATGGGGTATATAATACAAACCTTAGATGCAATTTTTCAAGCTCTAATCTACAGCAATAATTGTCCATAAGGCTGGGCCAAGTTGACTGGGCACCCTAGGCAACCCAGCTGGCCACCTCTCTCCTCCTGTATATGTGTATGCCCAGGGATGTTGCACGCGGGAGGGGTGGTGAGAAGATGGGAGAGTTGGGCAGAAGGAGCAAGAGAACCCAGACTAGGGGTAGGCAGAAGACCCTTCAGAAGGTACATGTCCAGCATTCCCTCCACCATTGTTGTGCCCTAGGTAGATGCCTCCTCTGCCTACCTCTAGTTCCGGCCCTGGTTGTCAAACTGGTTTATTTTTTTAGTTCAAGTCCCACTCGAAGGTCGAGCCTTTGGGCTGAGTCCCCCTTAGCTTCTTAAGTGATAAATATAGGAACATAGTGGTGTATCACTCATTCAGCCATAGTTCCAAGAATATCTCAAACAGCAAATACTGATCAGTCCAAATTTCACCCTTCTGCCTGAACTGGCATTCAAGCTGGGTCTCAGACACGTCTTTGACAGAAATTGGCATCCTCGCCACTTCTCACCCCAACATTCCTATGGGCTGAGCCACTGATCCAAGGTGCACAATATGGGAATCATCTTCCACACGAGATGAGTCTACTGATCGATGGAATATCTATTCCATGTTTGAATAAGTGCCACTAACTGGTGGTCTCCTCTTGGTTCGATGAAGTTCATGGACATGACTACTGCCATAACAAGCCGATATTGTTCTAATAGATGGGTGGGATCAAAAAAAGCTGCACTGAGGGGGAATGGCAATAGGAAGAAACATAGCTGCAGCTTCTCCACAGCATGGAATGTTTTTTTTTTAACCCCCATGAAGTACAGAGGGAACATGAATGCAGGTGCTTTTAAATTAGGACTTATGCACTTGCATCCGGGGTGTCAGAAAATGACTGTGTATATGAGTACAGTGTTTGTGGTTACCTTTATTAATAAGACTTCTATAGATAAGGAGTCCAACCAATTCCCAGAAAAGGCACCTGAGTATTACAGGATTACTTCAGTTTCCATTGCACTGCTTATTCAGTGTGGGGCCTACATGCTAACAATAGCGCTTCTTCTGAAGTCCGTGTAAAATTAAGAAACATAATCAAGGTGATTTGTTCCATACAAGAGCTTGAAGACTATCAGATGAAAATAAATTCTCACGTACCCTGTGCTGCTTTTTCTTTCATCTCGACTCCATTTTCAGCTATTGTTAGCCCATTCTATTGACTTGAATAAACTTCTTTTTCCATGAATCATGCTGAAACTGTATATTGTAGCTCTTCCAAGCAATGACCATGCAAAACTGAGTTCAATAAAGGCATTGTGAAAAAAACCTTCCTAAAGATGCAAGTGAAGATCATTAGGTGAGTTTTTTTTTTAAAAAAAAGGGTGGGTGGGGGCACAGTTGAGTCATATGTGTATTAAAGAATCTTTATTTTGTGGAAGAATTACAGGATTGCGCACCAGCTCATGAGTTCTTGATTACTGTAGTGATAACAGCAAGATGCTTCCAACATGTAAAGGGTCATGTAACCCCAAAGCAAGTGCTGGAGTACTAAGGGGCACAATATTCCACCCTTTAGTGCTCATGCCTGCGCTCAGCAGATTTAAAATCTGGTGTAAGGTGTAGAGCACAGCAGCTGGTACAAGACAGCCTGCTCCTGAATGTCTGCCATAGGAGTAGGACACAGGGTAAGTATAGATTCCCTGTGTGGCAAGTGCTCCTAGATGCTCCCTATGTTGCATGTTTGAATGATGGGAACTGGTAAAGAGCAGGTTCATCTCCATGTTTCTCAGAACACAGGCAGTGCTGTAATTACAAGAGGGCACAGGCGGTGCTGTATTTATAAGGGAGCACAGGCAGTGCTGTATTTATAAGGGGGCACAGGCAGTGCTGTATTTATAAGGGGGCACAGGCGGTGCTGTATTTATAAGGGAGCACAGGCAGTGCTGTATTTCTAAGGGAGCACAGGCGATGCTGTATTTATAAGGGGGCACAGGCTGTGCTGTATTTATAAGGGAGCACAGGTAATGCTGTATTTATAAGGGGGCACAGGCGGTGCTGTATTTATAAGGGAGCACAGGCGGTGCTGTATTTATAAGGGGGCACAGGTAATGCTGTATTTATAAGGGAGCACAGGTGGTGCTGTATTTATAAGGGAGCACAGGTGGTGCTGTATTTATAAGGGGGCACAGGCGGTGCTGTATTTATAAGGGGGGCACAGGCGGTGCTGTATTTATAAGGGAGCACAGGCGATGCTGTATTTATAAGGGGGCACAGGCGATGCTGTATTTATAAGGGAGCACAGGCGGTGCTGTATTTATAAGGGGGCACAGGCAATGCTATAAACTGGAGATTTGTGTGTTCTTTTTTTTCACTTTGCACCTTGCCCACATGAGTAACTGACCACTATATTTTCTTATCTATTCAGGTATTAAGTCATCCTATTTGGGGATAATATGTTTTTTTTAGATATAGATGATAGATAGATAGATAGATAGATAGATAGATAGATAGATAGATAAAGATAGATAGATAGATAGATAGATAGATGATAGATAGATATCGGAGGGAGAGATGGGTGGATAGAATTGCACCTCTTAGTACTCAAAGGGCCAGATTCAGTTCAGTGAGAAAAAGTTATCTCATGGTTTTATCACGTGAAAAATCATGGACGAGATTTAATTTGAGGAGAAATAGGCTTTAAAAGAGTTTCCACGTGATGAACAGTGAGATATGTTTGTCTAGAGGAGAAAAAACTTTTCTCCAAATTACAGTTTCTTTCCCATAGACTTCAATAGAGTTTTCACGTGATAAACAATAAGATAATTTCTTGTCCTTGATTTTTCAAGTGAAAAACTTTTTTCTCACTGAAATGAATCTGGCCCAAAGGCTTTTGGCTACAGGTGCTGATGGCAGGGCAGGGTGCAAACTTGCATCTGTTTTTTGCACCCACCAGTAAATTGCCCCTCTATTGTTTCTATTGACCCCATTCTATGTTGGCATACAATTCACATTCATTCAAAAGTTTTCCTCTGATCCTTTGATCTGATTTTCCGGGTTCTGGCCTCTTTTATAATCTTTTGAATAAAAAGATGATATTGTACCTTTGGGCAACATTAATATTATACATTTCTTTTCTATGAGTTGCAACTATTATTTTTCAGGTGAGCTTTATAAATACAGAGAACAATGCTACGCGGAAACTACAATAAAGGATTCATTGCTGCTCTAAAGGTAACCCCCGTGTAATTAAAGATACAGGTTGTAATGGTCAGTGTATAAAACACTGTGAAAAACATGTTACTCTCTACTCCTTAATGGTTTTATACCTATATGTCCACCATTCATGCCTATTTCTGGTTGTGTGCACACCAAGCTATAGTGAGTTTATAGAGTCATAGTAACAATGTTATTGATATCATAATACAACAAGTGTCATGGAGTCTAGTTAGGCTCATTGGGGCCAATATGGATAGTGTCCTGTCTTCTCTTGGGGTCTTCAGACTTCTTCATGAATGGAGAATCCCCAAGAGAGTCTACTAAAGTAGACTGCTCTTGTTAAAGGCATTACTTGTGCAAGAGGCAGAACATATTTGCTCTAAGGGTTGCTATTTTGTGTAATTAATGTGCACTTGAATTGTTTTTAATTTCTCTTGGAGGTCAGAAAGCATGGATCCATGCATGAGGTGTTGCATGAGTTTTGTTAAAAATGTTCCTGTATGTCCTCTTCCTTCTCCAATCATGTTGGCAACCGGTTGAGTATAGATGGAGGGAGATGCCCTGAAACAGTCTTGCAGTACTAACGGTTGAAGATGAAAAAGGCATTAAATTAACCTAATTGTGAATTTCGTTACACAATTGTGAATGTTTTCTAATTCCTTTTCTAGTTTGTTATGGAGGTGGCTAGTGATGGGTGAATAAATTCACCAAGCATCGATTCACGATGAACTTTCACTTTTCGAGAAATGTTTTCACGAAACTGCGTTGAAAATTGGCCAGCGTAAAATGGGGATTGGGGAAGCTTCTATATCAGCTGGATCTAAGCTTCAGGTCCATTAATGTTATATTCACATGCACTATGGTTAGCTTTAGTGATGGGCAAATTAATTTGGCAGGCATGGATTAGAAGCAAATTTTCTCATTTCTCCACCATGAACAATCCGCTGCAACAAAAAAAATTGGTGCACGTTAGAATTGTCGCTCGCATAAAATTGTCGCGTGTAAAAATTATTTGGACGCCCATTGACTTTAATGCATTTGGACAAAATAGTCGCATGTATAAAAATTGTTGACGCCAATTGACTTTTTCGCGGATTTTCACAGTTTCGCAAATTATTCAAGGAAGCCAAACCCAGATTCGTCCATCACTAGAGGTGGCCAATATGAGAGACACACAGCAACAATTTAAATTCGTGCTTCAGCATTTCTAATGTTTTTACTGATCTTGGCCGGCACACTGGCACAATATTTGGAAGCAGGTGAGTATTTTCGGGTGATGCTCGTGATTGCTTGTACTGTAATCCAAGGAATGTGGGCACAATTCCATTGTGGTACTTCCAAGACTTTTATAGTACGAGGAACAGGGAAGTCCAGCTCCAAAAGTTTAAGATTAATTGACGTATTTAAATGTGGAGGTCATGTTGAAGTTCGTCATAAGAGTATATTCCACTAACTCTCTAATCAGTTTGTTATGGCACATTTGTGTCCTGCTAACCAGTCATATCTGCACCCAAGGACTACTAGAGAATAAACATAACTTGTCAGAACAGCAATGCTGAATCTCAAATAAAGCTTTGCGTGGAGTGAAGCTTCAGCCAATCATTTTATTTAGTTTGAACAAGAGTTAAACCACGGCAGCATTCTATGTGTGTGTGTAAAGGCAGGCATTATTGGCCACAAGGCATAATTAGACTAGCTAAAGGTTACATAATGTCTGGAGTTTGCACTTAATGTGGTATTGCTGCTGCTGTTTTGTGCATTACGAAACCCCAGATCAGCTTGTGATGAGGATGTTTCATTTGTCCCGTGGAATCCTATTAGGAAAGCTGCAGCAAGAGGAGAAATATTTAACATGTGACAGACTGGGAAATCCTGTAAAAATTGCATGTATTGATGCTGTCAGGGTTGTTGCTGCCATGAGACAAGGTGAGAACGTTGCCTCAGATGCCAGTGTGCCGTAGGTTACAAGGCTAGGTAAATTTAAAGGAGAAACAAACCTCTTATTAAAAAACCCCTACCTCCCACCCCATATAGACCTCCCTTCCCCCCCCCCCCGCCTAGCTGCTCCCCCGGGCAAATGCCCCAAACTTTTTACTTACCCCTCGGTGGAGATTCAGGGATCAGAGATCACGGCAGTTATCTTCTGGGTCTTCGGTAATCTGAGAATGATACCGGGGAAGCGGCGAAAGCGCAGTTGAAGCAATCTCCCGGTTTGCGACAACAGCACATTTGCCAAAATGGACTGAAATTTCTGAAGTGCTGGAAGTAGACACAAAGACCCGGAAGATGGCTACGGTGAACTCCGATCCCTGAATCTGCACCGAGGGGTAAGCATTTGTCTGGGGTAGAAGCTAGGCTGGGGGGAGGAGGGAGGGGGGGTCTATGTGGGGTGGGGGTAGAGTTTTTTTTTAACAAGGGGTTTGTTTCTCCTTTAAAGGAGAAGGAAAGTCGCCTTGCACTTGGGGGTGCCAAATGTTAGGCACCCCCAAGTGATTGTATTTACTCATCTGAAACCACCTATCAGCAGAAAACTGCACCGGCCTGGGGTTATTCCAGTGAGCACCATGGAGTGATCCCCTTCCGGCTTCCACTTTAAGAGCTTACGTTTTTTAACGGACAATTCTAGTGCAAAGAGCACAACTGCACTTTCTGCAATAGCTAACTAGCTATGTCCACACCCCCCCATTCACCACCATCAGAGCACAGAAAAGGTAAGTGCAGGAGTTGGTTTGGTGGGACCTAGAATCAAACCTGAGTGTTAAAAACAAACTCATATTCATCCAACAAGTAGGGATGGAGCTGGGCGAACTTGAGACATTTCAAACATTGCCAAAATCCTCCTGTAAACAACTCCTGGGAGGTTGACATCTCTGATGTATTATTTCATTGTTGAACAATACATAGATATGTCTAGCACGTGTGTCAGGGATGTCCAACATGTTGCCATTTGGCTGATGTAGAACTAAGGGTTTGCCAAAAATTTTTGGTTAATGGTCACCTTAAAACTCCAGTGTTCATTCAGGGCCTCTCTGAACCCATAGCAGCTGCAGATACTAAATACTTGAAATAGGTTTTCACAGTTATACCCCCCTTCATTTCAGTATTTGTCTTTTGTCTGATATTATGGAACTACAATTTCCATTCCCCCATACAATACCCCATACTGTCTGTTCTTGTACATGACAATTTGTTGTACGGACTATAAACATTGTGGTCTCCTCCAGCTAGGATTTCAATCTTTTCTGGAACAAAATGCCAGGCTTCCCACCACTTTTAGGTTTCTCCCTGTTAACAATACTGCCATCAAGTATTATTTTTCTCTGCGTTGATGATAAACTACAAGCCAGGAGGCAACCCTAGATGTGTTTCTTGGTTCCAAAACCAGAAGCCAACAATTTTTTTCAGCATGGTGAGGGTTTTAGTTTTGAATTGTATTAATATTCATAACATGCATCTACAGATGCTTCTGGTTACAAACAGCTGTCTGAACATAAGCCCATCAACAAAACCAGCAGCTTTGTGCTTGTTAGTGCTCAATAATTTGCACATGACACATTTATCTTAGGGAGAGAAAAGCAACTGTGGCCAAACCTCCAGAATTGCTTGGAAATAAGTGTCCTTATTATTTATAAGCCAATGTTCTCCCACAAGGGCCCTGAAGCTGTTCTGATCCCATCTAAGTATTGGGTAGTGACCAAACCAATGTATTAAAGGAATTAGATCTTCTGTCCTTCTTCTGTCATCAATAGATTAGTCTCACTGTAGCTTTTAGGGTTCAGTTGAATTAAAGAAGTTATTTCTGTTTTGCATAACCTAATTTCATGGAAGTTTAGTCAAGTTATTTTTGTCTCCATAAGATAAATTGCTTGTGTAAACACACTTTATCTCCTGGGTACATATTACTTGCTACAGCAGGTTTACTAAAAGTGATGGTGCGAACTATGATATTTGGGTTGTTAGGCCCAAAGATCTATGTTCTATGGATTGTGTTTGTTGGATTTCATGACATATATTTAGTTAGGGATTATGCTGTTGTGTTTAAGGTGGTGTGGCGGTTCTTGATTGTTGAGTATTCCCTGAAAAATTTAGGTTATTGATGTTTGTTGGATAGTGTAACCAAAGTAAGTAGAGAACTGTGTTTGTAGCAGAATGTCTAGGCTAAAGCTGGCCTAGACGCAAAGATCCGATCGTACGAATCCTCGATTCGTACGATTTTCGCACCGTGTGTGGAGAGTCCCGACATTTTTCGTCCCACGGAGATAGGTCGTTTGGTCGATCAGACAGGTTAAAAGATTTCTGTCGGTTGCCGATAATATCTTTGCGTGTATTGCCGATCGTACGATTTTCAGTGGGAGACTGTCAGTAGCTTTGTCGGACATAACATTCGTACGGTTGATGTCAGGGGCAGAACATCGGCTAATCTGTTCTTTTCTACTTTATTTGATCGGAATGGTTAGTGGCAGATTGGGAGATGGGGAAGTCCGATCAATCGAGGTTTAGAACGATCGGATCTTGGCATCTATGGTCATCTTAAAGGGATACTGTCATGGCAAAAAAATTTTTTTTCAAAATGAATCAGTTAATTGTGCTGCTCCAGCAGAATTCTACACTGAAATCCATTTCTCAAAAGAGCAAACAGATTTTTTTATATTCAATTTTGAAATCTGACACAGGGCTAGACATTTTGTCAATTTCCCAGCTGCCCCAAGTCATGTGACTTGTGCTCTGATAAACTTCAATCACTCTTTACTGCTGTACTGCAAGTTAGAGTGATATCACCCCCCTCCCTTTTCCCCCCCAACAGCCAAACAAAAGAACAATGGGAAGGTAACCAGATAGCAGCTCCCTAACACAAGATAACAGCTGCCTGGTAGATCTAAGAACAGCACTCAATAGTAAAAACCCATGTCCCACTGAGACACATTCACTTACATTGAGAAGGAAAAACAGCAGCCTGCCAGAAAGCATTTCTCTCCTAAAGTGCAGGCACAAGTCACATGACCAGGGGCAGCTGGGAAATTGACAATATGTCTAGCCCCATGTCAGATTTCAAAATTGAATATAAAAAAATCTGTTTGCTCTTTTGAGAAATGGATTTCAGTGCAGAATTCTGCTGGAGCAGCACTATTAACTAATGTGTTTTGAAAATTTTTTTTTTCCCATGACAGTATCCCTTTAAGACTAGGGATAGAGCTAAGTTACTTTAATAAAATTATTGTAATGTATGTGATTTTATTATGGTATTATATTAACTCCAGAATTTCTTGACAGAAGTAACCAAGGTCCCCAACAAAATATGACACAATGACCCCAGCAAACCTCCCTACCCAGCTGTCTATTCCTAGCGCCTCTCTGTACAACCTCATTGACAGTTTACAGAGCAGATTGTGTGTTCAAAAATTGCTTTTCCTGCAATTGCACATTCTCCTCTGTCCAGTAACAGAAAGGCACTATGCAAAATGCGTAGCTCCAGTATGCATTTTATATACATCCAGCCTATTGGTATTCAACGGACAAAAAAGAGGAGACAGTTAAGTATTTCTGATCCACCTCCAATACTGCATGCAAGAAGAAGTTCCTTTGACAATCAGGCCCGGATTTGGCGCCAAGACTAGGGCGGAAATATTTTATGGGTGGCACCCAGCCGCATTCTAATGTTCTCTGAAGCATTTCCTAATCCCCAGTGCTCCGGCGGGAACCTGTTCACACCCGGGGGGCGCTCTGGGGGGGGCTAAAAAACCCTGGAGGCAGCCAAATTAGAAATCTGGGCCTGTTGACATTTTTATAATTCCCTTATCCCAGAGGTTTTTTTTTAAAATGTTTTGGGTTCAAGCCCCTAATATTTGGCAAGAGCCCTCCTTAAAACATAATGGGGTAACTGATATATAAAAACATTGTGGCATTAGTCATTCATAGTGATGGGTGAATTAGTCCCGTTTCGCTTCACCGAAAAATCAGTGAATTTCCCGTGAAATAGCGAAAAAAGCATTGAAATCAATGGGCGTCAAAATTAATTTAACGCCCGACAATTGTTATACGTGCACATATTTTGGCCAAATGCATTAAAGTCAATAGGTGTCTGAATAATTTTGCTGCGCATCAATGTTTATGTGCACGACTATTCTGACACGTGCCAGGGAATTTTTGCTGCAGTTTCACGACCATCACTAGTCATTCAGTCATGTTTTGTAAAACAGCAAATGACCTTATAACCTTTATCCCAAAGATCACACTTACAGACCTTCAGGCTAGGCTTCCAGCTGTATTTAGTGGCATAATGAGGACCTCATCTTATATTTCTTTTTAATTTGCCTTCAAGCTGAGGCCCCCCAGTCACTCCTCTGGGTCCCCAGTCGAGGAACCACTATTTTAACAGCTGATATAACACCCTAGACATAGCTGGCCAGGGACATGAATGGGCAGATCAGCAGAATTAGAAGTTAATAGTGGAAGTAAAAGCCTAAATTTGTCAGTAATTTTTTAAGATTATGAAACAATACTTATTTTGTAGTAATACGTAGTATTTCTAAAATGCTGACACCTCTATTAGCCATTTACTACTGAGGTCCTGTTTACTCATAGCCACGTATCATGTTTAATTTAAATATGTTCTTCAAATGTATAGACAGTAAAAAGTCTTTGTAGTTGCTGGGATATTTCTAACATCTGACCTCCTGCTGTATATTTTATACTGAGAGGACCCAGAAGAACAGCTGTTTCCTGTTACAGAGCAAACAGCTCACATGGCTCCCTGGCTGGATCCGAAAATGTTCTGCTTAGTAAAACCCTGAGTCATAAATAAATTGGTCACCGTGTAGCTTCTATGACTTTCAACCTAACAGTTTCTTCGAAGGACATATTTGAGAGGTTTGAAATGATGCAGACAATGATATGGAACAATAAGAACTGTATATTATATTAACTATCACAATAAGGGCACAGGAAATGTTGATGTGGTCCCAGGTTTGTAGCTCTATGGAAAGGGTTCAAAGCTTGCAAAACTTCAAGCATTAACTTCAGTGAAAACTGCTTATACTGTAACAATGGAAGTTCCAAAACTTATTAGTTCAGCAAGCAATGACAAATTAAGCCCCATGCTCATGAAAGGCCACATAAACCTTTTAAGGCAATGTTGTCCAACTCATACAATTCTTTGATGAGAATCATCATCTTAAGGTGGCCATACATGGAGAGTTCTGCTCGTTAGGCGATGTCGCCAAACGATCGGATCTCCCTCCGATATGCCCACCTTGAGGTGGGCAATATCGGGCTGATCAGATCGTGGGCCCTGGGGCCCAATGATCGGATCCTAACGTTGCCTTAACGGGCGGTCGGATCGCGGGACCGCATCAACTAACAGATGCGGCCGCGATCCGACGGGATTTTTATTCCCATCCGACTCGGCCTGTCGGCAGCTTTTATCGGCCCGTGTATGGCCACCTTAACTCTACATACACAAACAGATTTGCTGGTTTGGTGAGGCCCCCAAATGAGCAGATCTTTACACAAATAGGGGACCCCTGTGCCAATGATTGGATCATAATAGGTGCCTACAAAGCACTTAAAGGGAGAATCATATCAACAGTGCAATGGCAGAGATGTTAAACTTGATCCATTGAGGTCCAGGTGCATCTTAACTCCAACCAACTCCACTTCCAGTCTCAGCCCACCCCTATTCCACCCAGGCTTCTATCCAGGTTCCTCCCATAATTGTGATCCCTGTTCCACTGCTTCTAAGGATTAGGGCAATGATTCTATGATTGGGTACATTATGATGCGGGCGTAAAGGAAAAATCGTGAAAAACGAAAACTCACTGAAGTCGTAAAAAAGTTGTTATGTTTGCTCCAAAACATTACGACACCTTCAAGCACTTCTTAAGAGTGCGCAATTAAAATTCGCAAACCGCAAATAATATTCGCAATGCAATATCAGTTTAAGGAACAATATTACAGTTGCAAGATGTGGATTTTTATTCTTATTGGTGCAAATTGTTTTTCTATTTTAATTGCATTCCCCCCATTGTCTTATCATTATAGAGAAAAGGTATAGGGTGTTTACACCCCATTCTGAACCTAGTAGCTTTGCCTGTGATGGCTAAATGAGACCCACTGATGAAGAAAAGACAGAAGTGGCCAAAACATTACATTTAAAGCCTATAAATAATGTTTGGCATTGGCCGTATGTTTATAGTAGTTTATTGCATTTTTTTTCATTTTCTATTGTCACATCAAATGTAATGTCTTTTATACAATGGCTAATTGTTTCTTTTTAAGGAAGTGGCCTGACAGTTCATTTCTATTTTTACCCAGCTCCCCTCCAAGGAAAGCGACATTCGGCAGGGTTAAATGCAACAAAACCAGCCCAGACCCTTTAAGTCATCTTCTGTCAGGTGCTAAAAATAAAAAACGCAAGTTGAGTAGAGATGAATAAAACAAATGCTTCGCAGGACGAGCAGTGTTTGAATTATTTCAAGACATGCCCAGACATGTTCTCGAGGATACCCAGCATCGCTAATCTGTGATATACACTCTACCCGCCATCACCGGAGCTTTTCTTTAGCAAGGGCAGGGCCTATTTTTAACATCATTTCGGCAGAGGAAATTAGGTCATTTTTGAAAATGAAGCACAATTAATTTTTTTTAAGAAAAAGGTTTAGATAACAAAACCGGGGGAAACACTTAAAGAGGGAAAGGCCACAGCCCTATATAACTGACGCCGTTTCTGTTGGCTTCTGATACGCCGCCCCTGTCCTCGGCCATTAGTCATCTAATGAAGAGAATGTGTTTGGTAATGTTTATCCAAGTGAAATCTGTTTTCCAAGAAATCCTTTATATAAATTGCCCAATTTCAGTCTGGATCTTAGCATGTTTGCCTTTCTTTGTTTGAATAACGGAATCAAATAAATGCTGGGCAGTGTTCGGGGGGACAATTCCATTGTTTTCTAAAACACTTAATAGCAAAATAAGAAATGCTAACTAGCTTAGATCACCGTGCACCCGGCAGAAAGGAATAACACATTTACTGTGAGCTTCATTACGCTCTGTGCTATAAGAGAATGAGCTAAGTAACATGAAACTTTGTAATAAACAGACGCAACATAATAAAATGCTTAAAATAAAAATTCAACATGTGCACCAAACTCACTAAGGAAATGGTCATATGACTTTGGAATCGACCTTGAATCCTACGAGCATGTGAGGCCCATGGGTCGGGCAGGTTAGGGTAGGATAGGGGAGTTAATGGTGAGGGTATAGGCAGGTGGTGGGTCTAGCGTTTTGGTATTATTAGACTTGCCACCTGTGCATTAGCTGTGATCTGCTGGTAACCCTACCTCTTGTTAAACTCAATGGCAGGCTCTGTGACATCACTGGAAAGCCCCATCCCCTCCGTGATGTTTCAGGATGAAGTAAAGGTGGTGGGTTAGCGTTTGGTGTGTGTTTTTGTGACCCACACACCATTATTGGCCAGTAGAGTAACAGGTGAAGGTCTTCTCCAGTTCTACTGATCTACTAATCAGCAGATTAGGCTTTTTTTAAGGCTTTTAGCTTATTGTTATGATTTGATTCCGGATGTTTTACTGCTGAGCCAATAAACATGAAGTTTTACTATATTTATGGAGATACGGCCTGTGTGAACACACTAACTCCTTGTTTCTAACCAACCTAAGAAGTTAAGTGGATGGATCTTCATGGGGTCAGTCAACATATTGAGGCTTCTTTGGTTCCACGAGGACAATGCCATAACTTGACCTTGGTACACATTTTGTTCTAGTCTCACCTCCAGCATTAAAAAGTCCAGTCATACAGATGCAGAGCCTAGTTTTCTAACAGATCTGATAGTTCATCAAAAGGACATATGTAATTCCCACAATATAAATGTACAAATGTGGTATCCACACTTTCCAAACAAAACTGATGGAAAGGCCATTATCCTAGTAACGTTGGTATAGAGTCCCATATAGTTCATCAGTTTACTATCATTTCTTCTCCCTGTACCCCAGCTGGTCATGTTACTCAAGGCTCAATTTCTAGACAATCCAGATATCTCTTAGAAAAATAATGTTACTATGAATATCTAGTGGATACCTAAATCAGCACAACATTTTACTGGTCCAGATGCTATTATTCACAGATAGGTTCCACCCCAGACTATTACAAAAATGTAGTTTTCTTCCAGTGAACCTTACAAATCACCTAAAAGTAAAGGGTGCTCACACAGTAGGTTTGTGTTGACATGGAAAATTTTGGCTTCATATAAATATAGTAATACAGGGGTTGCTTTCAAAATGATATATTTGCAATGTTTATTTCTCTTTATGTTGGAAATTTATCAGTTCCATAGTCGAGCAAGAAAGTTCATTTTGGATGAATGTTTAAAGCTTTCATCGACCATGGTCCATTTCATTGACCTTAAAGGGCAAGTTGTTGGTGATGATCCAGGACAAAGCAAAAATAGCAATTCTTTCCACAACATCATACTGCTGCTATGTGTTTTTGGAGAATTCCCCATTGAATTTACCATCTGCAAACATGGAAAATGAACCCTATTTCTAAGTAGGATTTATCTGCCCTTTCTTGAAATGATGAATAAAGAGTGAAACTTGAACTTTGCTCAGTATTCCCATAAGGTCTCTTTTCTGCACAGTTCCAAGTGAAAATGTTTAGGCTGCTTGTCTCATTACAAGTATATACACAACAAAAACAGATAATCCTATCCTATAGGGATAGCTCTGCAGGAATTTTTACTAGCTAATGCAAACTATGACCTGGCCATAGACATAGCAGCAATATTTTTTGAAGTTATTGCTACATGTATGGCGGCCTACCAATTCCCACCAATGTCCATGTACTATAGATAATATTTGTTCCAGGAATTATACAGGTTTGAAAATATTGTCTGCCGATTCATCATGTTGGCCAATGCATGGTGATAGAGATGTGGAAGTGAAAGGAAGCCACAACTTCTCTTCATTTCCTGATATTATCATTGAAGTGGCAGTGGCTAGCGAAAATTTGACAGAAATCCAATCCACAAGGACATCACCAATTTACTCACAGGCGTAGACAGGGCCGGGCCAAGCCGACCTGGCAACCTAGGCAACCTGCTCGGTTAGCCCCACCTCCCCGTGGGTGCGTGTGCACACATGCGCCATAAAATCAATAAGGGGAACGAAAAGGGAAAACATAAGGGGAGGGAGAAGAGGAGAGGGGAAAGTAGGTGAGGAAAGGGACAGAGGGGCGAGTGACAGGGGTAAGCCAGAGGTGCAGACAGGAGTGAATTCGAACTAGAGGTAGGCAGAATAATCTTGAACAGGCAGTGCCCCCACATCGTTGCACCTTAGGACCTTAGAACCACAATTCGTTAGTTAAAGAGTACATCACTAATGAAGTTTTGTGCCCTAAAAATTAGGAAGGGCAACGAAAAGGGGAAATGTAAGGGGAGGGACAGGCGGGAGGGGAGGATAGGAGATGAGGGGACGGGACGGGAGGAGAGGGGAGGGACAGAGGGGCGCGTGACAGGGGTAGGCCAGAGAAGCAGTCAGCAGGGCCGTATTTATATATAGGCCCCCAAGGGCCTGTGCCTAGGGCGGCAAGGTTTTGGGGGCGGCCCTCGGGTTGCCTATTTTTTTTTAAAAAAACCCTCCTCAACCTCCGCCACTGATTTCCATAGGGAATCCAGTGATGGAGGGGGTGAGGGATAAGTACTTAACTCTCCTTGCAGAGTCAGTGCAGTGGAGCTCATGGGCGCCATCTTCTGGCTCTTCGTTCTTCTTTGGGTCTTCTTCCTTCCCTTCTGCAAATTCCGTCACTTACGGTGCATGCGAAGTTGTCACGAACCGGAAAACTGCTCCAACTGAGTATGCGCCGATTCGCCACTGAAGAAGACCGAAGAGGCATAGACAGGTGCCAGTGAGCTCCGCTGTGCTGACTCTGCAAGTAGAGTTAAGTAAAGAATTAGAGGCAATTACAGGAGGTAACACTTAGGTTGGGGGGGAGCAGAGAGGGGGGCTATGTAGGGTAGGGGGTAGCGATATTTAAAAGCAAGGAGGTTCAGTTCTCCTTTAACCTGTTCTGCATGTTTAAACAAGGAGCATTAACCATGGACATTGAATCACATGGTAAGTAATATCAAATTTCTTCTAGTTTCAAGGAAAACTGACATCCAAGATGTAATACAAGTAATTGCCTCCAGATATAGCAAAGGGGTAAGGGATTCTCCAAAAGTGAATGCCAAGGGCCAGATCTTAGTACTGTATTCAAAGTCATTGCTCTCCGACGAGCCACCGCAAGAGAGTCCACAAACAGGGCCCCCCTTTTTAATTCCAGGAAAATGATTCTCACTGTGGATAAAAATAAGCCTCAGTGACATCAATAAGTAAAACAATATCAACACATGTAAGCGCTGAAACATTTTAGCTCTTGATCTACGTATACACCAAAGGGCAACATAGTCAAATATCAATAAACGCTAACAAGCTCCATAACGATAGAGGGACAGAAGCCTTGCAATGGGAACCACGTATAGGGGGGCCCTGACCAGCAATGGCTTTTTATAACTTGTGTGTAGGGGGGTTTACTATTTTTAGCGCTGATGTCTGTGTGGTCTTTTATCTGTGGTGTGGGCAGGATCTTGGTTGGGGCTCAGGGGATGGGGTGGGCAGGGCCCCAAAAATTTTGTTGTATGGGGGTCCGTGATTTCTAATGGCGGCCCTGAGTACCTTGCAGGCCTGAGTTGCCTTTTAAGATATCATGAGGATCTCAGTGAAGTTTGCTCTTACTGTGCTTGTGCTCCCAAATCCAAAAACATATTGGCAGGGAACCTGCAGTGGCGGAACTACCGGGGGAGCAGGGGGGGCGAGCGGGCCAGGGCCTGCACCCCCTCAGGGCCCCCCAGTAGCGCCACATGCCACTGAAATCAACCTGGCAGCGCGCCGTACACAGCGCCGATTCGTACCTTAGTGCCGCCTGAGGCGGTTCCTGCAATGCCGCCCCCCCTCGCCGACTTACCTGTCGGGAGAGGAGGCAGGAACACTAATGCGGAGAGCGCAATTGCGCTCTCTCGCATTCGTAAAAACCGGAAATTCGGCTCTTAAAGGTGCAGGAGCGGCTTTTTGCCGCCCCTGGAAACCGCTCCGGCGTTGCCCTTTTTGCCGCCCCTGGAAACCGCTCCGGCGTTGCCGCCTGAGGCGAGCGTCTCAGCTCGCCTCATTGGCGGCGCGCCCCTGGCCGTACAGAGGCGGGCGGTGCCCGTCTGCGCATCACACACCAGGGCCCGCCCCCCTCTAGGAACGCTGCTGGGAACCTTGACCCCAATTAGGTAAGATTTAGTTATTTTGAGGCAGGTACTGAAGTGCAGGGGAAAGCTTTCTTTATACAGTACAATGTAATATATCCATGATACCTTACTGAAGGAAAAACATGCTTTTGGGTGTCAAATTTTGGCACAAGTTGCCATTACAGTCGATTGGTATTACAAATAGATACATGCCACATTTTGCATTCGATGGAGACGTGACATATGGGCAATAGACATACACTTATGTCTACACTGATATAGATCATAGGGCAAACAGCTGTCTTTTCTTAAAGGGGTTGTTCACCTTTGAATTAACTTTTATTATGATGTAGAGAGAGATTTTCTGAGACGATTTGCTATTGGTTTTTATTATGTGAGCTTTTTGAGTTATTTGGCTTTTTATTCAGTAGCTCTCAATCTGGTTGCTAAGGTCCAAATTAACCTAGCAACCATGCATTGTTTGAAATAAGAGACTGGAATATGAATATGAAAAACCTGAATAGAAATGTGAGTAATAAAAAGTAGCAATAACAATAAATGTGAAACCTTGAAGAGCATTGGATTTTTTTAGATGGGGTCAGCGACCCCTTATATGAAAGCTGGAAAGAGTCAGAAGAAAAAGACGAATAATTATAAAACGATAAAATATAAATAATGAAGGCCAATTGAAATATTGCTTAGTATTAGCCTTTCCAAAACATACTATGGGGCAGATTTATCAAGGGTCGGATTTCGAAGTAATGGGAGTTTTTTTTAAGTCCCATAACTTCGAAATTCGAATAAAAAAAGAACAATCGAAATTTATTTAAAAAATTGAACTTTTAACTTCGGGTGAATAGGCTGTATTCGAATCATTTGAATCGAAGTTTTAGTGCATTCGATCGAATTTGAATCGAAGTATTTGCCCCAAAAAACTTTGTTTTTCAAAGTCCACGATAGGCTCAAACAGCAATTCGGCAGGTTTTAAATGGCGAATGGTGGAAGTTCAAGTTTTAAAAAGACAGTACATGATAAATTTAGATATTTGAATAGTCAAATCTTTTTCCAATTCAAATCGAAGTTTGGCCTATTCGATAGTCGAAATATACAAAAATAGCTCGAAATTTCAATTTTTTTACTTTGAATTTTTACTTTGACCCTTCATAAATCTGCCCCTATAAGTCAACTTAAAGGTGAACCATCCATTTAACCGGTGAACAATGAAGGATCTATAAGGGTTTGGGATTCCTTACTAATCATGACTCTAACCCTGAGGAATTTCTTGACAAATATGCATTGCTTGGCAAATTCCTAGGCTTTAATCTATCTATATTGGTAGAGATTTGTAAACAGGGATGGATGACCCTAAAATAAGGTAAAACGTATATTGTAAGACAAAATTTATGTTCTAATTTTTTTTGGAGGGGTTAGATCTTTAGAACACAATTAATTATAAATATAAAATTCATTAAAAACAATTTAAAGACAATTCATGGTTGGGGTTAGAACATCACTCTCTACAGCAAGTTCATTATAAGGTGATCAGCCCCTTTAGTGTAAGTGGAGGGGGGCAAACGTTATAAAGAGCATTGGGCGTCTCGTGCAGAAAAGTACTTAATTCATTGGTATTTCATAAATCACCTTCACTTTGGGCTCCGTCCATGAAATGCTTCATCAAGTTAGGCATGACCTCATGCAACAAGATTCTCTATCATTACAAAATAATAAGCTAAATAATAATGAATCACATGATAACTATTACTTTTGTGTAAAGAGCAATCAACTTGATATAAATGACTCTAGTTGTCTGATCAGGAGGATTGACTTACTTAAGTATTAACTTAAAAGCTCAGACATTTAAGGAATCACTTGACCCATTTAACATCATTTGACATTTATGCAATCCCTTGTGCTGTCCTAGTCTAGTTTGGGTCTGTCTATAGGGTAATATGTAAAATCTCTTGTGTGCATTGGAGTCAGAACTGATGCAAAGTCTGCTCCAGGTCTAGTAACCCATAGAAACCAGATATCTGCTTTCAAACAGCAGACTAGTTGCCTGTCTCAATGCAGTACAACAATTAAAATAAAGTTTGCACCTGTCTTTGCATTACCCTAATGGTCTCATTAGGTGTGAATAGTGATGGGTGAAATTGTCCCGTTTCGCTTCCCCAAATAATTCATGAATTTTATGAAATGATTTAAAATTCACGACACGCATTGAAGTCAGTGGACGTCAAAATTATTTTGATGCGCGTCAATTTTGACACCCGTGACAATTTTTATACGTGCGCCTATTTTGTCCAAATGCATTAAAGTCAATTGGCGTCCGAATCATTTTGACACTTTTTATGTGCGTGACTGTTCTGATGCCCACCCAAATTTTTTTGATGCAGCAGATTTTTCGTCGGTGAATTTTGACCGTAGCTATGCGAATTTATTCATTGCCAGTGGAAATTCGCTGCAAATTCGTGCCTGTCGCATTTTTTTGCCCATCTGATGCAGCAAAAAACCTGAATCCGAAAATCTGCCATCTTGGAACTGCCGTGGTTGTGAATAAGTCAATGGCAGAGGATTCTATCCTATTTTGAAGTTTCTGTGGTCTGCACTGGAAATAGCCAAAAATCTGACTATTTTGGAAAAAAATCGAGTGATTCGGGAAAGAATTCAGAAAAAATAATACGATTCAGGAAATTCGCTGCAAATTCCCGCCTGTTGCATTTTTTTTGCCCATCTGATGCAGCAAAAAACCTGAATCCAAAAATCTGCCATCTTGGACCTGCCGTGGTTGTGAATAAGTCAATGGCAGAGGATTCTATCCTATTTTGAAGTTTCTGTGGTCTGCACTGGAATTAGCCAAAAATCCGACCATTTTGGAAAAAAATCAAGTGATTCGGGAAAAATTTCATAAAAAATAATACGATTAGGGTTTTCGCTTGATTTTATCAAGTTTTTACTAATTAAATCGAACTTTTTTAATAATAAATAAGGTAAAATGAGGTATGGGAGTTTGATCCGATAAATTCGGATTTTAGTGAATAACCCTCCCTGATTTGGGTTGACAGAAGCTACAATGCCTATGATATAAAAAATTGTACATTAAAAAAAGTTATTAAAAGTTTATATTACATATTTTATAAAATATAAAACAATTAGGTTGATTGATGCAAATTCTGTTTTCTGTTTATGGAGTTTTGTAGTTAAGACAGAATATATGTTTCTTCTAATCACGTATCAGTCAGTGCCGACTGGGCCCCCCAAAGAAAACACCGGATCTGATTTCCACAGTCAGCAGAGACTCATTCCTATTCACTTTTTATGAAGATGTGAGCAGTAAGTTGGCCAGTGGTCTCTTGCAGTAAATGAGATACAGTATATGTAGGACTTTGCACAGATTTCATTAATTCTTTCAATCATCATCCATAATGGAAATGGCAGGAGGATAAGATTACTATGTAGATAAATCACATGATAATGGCCACTGTACTTACAGATTCCATTTCAGAAAAGGTTTGCTTTAACATAAAATGGTTTCCTCGTTATCGTAAATAAAAGTACATACATTCAAAGGGTTGTGCACTAACGCTGGGCAAGTTTCTCTGTTTATATGTAGAAATATCCACCACCAGTTGGCGTTGGGGGGATCAACGCTTAAACACCTGCAGTCTGTCCCCTAGACTAATCTGTATAATTATTACCCCACAAAATGTAGATGTTTTTCTGAGGGAAAACAGTGGTAATTATCTTATTTCTTCTGTTATTTTATCCTTTTGGCCACCCCATTTATGTTACGCATGCCACTCATTTTACTCGTTTTCCTTTGCCTTAGTGCCTAATACTTTTTTTTCACATATTTCACTTCTGGCTTCCTCTTCCTATTGTGACATTGTTTTTCTTTATGTTTCTCATTCATCTTCAAAAACTCCCCGTTTGATAAATGATATTCTTTTGGTTTAATTGTTTTTACTCATCCCTATTCTTCTAATTCTGTTCCTCTCATACCTCCCCTTATATATCTCTTCTACTGTCTTATTGCCTTTCTTTAGCACATATAGATTTTCTTATGTCTACATCCGGGCAGAGTTCAAGGATAGGGTCAATACCGGTAGAATCAGAATAGTCAGACAGGCAGGGATCAAAACCAGGAATCAAACACAAGAAAATCACACTCAGGATACTAGCAAGTAGACCTAAAAATGGGCAATGAGTTTGAGACAGAAGCCCCTTTAAATATTTGAATTTTGCACCACTCGGCACAATGGCGTCACACGGCTAGCATGTAAACCTTGAAGTGCGCGGCAGTGCGTGCCATAGAGAACCAGGCACTGAGGAGAGAGGACTAGGGCTGTGGGTGTCCCCGCTGGGCCCTAGACCCCGCTAGACCACCAGGGTAAGCCCTTACAGCCCATCACTACTCCTCTCTCCTCCCCCCTCTCTCTTATACTCTCCCTTTTTGATGCTTTCTCTAATGCTCTTTATTTTTGGTACCTTTGTCCTTTCTTTTGCTATCCTTCTTTTCTCTCCTTGGGGCCAATTTACAAAAGGGAGAAGTGGCTAACGCAAGCGAAAATTCGCCAGCGTGACGTCATTTCATTACTGCTCCGATTTACTAACGGGTGCTGGCGTAAATTCGCTAGCGAAGTGGACCTAATCTAGTGCTACTTCACACCCTTACACCAGGCGAAGTTGCGCTATGGCGAAGGGATGTAACTACACTAATTCACTAACTTGCGGATTTGCGCCAGACTTGCCTTCGCCACCTCAGACCAGGCGGAGTGCAATAGAGTAGATAGGGCTTGTCTCAAAAAAAGTTGGAATTTTTTCTAAGTCCCAAAAAACGCTGGCGTCTTTTACTTAATTAAGGGTGATAGGCTGAAAAAGATCGTAATTTTTTTGGGTTACCCTCCTTCCCCCCTACATTTCCTAACATATGGCACATAAACTATACAGTTGGCACATGTGTAGGGCAATATAACAATTCTATTTTATTTTATTAAGGTTTCCCAGGCTTGTGTAGTGTAATGTATTTGCTGCTACATATACGTCCATTGTACTTTAACTTTAACTTGGCGCCGTATGCAAATTAGGCATCGCTAGCATAACTTCGCTTTGCTTGACGAATTAACGCTAGCGCAACTTCACTACCTTTCACCTCCCTGAGCGCAACTTCGGATTTTAGTGAATTAGCGGCTCCCTGGCAAAGTGCGGCGAATCCAAAGCTGGCGCAAATTCGAAGGTAAGTAAATGTGCCCCCTTGTTTCAGTGTGAGCATTGCCAATTGACTTTAATAGTTATATCATTCTGTCTTGCCTTCTTCATTTAGTTCAGTTCAATTCAGCCATTGTGGTAAAAACAATAGAAATGCTGGGATTATTTCGGAAACAGGGACTTTTTTTTTAGTTGTAATATTGGTGTGTAGGTGCATCTTAGGTCATTTTGCCTGGTCATGTGCTTTTAGAAAGAGCCAGCACTTTAGGATGGAACTACTTTCTGGCAGGCTGTTGTTTCTCCTACTCAATGTAACTGAATGTGTCGCAGTGGGACCTGGATTTTACTATTGAGTGTTGTTCTTAGATCTACCAGGCAGCTGTTATCTTGTGTTAGGGAGCTGTTATCTGGTTACCTTCCCATTGGTCTGTTGTTTGGCTGCTGGGGGGGGAAGGGAAGGGAGGGGGTGATATCACTCCAGCTTCCAGTACAGCAGTAAAGAGTGACTGAAGTTTAACAGAGCACAAGTCACATGACTTGGGGCAGCTGGGAAACTGACAATATGTCCAGCCCCGTATCAGATTTCAAAATTAAATATAAAAAGATCTGTTTGCACTTTTGAGAAACAGATTTCAATGCAGAATTCTGCTGGAGCATCAGTATTAACTGATGTGTCTTGAAAAAAAAAAATGTTTTCTCCTTTAAATCCTTGTCATAAAGCTTGACAGGGCTGCTGTTTTTCTTTGTACTGACAAGAAAGGAAGCTGCTACAGATGCATGACTGTCAGGAAATAAACCCAAATCTGTCTGTACAGTAAATCCTTCAGCATTAAAGTAAATCACTTTATTCTATTATTATTTTATTCAGCATCACATATGGTTTTCATTTAGAAATCAAACTTTTTATTTTAAGTCTTATGTATCTTTAGGGATATGCTGTTTTCTAAGGGGTTATACTGAGGCAGAAAGGCTCCAAGAGGTTTTCTACCATTGCACAATAATAGTAGAACCATCAGTCTAAAAACCCAATCAATCTGGAAGTACCGCACTTTCCTAAACAAAGCATATTTGGCATCACTCTAAGTGGAAGACATGGCGCTCCCATTCGCCTCGTGTTTAGAAATGGTATCCTCACTGCAATGTTATGGTTTTGGAAAGCTTTCCAAGGCAGGCACACTTCAGAAAATGTTTTGCTTGAGAATTCTGATTAGAAAGACGAGACTGATTCACTTTGAAATCGGGAAATAGCTTTAAAAATATTTCTTTCAAAATGACTATAGATGCATCATGTAACTCCAACAGCAACTCAAATTATATATCGGAATGGGATCTGTTATCCATAATTTTCATAATTTCCATCTCCATACCTTAAGTCTAGAAAAAAATCATTTAAACATTAATTAATCCCCATAGAATTGTGTTGCCTCCAATAAGGATCAATTATATCTTCATTTGGATCAAGTACAAGCTAATGTTTTATTATTACAGAGAAAAATAATTCTCTAGGCTTAAGGTCTGGGCTCAGGGTTGGTTCTCTTGGTTGATTTGGTGGATCAGTTTTATTGGCATTTAATATTTGTAGTACAGGTATAGGATCCCTTATCCGGAAACCCGATATCCAGAAAGCTCCGAATAACGGAATGGCTGTCTCCCATAGACTCCATTTTATCCAAATAATCCAAATTTTTAAAAATGATTTCCTTTTCCTCTGTAATAATAAAATAGTAGCTTGTACTTTATCCAAACTAAGATATAACGAATCCCTATTTAAAGCAAAACCAGCCTATTGGGTTTATTTAATGTTTAAATGAATTTCTAGTAGACAAGGCATGAAGACCCAAATTACAGAAAGATCCGTTATCCGGAAAACCCCAGGTCCCAAGCATTCTGGATAACAGGTCCCATACCTGTACAAATGGTTCTGTCACAATAGGTTATGGTGGTTTATTTACAGTCACTTAACAAGACCCCCTCCAAACAAATCTTCATAGGTGCATTGAGCTTTTAAAAACCTACCATCCCATTTGCACATGGACAGATTTCAGCAGGTGTTTGAATTTTCCAGCTCTAGAGGAAAAACAGACCCAGAAGTTTAGTCCCCCTAATCCCAGCCCCCCTCCCCAGTGACTGTGGGGTCTGCTTCCTCTATAGTTACGCCACTGTTTATATACATATAAATTTGTATTAAATGTCAAGTGATTAAAAAAACTGCAGCCCTCTCTTGCCGACTGGGGTATCTGGTTTACAGTTATTGGGTGGAGTAATAAGAAAGGGGAGGGCTACTGTGGTTCCCGATGCTGCACTTGTCATGATTAGTACTGGCATATCTATAGAGAACAAAAGGCTCATGCTAGAGTCCTGCATCGGTTTGGGTAGCTGTAAAGTGGGCAGGTCTGTGGTAGAAAGATCCCAGTCTGCGGATACGCTGCCTGGGAACCTGGGCTGATTGAAGACTGGCATTCCCCTGAAGTTTAAAGTAATTTTTTCCCCCCTCAAGCTTAAACTGTCATGGGAAAATTAATTATTTTTTTAATTCTACACTGGAATCCGTTTCTCAAAAGAGCAAAACATTTTTTTTTATATTTAACTTTGAAATTGGACACATTGTAAGTTTCCCAGCTGCCCCCAGTCATGTGACATGTGCGCTGATAAACTTCAGTCACTAGGGATGCACCGAATCCAGGATTCGGTTTGGGATTTGGCCAGGATTCTGCCTTTTTCAGCAGGATTCGGAATCCTTCTGTCTGGCCAAACTGAATCCGAATCATAATTTGCATATGCAAATTAGGGATGGGAGGGAAATTGCATGACTTTTTGTCACAAAACAAGGAAGTAAAAAATGTTTTCCCTTCCCACCCTAATTTGCATATGTAAATAAGGATTCGGAATCCAAAATAGTGGGTTTGGTGCATCCCTAGATATCACCACCTCCCTTTCCCCCAGCAGCCTAACAACAGAACAATGGGAAGGTAACCAGATAGCAGCTCCCTAACACAAGATAACAGCTGCCTGGTAGATCTAAGAACAGCACTCAATAGTTAAATCCAGGTCCCACTGTGACACATTCAGTTGGAGAAACAACAGCCTATCTGAAAGCAGTTCCTCCTAAAGTGCTGGCTCTTTCTGAAAGCACATGACCAGACAAAATGACCTGAGATGGCGCCTACACATCAATATTACAATTAAAAAAATAAACTTACTGGTTCAGGAATAACATTTTATATTGTAGAGTGAATTATTTGCAGTGTAAACGGTGTAATTTAGAAATAAAAACATTATAAAAATAATGACAGAATCCCTTTAAGAAGACTCCACAGCATTACAGGAAATTTAGTGGGTATATTACACAGATGAGAACATCAAAACCTGACCTGGCATCTCCACATGCCCCTGTACGAATGAGTACAGGTACAGTATAAGCTCTATTTCCAGAATGCTTGGGACCTAGTATAAGGGATCTTTCCATAATTTGAATCACCCTACCTTAAGTCTGCTAAAGATCATTTAAACATTAAATAAACCCAATAGGATTTTTCGACTTCAATAAGAATTAATTACATCTTAGTTAGGATCAAGAACAATGTACAATTGTATTTCTACAGAGAAAAAGGAATTCATTTTTAAAATATTTCAATTATTTGCTTATAATGGACTCTGTAGGGGATGACCTTCCCATAATTTGAAGCTTTCTGTCTAGTTAGTTTCACAATAACGGATCTCATACCTGTAATTTAGCAAGTACAGTATGTAGTTTCAGAATATCTGTGTATCAATACCCATCACATACTGCATGACTTTTGCTGGCACTTTGCTTTGTGCCTTGTATGGTGCCAAACAAGTTCAGCGTTGTTGTCCCACATCTGATCATTGTTCCCTTTACCTCAAGGCACGGTCACTGGTATATTAAAAACAAAGTTGTATCTGGCATTTTGAGAGACTTTGATAGAAAATACACATCCACTCCAAACTTCATCTTAGTTGCCTTCAGGAACATGTAGAACAGCTAATTGTCCTTCAGCCTGGACACCATACTTTGGGAACCTATGGTTTATAGGGATAGGATGCAACAAGCGATGAATGAGGTTGGGAGCCAGAGACAATAACAATATGCAATGTATTTTCTGCCTTTATTTTACTTACACCCACCATGAATAAAAGCCCCCACTGCAGAGCATTTTATAGCAGTTCCTCATTGAATTACAGGTGCAGATTTTAACAACCAGTCAATTATTTTGATGAACCCAGTGCTGTTAAAATGATTACAATAAATGTCTTCCTCTACTCCTCTTCACGGTTTTCCTTTTCTTTGCTAAGAAAGATATCACGATGAGTTCAGGACTCATGAAGGACACGTTGCCCGGAATGTCCCTTTATGCAAAGCCTTATCTTTCTGCGAAAAAAAAAAAAGATGGATAAAAAAAGTCAAAACAAACAGATACAATGGTAATGATTGTACACTGAGCAAAGAGAGCAGGTATGCAGCAGTGATGGTCTTTTTCCACCTCCCTGCATGTACCGAACGCCCCATGGTGTCAATGACACTGGTAGAAGAGCAAAATCATGGTTATTAACCCCATTACCACTAATAGAACACAGCAGGTTTAAAGTCATGAACTTTTGTCCACTGAATGAAAGGATAAAATAGATTCTCCCGATTGCCAATTTATTAACTGTTAGAGGGTTTTACAGAAGCAAGAGGTGTAACCGTGCATCAGTGGCTACTCCATTAACTTGTTATATGTTATATGTTATTCCATATTAATTCTACATGCCTAAAGGTGGCCATAGACGTAGAGATCCACTCGTTTGGCAATGTCGCCAAATGAGCGAATCTTTCCGGGATATGCCCACATTGAATTTGGGGGCATTTAGGGTCCAACGATCGGATCATAATTCATCCAATACGGGCGGTTGTACACGGTCACTGATGTGCCCGCAATCCGACAGGATTTTTTAACCTGCTTGATCGAGATCTGGCCGACTATCGTCGAGATATCGATTGGGGAAGTAAGTCGGATGGCCCCACACACGGGCCAATAAACTGCCGACTCGGTCTGTCGGCAGCTTTTATCGGCCCGTGAATGGGGGCCTTAAGAGAGATCTGCCACTTGTAACCAACACTTATAAATGTGTCCACTGCTTGTAGTTTCAGTTTGCAATTCACAAGGACAGTACACACCTATATAAACATTTTTTTAGCAAACTAAAAAGAAAAATCAATTATCAGAAAATCAATTATTTTATTTAAAAAATAGTGTTTTTATTATAAAGCATCAACAGAGAATTGTTTTGCTTTCAAGCTTACTAACACCCCTGTTGTTTAACTAGAGATAACGAGGTTGTTTAACTAGAGATAATGAGCACTGTATAAACACCCCCCTTTCTACGCCCTTTTGTTGTGACTGTTTTGGCTCACAGATAAGCAGGATGTTGCAGTTTATTTGTGCATATTTACTGTATCATATGAAGTGTGGATTATAAGTGCCTGATCCTTAAAATCAGGAGGCCAGAATAATTTTTGAAGACAAATGGATGACCCAGTTCAGGTGAGATTTTGGAAGAAATGTCTATTCCTTCTCCTAGACTAGATACTCCTGGGAAGTCAGATTGAAGGTCAGTTAGATAGAGATTTGAGTTGGTGCTTATGTGTTGTTCTTGATATTGGACTGTTTCCACAATTTCTGTAAACTTGTGGTGAGTCAAGGAGGCCTTGACCAAGTTGGACCTTAAAGAGGCCTGAAACCAGAACAGTCTGAATTGCACAGTGGTACTGTAGGTTGTCTTTTATATTGACTTAGGACTTAGGTGAACCACAATGTTACAAACCTGAGACATGTCCAACAAACCCATGGAAAATGTTAGAATGTTTCAACATCTTGTTATTAAAGTTACATATTGGGAAAGACATTTATTCTCAGAAGTAAACAGAATCAAATGAAGAGACTTGACTTCAGAAGAGTGAGTTAGCATTATCACATATTGGACCAGATCCAATTCAATGAGAATAGGGTTTATCATGTGAAAAGTCATGGACGAAATTAAATTTGAGATGCAATTCAATCCAGAAAAGCTTATCTCACAGTTTATCTAGTGACAACTCTATTGAAGTCTATGGGAAAAAACTGGAACTGAATTTGAAGAAAAGCTTTTTCTCCTTGAATTGAATCTCATCCATGAGTTTTCATGTGATAGACCATGAGAAAAAGGCTTGGGCATGTGAAAACTCATGAATGAGATTTAATTTGAGGTGCAATTCAGTTCAAAGAAACTTATCTCACTGTTTATCACATGAAAATTCTATTGAAGTCTATGGGAAAAAACTGGAGCTGAGTTTTTTCTCTTGAAACTGAATCTCGTCTAGGAGTTTTCATGAGATAAACCACAAGATAACTTTTTCTCACTGAATTAAATCTGGCCCATTGGGAGAAAAAACTTTCCACCAAATTCAGTTCCAGTTTCCATGACGTTTCACAAGATAAAACCATGAGATAACTTTTTCTCACTGAATAGAATCTGGCTCATTACGTGACAACTCAATTCAATTCGAGATGCAATTCAATTCAGAAAAACTTATCTCAGTGTATATCACATGAAAACTCTATTGAAGTCTATGAAAAAAGACTGAAAGTGAATATGGAGAAAAGTTTTTTCTCCTCAAACCAAATCTCATTTTCACATGATAAACCATAGGATAACTTTTTCTCAATGAATCTAATCAGGCCCATTATTCTTTAGAATATGAAAGGCAACAAATCTTTGCAAAGATATGCCTTCATTTTTGTAGGATCAGATTGGCCCTGAGGCCAAGGATGAGACAGGGGCCTACCAGGATGTGATAATTTTGATATCAAGGAGGGCCAGTCACATTCATACTATTGGTCACAGGAAAGATAATTTGTTTTCACTACAAACGTTAAAGGAGAATTCAACCGTTTTCCAAAAAAAACCCTACCCCCCACCCTACGTACACCCCCTCCCCCCCAGCCTAG
Organism: Xenopus laevis; assembly: GCF_017654675.1. NCBI lineage: Eukaryota > Metazoa > Chordata > Amphibia > Anura > Pipidae > Xenopus > Xenopus laevis. The sequence goes on along the minus strand of NC_054377.1, from coordinate 16,391,526 downwards.
CTGCCCCCTGGGGAAATGCCCCTAACTTTATACTTGCCCCTCTGCACAGATTCTGGCATCGGAGTTCACCGCAGCCATCTTCCGGGTCTTCGTGTCTTCTTCCAGTGCTTTGACAATTTCTGTCCATTTCGGCGCATGCATAGTTGTCGCAAACTGGCAAATTGCTCCCACTGTGCATGCGCCACTTCGCCGGTGTATCGCTTACCAAAGACATGGAAGATGGCTACAGTGAGCTCCAATGCCTGTATCTGTGCCAAAGGGGTAAATATAAAGTTAGGGGCATTTCCCAGGGGGCAGCTAGGCTTGGGGGAGGAGGGAAGGGGGTCTACGTGGGGTGGGGAGTATGTTTTTTTTAGAAAACGGTTGAATTCTCCTTTGGGAGCTACATCATTGGATATGAAAGTACAAACAGTAGAATTCTACCTTCAACAGAATTCGATTCTTCAGCAGTAACCTTTCACCAATCTTCGGGCGACTTCCCTGATCAAAATTTTCCTTCTTGGCGGATTGACAAGAAGACCAATATACAAATATTTTGCTGATATCGGTCGCCTCGTCTCCCACCATACACACCGAATACAAAGTTAGGCGATACTATCTGTGCATGTTTGGCCACCTTTACCCTGGTTATGCTATTTGCATTCAAACCTAAGTTCCTGCTATGCACAGGGCTGCCAGTTATCTGACCAATGTCGTATTTGGAGCATTCCATAGTACTGGAGAACTATGAAGAAGTGCAAATGTTTTGCAGTGCAGAGTACCTTTTATAATCAGAGAATACAAAAACAACAGTTACTTTCACTACTTAAGAGAATGAATATTTAGATGAACATAGTGTAATCCCAAAGGGAAATTTCATCTGCCCCATTGCAGTCATTTAGCTAAATTGCATTTCTTGATATAACTAGTGTGAGATACCCCAAGATAAACTACATTTATAATGGTATATCAGTGGTTACATCTGTATGATTTTATTATATTGTTGCATAACTCTATTTGTCATTTCCTACTTTCCTTCATGTGCAGAAATGTAAGTCCTTCTTTCAGGTCTTAAACTGTCATTTTAATTAAAACTGGCCATACATTACTCAGTGGTAATGTTGCCAAATAAGGAGACATGAATCTTTTTTTTAGGTATTTGGCCAGTGACAGGATAACACAGGGGGGCTTGGCTTGGCTTGGCTTGCAGTCATGGGGCGATGGGCTTTTCCAGCCTTCACAATTGATTTCGGATAAGATATCAATCAAATAATGCCTATACATGGACCTATGTGCTCATAATTAAAGTAACTGAATTGACTCAGCCATGTTAGGGCACCCTCAAAAGACATCTCTCCAACAATGGAAAAAAAAAAATATATTATATATATATATATATATATATATATATATATATATATATATATATATATATATATATATATATATATATATGTATTGGTTAAGGGCCCTCTTTACCAGTCTAAACACTGCCATCTTTCCACCACAGCCTAGGTTCCCCTTGCCAAGCCTTCCATGACCAAGCTGCAAGAAGTCTACCAAATAAACCCCAGATAGATTGAAGGACAGGATGATGCTGATGGGCCAACAATGAAGAGGTAGAACAAAAACCTTTGATATGAATTCCCTCTTGATGCTGAAACTGAGCACCCACAACCACCTCCAAAACAACTTGATGTCCTTGGAATCCAGTAGGCATTGTATGAGACCACCAGGGACACAACCATCATAGGGCTCTTTATAACAAGGACAACTCCCTAAGCTATACCAGACGTGGGCTTGATCATCTACCCTACTTCAATGCAACGAATCTGCAGTTTTTCATAAATGAACATATATTCTCTAGTCATTCAGAAAATCTACATGATAGAACTGAAACTATTTGCATAGTGCGTGTATTTATGTGGTGAGAATATTTAACTGGCAGAGATAGAGGGAACAGTATCTTTCTGCTAAGACTCTGAGAAAACGTGATGTCACTTCCCTCTGAGCTTTCACAATCCCCTCCAAAGCCACTTGATGTCCTTGCAGTTCAGTAGACATGGTAAGAGGCCAATGAGGACACGACCATCGTCGGGTTCTTTATAACAAGGAAAACTCCTCAAGTTTTCTCATAGTCCAATCAGAAAGACACTGGTCCCTGTATCTCATCATGTAAATGCACACACTATGCACATAGTTTCAGATCGTCTGAATGACTAGAGACTATCTGTTCATTTATGAAATACTGCAGACTCTTTGCAATGAAGTAGGGTAGATGATCAAGCCCATGTCCGGTTTTGCTCTATGTTCCCAGGGGACCATTCTGTTTGTTATTTGTCCATGGCACTGCCTTTTGACACACTAGCATTCAGACAACTTAATGAAACACTGATAACAGCCGAGGAGCAATAATTAAACAACAGTGTTTTTCCAAGGACAAGTTTTAGCTGCAGCTTGGCTTTTTTCCTCATTATGTTGCCTTCTGAGAATAATAGTCTTTCCCCAATGGAAATATGTATATAAAAGAACAAGGTATTGAAACATTCTAACATTTTACAAGTGTTTGCAGGACATGTTTCATGTTCATAACACTGTGGTTCACCTAAGCTATGAGTTAAAATATTCTTCCCCTCCAAATTATCAGTTAAATAGGGCCAAATACATAGATTTTGTATGGTTTGGAAATCCCCAACTGCATTCTAATGCCCCACCCTTAATAGTTGTAAGATCACAGCCAGAAGAGTGAGTAAAAGTTAAGACAATAATTATAGAACATAACTGGCAGCTCTCATTTGTTCAGATGAATGATAGGCAAGGTGCTGATCAGGCCTGGACTGGCAATCTGTCTATTCGGATTTGGGCAAATACCAGATGGGCTGATCTATTTATTGTAAAGTTGACCACCGAAGGAAGTTGCTGAAAAGACACAAATCAACAAAAAAGGACTGAAACTGAAGCTGCCGAAAAGAGCCAAAGCCAGTGAAGCCACTGAAGCCCCTATCGACAGGGAGGAAGAAGACCACCTGCCAAATTTTAAAGATATGTTTCCACCCAACACCAATGGTCTTTATTTATTTATTTAAAATGGGGGACCTTGACCACCAATGGCGTTTTTTAAATTGGGGAGGACTAGCCACCAGTGTTTTTTTTACTTTTATGGGGGCACCCTGGACACCAATGTTTTTTTATAACTGGTAGGGAGTCTGACCACCAGTTTTTCATGTTTATATGTGGACTGCTTTGATTTTTATGCCAGGGCTGCTTTTTACTCCAAGTCCAACCCAACCAAAGGCCACTGAAGGGAGCCCATGAAAAGAGACAAATCCACAAAAAAAGACTGAAGATGAAGCTGCCAATAGGCGCCAAAGCCAGTGAAGTCACTGAAAGGAACCAAAGCTGAAGCTGCTATCACCAGGGAGGAAGAAGACCACCTGCTAAATTTTAAAGAAATGTTTCCACTGAATACCAATGGTTTTTATTTATTTATTTATCTTAAACCCCTGACGACTTTTATGGGGGACCCTGACCACCAATGTTTTTTTTTAACTTGGGGTGGTGGCTGGCCACCAGTTTTTATTTTTTAATTTTATGGGGTGTCCCTTGCCACCAATGGTTTTTTTGACTTTGGGGGGGGGGGGCGGCTGGCCGCCAGAGCTTTTGTTTATTTTACTTTTATGGGGGGACCCTATAAAATGTGTTTTTTATAACTGGTGGGGGGTCTGACCACCACTGTTGCATGTTTATATGTGGACTGCTTTGATTTTTATGCCAGGGCTGCTTTTTACTACAAGTCCAACCCTGGTGCTGGTATCCATTGTTCCAGGGCCAGTTTTACATAGTGTTTTGGGCACACCTAGGCCCACTGTCATTTGTCGCCCCCATCCCCTCCCTTTTATTCGCTCAAATTTTCATCATTGGGACCGGAGCAATGGGGATTGGTGCACTGGAAATTTAAAAAACTCCACAAATCCGGGCCTGATCATTTCTGTATGGCCAGTGCTGGTGGGCATCAAATAGATGTGCCATATGCTACCATACTTAGCAGAGCTTCCCCTCTATCCTTGTCTGTAGCAGTCCCAAACTATCTGTGCTCTGCAAAGGAGGATGGAGACAACCTAGATGATTACATGCCCCCTAGCTTTAGAATATAAAATAACAATTCAACATCTGCATATGGATCAAATGTTTGCTTTGGTTTTTCTGTCCGCTCATTGGGTGACTCATATGCTATTTGGTATGCCGGCTGCATAGCCCTCAGTCCTCATTCAATAAACAGAATTCCTTCTAATAAAAGCCTCATATTTGAAATGTAGAATGTCATCCATTTAACCGTGCAAAAAAACACAGGTGATTATTATTATATTAGCCAGACTGATTCTGATCAAACAACCATATCAGTAAGCAATTTATGATCTGCCTGCCAATTTCATTCGTAAATGTTCTGGAATTTAATCTCGCTGTTGTTTTCAAGCTGTTGTTTTCAAGCCCTGTGGGTTTCCTAGCGATGGGAATCATTTCTTTAAAGAGACACTGCATTTATATATGTACATGAAATCTATGAGAATTGCATGGCGTTCTCTTTTGCTGCCAATCATTTCCTAGCTTAGCACTTTCTGAATGATAGATTTACTAATAGTGGCATAAGTAGAAGGCCAGGGACACCAATGCATAATATTTTCCTGTGTTCCATTCTTCTTTTTGAAAAACTTTTAAGCCGTCAGTCTCCACCAGGTCATTACTTGCAATGCCTCCATCCCAGGGCCGGATTTACATAGCAAGTGCCCCTATGCCGTTCCTTCCCTCTCATTTGTGCACATGCACAAATTTTCATCATCAGGTTGGGAGCACTAGGTATTGGCACATGGGATATGTATAAAAACTGTTTTATCTCATGATCAGCCCCAAAGCTTCTGAACCAATGTGGGGTGGTTGGGCATCATGCCGCCCCCTAAAATCCTGCTGCCCTAGGCCCAGGCCTTGGGGGCCTTTACACAAATCCGGGTCCGCTTCATCCATATTTATCAAAATCTGAAAATGAGTTTTTCCCTCTTTCTCCCAAAGTTGCTGACAATTTTGAATCTTTTGAATATAATTTATCAAGCGTAGTGAACATCGTTCAACTTGGGGGTCTGGTCCCACTGGGGCTGCCACATCAGGGGTCAGCACACCACCATGGGCCCCCAACCACCCCTCTGCCACCCGCACAGGCCCCACTACAAATCCCCCTCTGTCCCCCCTCCTACTCCTTTCCGTCTTCAGCACATTCATGTGGCAGGCGGAGGTTTGGAAGAAGCAAAGGCTTTGCCAGCAGCTGCGAGTAGGTCTGGGCTGGTAGGGCCCACCATGGTAGAGGCCCACTGGGTTTTTTCCTGGTGTCCAGCCAGCCCAGTCCAACCCTGGTAGTAAAACTGAGATTGAACAGCGAAATGTTTCTCAACTACCAAATGCAATGTATATTATATATCATAACAATCATATGCAAATGCACTTATGGCACATGATGAGCTGCTGACACCCTGATCCTAGTGGTAATTCTAGGGTTTCCACAGTCGGCTGCATTAGTAGGTGCAAGATACTTACACCCATGAAATCTCACACAATGGTATTTTAATGTCAAAATTGACAAATCCTCACTACAAAATGTTAGCCTTTTGATGTATCGGAGGCAAATAGACAAATATGCTTGAATTGTGGGAGCAAATGCTCAGGGTTGGATTTATACATAGGGCACCCCTAGGCCAGGATCATCTGTCTCCCCCTGGCCCCTTTTCTCCTCCTGCTTTCCCCCTTTATATACGTGCAAATGTATGCACAAGCCTTATCTCGTCGGGTCCAGAGCACGGGATTGGCACACAGGAGAATTAAAGAGCGAGCATATCTCCCAATTGTCCCCAATGATTCCAAACCAATTGCATATGGCCCTAGGCCTGGGCCTTTGTGGCCTTTACACAAATCTGGGCCTGAAAATGCTGCATTGTGGGTACAAATCATGAAAATTTGCTTTGGAAATTGCCATTTACTTACTGTACTTGGGGTTGGAAAAGCACCCTACAATCTTGACCCCTTTAAAGAGTGTTTTTTTAACATGTTATTTTCAAAGGGTGAACTCCTTCCCCTTCTAAATCCAGCCCTGGATCCTACATCACAAAGGTCCTGCAACATGTGTGATATAGAGATACTGTAGGTAAGGTTTCCCCTTGCTCTCTCTTAGCTCGTTTCCCTGTGTTTTTGTAACCATATTGGACAGTTTCCTAGCTCTGTGCAAGTATTTTTGTTATGCTGCCCTGGTAATTGCAAATACTTTGGTTAACTGGCCCCGTTTATGGAAAGCTTGACTGGTCAGCTCCCTACAGACTGCAACCTCTGTGGTTTATTTTGCTTTCTGTCAAATGAAAGCTCTGTTTTCTCTCTTGCTCTTTGGGAATTGCAGTTTCTGTGGTAAGTCTTTACATGGCAAGTTCTACAGAGTAATTAGGATAAAGCTACTTGGGACAACATAGCCCTGATATCTGGTGGTTTGTCAAGCAACCTATGAGTTCCTTTACTGTGTAAAAGCACCTGCATAAAGATTAATGTTGATTAAACTGATTACATTCTGGAATATACCCAAAGTCCAAATTTTAAATCTCCTGATTTTTCTTGTGCTATGACCTACAAGGGGGAAAAGGGGAGTTGTTCCCAGGATGAAGTGTTCCCTGACAGTTTTGTAATTGGCTGTAGGGGTCAGGTGTTCCTATTCTTTAAAAAAGGAGTCACCACATGGTTCTGTGTTTTTGGACTCCACTTGCTGGAGGTGGTGGTTAGTGCTGTAGAACCTGAGGTTGAAGGCCTCAGTAGGAGTAGTCAGTGTCTATAATAACTCACTAAAGAAGTTACAGTATTGGGGAAGTTAGTAGATTGGCTACTAACTTTACAGTTCACAATTAATACGATGTTGAACTTTCTGACACTGCAGATGAACCACACCTTGAAGTAGATATGACCCAGTATTATTTAATTTAGAAACTCTGAAATGCCTCTTTTTCCTCTTGGATCATTACATTGAAGGAAGAGGAATTGAGAGGTGGTTACCTTCTATGTAACTCACTAGCCACTATCTAGTGATTGGAAGGCAGATGATTGGGCTATCTGCCAGATCATTCAGGTAAAAGGGATATTGTACAGTCTGGCCATGGGATGGCTACATTACACTGATGGTTTTCCATGTTCTGGCTTGGGGTGGAGAATGAATGTGTAGGGGACCGCAGGTAGTCACTCCAGGAGTGAGACATACAGTAGGTTCAGGTTAGTTAGTGAACAGCTTAGGAGAAGGAGAATTAAAAGGATTAGAGTTTTGGGTGTGCCACCCCAGAGTAGTGATTCAAGTGTACATATTTATTGATAGATGCTGTGCAAGTTTCACTTGAAGAACTTGAGGATAGGACACTTTTGAGTTGACTATATCCACTGGTCCATTATTGACACCTGATCGGTAAGTCATGGTGTTAGAATATGTGTACATGAGTAACTGTATCAAAATATTGTTGGGGATCTTAAGATTGAACTACCTTTTTGTAAAGTAAGAAAAAACAGTCGCGGGGGGCCCAGGGAACAAGGGGCCCAGGAACAGGGGGGCCTGGACTGTGGGGCCTGCTTCCTCTATAGCTAATAAAAGAAATCCTCCTCCCCAGCCCCTCTCTCTTACCAGCGAGGAAGAGGGAAGCAAGTTGGGCGGGAGTGAGCAGGGTGTGATGTGGGTGGAATAGGGTTGGGGCATCTGTGGGGCGGATGCAGGACAGGAAGTGGGTTGGGAGAATAGGGATTGGAGTGCGCTGGGCCCCTCTGAAGATTTTTTTGCAGGGGGACCCCCACCACACACTAGTTATGCCACTGCTTATAAACAACTCATAGGAATTGACAGAACATCCTGGACTTAGCTCAGGTCTCCCTTAAAAGAATAAATATGTAGTATTATTCTCTAAATCACAGTTGAGCTCCAAATTAGCTTTGTAAAGGCACCCAACAATCCAAGTAGGTTTCTTATGGCAGCCCTACCTTACCTCCTCATAGTGCCTCAACAGCGGTCGCTCCACACAGACCATAGGACAGTCTGTCTGCTTCACGTAGGTCCAAATACAAAGCCAAACCATATACCTCTCCATATCGCTTTTGGTGAGGTCATCTTATTACAATGACATCAGTGTATGTTCTGGAGCTCCAGACTGAGCATGATACAGGCATTTGTATGAATAACAAAGCCAACAATTGTGAGACAGGAACATAACTAGAAGGCACAATTCCCCTACACCTGTTAATAATTCTGACTTTCTCTTCCTAAAAAATTCCACTGGTTTTGATGAAGCTGTAATTTAAGTTTTTTTTTACAGATGTAAATGAAAGTAGAGCAACAAGTTACACATTATTAAAGGTAAAACATATGTATAGTTTATTGTGAAGTCATGAAGCTACTTTTGTGTTCGTCCAGTTAAAACATAAAGAGCAGGATATATAATTATTCCCCTCTTGATTTGTTTTCTCTACATTTTATGAAGGCAGCCACCTATTAATAACATATGATCTTCATAAAATTGCTCCTTGTAGTTATTTCATACAGCACTGGCTGCCAAACTGTGAGGCTAAAGCAGTGGACTGGAGAATCCAGCCTGAAGTTCAAATAGGGGTGATTAAATAGGAAGACTTATTTACTGTACTGGTCCTAAACTAGACCAGAGCCGCTGTTTATGAAAAGGACTTTGACATATGGTGGAGCATAATGAGATATGGAGCAGTCTGAAAACACTAACATAGAAGGTTTGAACTGACAGGGCTTACTGTTATTTACTAAAAAGCAATGCAATTTGATCCTGAAATTTTTTGCATGTGAATTTACCTGCATGAGGCACTACAGCACCAACTGAATGTCTGAAGACCCAAGTTAAATACTATAGTAAAGGCCCTCTCCCTTCATTTCTTCAGAAAATAACCACCAGGCCATGGAAGTCCCTAAAGTTTCTGAGCATTACCACCACTACATTGACCGCAGTGTTGACAGTTTCGCTCTTTTTTGGGCCTTATTTTCTCTGCTCCACTACACATAAGCAGATAAAGAAGGTTAAATGCTCACAATTATTTTTCCCTCATATTTCAATACACATGTAATGCTGTATAGACAGAAGACAACCCATACTTAAATGGGACATTATTTCTCCTTAATAATAAATTAGTCATAACTAAACTGAGCCATAAAGAGCAAGTCCAGATTCTGTCATATTTATTTTGTTCTTTTCCAAAGGAGAATGAAATAACTGCGAAATTAGATCATTTTCACAGCTTTCTGCTGGTGGTAAGTGCAGTACTCAAGTGGTTGCTTTGCAGGCTGTCTGTGATTGTGCTCAGTAGAGGGGCAAAACAAATTTGTTTAGTCTCCAAAATTTAAGGAAGTGTTGTCCTGAGTGCTGGGGATAGTACTTTAAAAACATTTGATGGGCCGCAGGTTGGACAACCATGATAGAAAGTATTATACATTGTTTCCCTACTGTCACCATCTTCTCCTACTGTAGGCCATCTTGTCTTGTCATTGGTCATTGTGTTTACAATCTTATCCTTCCATTGGTCATCTTGTCCTACTGTCATCATCTTGTCTTACCGTTGATCATTTTGTTCAACTGTTGACAATGATATCCTACTGTTGGTCATTTCCCTACTGTCATATCTTGTTGTACCATTGTTCATCTTATCCTACTGTTGACCAGCTACCACACCAACTGTTGGTCATCTTGTCCTACTGTCATCATCTTGTCCAGCCTTTTGTCCTCTTGTCTAATGACTATCTTGCACTGCCATTAGTCATCTTGTCCTACTATTGACCATCACATCCTACCATAAATCAGGTTGCCCTACTGTCTTGTTGTGCCATTGATCATCTTATCCTACTGTTGGCCAGCTACCACACCCGCTGTTGACAGTATTGCCCTGCCTTTGGTAATCATGTCCAACTAATGACCATCTTGCCTTGCTGTTCACCATCTTGTCCTACTGTCACCATCTTGCCTTGCTGTTCGCCATCTTGTCCTACTGTCACCATCTTGTCCTGCCATTGGTCATCTTGTTCATTCTGTTGATCATATTGTCCTGCCTTTGGTCACATTGCCTACTAATGACCATCATGTCCTGCTGTTGGTCATCTTGTCCTACTGTCACCATCTTGTCCTACCATTGGGCACCATGACCTACTGTCACCATCTTGTTGTACTATTGGCCATCTAATCCTACAGTTGACCATCAATCCTACCATTCTAACTGCAGCACTACCAGGGCATCTGTGTTGCACAGTAGTGCTTGTCTCTCTAGTCTAAAGTATCAGTTAGGACTATCATTGGAATAATGTATTGCTATGACCAAAAGAAGAGTGTGAATAATCTATTTTCTTCCATACACATAGGAAATACAGATACTTAAGTAATCAAAGCCCCTCTGCAGCTGTTCTCTCTGTATAATACCATAGCTGGGGCAGCAAGGCTATCACTTTACACCTATTATACACTCTCGCACAAACAAATTTCCCTCCCGCAGCGTGACTGCACAGTAATATGTTCAAGAAGATACAGCATTTAAGTTTTGCAATTCCACAGCTTGAAGTGATTCCATGCACAAGGGAAAAAGAATGAGTTAACCCATAACCCCCTAAACCTGAGAGAGGGAGCTCCTGGTACAAAGGACATGGGGGGAAGGACCTCACACATAGCTGTCCCAGTCTCATATCAGCAGGCTGGGAATTCTACGACATGCTTTTCAGATTGTACAAAACTCCAGGCTAAGTTGTCCTTTTTTTTACTGGTGACAAAAATGTGTTGCAAATTCAAATGTCAAGGCATCTTATTTTCTCACACTTCAACTGCATATATTACAAGAACAGTCCATTCATTTCATTGTTCCAGTTTATTTGATGTTTGATGTATAAATATTACCTAAAACACACTGGCAAATGCTATTCTGTGTGTTTGCATTTATTCATGTTGAACAGTGCTGTCCAACTTCTGCTGTACCATAGGACAGAATTTTTCTGGCCGATAATGGAAGCCAGTGTTGGCCACTCTCAGTTTAAACCACACCCACTTCAAACCACACCCACGTTACCACAAGACCATGTTCACACTAATTGTGGTAGCACACCAAAAAAACAAATGGTTGGTGCTCACTGCAAGGATATCCCTCATCATTCATATGTGAATCAAGTTTATTATGTCATATTAAGACATACCCTTAAATCCACATGCCTCCTCCTCCCCGGTGGATAGCACAGCACCCCCTAGCACATGATTAATTACCTTGAGGTCCCCCTAACAAGTATTTTAAATACTAACTGCCCCCACCAGACTCACATCCCACAGACAGAGCATGGCACACACACAGACAGAGTAGAGCATAAGTCCATAATGTCCATAAATGAGTTGACCTTTGCCTGTCTTGACCAACTACATGCTGGGCCAAAACAAAAGCATTTGATAATTTTGCTCCCAGAATCATAACTTGGTCATAAGTAGACTTGTTGGGAGAAGACCAGATCAAGGGGCCAATGCAGTTGACACCAGGTTGACCACAATTTCAGTTAGGCAGGCCACATACATGGATGTAGTTGCAAAAAGAAGTGGAGAGGAAGTGGATATCCAGTATTTGATTTCTATAGAGAGCAAGGTACACTTACCAACACTAACAGGGGGTCCAGGTGCTCAAGCCCCAGACCTTCAGCTCAGGGAAGCAATTTGGCATATATAAGTTTTGTTGTAGACTGGCACAAACCGGACATCACTCCAAAATTTGATGCAAGTAAAAAGTCGTTTATTTAACAAAAAAGAACAACCTCAAAAGGTAGCCTTACACGTTCCATGCCTTGTGGGCACTTCATTATATTCTGAAAGTGTTCCGTACAAACAGTGGTAACACTTTCAGCCTATGATTAAGTGACCACAAGGCACAAAACGCGTGAGGCTACCCTTTGTGATGGTTCTTTTTTGTGAAATAAACGACTTTTCACTTGCATCAAATTTTGAAGTGAAGTCCAGTTTGTGCCAGCCTACAACAAAACTTATGTAGCCAACATACATGGTCCAATAAACTGCACAATACACAGTCTAAAGGGTCCTAACCAGCAGCTTTACTTTTCCATGTGGCCCCAGCCTGGAAGCAGCAAAATACTAGTCATAAGAGCTGAAATGATTTAGAAATGTATAATGCAGAAATGCTAAAAACACTCCTTATACAGGTCCCAGGCAGAGAGATTTTTGGAGGGAACCAACACTATTATATAAATTTCCTGATTTTGTCCTGATATATTGATACCAGCTTGTTATCCCGGTACGTCATGTGAATAGTAAATGCATGTGTACATGTACAGTTCACATTCAGATGAGAAAGTTAAGGAAAAGAAAGAGCGTCCTTCTTTATTTCAAGATGAGAATTGGGCCATTTAATTGCAATAGCCTTAAATTGTATCTCTTGCCAAAAAGGTATCCAACCCTTACTTGAAACAGTCTAATTTATCTGCCAGTCTAACTGCTTTAAGAATGTAACAATATTTATTCTAGTTATGAAACCAGCTACAAATACAATAGAACTGAACTTGTAACAGTGGGTCACATGGTGTGAAATTTGACGCACTATTGGGGTCATGCTTTAATGTGGATTTATAAAAAATCTTTTGGGGGTCTATTTGTATATGAATGTAGATAATGTAGATGAATGTAGATAAATAGTGTTTGATGTACTTTTTCCTCCAGGAACTGGTGCAGACTGCTGCCTTTAAGTTAGAAATCAACTGTGGGGCTTCTGGCTGATACCAAGTAAAAATGCAACTTTGTGACCAGAGAAGACACTATAAATATCCAGGCTAATGTGTGAGCTTCCATACAGTTGGTCCTTTTGTTAAGCAGGGTTAATAGCAGGAAAAGCACACAGAATACTTGAACATGGGAGGTAAGATTGGGCAACAGGCTTCTGGATTCCATTTTAAATCAGAAACGTACCCAAGAAATAGCCAAGAACAATAACAGTGTAAAAAATACAATAATAAGGCGCTGGTTAAGATTGGTGTCACGTCTGAGGCTTTTTTTTTTCCTGCAGGCGGCCCGAGGTGAGGAGACGGGGAGGCCTGCCAAGTGGTCACTTTCCATATTTATTTAATTTCTCTGTCTACCCTATTTAACTCCTTTTATGCTAAAGATGTCAAGAACATCACAAATAACCCTTTCTTGGCAGCGGTGCTTGTCTTTGTGACTGCAGAGCATTCTAAAGAGAATAGGAAACTGTCCAGGCTCTGCATAAGGGAAACTGTAATTCTGGGCATGATCTTAACGATAAGGTCATTGAATGGATGACTTGTCATTATTTGTCAAGGCAAAGGAACATTGTCATTGGGCCTGATTAGACTGCTAAGTAGATAGAGTCTTGCCTTATGAAGACCCTGTTTACTGGGGGTAGGGACTGGTCACCTTATTCTCTGCCCTCCCCTCTACCGTCATTCATTCCTATAGTGATGGAAACCTTGAACTTTAAGGTGGCGATCTTTTTATAAATCAGCCTAATAAATGACTGTAGGGGCATTATGGTTAAAACTTTTAATATAGCTACTCCTGACTAACATACACCTTCAACATACAGTGCCATAATAAGCCCACAAATTGCACAGTCCCATGGCCCAGCAATGCATGACCCCAACCTTAAAAACTTTGGATGGCATATCCCCCAATGACAAGGCCTAACCCAATACTGACCTTTACTATATCCGTAAGTCTATGCACTTAGTCCCTACTTCTGGGCAATTAGTATATGGGATCTTGATCCCTCTGACTCTCCTCATTGGAGCGTTAGGCTGCTCAACTAAATAACCTATATGTCACTCCTAGAGTGACCTATTACAGAGTATAGCTTATCCTTTACTAGGCCCAAAGTACCTAGGTTCCAGCACCCTTTTCTTTCCTGCCTGCTTGGTAAGGGCTAAAGCAATGGACCCAGAGTACATGGTCACAACTACCTTTATACTAAAGCCCAATGCCATCTACTGGTCACTGGACACCAAGGGGCATAGCTTAAGGCAGAATAATGAAATAGGTCCCCATTAGGACCCATTTAGGTGTCCATAACACTGGGGATTTGCCTGCCAATATTAATTAGGGTGGCTAATTTACCAGATCCCTACACTAGTAAAGACAAACAACCACATCAATGCAATACAATATCTGCAAACAGTCCATCCATCGCATTCTCTGATCCATTATTAAATCATCTTCCAGGATTCACCCATTGGAAAGATTTAAGATTGGGAATAAGAGGGTTGTGTATGTAAAACTAAATACCTCTTTTAAAAGGACATAGAGCAGCACAGAAATACAACAAAGTGTGTTTATTATACAATAGACAATCATGTTTATTGTCTGACAATGAATCACCGAAGGACAAGAACTTTGCTCAAGGAAAATATAAAATAAGTGAATTATGAAGGTGTTAACCAGACATGCTAGGGGCACAAAGACAGAAAGGAACTAATGGGCAGATGCTAGTACTCCATGAGCCTTTGGTACACTTGGTACTGGGGACACTCACAGTAGCACACCAGGAATGCATTCTTTTGACACTGAATGGCGTCAGTGTGGGCATACAAAGTGGAACATCCAAGTAATTCATAAGCACAAATTATGGTTTATAATTAAAGAGTAGTAGGATTTATTATCACTCTAGTCTTCCTGGAACTTGGGTACCAACCCTTTACTGTTTGTTCCTCTGATGAAGTGTTTCTCTGTTCCTGTATAATTCTGTGTACAACAGTGTTTTTCACTATGTAAGAGAACATATTACATGGTATCAATGAAGGTAAGGCATGTCAGGTATGATAAGCATCTGATTTACAGTAAATATGTTTTTTTACAAGAAGGCAAGAACACTGACCGATTTATCAGTAGCCATCTGTTAAAATAAAGCCAATGGTTCAGGACTGCAAGGTAGGAGCATGTTTGGAAGATTCACCCTTAGATAAGTCAAAGTTTCCATTCCTTAAAAAGATCTGGCATTTTTAAATAGCGTGGACTCCATTTCCACTCCCCAGATTCCGAAGGGGGTTTCTAAGCCACTTTAGGCTGAATACTGTACAGTTTGGAATGAAATATGAAATTGCTTATGACTAATTCATGAAAATAACACCTGCCATTTCAAGAGTTGAGTGGGTGGGTGTTTACTAAGTGAACTTTTCCCCCTTGGGGAGTGTTGACTTCTAGAGAGATATTACCACTTTTTCTCTTAATCCCCATTCCAGCCAGTGCCATCATTTATTTGGTTTTGTAACTTTGTGTCCTCTTAAAGATACATTAGTTTGACACTTGTGTTTGACAGCGTGGCTGCCTGGGTGGCTTTGAATCCAGAGGGCTCATTTACAACAGGGGTATAAAGTGCAAAACATTGACGCAAAGAACCATGTTTTTCTTACAATGCATCTTGCCCCCTTCTTTGTACCCAGCACTGTTCATTGTGATGCTTTTGTGCCTGCTGTTTTCTTTGCATAGAGTTGCACCCTGCTGCGAATGCTCCACTGGTGGGGAAAGTCGAGAACATGGAAAGGACATGGATGTCCTCATGCCCAGATTTTTGTGAAGGCCACAGAGGACCAAACCTGAGGGCAGAAAGTTATAGGCATAAATAAATGAAATTTGTGTGGCCTTCAAATCTACATGTTAATTGTTAGGAAAGAAGGAGCTTCATTGGAACTAGTACTGTTAGATATCCTGCGTTGCAATTCTCTTACTTCCATTACTAACTGTACAAGGGGAAGGGTAAAAACGGGGGTGTGCATGCCTTTATGTTCATTTCTGAACATCCCTTTCATATGCAACATTTACCTTGGGCATAGTAGTACCACCCGAAGCCTTCGGTACCCACGGGTTGGTCAGGTTCGGGTCGACTACCGCACAAAGTTTGTGGGCCACAACCTCGTAATGCCCTACTTCTGCCAAACTTGCTCCTTTTTATATACCTGTGCGTCGGCATGCACCACCCCCTTCCATGACATCACGGTTGGGCACTCACCATCCTATAAGTAGGAGCTCATGGCAGTTAGGGTTGGGTTCCAGTTTCTTAGGGGTCGAGGTTTTGTCAACCTGCACATCACTACTGGGCAGTTAAAGAGTATCAGGGAATGTATGGTGCAGCCTTACTCAAGGCAAGCGGTAAATTCGGTTGTCTCTTGCAAGGTGCAAACAGTAGACATTCCCTGTGCAAAATATTATAATTCGGTTTACTGGACATTTATTGAAACTTATTTTAAATCTAAATCTAAAGCTACGATGTCTTAACCTGAAGGCCAATACCTATTTGGACATGATGGAAAACATGTTGTCTATCCACCGTTGGATTTAGCCATGATTGTTCAGGCAGAGGGGATTTTTTTTCTCTATAGGCACTTGAGATTATCCCTCCTAGGCACATTCCCTCAGGAATGTTTAGGGTTAGGCATTAATATATAAATTATTCTATAGAGTTTTCCCATGTCTTTTCACCAGGCTGAATAATGTTCCAGGTCTTTACCCACCATATAACCCGATCAGTTTTCTTTTTAAGTCTGTTAAAATGTATTTCTATTCTTCATCAAATGTAAAAAGCGGGAGTACACCCATGTGTACACAGCCCCCCATTGCATTTGTGTTGGGGACAATGTTAAAAGTAATAGAAGAACCTTTACACTAAAGAAAAGAGCAATTTAGGAGCTATTTCCATTGTTCACGTCAATAAGGCTCCCTCTAGAGCTGGATGTTTGGGGGACGGTTGCCAAAAATTGATGAAATCTGTTTCACGTCTATTTATAACTCAACCATCCACCCTGCTAAAAATAAGCCATGTAGGTTAATATGTACTCAGATTATCCTTTAACAGACAGGCTGATTAGAGGAGTAAATATTATTATTATTAAGGCTTGTTTTTGCCCTCATGAAAAATTTGGGGCAGAATGTGTAAATATGTGCATTAAATATGTGCAATGCTACCCTGTCTGCACTTCTGCCTTCAGGAATCCAGTTTATTTCCCACATTCTTTTTTGGCATTATAGCCAAAGTGAAATCATTTCATTCTCCTAATTTTTGCTGCAGCATTGTAAGCACAAAACTCTCTCGTATTTCTCTGATTACTGGAAGCTCATAACAATGCAATTCAATAATTTCCAGATGGACCAACAACTCTTTATATGCGAAACTCAGAATTTCCAGTCCAGTCAGCAGTTGTGGCAGGATTATGGCACTGGCTATTTCTGCAGATCTGGTAGCCAAAATACAATCCCCCCGAGAGTGATCTGAGGACACAAAATAACAAGGATACTCAAGGGGCTTCACGGCACAACAGTCATGGGCAGATCTACCAGTGGGTTGATCTACTACACCAAATAAAATTGTAAAGAGAAAATCAATCTCTCCAAAAATATAAATATCCTTATCCCTAGCAGAATAAAAGAAGTCCACAAACTGTGGGGTTGACCCCCTAGGGGACCTGGATTATTGGCTGGGGAAAGGCAATAATACTTGGCCTGACATTGCACCCCCAGTGCATTTTACAAAGCCTCTCTGCTGGTCCGCCCAGACTCAGCAACTCCCTCCCACATCCAGTGCTCATTGTCAGGTGGCAATTTTTTTTATTTTAATTGTTTATTGCCATAACTGCTGCCTTGTTAATAAGGTTATTAGGCACTGCCATCAGGAATCACAGGGCCCCATGTTACTAAGTTAGCAGTGCCCTCCTCCCCGATTATTAAATGAGATATATAGGATGTAAATAAAGATATGTAAAAAAAACACCTAATTTTTTCGGCAGTAATGAATAATACATAGTGCTGGTTTTACTTGGGGCTAAAGACTATTATTATCATCTTCAAAAAAGCACCATTTACTGGAGCTCCCTACAGATCTGCTACAGTCCCTGTCCGAGTTTCGAATGAAGGGTGGGAATGTTCTTATGGTCCCTGCCAGAAGCACAGAAGGGGGAAAGACAATCCCAGCCCTTAGATCACACAAGCAAAGACAGGCTTTAGCTCCCTATCAGGTCAGCCTAGCTGCTGATTGGTTCCTATCCTGCAGTACAGTGAGCTGAGTGCTGCCGGCTCCCCTGCACAGCCTGGGAAAAGAGGCAGCGGGAAGTAGAACAGATGGGACAGATTAGTAGGATTTTTGCAGAAATATTCAATAAATCAACTGGAAACACTACTTTTTAAAGCACATTCCCTCTATATTTAAAAGAGTATAATAAACTGGTGTTTTTTTACACAAAATGTCTCCTTTAAATCATTGGTCACCTGGGGATTTTTGGTGGAAGGGCCTGTTAACTAGTAAAATGGAGAACCAATGAAAACCACACTTCATGATCCATCCCAGTCATGTCCCATAATGATGTAACTCCACCAACAACACCACAAACCGCATCCCCTATGACCTGCAAATTGCACTTTTACCCTCTTTTGGGACCCTCCTTGCCATAGAACTCCAGTCTGCTTTACCCCTGTACACCCCTTGATGGTGGCCCTGCGTGCTTGCAACCACTGTTTGAATTAAGCGATTGAGAGCTGCAGAACAAAAAATGAAAATAAAAAAAGAAGACTAATTGCAAATGTTCTTAGTATAGCGCTGTCAATGCCATACTAAAGTTTGTTTTACCCCTTTCACAAAATACAAACAACATTCTATATATTCTTTTATATATTATACACTAGCAATAAAATTAATTTTATGCAAAAGAAAATGCTACAAAAATGGTCATTGTTTTTTTGCAAATTTTGCCCTTTTCCCTATGTATGCTGAAGCTAATATTACATTTTCATTTTTCCCTTTAATGGATGGGGGGGATTTTGTGCAATTGATAACTAAAACACAGATACACCCCTAAAAATATAATGCATTTGTTTTTTAGCAATCTATTCAATATAAATGTGTGTGTGTGTGAAAAATGTACAATTTAATTTTCTTTGGTAGTTACGATTCAGCTTTTCTTCTTTAGAACTTTAATGTTTCATTTCTGCTCTTTAGCAGATGAAGGGAAGTATCAGGGTGGGGCTTATAGTGAACGTTTTGCTAAGGTTACATCCCAGATATGTGTTTAGGGAGCACCAGAATGACCCGCAATGGCAGATTTTAATTCATGGCTTGGGTTCTGGTCAGAAGCAGGAGACAGTTGCAGACAACAGACTTTGCTCTGCTACAGGTTAACACTTTCACTGGCATCGGCCAATGTTGATACAAGTCAGGTGGCCTCTGTGATACTGGGGTGACCAGCCGGACTCCAGTCTTGTTAAACACAAGAGAAGCCAATGCAAAAACAGAGAACATCTTGTGACCAGATAACAGTGTCCAGAGGGAGGGACTGTCCATGGCACATATGAGCCATTTTATAAGGCCCTTGTATTTCAGGAAACTCATTTACTTGATTGGAATATCACGGATATCAATACGAAAGTGTTACATATGCCCTGTTGCAAGGCTAATGTAAATTAATGTAACTATGTAAAAAATTATTTTAACTGTGTCATTAAAAGCTAAATGCTGATTGGCTGCTATGGCAGAAAATGGAGAAGGCAAGGCAGCCCCATGTCCTTACTATCTGCCCTCATATAGGGCTCTGACAGGCAGGGCCGGCCTTAGGCCAATTGGACCAATTGGGCCCAATTGGGCCCCGCACCACAGGGCAGCACAGATAATATTTCCCTCAGCACATGATGCTGCCTGGCCTGCCCCCAACTTTGAGAGTCCAGCCCATCCCCAAATCCATAGGTCTAGCCGCCCCCAACTCTCATAGGCCCAACTTTCCTCCAACCTTGATAGGCCCTGCCTGTCCCCAATCCAACCAAGCCTGCTCCCAAGCTGAATCGGCCCAGCCCCAAACTAATTGGCCCAGTCCACTCTCCTATTTCCTCCCTCTCTCTCTTACCCTGTGTGCCCCTATTATGTTACCTTGTCTGCCCCTTTCCTTTCTATTTTGTGCCTGTATGCCCTTATTTTCCTAAATACTTGGTGTGTCAGTAGCCAGCAACACTTTGTCTAGGGGCCCCGCCAACATGGTCCCAATTGGGCCCCACATTTGATAGGACCAGCCCTGCTGACAGGGCATGTACCCCCTGCAGCTCCCTAAAGGGGAAAAGTAAGAAACACCTATGGGGTATTTTTTTTGAAGTTAATAGTGAAGTTCATTTCTATGGGATTTTTATAGGCGTATTTATCAAAGGGTGAACTTTCACTTTCACCCATTGATAAATACGCCTTTCAAAATCCCATAGAAATGAATGGAGAGTGGCGGAATTTCACTCTAGTGGCAGAACTTCACTCTTTGATAAATTTACCCCTTGTGCCTTCTCCTCATGATTACAGTGTTGCTAAACTCTGGCAGCACTGTATTCATGGAGAAGTGCACCCTACTTTGAAGCGCACACACCAGTAGCAATTTTTTAAGGTGCTGTGCACAAAGTGCAAAAAACTTGGACTGTGCCCATTTTTAAGCCATTTGCACCTGCCCTAGACATAATAATTGAACCCTATAAAGTTTAATGCTTTGTACTTTTAAATTGTTATGTTGGGATGTTCTAGTATAAAATTACAGACTGCTTCTGTTTGGTAACCAGTGCTTCTATGTCTAGTCTGCCTCCAAACCCAGATATTGTTCTGATAAAGCTCCGGCAGCTGCCAACTTTTACAGGTTCCTGGAAGGCCTGACAGTTTGTTCCCGGGAAACTGCCCTTGAAACGGTGAGATGGGGACGTCCAGCCAAAGTTCATCTGTACTAATGTTTGATACTGTGTCCATGTAACCTTTACACTATTGATAGCCATCTGTAATATAGACAAATTATATGAACAGCTTTGGCTCTGAAGTGGGGTATAAAAGATACAATTTACAGAAATATATGTATATATAAATATATATCAGATAGAGATTATGCTTGTATATTTACAACTATAATAGTGAATTTAGCATAGCAATGGAATAATCTAAAAGCAATGTGAAGAAATACAACATAAATTTAATATGACGTGCCTCCACCCATGGTCAGGACAGGCTGAACTGTAATACCCCTACCTGAGAACTTCTCTGATCCGCAATACACATACACAGTGGAACGGTTGTTTATTTGGCAGGACACTATACGTTTAAATTGCAGTGATACAGAACAGCCTACGAGCCATGACGGGTGCAGCGTCGATTCCACACCTATCCCTCTACCTCCCCCCCCCCCACATAGGGTTGCCACCTTTTATTATAAATTTTACCGGCTGCTGGGGGGCAGGGCCTCAAAGGGGCGTGACGTGATGTCAAAAGGGGCAGGATGAGACGTCAAAAGGGGCAGGACCACGTCATGGACACCACGGACGCTAGAAGAGGCAAAAGAAAAGGTAAGTTTCAGGGGATTGGGGGCGATTGGGGGCAGGCCGAGGGCTCCTTTTGATTGTATTACAAATTTACCGGCAGCTACATTGCCGGTAAATTTGTAATACCGGCCCCGGCCTTGGCAGGTATTTTACCGGGTGGCAACCCTACCCCCACACCACAATTCCCCTACCCCCAAATAATACATACACACCACTGGTTTGGAAAGAGATGGCCGCAGTTGTTTATTTAAACACAATAATAAAGTAATAGTCATGTATAACATTTTTAACCTTTTAACAACCGTTTGTATAACAAACTTTAAAACCTTTAACATATTATTCCCCCACCCGGGGAGGAGGGAATGGGGGTGGGGTATCTGTACCCAAACTGCCAAGATAGGTTCCTGTTCCATTCTCCTAACCCTAAACCGGGCTGCATACCATACTATGAGGACCCAGACCTACCAGGCTACTTCCACTGACTATGAAATACCCCCCTTTTAACTTCCCCTGGGGGTCCTTGCAAAGATACCCTCCGCAAATGTGACTACCACACATATTATAGGGAGGGAGGGTGGGATGCTGCGTCCTTCTTCCTCCACGTCCCGGCGCCGAATGGTAAGTATTACCACCGTTCCTTCCTCTGCTCCTTCGCCCGGGACTCCCCAGCCAATCAGCACCTGAAACAGAAAAAAGGGGGGAGGGGCGGGGATAGCTGTACTCCTAAGGCCCTGTCAAGACCCGATTGCCCCTATTCAGGCCATGGGGTCCCCGGAGCAACTTCACTCAAATAACACAGCTATTGATCTCTGGACTGCTGAAGGGAATCCCCACTTATGTGGCAGTTGCTTCAGAGCCCTAAGAAGGACTCCCTTTGGCTTTCCGTGCCCTAAAAAGAGCACGCTTTGTTCTTCAGAGCCCTGACAAGGACCCCCTTTCCTTCCGCACCCTAAAGAGAGCGCGCTTTCCTGCCACACACAAAACTCTGGGAGTATGTCCACTGTATTTGTAGTCGGCTGATTCTATATCCCAGCAGCACTTCCTTTTCTCCCAGCAGCACTTTCTCTCTCCCTCTTCCTTCCTGTCAGCTCACAGAGGGTGGGGCTGCTCACCCTGCTTGTATGCTCCTCCCCCTGCTTGCACAGAAACAATACAGAGGAGAGACAAGTGTATACAGCTCTCCTACAGATAGATAGATACATAGAGCTGTGTTTGTCTGTTTTGCCCTCTGTGTACTTAAAAAGCCAGGGTTTATTTGAATCTCAGTTCAGACATGGCCAATTGTTGTAAAACTTAAAGGAGAACTAAACCCAAAAAATGTATGTGGTTAAAATTGTCATATTTTTATACTGAACATATTGCACAAGCCTAAAGTTTTAACTTCTCAATAGCAACAATGATCCAGGACTTCAAACTTGTCACAGGGGGTCACCATCTTGGAAAGTGTCTGTGACACTCACATGCTCAGTGGGCTCTGAGTAACTGTTGAGAAGCTAAGCTTAGGGCTCTTCACTAATTATCCAGCAGAAAATGAGGTTTGTCTGTAATATAAGCTGATGCTACAGGTTTGCTGATTATTACATTTTGATGCTAATTGTATTGTTTTTTTCTGCTGCCATGTAGTAATTATCTGTATTAATTACTAATCAGTCTTATATTGTGACATTTCTATTCTATGTGTACTGTATATTGTGAGTGGCTCCCTAAGCTCAGTAAGTGACAGCAGCACAGAGCATGTGCAGTGAATCAGCAGAAAAGAAGATGGGGAGCTACTGGGGCATCTTTGGAGACGCAGATCTTTACTGCTAAAGGGTTGTGGTTGCCTTGGGCTGGTACAGAAGCCAAAAACATAATGTACAACCTTTCTAACCTACTTCATTAGATTTAGCTTTAGTTCTCCTTTAAAGGGAATCTGTTCTGAGTGGCCTGTGTACATTTTAGGCACTAATACTTGACTTAATAGCCTATACTTCAAATGCATAGAATGGGACATATAAGGATCTAGTTTATACAATCAGATTGGTCATACTCATTCCAGCATAGGCATTGGAACTGAAATGGGTCCCACCAGCGTTGCTGTTGCCTACAACATCAGAGAAGGTATGATCTATGGCCAACCCTTCACCCACTTTGCATATACAGAACACTAACCCTGATACAAATATCAAAATTTCCTTCAAAGTGAACCTAGCTGGTGATCTGCTGCGGTTTTCCCTCATCTGATGTTGGTAGTGAGCCAGGGCCCCAAACCATTGTCGCATTGAGTTACATAATTGGAGGTGTGAAGTTTTTTGAACGTGCAGTGAAACAGATTTTATAGCCCAAGTGTATGGAACTAAAAGGTCACAGTCCCATTCCCTTTTCTAGAGATGGCTGTTCCACCTTCATATAAATGGCCTCCTTCGTACCTCTTTCTAATGTGTACCTCCTTATCCTCAAAGCAGTGTCTTGACATGAGGGGGCCCATTTACTTAGTTCGAGTGAAGGAATAGAGGAAAAATAGTTCGAATTTCGAATGTTTTTTTTGGCTACTTCGACCATCAAATGGGCTACTTCGACCTTCGACTTCGACCTTCGACTCCGATTCAAACTAAAAATTGTTCGACTATTCGACCATTAAATAGTCGAAGAACTGTCTCTTTAAAAAATACTTCGACCCCCTAGTTCGCCACCTAAAACCTACCGAGGTCAATGTTAGCCTATGGGGAAGGTCCCCATAGGCTTCCTAACAATTTTCTGATCGAAGGATAATCCTTTGATCGATGGATTAAAATCCTTCGAATCATTAGATTCGAAGGATTTAATCTTTTGATCGAACGATTATTCCTTCAATCAGAAAATTGTTAGGAAGCCTATGGGGATGCATTGCGCTAAATCCTTCGACTTCGATATTCGAAGTCGAAGGATTTCAATTCGGCAGTCGAATATCGAGGGTTAATTAACCCTCGATATTCGACCCTAGGTAAATTTGCCCCGAGGAGTTTGGGCTCATATATTGGCTATGAACTTATTTAGCAGTAGTCTCCCCAATGTGCAGGTCTGTGCCCTTCTTTCTACACAGGACTTTATATACTGCATTAGTCTGTTTCGCTGTTGGGTCATTTGTATTTACCAATTTTTGACTTAGTGGCCTGGAAACCAAGCGTCACTGCCCAACTAACCTATTATAATTGTAACTGAATGGAAGCAAATCCCACCAACAATCTTCTAGCATCTAGTGGAAACCCCTTCTCAGAAGAGCAGAGAAAAGGGAGGGACAATTTTATATCAACATAATAGTTTCAGAATGAGACGTTTGATTGGCAGGTTTCTCCTTTTAAAGCCAATCCTTAATGCAACTGATCCATCATTTATTTTTTTTCAACGCTGCCTTATGTTATGGAACAGTAGTAAAATGTCAGTTGTTTTCTCCCACTCATTTCGCACAAAATATTCTATTTGGTTGCAAAGGATGTTGAATTTCTTTGAGAAATAATTTTTCCTGTGCTAGAAATCAAAATTTGCCATCAAAATATACATTTGTAAATAGAGATATCTGTGATAATGTGACCAAGTTTCACTAATATTACTAGTTTCAACTGAAAAATGATTAGTAAGGCCCTGTCTTATGCCCCTTACAATTATTCTTGACTTGATCAATATATATGGCCACACTTATTTATTTGTCAAGGCCACTTGGGCCTTTTCAGAGTTGAAGTCAGGACCTCAGAGAAAGCAGTATTCAGGAGAGCAGACCAAATCCAATGTGTTAAGAAGTCTCTTAGCTGAAATTTAGGCAAAATATCAGGGCAGGTGACGATAAGAATAGTCAGGCAGGACTATTATTGGTCTGTATTTCTAAGTAGTCTGTATGTTTTGATGTGTATATCTTGGGTGCAGTAGAAGGAATGGCTGGTTGGTCTACATGAGATTTACTCATACTCATACTTATAATAATAACCCATTTCAACTGTAGACCATAAAAATCAGAATTTTCATAGCTTAGTTCTGCCTATTTTCTCATCCTGGTGCTTGGGGCTCAATAGCTTGAGAAAATAATGTTTTCATGTATTTATTACAAGATTCTTCTGTTGAGAAATGTCACTTTGGGAGTTGGCATGTGTTGTCCGTTGGGTTTAAGTTTGCCTGTTATGCAATTGCAGATATTCTTGTTCTGCACACATCCATTCTGCTATCCTATCCTGACTATCCTATCCTATTCCTATTCATAACCAAAGTTCCCTACAAAGTCAAAGTATTTTTATAGTAAAGATATCAGTGCTTATTGTCCATGAATATATACTTTTACTATGTTACTTGCTTAATGTCATTGACAATTTTAAGAATAGTCAATTATATTCAATGATGGGTGGGTGACCTAATCTTCTAAAACTCATTCTACTAATGAGGAATCCCCAGTTTAAACTAATTAAAGTTTAGTAAAGGGCTGATTGACCTTCCAAGAATTCCTTGCATGCTTTTCAGCAACTGGAAAATTCTACAAGTTATCCAAGTGAAAAGTACAACTCTATGGAACCAAAGTTTAATTTCCCAAACATATGGTACACAAGTTCTACGTGGTTGAATTGGTGGTTATATATCTATTTATCTGCCTGTTCTGAATATAACGTAATCACAGAAAAGCCTAGCTTGATCAAATTAGGTTATGCTGGGCAACATACTTGAGGCTTTAGGTAATACTCATTCATCAGTTTGTGCATTCCTCTGCAATTAGGCAGTTACATTCTCCAACCAATGGTATTTTAAAGAGGCTATTCACCTTTGAGTTAATTTGTAGTATTATGTAGAAATTGATATCCTGAAACAATTCTGCAATTGGTTTTCATTTTTTCCTATTTGTGGTTTTTGAGTTATTCAGCTTTTTATTTAGCAGCTCTCAAATTTACAACTTCAGCTAAGTGGTTGCTAAGGTCCAAATTACCCTAACAATCTTGAATTAAATTCAATAAGAGTCTGGAATATGAATAGAAGAGAGCTTCAATAGAATAGTGAGTATTAAAAAGCAGCAATAACTATAAATGTGTAGCTTTACAGAGCATTTGTTTTTTAGATGGGGTCAGTGACCCCCATTTGAAAGATGGGAAGAGTCAGAAGAATAATCAACTTAAAGGTGAACCACCCCTTTAATTCCTTACCACCCTCAAGAGAAGCATCAATGGATGGACCTAAAACGTCGGAGCATGATAAGGCACTTGTATGGGTTACGACTATAGAAAACTACTATAGATTTGACCTGTTGCAAAGTCATTGATCATTTTCCAAGGTGATTTTTACATGTAATCTACTGTTTCAATATCATGTTAAATATCTGGATAAGCTTGAAGAGGAACTTTGTGTTTTGGGAAATTAAAGCAATTTACTAAAATAATTCTAGCTTCTGCAGTTAATTTAATCAAGGGGATAGTTTTGTTAACAAGCTGGCTCCAGGAGTAGTGATGGGTGAATAAATTCGCCAGGTGCTAATTCACGGCAAATTTGTGTGTTTTACCGCCAGCGAAAAAAAATTGCGAAACTGATGCACGTCAAAATAATTTTGACACCCACCGATTTCAATGCAGTTCGTGAATTTATCGAATTTCACTGTAATTTTGCTAATTTTTTGGCAAAGCGAAACAGGACAAATTCGAACAATACACTATCCAGGAGGAAGCGGTATTTGTTTTTTGGCATAAAAGAATAAGAATCTGATCAAGCAAGTGAAAATATGTGAATGTTCACAATTCACGGCCAGGATCCTTCTAATATTGCCCCAATATCTGTTTATAGGAAGGCAGGACCAAATCATATGGAAGATACCAGTTTTATTCATCTTTATTTTCTAGGAGACTTCTAAGGAGAAATCACTGGGTAAAGTTATTTCTGTAATCCCTAGCTTTTACAAAACATGGGATTTTCTTTTTATCTCTAAGGCTTGAAAATTCACAAATGTGATTTTTCAATAATCTGAAGCACCTAAAAAGTAAATTATACTTTAAGGGGCAGATTTATCAATTCTTATTTTGAATTTTAAAAAAATTAATCCAATTCAAGATTTATCATACTCTGGCCCTTTAAGAAATCGAATTTGACTATTCGCCACCTAAAACCTGCCGAATTGCTGTTTAAATCAATGAGAGAGGTCCAGGGATCAATTTTGAGTAGTTTGCACCCTTCCTGACATTCAAGGTTTGAAAAATTCAAATTCAATTTTTGGGTTGATTCCATTCATCCGAGTTTAAAAAAAATAGATTTTTTTTTTTTTTTTTTTTTTAAATGTTTTTATTTGCACCAGAAATATCCAACAGACATTACAAAGCAAACATGTTATTACATTTGTGAATAAAACTTTGCAATTTTGAGACTGGGTCTGGTCTGCACACCCTTCTTGACCGTCACCAGTCATAATAGCATAACATGCAACTACAGTTCAATATAAGACAGAGTTAACATAATGGAAATTATGTAATTGAATATTCCCCCAGTTCCCCAAACCTTTCCCATCTTCATAATCAATTAGCCTGCCATTTATCGATCCCTATGTCAGAC
Source organism: Xenopus laevis (assembly GCF_017654675.1). Lineage (NCBI taxonomy): Eukaryota > Metazoa > Chordata > Amphibia > Anura > Pipidae > Xenopus > Xenopus laevis. Next base: position 16,363,663 of record NC_054377.1, on the reverse strand, counting down.
TCCCTGTGGGTATTATTTGCCTCCCCGACAATTCCTCGGACATATACCATGATGTGAATCTGAATACCAAAGCTATTTCTTGTTGTCTTTGAGGGGACAAAGTATACACATATTTTGACCAAGTGTTAATAGATTTTTTTTAATACATTTTGATTGGTCAAACTTCGAATTTATGGGAGTTTAGGGGGAGTTTCTAAAAACTCACCTAAATTCAAAATTTGACCTTTGATAAATGTGCCTCCCAATGTGACATGAATCCAACATAACTGATATGCATTCAACTTATGATTTATGTTGATTTAGCTGATATTAATTACAAAGTAGTTGTGGAGAAATATATATAATCAGGAAGGTATTATTGGTTAATAAAATAATACATCTAAGGACATGATATTCAATATTTACAGGTGCAGGTATGGGATCTGTTATCTGGAAACCTGTTATCCAGAAGGCTCTGAACTACAGAAAGGCCATCTCCCATAGTCTCCATTTTATCCAAAAAATCTAATTTTTTTCAAAAATGATTCCCTTTTCCCCTGTAATAATAAAACAGTAGCTTGTACTTGATCGAAACGTACTAGCCTATTGGGTTTATTTGCTGTTTAAATTATTTTTTAGTAGACTTAACTATGCGAAGATTCAAATTACAGAATGATCTGTTATCCAGAAAACCCCAGGTCCCAAGCATTCTGGATTACAGGTTCCATACCTGTAATAAATACTATACCTGTAATTATGAATTTTCATAGCGGGATTTATATTGAGCATGCTATGAATGGCAGTTATTACAACAATGTATAAAACAGAGCTTATGTCTATGACAGGGGCAGCATCAAAGAGGCAGGGGTTAACCAAATACCTTTTTCCCTATTTCCCCTTTCTACCCCCCACCAGGATACAAAGAATAACACTTAGGGGCACATTTACTAAGGGTCGAATTTCGAATTTAAAAAACTTTGAAATTCGACCATTGAATGTTATACTTCGATAGTCAAAGTATTTTTTCGATCGAAAATGGCAGTTTTTGAGTGAAGTAAAAATCGTTCGAACCGAATGATTCGAAGGATAGTACAAAAAAAAACTTTGACTTCTAAAAACTTAGCCAAAGACTCAGAGAGGTTCTAGGAGGTTCCCCCATAGGCTAAACAGCAATTCGGCAGGTTTAAGGTGGCGAAGTGGCGAAGTCGAAGTTTTATAAAGAGACAGTACTTCGATTTTCGAATGGTCGAATTTGTGAAGTATTTTCAATTCTAATCGAATTTTGGCCTATTCGATGGTCGAAGTACCCAAAAATGACTTCGAAATTCGAAGTTTTTGAACTTGAAATTTCACTTCGACCCTTAGAAAATGGGCCCCTTAGTTATGGCCTAAAAGTCAACAGTTTTAATGAAGAGATTAGAACACGGTTAACAAATGCAAATAACATATCTTAATAAATTGTCAGTGGTTACACTTAGGGGCAGATGTATCAGGGGTCGAATATCGAGGGTTAATTAACCCTCGATATTCGACTGCCGAATTGTAATCCTTCGACTTCGAATATCGAAGTCGAAGGATTTAGCGCAATTTGTTTGATCGAACGATCGAAGGAATAATCGTTCAATCGAACGATTAAATCCTTCAAAACGAACGATTCGAAGGATTTTAATCCATCGATCGAACGAAATTCCTTTGATCAAAAAAACCTTGTAAAGTAGGTTTTAGGTGGCGAACTAGGGGGTCGAAGTTTTTTCTAAAGAGACATACATCGATTTTCGAATTGTCGAATATTCAAACGATTTTTAGTTCGATTCAAAGTCGAAGGTCGTAGTCAAAGTAGCCAATTCGATGGTCGAAGTAGCCAAAAAAAACATTCGAAATTCAAAGTTTTTTTCCTCTATATTCCTCTATTCCTTCACTCGAGCTTGGTGAATGGGCTTCTTACAATTAACATTTATATACTGTAGATCTGAAATATCACTTTAAGAAACGCTGGCCAAATTAAATATGGCAACTCTTCTTGGGTTACCCACTCGCTGCTTCCCAGCCTCCTCCCCCTCTGTCACTCTCTACTCCTGTCCAACTTATCAAAGTTCCTCTTGCTCCGTCCGTTTACATCATTGTCCAATCGCTTTGCATCATCATCCTGCCCCTATTATATCATAACCCTGTCCTCACTACCACGACCCTTTTCTCACCCACTTTTTCAAATACTTTAGAGTGTCAGCACTTTCTTTCCACATCCTCGTAGGAAACATCTCCCAGTAGAATGTAAGTCTAATTACAAATGTGTCTATAATATTCTCTTTGTTTCTATTACAGCAGCACTCACACCATAAACCAAACCACTCTCGTCAGAGCCTATAAAATGCCAGAATTATTTTATATTTTACTTGTGAAAGAAAATATCCTTAAGAGCCAGAGATGGTAGATCCACACCCATCCGGACAAAATGGCCTTTGTGTATACAATATGTGCCAGATGAACAACAAGCCGTACTCTTGAGACGTTTCATGAACGTGGTTTGGGTTACAGAACGTGTTTTAGAAGGAAAGTGGCCTTTCCAAGTTGCTCCACTTTATCCATTATCAGGGTCAGATTCCCCCCCGCGCGCCGCAGTATGAGGAACTAGAAGAGAAAACAAGTATTTACTGACACCGTTTCATAGCCAAGTCCTTTTGCAGATACCTGAGTGGAGCTCTTTGTTTTCAAGGATTGTTTTCAATGGTTTGTGAAGAATATAAAAGAAAAAATACTATTTATTTTCTATGGAGACATCTATGTGTTTAGCAGTACATGACTTGTTTCCATGGCAAATGGAAAACATATTAAAGGATACATTAAAAATTAGCATTTCATGAATAAAAATGAAAAAACAAAACATACAAAAAAATAGGAAATATCTTTCATAACTGCAATCTCTATGGGACATCAGTTGTAGAAAGTAACGCTGGGAAGTTGATTTATTATAAAGCAAAAGAGACGAGCGAAGTTTTCTCTCCAAATACAGATTTGTGGCAATAATCGTAAGTGGTGAAAAGTTTTTTAATATACAAAAAAAGAAGAGCTATAAAGAAACGATGTAAACAAAAATGAAATAACATCGTGTGTGTCACTATCTCAATACTAAGAGCGTGACTATTTATCTAAGAGCGTGACTGAGGCTGCCACAAAGTGAGAATCTGTGTAGGAGGAGATATATATAAATAAATATGTTCTCAGTGGGTAAAGGCTGAATGGCAGCCAATGTACATGTTTATGTTCTTGAGAGAATAGGCGTGTGTAGGGGGCACATTAGTCATGTAACCAAACAAACCGTGTATTTTGCAGAATTTTCAGCCTACCTCTTACTATGCTTTCCGTATATACTCGAGTATAAGCGGAGTTTTTCAGCCCCCAAAATATGCTGAAAAACTCTACCTTGGCTTATACTCGGGTCAAGTGCAAAACCGGTCACGGCATCTAACAATAGTCGCCAGTGCCTAAGAATAGTCCCGGCATCCAAGAATATTCGCCAGTGTCCAAGAATGGTCGCCGGCATCCAAAAACGAGATGCCGGCACCTCCAATGGGAGCAGAAACCCTCAATTTTTTGATTGAAACTTACCAGAAGCTGCTGCATTTCTCACCCTAGGCTTATACTCGAGTCAATAAGCTTTCCCAGTTTTTGGAGGTAAAATTAGGTACCTCGGGCCTCGGCTTATACTCGGGACGGCTTATACTCGAGTATATAAGATATATGACATAACGCTACAAAGCAATAGTATTGACCAGTTATGATGGGCAAATTTGTCCGTTTCCCCGAAAAACGGGATAAAACGGTGGAAAATTCATAAAATGCTGCCGGCGTCTCATTTTGGACGCCGGCACACATTCGCCGGCAAAAATGTCCGGCGTCCCTTTTTTTGGACGCAGGGTCATTTTCGTGGCAGTTTTGCGAATTTATTCGCCGGTGGCGAAACACAGGAATTCACCGCGAATTTGCGCCTGGCGAATAACTTTGCCCGTCACTATTGGCTAGTTAAAATTTAATTTGTCTGGGCAATGACCAACATCACAATATAGGGAAGGAGGACATGACAGGGATTAGAGGGCAGCCACACAGTGAAAACCCCCCTGGGCGAGTAGGGATGGTTCATTCAGCTTCTATTTATATTACTGCTGTTAACAATTGCTATATAGATCCTTTTATTGTCTTCTGGGCTGCCGTTGTGGTTGTTATAGTAAATGTGACCCTAGCAACCAGATAACAGCTTGAGTTCCAAACGTTATATCTGCAGAACGACAAGTTACATACGACCATTTTAAACCCATGCAGAACAAAATAAAGACCCCTGCGTGCATAAAGCTAAACGTTAGTTTTAAGGGAAAACATCTCGTTAATTGTATTTATGCTTTCATTTTTAATAACTGAACTGCTTGAGCCTGTAAAAAAAAAACATCAGAAAATGCTTAATAAAAAGAGACATCATTTAAAAAAAAAAATCACATTGTGTGTCCCCTGAAGTCTTTCACAGCCCTATTAAATAACACCCACAACAATCCATTCAGAGAAATCACCATTATTCTTCCTGGCCAAGAATATTCAACTCTTAAAAGAAATTATAACAAAAATTGCTCCTGGGACTAGCAGATAAATATTCATGGAAACCGAGAAATCTGTTAGACAGTTGTTCTCTCCTCTGCATTAGAATGGAGACAAATTATAATATGGCTGGAAGCTATGGACGCCCTTTGTTTATGAAGGCCGTAAACAAGATACAAACATTTAAAAGGGTAGTTCACCTTCTAAATATTTTTTTTCAAGTGGCTGTATTCATAAGGGGTGGGCAACATGAAGCTGGTTAAAGTTCAGTTAAAGGGGTTGTTCACTTTTAAATCAACTTTTAGTATGATGTAGAGAGTGATATTCTGAGGCAATTTGCAATTGGTTTTCATTTTTTATTATTTGTGGCTTTTGAGTTATTTAGCTTTTTATTCAGCAGCTCTCCGGGTTGCAAATTCAGCAATCAGGTTGCTAGGGTCCAAATTACTCCAGCAGCCATGCACTGATTTGAATAAGAGACTGGAATATGCATGGATAGCCTTACAGAGCATTTGTTTTTAGATGGGGTCAGTAACCCCATGGACTCCACTCAGGTTTCACAGAGGAGGCCAATCCCATACTGTAATTTAATAAAATCAATTGTAAACACAGATAAAAAAACAGGGGCAACAGACCCAGCTAAAGGGTCACATTTAATAGACGTCCAGAGATTCGTCATATTTGCATTTTAATATATGTGTGCACAACAAATCATCTTCCCCATGGTAAGGTAACTGGGGCCAACATTTTTTTTTTAGGTGGGTCAAATAGGAGCAGATTTATTAAATTGTGAAATTAAAGCTCACTACAGTAAAATGCATCCACTCTATCCATTCTTATGGGAATTTGGGGGGGTGGATGAATTTTGCAAAAGCTAATTTTAGTGCCTTGAGGGCTGCCCTACAGAGCATTGATTGGGGCATTAGGTTTTCAGCTAAAAACACAGAACAGAAATGGTTGTCCTTTAAAATGATATTAAATCATTACTGTTCTCAATTTATTCCCTTAAGGACTAAACGTAGAAGCTCTAAGAATCATCCTGTGTGGCTTAATACAGAAGTAAAGAAGTTAATGGGAAAGAAGAGAGAGGCATTTAAAAACTACAAATCTGTAGGGACAGAAGCTGCATTTAATGAATATAAACACTGTAATAAATGTTGTAAATCAGCAATACGGAAGACTAAGAAAAGAAATGAAGAGTTAATTGCGGTGGAGGTGAAAACTAACCCTAAAAAGTTTTTTAAATATATTAATAGTAAAAAGATGCAGGTTGAGAGTGTTGCTCCATTAAATAATGGTACCAGTATGGTTGTAACAGATACAGATAAGGCAAATGTGTTAAATCAGTTCTTTTCTTCAGTGTATACAATAGAGGAGTCTGGGTTCCCAGGCTCACTTAATAACTGCACAAATGGTTCAGCTCAATCTAGTCAGTGGCTGACTCGGGATATGATTCAAAAAGCTTTAATACAAATTAATGTAAACAAGGCTCCAGGGCCTGATGGCATACACACCCGGGTTCTAGAGAGCTTAGTTCAGTTTTAGACCAGCCCTTATTTCTGATTTTCTCAGATTCACTGTCATCTGGTATGGTGCCTATGGATTGGAGAAAAGCTGATGTTATTCCAATATTTAAAAAGGGATTACGATCTCAGACTGGCAATTATAGGCCAGTAAACTTGACATCTGTGGTGGGCAAATTATTTGAAGGCTTGTTAAGGGATCACATTCAAAATTTTGTCCTAATGAATGGCATTATGAGCAACAATCAGCATGGCTTTATGAAGGATAGGTCATGTCAGACGAATTTGATCGCATTTTATGATGTGGTAAGTAAGAATCTGGATAGTGGGGGGGGCAGTAGATGTGATCTATTTGGATTTTGCCAAAGCGTTTGATACTGTGCCCCACAAACGACTGCTTTCTAAACTAAGGTCTGTTGGGCTTAATGAAGTCGTTTGCACGTGGATAGGAAACTGGCTACAGGATCGGGTACAGAGGGTGGTTGTTAATGGGACATTCTCTACTTGGAGTAAGGTTCTTAGTGGGGTCCCCCAGGGCTCAGTATTGGGTCCACTTTTATTTAACTTGTTCATTAATGACTTAGGGGAGGGTATTGTAAGTAATGTATCAGTGTTTGCAGATGACACAAAATTATCCAGCCCAATTAATTCCATCCAGGATGTGGCATCCTTGCAACATGATCTTGACAAACTGGCAATCTGGGCAGCTAAGTGGCAAATGAGATTCAATGTTGATAAATGTAAAGTCATGCACCTGGGATGTAAAAATATCCACTTATACCCTTAATGGGACTGCACTAGGCAAATCCATTATGGAAAAGGACCTTGGAGTCCTTGTAGATGATAAACTTGGCTGTAGCAAGCAATGCCAGTCCACAGCATCAAGGGCAAATAAGGTCTTGAGCTGTATTAAAAGGGGCATAGAGTCAAGGGAGGAGGGGGTCATTCTTCCACTGTACAGAGCACTGGTAAGGCCCCATCTAGAATATGCCGTACAGTTTTGGTCTCCATCACTCAAACAGGACATTATTGTATTAGAGAAGGTACAGAGAAGGGCAACTAAGCTGGTAAAAGGTATTGAAAATCTTAGCTATGAGGAAAGACTGGCCAAATTGGAGATGTTCACCCTGGAGAAGAGGCGCTTAAGGGGTGATATGATGACTATGTATAAATATATAAGGGGATCATATAATAATCTCTCTAATGCTTTATTTACCAGTAGGTCTTTCCAGCTGACACGAGGTCACCCATTCCGATTAGAAGAAAAGAGGTTCCGCCTAAATATTCGGAAGGGGTTTTTTACAGTGAGAGCTGTGAAGATGTGGAATTCTCTCCCTGAATCAGTTGTACAGGCTGATACATTAGATAGCTTTAAGAAGGGGTTGGATGGCTTTTTAGCAAGTAAGGGAATACAGGGTTATGGGAAATAGCTCATAGTCCAAGTTGATCCAGGGACTGGTCCCATTGCCATTTTGGAGTCAGGAAGGAATTTTTCCCCCTCTAAGGCAAATTGGAGAGGCTTCAGATGGGTTTTTTGCCTTCCTCTGGATCAACTGGCAGAAAGGTAGTTAATAAAAAAAAAAAAAAAAGGTTGAACTCGATGGACATGTGTCTTTTTTCAACCTTACTTACTATGTTACTATGTTACTATGTTACTATGTTACTGACAATTACGTTTAATTACGTAAATCCGAATGTCAGAAATATAATCCCAACATTCCAGACATTTTCAATCATGTAATATGGGGGATGTAAATTGTGATTGAGACGGTTCACACCGATGAGGTGTTTTTTTGGTTGTTTAGCCTTAAAGGAGAACTAAACCCCCTTTCCAATAAAGACCCCTACCCTCCATAGTCCCCCCTCCCTGCTCTCCCCTCGCACAGGTGTAAATGCCTAAGATGGTAAGTAGCCCTCATTGTAGAGTCAGCGCAGCGGAGTTCACGGGCACCATCTTGCAACACTTGGGGAATCTTTGGGTCCCTTTGGCAATTTCCGTGGTTTTCGGTTTGTTTGTTCATTTGTTCTGCACCGGAATTTTTCTACAACTGCGCATGCTCCGATACGACACTTAATTTCTGAAGTTTCCTGAAGCGATGAAGATGACGCCAGTGAGCTCCATTGCGCTGACTCTGAGGGGTAATTACCAGCTTAGGGGCATTTACTTGTGTGAACACGTGTTTGGGGGGGAGCAGGGAGGGGGACTATGGAGGGCAGGGGGTTGGGGTTTTTATTACAAAGGGGGTTTAGTTCTCCTCCTAATTAGAAAGAGTCTCCATATACTTTTGGGGGCAGATTTATCAAGGGTCGAATTTTTGAAATGTAAAAAACTTCGAAATTCACTATCGAACTGAATCCTACGGAATTCGAATTCACAGGATTTTTTGCATTCAACGATCGTACTCCGATCGTACTTCGAATTGTACGATTCGAACGATTTTATTGTACGATTTTCCTTCAAATTCAAAAAACTTGGAAGAATGCTCTTAAAGGTCCCCATAGGGAAAGTATTGGACCCAAAAAATTACTTCAAAATTCAAACTTTTTTAACTTCGAAAATTCACTCGAACCTTAGTAAATCTGCCCCCCAGTGTATCTAGGCTTATGCTTGAGACATATGGGGAGCCCATCATGCAGAAATGAACAGAATATAGTATTATCTTAGTTCTATTGATGTCCTTTATTATCATAGTGGTTTCTCAAAAGGTTTCTTAAAATATAGTCCTCCCTTACTCTCTACCATCCGGTCCTCATGCAATTCACAAAAATTGTTTGTGGCCCAGATTTGGATCCTTCGTGTGGCATCCATACTTCAGAATGTTTCTTATAAGATTTGAGTTGATCTGAGGCAACAGTAGTAGACTTCTGTCCATGTAGTGAGCTACATTCTAAAACGCTTATACGCAACATGCTAGTTGGCCAGATCACATTAAACTGATGTTATATATACGGAGTTCTGCCCTTCGTCAGGCTGGGACCCTTTAAAATAACCTCGGTGGCCACATGTAACCCTTGTGGCGTTTCAGGGGAAAAAAATACCAGGAATCAGTCAAATTGTCCCGGGGGTTCACTTTTAATTGATTACTTGAAAGTATGATAGGATTTAATGTGGTGCAGTGAGTTCCATGCACTCTGTTTCCTAATAAAAGTGATCAAAGACCTGTATTAAATCATGTCAGCCTGAGTTCCACCAAAGAGATCTTGGTTCTTCTAGAACACACAGTTAACTATGGTAAAATTATTTCTGTCATGCTTAACATTTTATTCAAGGGCTTGTGGTCAGGTATTGTCCTACAGGCTTTTACATCTTAGAAGGTTTTTATTTAGGATTTGTAGCTGTTATATTAGTATGCCATTATACAGTCTTATTAGAATTTTTTATACTTATTTCCTGTGTGTTCTGTAGGAATAATAAAAAGGTAATATAAATGGTAATATAAATGTAAATGGTTGCAGCCCATCATGTTTTTGCACGTTGTGCCCAGCTATGCATGTAATAGTCCAAAATGGAGCACAGAAACTTACATACTTTCTATAACTACATCATGAAATACAGATTTACAAGAGAGGTGGGCTGGGAGAGGCATGTAGATCCTCCAGTCCCCATCATTCAGACAGGTAAGTTAGGGAAAACCCACCGTCAGTGTCGGACTGGGACACTATGGGCCCACCAAAAAACTTTAGACCAGGGGCCCACTCTCAGTACTATTTTCTTTCTCTCCTCATTCAACCTTTATTTTCCTGTTCTCTTTTCTGTACATACTATAATCTATTATTCCATCTATTTAGCCTCTTTGCTAAGGAAATAAGGAATGGCCGTGAAATAGGTCAAATGTTTAGTAGCAGGAGGTTCCACTGACTCCTGGGTCCACCGGGAGTTTTCCTGGTATCCTGGTGGGCCACTCCCCACCGTTACTATGCTCTGTACTTTGAGCCAGATGTGCTGAGTACCACCAGACCCTGGACGGCTGTTTGAAAAAGGTGTAACACAGGGTATCCCAAGCCCAGAACAAACCCCAAGGTTCCAGTCTCTTCCTCCTGTAGCATCGCCTTTGGCTTCAGGTGGAGCCCTCCGCTACTCAGATGCTGCCAGGTCTTATTGTGGGAGAACCTAGGAGAGTGTTCTGATCGATCAAGGGGAACTGAGCGTAGTGTTGTAGAATGGAAATAAGGAACGTAGTCAATTTCGAAGTTTTTTCGCTTCGAAATTCGATCCTTAGTAAATGTGCCCCAAAGTATTTACATTAAAAAAAACGACAGAAAAATAATGCACCCTATTTGACAACGATAGATCTTAAACATTTGCTTCATATTGATCACTTGCTTTTTCCTTATGTCAGTTCCCCTTTAACTGAATAAAGAGCCTCAACACACACACCATCAAATCATCACCAAGCCTGTGTTTCTTCAGAGAAGTAGAAATTGCCTTGAATGGAGCCAGAAAGAAGCAAGTAACAGAGAAACAGGAAGAAAACATAACACAGACCACCTGCCTGAATGGCTTTGAAAGTTATGAGACAGATTTTGTCAATTATTTATTGAGTGATTGGGAGCCATAAAGCAGATCTCGTTAGTGAAGAGGCAGGTTCAGATCTTAGAGTTCATGTTGGGATACTGATTAACAACAGAGAGGAGAAGTTGAAAGGTTAGTAGGAAACAACAGAGAGGAGAAGCTGAAAGGTTAGTAGGAGACAACAGCAGGAGTCTAGTTGAGACAGAGTATTGACATGTATGTGAGCGGTCTTCTTCAAGATCTAAAATGCAGTGCCCAACATCAGCCAGTCAAAATGCCAATATTCTTCACACCTGTAAAATCCAAGTCTTGGTGCCTTCAACTGACAATAGAGGCCTCAGTCAGAAAAAAATGAAGATTTAGGGGTTTAGCTTCCCGCAGAAAAGACCAGCTGCTATTCTATTGGTAGCCTATCCCCAGATGGTGTGACTAAGGGTGTTTTGGTACTAATTTTTATTTTTTTGTTGTTGCAGAGGGACTGTCTAAACCCAATGAACCATCAATAACAGAGCATTGCCTCTCCTCTAAATTCCTGTGCACTTTGGTCTGTATCTGCCACTAAATCTTCCAGATAGTGGCTAATGGTGTGGTCTTTCCATAGTGGGAAGAGAAAGGTCAACTTTGCCTTGAGTACCAAAGTTCATTGGCCCAGCTCTGGCAGCAGGAAAAACAACCAGAAATCATTATGTGTGACTCAGCTTTTAGTAGATACTTGCACTGGGACAGCTGTTACCAGTTGTGCTACAAAAATACAAAAAAAAGTAGTGTTAATGTCACGAGAAGGAAAAACCAAACTGCTAGCTCTTTACTTTTAAGAGACGGCTGTTACTAGACAAGCGCCCTCTGTAGGCAACATATTGGCCAGAAGAAATAAAATCCAGTTGGCTTAGTACAGTAGGGTCATATTGCTAGAAATAGTTTAAGAGCAGCATACAAGGGAAATAGCATGCAATTAGAAATCCTGTTAATTGCAGGTGAGTCTGTTGACTTGTTTCCCAATAGGTTCTAGATCAAAAGTACAAAGAGTAGAAGACAATGAGAGAGCACATTGATCAAAAAAAGTGAAGGAACAGTAGTCAACAGGCATTTTTTTTAAAATCAAGGAATATTACTGTATAGAGTGGAGATATGTTGAATGGACTATTACAAATAGAAGTAAAATTAATTTACTCTGAAAACCTGACAACCTAATGGACTTAAATGACAATAAATCTATGATGTAACTTGCTGTGTATAAAGCTGCTCTTTTAGTTGCTACAGGTATGGGACCTGTTACACAGATTTTTTTGGGAACTGGGGTTTTCCAGATAACAAATATTTCCATAATTTGTATCTACATACCTTTAGGGTAGGGACACACTGGGCGATTTGGGGAGATTTAGTCGCCTGGCGACTAATCGCCGCGACTTTCCACGACCAATCTTCCCCGAATGCCTCCCCTCGCTCTGCGCCTGGCTAAAATGAAAAATCGCCTGCGCTAATCACACGCGGCGATTCGTTTTCCGAAGTCGCCCGAAGTTTCCTCGTGAGGCAACTTCAGGCGACTTCGGAAAACGAATCGCCGTGTGTGATTAGCACCGGCGACTTTTCATTTTATCCAGGCGCAGAGTGAGGGGAGGCATTCCGGAAGAAAAGTCGCTGCGATTAGTCGCCAGGCGACTAAATCTCCCCAAATCGCCCAGTGTGTCCCTACCCTAAGTCTTCTAGAAGTCATGTAAACATTAAATAACCCCAACAGGATGGTTTTGCTTCCAATAAGGATTAATTATATCTTAGTTGGGATCAAGTACAAGGTACTGTTTTATTATTACACGGAAAAAGGAAATCATTTTAAAAATGTGGATTATTTGTATAAAATGAAGTATATGGTGGAGGGCCTTTCCGTAATTTGGAGCTTTCTGGATAACAGATCCCATACAAAATGAATTAGTTCCAATTGTATTATATAACTTTTGTAACAGTATAGGGCTGATTTAGCAACATTAGAGTTCAAATTTTTACAATTATTAGGTTTTTTAAAATTTTTTAGAAAAAATGCACTTAATAAAAATGTTCATGTAGAAGTCAATTTGATTTGTCCTATGCAAAATCTAAGAGATTTTCAAATGTTTAATGGGTTGGTAGAATATGAATTTGCTGCATTCAAGTTTTTTTCCCATGTCTTTATTCATTCGAGTTTTCAATTTCATAATTAAGCACATTTGAGTTTAAGTTTTCGGGTTTATTCAAATTTTAAAAAACTCTAAAATGTAAAATTTTGAATTTTAACTGTATATATAGGGCTCCACATGTATATTTATATGTATGTATTTATTTCATATCTTCTGAAGTTTATAAGTTATGGGTGAAACCACTACTTAGGAGAACATCAATTCCAAATTATTCTAAAATGTATTGGTTGTGGATTGGAATATGCTGCAAACCTTCTTTATTGTAATATACTGTATATAACTAGTGCTGGGTGAATAAATTCGGCAATCGGGAGTTTGCAGTGAATTTCCGCGTTTCGGAGCCAGCGAATAGATTTTCAAAACTGCGGTGAAAATTAGGAAGCGCAAAAATTCGCAGCATCAAAAAAATGTGGCCTTGTGTCAGAATAGGCACACGCATAAAAATTGTCGGGCATCAAAATTATTCGGACGCCCATTGACTTTAATGCATTTGGACAAAATAGGCGAGTGTATAAAAATTGTTGCATTGACCTCAACGCTGTAATTTTGCTAATTTTTTGGCAAAGCCAAACAGGACAAATTCGCCCATCACTATATATAACAGATCTATTGAATTTTTCCTATCGCCAAAGGCAAAAGCCACTTGCTGAAGTATTGTAACCAGCCCTTCTGGCATAAGACTTGTAGGGCGTTTTTACTTTTTCTGAATTTTTTTTTGGTACAACATATTTTACATTGTCAGAAGCTGTACCGGCCACACCACTGGCTAACAGGGTTAAAGCACAGCTGGCTTCTTTCCCAGCCTGTCACTAAGAGACATAGATCAAAAGATTAACATAAGGCAGCTTCTCTTCAGGAAAAAAAAGCTGAAAATATTCTAGTTATAAATTGCCTGCAGGGTCAGAGTGTAGTTTACAGAAGACCACAGACTTCCAAGTATTGTAAGGAGGCGTCACCATGGAATATTAGGCAGGAAGAATGATAGTCTTATTCCCCAGAGTGACAAGGCAGGATGAGGGGAGAGACATGTCCCAAGTGTCAGGAATATGTCCAACAAAAAGGTGGCACTTTTATCAAAAAGCAAATATAAGGTCAAGCTCTCGTAGATTTGAACATGAAGCAGGATAAAAAATAATAATAATAAACCATGAGGTATGCTGAGTAAATTTACACCTACTTTCCATATCCTAACAATATGTTTTATGGGAGGTAATTCACCTCTACATCAGAAGTTACCAAGGAATTCATGAGCAGTTGAGCATAAAAAAGGGTCATGGCCAGGGTTGAAGGCCAAGTCATATAATTCATAGATCTCCATGGTGACTTCTAATGTGTTTTGTGACATATGAGTGTAAGAGGATCTGTTATATAAAGCACTAGAGGATAGTAAGGATGTGAGTAGCTAGACCACTACTCAAAAGTCAACAGTTTTTGTCAATCCCTGGGGAACATGGCCTGAGGTCTATCTGGATCAAGGAAGGGGCACACAAACTTCAGACTCTGCTACAAATGACTTTATTTAACACAACATGTTTCGGATCACTTGGATCCTTTTTCAAGTGCCACTGGCCTGAGTTCAATCTATCTTCAGCCAACAATCAACAGAATGTTCCAAATCTCTGTGCACATAGCCCTAGACCACAAATCCTTTCAACAACATTTGGTTTGGTAACAGTCAAGTTGGCCAAAAAATGTTTATCATATCATTAATAAAGTCTAATTAAACTCTGACCACTACAAAGAGGATTTATAAATTCATGTTCATTTGATGCCATATTGGCCTTGGGGGGAGTAACACCATAACCCATTGTTCAAATAGTGCAGTAGTCACCCTTCACCAATTAAAAAACACAGTAGATGGGCCCTTCCCAGTAGGAACTGTTACTTTAGGATGCTACGAAAAGATTCAATTGAGGTCAGAAAAATAGGAAGTCCATTGAAGAAGTAAAATGTTAACTCAGATCCCAGTGAGTCAGAGAGGTCTTAAAAACAGTATCAATCATTTTATCCCAAATAAATGTTTTACCCTCCTATAGGAAACCATTACAATTGCCAGGTCTAAGCTGAAGAGCAAACGTCAATGATATTTTTCTTCAAAATACAGGTATGGGACCTGATATCAAGAATGCTCGGGACCTGGGGTTTTCTGTAATTTGAATCTCCATATTTTAAGGCTGCTAAAACATTTAAACATTAAGTACACCCAATAAGATTATTTTGCCTCTAATAAGGATTAAAGGGCATGTAAAGGCGAAAAAATTAAACCCCATTTTTGCTTTCTTTAATGAAAAAGAAACCTATCTCCAAAATACTTTAATTAAAAAATGTGCACCATTTTTATAAGAAACCTGACAGTATGCAGTGAAATTTTCCCTTCATTTACTGCTGTGGATAGGAATTGTCAGACGGTCCCTAACTGCTCTGCAGGGAAACAATCATACTTATGAACAGCAGGGGGAGCCCCCGCCTTACTTCCCAGCCATGCAGAACTCAACCAGCTTTGTTTGTTTCCCTGTAGAGCAGTCGGCAACAGTGTAGAGATTTGTATTGAATTTTATTTTGCCTTTACATCCCCTTTACTGTTTCCAACTCCAGCTGCAGGGACAAAGATCATGGAGCCAGATTTAAACAGATAAACTGGGATTCTTTTTGGAGGATTATTTTGCTGCAGCCACTGGTTCTGGAGAGTTGGAGAATGTTTGTATTAAACAATACAAAAACTATAAAATCCACATTAGATTACATGACAACACAGGACCCAGTGTAGTCGGTATATTATGATTATAAATCAGTCTTGCTGTATCGACTTCTGGCAGATATTATTTGACTTGTGCTGTTTTGATAATTTATGATGATCCCTAAGCAGCCCAGACCACACTGAGCATGTGCGTAGTCTTGGTCTTGCAAAGATGTATAACAAAGTTACAAGATGGTGACCCCCTGTGGCCAACTTTGAAAGTGCAAATCGTTTGTTTAATTAGGCTTCTGGTGCAGTAAGTTCATGTTTATGTTTACTATACATAAAAACAGCATTTCTAGCCTTATTCTATTTTAGAATTATTTCCCCTTTAAATATATCTTAGTTGGGATCAAGTACAAGGTACTGTTTTATGATTACAGAGAAAAAGGAAATAAGTTTTAAAAATCGGGAATATTTTGATAAAATAGAGTTTATGTGAGAGGGTCTTTCCAAAATGGGGCGCTTTCTGGATAACTGATTTCAGTCTAATGGATCCCACACCTGTAATAAGATAATACCTTTGGTCGATAAATCAAAACAAATGCAAAATGACACCATTAAAAGTGAGGTGAAACTTTCTTTGGAAGAGCACAAATGAATATTAATATATTGAAAGTACTAAAATTGGGTAAATTTCTCTTATAGGGACAAGGAATCCATCATATTTTTAAGTTACCGGTACCACCATTTCTTAGATGAAGCAAAACACTACTACCAGATGATGGTATTTAATGTCCTGGATATACCTTGACCCCAAGATTGAGAGGGTTTTATGGGTCACATAGATCCAAGAGAACATATCCAAAACCAGTGGTATGCACTTTACATTCCATTACCAGTATATATCAGTTAGGGACATACTCTATCCCTGATGCTAAATTCTGTAGCCCTAAGATATACAGGTATGGGACCCGTTATCCGGAAACCCATTATCCAGAAAGCTCCGAATTACAGAAAGGTCGTCTCCCAAAGACTCGATTTTATCCAAATAATCCAAACTTTAAAAAATAATTTCCCAAATCCTTATTCCCTTTCCGAACTCAAAGAACGATATCCCTCAGTGACTTTTTCTCATATTTACAAGTTAGGCACTATGCGCAAACAGTGACTCGCACTATTCCAGCTCAGGATGTAGACCAGTGATCCCCAACCAGTAGCTCATGAGTAACATGTTGCTCTCCAAACCCTTGGATGTTGCTCCCAGTGGCCTCAAAGCAGGAGCTTATTTTTGAATTTCAGGCTTCGAGGGAAGTTTTAGTTGTATAAAAACCAGGTTTACTGTAAAACCGAGCCTCAATGTAGGTTTACAATCCTCATAGGGGCTACCAAATGGCCAATCACAACTCTTATTTGACAACCCAAGAAAAATGTTCATGCTTGTGTTGGTCTCCAACTCCTATTACTTCTAAATGTTGCTCACGGGTTCAAAAGGTTGGGGATCCCTGATGTAGACAATCCGATGGATCGCCTATTTCGATCAGACACAACACGACCTTCCACCTCCCTTTTGTATAAAATCTTAAAAGCACCATTGTCCGACAGGGACTTTAACAGAGGTATAGGGAAATGGCTGCATCAAATTCCATATCTTACACGAGACAAACTCGTTACCTTACACATTAAATCATTATCATTTCTAAATTCAAGCCACTTCCATGTCACGTTTTTAAACATACTGCACAGGGGATACTTCTCTCCCGATATACGGAAAAAGGTGGGTTGGTCCGATTCGGACGCCTGTCCAAAGTGCCAGGCCTTGAAAGCTGACATTTATCATTGTTTATGGTCCTGTCCGTTGATCAAACAGTTTTGGAATGCGGTAACTGACTATTGTAAACTCACACTACATATTCAGATATATCTTACACCTACGTGGGCAATCTTTGGAGACACAGCGAAAATACCAAAAGTCGACAAGAAATTAGGAAACATTGTCTCGGCGGTCCGTAGAAAAGCTGGATATCGAATTTGCCTCCTTCACTTGAAGTCATGTTTACTAAACTCGATTATGCTTACCGTATGGATTGGCTGGAAGCCACCCTTGATAGAGAGCGACGGGTTCCATCTTTTTTTGCCACCTGGACAAAATACATACAAACACTGCCCTCTGTTAGACAAAGAGAAATTGCCTATGTGTTCAGATTCACTACTTGGTATATGTCTGAAGAATTAGCAGGGAGAAATCCTTTAATGGATACTTTAATAAGAGAGAATACCCAATTAACACGTTGATAGTCTTTCATGTGACATAATCATTGGTGAGTGATTGGTGAGGTTCTAGGATGGGAGGAGGGTGGAGACATAATCTGTTCAAGGTTCAAAGTATTGTAATGATCAATGTACACTTCTAATCATTAGATGGTCAAAGAATCCGTAGACCTACTCCAGTTTATGTTTGTGACCCTCATTTACAGTTGTATTGGCATGTTGCATTTTGTTTGTGAACATGAATCTGCTTGGTGCAAACAATAAAGACTTTTAAAAATATATATATATTTCCTTTTTCTCTGTAATAATAAAACAGTAGCTTGTACTTGATCCCAACTAAGATATAATTAATCTTTATTGTAGGCAATACCAGCCTATTTGATTTATTTAGTGTTTAAATGCTTTTCTAGTAGGCTTAAGGTATGAAGATTCAAATTACAGAATGGTCTGTTATCCGGAATGCCCTTGGTCCCGAGCATTCCGGATAACAGAGCCCATACCTGTACTATCAACTTACGTATTATAGTTGATAATTTAGTTTATGTTGAATCCATCTATGAATATTGACTACAATCGGTCAAGATTGAATTGCACTAAAAGACAAAAAGAGGAGTCATCTGAAAGGCAAGATTCTCTTGGCTTCCTAGGGTAGTCCCATAAGGAGACCCAACTAGAAATGGAGGATGAAAACCTTGTTTACATAAATTCTGTGAGCACAACTGACTGCTTTCCCATTCCAACACATTCCAACAAGAATTCCTTTTTGTGTCAACACTCAATGAATAATGTTTATATTACATTAAAACCAGCGGTTTTGTATCCTGTGATTTCCCAAAAACAATCTCTTTCTTATGATAAGATACCTATCCAATTCCCCTCATCCAACATAAAGTATGTATATGTGTCAATATAAAGATGGGGATGCTAATCCTAGATAGGCTGGACAGAATAATTCATAACCAGAGAGAAGGGTTTAACAGAAAACATTATTATTTATGCAGACATTCATTTATGCAGGTATGTTTTTCCCCTGAACACGTTTTCCCCAAGGGGAGGATTGTTCATGAAGCAAGCATACCTGCATAGATAATACAAATGTTTGTAAATATATCAATCATTTTTAACTTCTCTCTACCTAACTAGATTATGGGGCAAATTCACTAACCTCTGACAATTTGCCAGCGACGGCTTCACTCACATCACAACTAGTGATGGGCTAATTTATTCGCCAGGCGTGAATTCGGGGCAAATTCGGGGCGAATTTGCGCGATTCGCTGCCGGCGAATAAATTCACAAAACGGCCGCGAAATTTCAGTTTTTTGGATGCTGCCTCCAAAACAATGATGCCGGCGTCAAAAAACGGGCGCTGGCGTAAAAAAAACGGACGCCGACATCAAAAACGGATGCCGGCACCAAAAATGAGACGCCAGTGCTGCTTCACGGATTTTGCGCTAAATTAGTGAATTTTTCATCAAAGCGAAACTGCGCAAATTCACCCATCACTAATCACAACACTTTGCCAGGCGTAGATTCGACAGGACAACGCTAATTCACTAAAATCCAAAGTTGTGTCCAGGGGGCTGAACGCTGGCGAAGTTACTAGCGTTACTGCGGCAATCGAAGCTACGCTAGTGTTGCCTAATTTGCATACAGCGGGAAGTTAAATTTCAATGGACGTGCATGTAGCAGCAAAAACATTACACAAGCCCAGGGAAGCTTAATAAAATAAAATAAAGTTGTTATATTGGCCTACACATGAGCCCAGTGTATAGTTTATGTGCCATATGTTAGGAAATGTAGGGGGGAAGCCGGTTACCCCAGAAAAAATTTACGCCCTTTTGGAGCCTATCACCCTGAAAAATGAAAAGTCGCCAGCATTTTTTGGGACTAAAAGTTTAACTATTTTTTGAGGAAGTCCTATCTACTCTATTGCACTTCGTCTGATCTGAGGTGGCGAAGGCAAGTCTGGCACAAGAGTTGACGCTCAGTAAAATCCACATCTTAGTGAATTTGCGTAGTTACGTCCATTCGCAAGAGCGCAACTTCGCCAGGCGTAAGGAAGCAAATTACCGCTAGAGTCTATCTCCTCTATTTAAATAAGCGAAGTAACGAAATGACGTCAGGCTGGCGAATTTTCGCTAACATTAGTCACTTCGTCCTTTTGTAAATCTGCCCCTATATCTTAGCCTGTCCTCTGTCTGCAGTCTGCTATTACTGATGCCATTGCCATAGTAGGGGAATCGTGGCTGAAATATATAAAATGTATAAAAAAGAAATATGCAGAATATACTGACCAACAATAAACATTTAGGTCATTATATATCCCTCTAGTTTCCACCCTAGAACCCCTTCAAACACCCAAATTCACTCTCTCACAGGCCCTCTTCCACTGATACACTTTCAAGCATACACTGCCCTATAGTAAGACATCTCTACAGTATCACACTTGCACATTAGTGATGGGTGAATTTATCCTGTTTACTGCAAAATTCGCAAAACTGCGAAAAATTTGCAAAACACATTGAAGTCAATGGGCGTCAAAATAATTTTGACATGCGTGAATTCAACGCCCCGCCACAATTTTTATACAAGTGCCTATTTTGTCTAAATGCATTAAAGTCAATGGCCATCAAAATAATTTTGATGCGCGTCAATTTCGATGGGCGCGACAATTTTTATATACGGCTTATTTTGTCCAAATGCATTGAGGTCAATGGGTGTCTGAATAATTTTGAAGTGCGACAATTTTTATGCGCACGATGCACGCCCAATTTTTTTTACGTGGCAGATTATTTGCTGCCAAATTTTCGCCACAGTTTCTCTAATTTATTCGCTGGCGGCAAAACATGGAAATTAGCCCATTTCCAGGGAAATTCATGAAACGGCAAAGAATTTGTGAAACTTGAATTTTTGACACTGGCATCAAAATTCCGACACTAGCGACAATTCCGACGCTGGCGTCAATTTGACGCGCATTAAAGTCAATGGGCGTCTTTAATTGTAGCAAGTGTTGAAAACACTGAAATTCGCTGCAAATTTGTGCCTGGCGAATAAATTCACCCATCACTACCAATTACTACAGAAGTTCTCTTGGGGCCACGTCATTGGTTAAGTTAAATATAAGTAAAGGCTTCCCTTGTTGTTCTCAAAGTATCCGGTTCATCATACAGAGCCAGGTATCGCCACACCTCCTTGACTTCACAAATTGCTAAATATTACTCTGGAAAACCATTTCAGCCAAACTGTGATCCTTTATTAAATAAGTTCTACTACATATTTCGGATCAAAAGATCCTTCCTCAGGTGATTGTGGAACACAAGCACCTGAGCTAGTATGGGTTAGTAATGACTACAGATGTTTTTATATGGATCTTAATAGTCTTTCAGCATGATAGTAACTCCAAGCTATAGTCCTCCATCTGCGTGTATAGTTCTCTAATCTTGTCTATCTGCGTGTATAATCCTCCATCTGTTGTTCAACCCCAGCTTGAGCATCCTTGCATAGACTTCTCAGTTATTTGTACAGAATTGGAATGGGGATCAGGGGGACGTAAGGGGAGTCCGGCAGTGGATTTGGGTTAGTGGGCCAACAAGAGTTTGGGCCCACTGGGTTTTCCTGGTGTCCCACCAGCCCATTCACACCCTGGAGCTGTAGTTTACCAACATCTGGAGGACACCAGGTTGGACATTCCTGGTGTACAGATCACACAAACAGAGAAGTCGAGTTTCTTGCCGGGAACATGAACAAAGGTGGTTTATGTAGCCCTGATGAAACAACACAAAAAACAGTACAGTTGCGATGCGCTGCGGGGGGTTCTGGTCTGGGTTCCCCTGGGTTCTACCCTTCCCGCTCACTGACTCAGCTGCACTTAACATTGTCGGAAGTAACAAAGCCTCAGCCGTGCCAAGCCTCAGTCTAGTAAACACACGGTTAAATGGCTGCCTCAATGAACACAGGCTGAGTTAATGCTGTAAATATGGGTAATTGTGAGCTGAAATTGAACCAGACAGATATTTCCCTGCTTTTGTGCATTCTCTTACAAAGCTGTTCAGTTTTTTTTACAGGCCACGATCCCTTGGCTTTGGAGGAAATGTTTAACCCCTTCATCTCCAAGCAATCTCTATGTCATGGTTCAGATAGGATACAGTGGTGGTGGCAGTGACGAAGCAAGCCTAGTTTCTGGCACTGTTTATTGTGGGATATGAATGCACACAGGGAATCCATCAACTTTAGATGTGAGCAGGGAGGAGGGATTCCATGAAACAAACCATTTTGTTCTTGGAAAACCTTAGTCAGGGAGAGGGGAGAAAGACTAGACTGTGAGTATTAGAAGGGGAGGAAAAGTGATGTAGAGAATTGCTTGAATCACAATAGCAAAACTGAGAAAACAGGGTGACATGTGTTCCTTAGGAGTGAGTGAGGTTGGCACTTGAGCAATAGGCACTTACTGTAAGGAGACACGGTATAGCCAATGACTACTAGTTGGTTGTCATAACAAAGGCTGGTGCTTAGCTACAGGGGCCCAATGACTAAGGTGGCTCAAGGAATTAAATAATAACCTGGCTGTCAGCGGTGTTTGAGGGCTACTGTATCATTGTAACAAGTTGTCATGGCCACATTTCTGCTTGAGATGGGAGAGAGGGTTTCCAAACCCTTCAAATTTTAATGATTCTGGGGAAACCACTCGCCAGTGTGTGAATGGAAATCATGTGCAACTGAATACTTCACAAGGTGCCAAAACCCAACCAGAACACAGAGCTCACATGCCTCTTATTTCTGTAAATGCTTTTCAACTGCCAAGCCATTTCATTTGTCATTGTATGCTAATAAGAGCTGAGGGAGGAGGGCAACTTGGGAAAACATGTAACAGTTTCATGGCAAAGGTGGCCTGTAAGTCAGGGGGTACACGCAAGAGAACTAACCCTGCTGTTTCCACTCCCCCAAGGATCCTCTGCTGCTCACTCCATGTCTGACTTGTCCTACTATAGCAACTACCACAGGGGAAGGAGACCTTGAATTATGAGAATGACCCCTGTATCAATAATGAAGAAATGTGGGAACAGGTACAAATTAGGTCCCCCATTTCTTCATAAGTGATTTCAGTCTATAAGGACCAAGGCAGTGGGACAGGCATGAGTGGAGTATTCTGGAACCAGTATCCTTGGTATGCCCTAGCTAGTCCAGGCATATTACAGTAGCCAATGCCAGAGGGGCTGATGTAAGATGCCTTCGATAGTGACTATTTATTGGGCTGGTGAGGGTTGTTTGGGCCTCTGTGAACTTGAAATGCCAGGGACTATTTTGAATCCCAGTCCAGGCCAGGCTAGGGTTGCCAACTGTTTTGACCCAGACAGCCCAGTTTCAGAAGGGCTGCAAAAAAACTGCCTGGCCGGTTTTCTAGATTAGGATTGACGCAGTGATCGGCCTTACCGCTGATATTCCAGCCCACAACATCACATGCCCTGCTCATGATGTCACACACCCCACCCCTAAATATCACGCACCTTGTCACTTCTCTGGACGCCACATAGAAGAAAAGTGGCAACCCTAGGCCTGGCCCTAGATAACCTCTTTTGCTAAAAAAGCTGGGACACCAGGTACCAGAGCTGCCAGTGACAAAGCAGTATGGTTGGCATGTTTATGCATGAACCTAGTACGCATATGGCATAGTAATATGGCTGTTGTGCAATACCCCCGAAGTTTTCAGAGTTTTCAGGCAAAAAGCATAAGAACAGGGGCGTAACTATAGTGGAAGCAGACCCTGCGGCTGCAGGGGGGCCCAGGAGGTATAGGGGGCCTATGAGGCCCTAATTAATGAGAAATGTCAATATATATTGGTAAAACAGGACAACCTCTGGAAATGTTGGGGGCCCTAAAATTAATTTGCTGTGGGGCCCAGTAGCATCTAGTTACTCCACTGCATAAGAAATGATGAAGATGAAGGAGGGGTCTCCATAAAGTAGAGTATTTACTCACCACATTAGGGAAGTGGCCCAAGTACACTGCCCTGAGCCCTCAGCATGGGGAGCGGACAACCGTGAATAAATCTGGAGCAGGCACTCAAATTAAGGCAATCTTCCATCAAGTTGTTGAAATCAAGTAAAAGAGATTTATTGTGTCCTGTGCCTAGCATAAGAAAAAAGCATAAGAAATCAGAGTTTCGGGTGAGAAATCCGAAGAAGTCGTGAAAATCGGATGCAAAATCAGAAAAAAACGTGAAAATCTGATTTTTTTTCCCGCAAATCAAATTTTCGAGGAAAATGTAATACTGAATAAGTGTAACAAAACCCAAGCGGATTTGATCGGCGTTTATAACAGAAAATATTGAGATAAATTCATACTTTGATAAATAACCCCCTATATGTTTATTCAAAGGTGAACAACCATTGTAATGTATACACCCATTTATTGCACAACATTGCAGAATATGTTGATCTTTTATAAATATGTTATCATTATTATTAATTATTATTATTATTATTTATAATAATTATAATTACAATTCCAGGGTAATGCAGCACCAAGACATTGCTTACCTACCAGAAATTCAATGAGATCATGGCTTTTTGTTCCTAAAAAAAGTTTAATTTTAAAAAAAAATATGGTTTCATAAACTTGGCTCTTGGACTGGCAAATGAAGTATTGTTATGATAAAACACTGTAGGGCATTTAGTAAATGAGCAGATAGTACCAGTGCCCCACCTGCTGGGAGACTGAGAGCACAGCCTGTTTCTTGATTATTCTTGCTCATTGATAAAACATGATTATTTTTGACTAAAGAAAAAAATTAACAGTAATAGACTGGATTGATAAAGTAAAAAGACCAGGCTTGCTTTGTAGCTGAGGACCTTTATAAAAGAATGTATGTTCTAAAGGAAGGTGCTTGAGTCTTGGATGGATCTTTCCCATGTCCCCAGTGAAAGGGCAGGTCTGGTAACCCTAAACTACAGGAAACAGGGGAGCAAGAGTAACATGAGGTATGAGTTAACAGAAATGTGAAAGTCAATTATGGATGACATCAACTTCTATTTTTCTTAAATAAAGGTGACCCCCCCCCCACTATGAGAAGGAACATCAGGAAAATTATCCCACACATTGAGAGTTTCAGGCTACTTACTGCAAGATAAATACAATTTCAACAGGGCGTGTATGAAACAGATTTCTCCCTGCACTGTGCATTAGGGCTCTGCTTGACCAAAGGGTCGAAGTTCCCTTCAAACGCCATCAAAGGGGCAATGAAATGTTGGTACAGGGTGAACAAAGTGTGCAAGATAAAAGATAGTTGTACTAGACCTTTTCTCCGCCTGCCACAAACTCTTGTAACCACGGAGCACCAGCGAGTTTAAAACATCTGTTTATTTGAAAATTGTTAAAAAGTGAAAACAGAGCGTAATGAGCCCAATAGCTCCATAGCTTTGACGCGTTTCGTGGACAAACCACTTCCTCAAAAACCTTTTCTCCGCCTGCACCAGATATCATTTTCAATCAGAGGCAACAACAGAGACAACAGAAGCCGTGGATGCCAGGGTTCTCAGACATATCAAGGTGCTAGGGATCTCCCTGACTGTAGAATTTCAGAATACAGACCATTTTACTCAAGATGAGGGGGCCTAGTGATTTATACATCCCTGTGGTGGAGCTGAGATGTGGTCCAGGATAGAATGGGTTCAGTATCAAACTGGGGGGTCCAGGACACACTTGTTTTTTTTATGGTGTCCCACTTTCTGAGTCTGACCCTAAATGGGTTATGCTCATGTCATAACAGAGCATGATCATTCATTTGGCCAAATACATCCCTGCATCACCTCCATAAGGTGAGGTTGTCCTCTGTTGACTTCCCTGTCAGCCATCAAGAACCTGTTGACCGATTGTGATGGACAGGTAGGAAACTTCATATCTCCCACTTAACAGAGCTTGAAGACCTTACACATGATAGACTTCAGAATCAGAGAATTAAGGGCACCTCTCTGCTCCAATGACTGCTCCATCTCCATAAGACAGTCAATCCTGCCCTAGACCCCCTTCCATCATCATTGTCCAGAGAACAACAGCCATCTTTGTAGCTCTCAGGACCCTATAATCTCATCTTTCAATATCTCTCCATTTGTATCACCAGATCTTACTATTCTCAGACATCAGATCTTTCCTGTTAGGAAAATGCAAAGGTAGTTGTGCGACACCCTCAGATCTACCCCAAGACTCCCGACCCCTTGCCTGCAAGTCCAGTAAACTAGTGGGCTGACAGATCAGGACTACATTATACAAAAAGGAAAAATGTAAGGATTGTGCAATGGACCCCCAAATATGTGCATTGATCTCCACCTCTGGCATCCATTGATATAATAACTTCTTTGCACAAAAAAACTATATCTTCTGGAATAAAATAATATGAAATTTGTCCAGTTTGGATACATTTGTGCAAAATGTAGTATTGATCCTTACTTTTGTCTACTGTCAGAAGGTTATTATTATTTAAAAAAAAAACCCATATGTTTTTTCCATGTTATAATGGAAAGAATATCAACCCCTTTATGAATACAAAGAAGGTGTTCTTGTGAGCTTGCAATCTACAGGACGTCTAGGGGTCTAGCAGCATTGCTAAGGGTTATTTTTCTTGTGCACTGCAGGAAAGTGAATGAGTTGAAAGGACAGCAGTGTTTCTGACAGTTAAGTTTACTTTTAGGCTAAAAGCAATCGGCCTACCAACCCTCCCCACCCCCACCTTCCTTCCAACATGTGTTGTTTTGGTCTCTCTGAGCCTAACAGATGGGATGTGTCATGGTGGGGAGTGACTGGAGAGTAACCTAAGTTTTAAACTTTTCTCAATCAATCCCCTTCCACATGTCTGCCTTTCACTAACACTGCGAAAGAAAAACAAAAGAGATTGGTCATTTCTAGTATTTTAGACTGGCCGAAGTGGGAGAAAACTACCAAATGACAGTCGTTGCTATCCCACCCCAATGGATTAAAAAAACTGACATTTAGGTGTTAAAATTGTTCTGGATGCTTTGCAGGAAGGTCATTGGGTGCTACCCAAGACACAGTCATTCAGAGGTTTTGCACTCTGCTCCCTGGTCACATCTTTGGCGGGTGGTCTTTGTTGTCTGTCCGGTGGTAAGCAACAGCATGAAACAATAAGAGCCAATCTTTCCTATTGAAAAAGACATTAGCTCTCTCTGCACTAACAAACATGATCCAGGTTTAGCTATGTTAGGAATGAGGAATATTAATCTTGCTTCCCATGTATTTGACAGGAAGGGTTACTCATGTAGGTTTTTGGCAAGGTGATGATTAATGGAGCAATGTGCGGCTGGTCTCTTCTTATTAAAGGATTACTGCTTGTTTAGATCTTTGGCCTAATACAGGAATGCCCCACAGTTCTGCGTCAAAGCTGTCGGCTTTGACCACATGACATAGTTCAGACCAATAATTTCATTTGCGAGGAGCTCAACCTGTTATCACACTCCATGCATGTCCTGGCTGTTGAAATGAAATCGAGGGAAATCCTTTTCCAAGGGTTAATTTAGTCTGGCCAATAAACAGACAGATTTTGTCAAAGCATGACTGTAAAATTTTCAACTCTGGCCAATCGACCATAAGCTGAAACAACAGATACCAAACGTCTGCCCATAGATCCAGATAGTCACATTGTGCAGGAACTGAAGAGGAACGGTGGCTCCTTTTTGCTTCCTCACTTGCCAAATCAACTGCAATAGGACTGGCTGTATATGACCCCTGATGGGACATATATGTTCAGGCAGTTAGGGAGTGTTGGCAAAATGGCCAAACTGCCAAACCAAATCTGAGTTTTACTTGGCAGATCTATGGCGTTATCCAGAACTACAGAGGACACACTGGGGAATAAATGTATACTGAGGCAAATCAAATCTTGCCACTAGAAAGGATTTTGAGATAAGGTCCAGTAATTCAGAGTTCTTTCTTATTCTATGATCTACCCTACAAGGTGGCTCAGAAGGATGAGGCATTAATGTAATTCAGTGCCAATGAGATCTTATCAATACTGTACATTGAAATGCCTTTTATCAATAATCGGTAAAATGATCATGTCTTATGCTGTGGAGCCTACATTACAGTGAGTGTTTGCCTAGGGCAGGTGCCCATAGCCTTTTTTACCTGTAAGCCACATTCAAAGTAAAAAAAAGTTGTAGAGCATGCAAAAAGTTCCTTGGGTGCCAAACATGGTCTCTGTGGCTATTTGGTAGGCCTATGGCGACAGCCTACAGGAGGCTCTGTTTGGCAGTACACCTTTTTTTTGCAACCAAAACTTGCCTCCAGCCTGGAATTCAAATATAAACACCTGCTTTGAGGCCACTGGGAGCAACATCCAAGGGTGGTGAGGCTCACAAGCCACTCGATGGGGATCTCTGGTATAAGAAGAGGAAGAGTTGGATGACCGTTACTCTAGGATATAACTCTTTTAAGCTTTAGTTGGGTACAGTAGTTCAAAATACAGTGCTTGGACTGTATTTTACATGTAGCTGTTCTATGGCCTCAAGCAGGTCCGGACTGAGAATTAAAGTAGGCCCTGGCATTTCAGATACACCAGCCCAATAAATACTGACTTTCTACAGCATCTTATAGCAGCCCCTCTGGCATTTGCCAGAACCCACAGATTGCCAGTCCGGGCCTCTCCTCAAGCTATTCAAGCTAATTAGTGAGCAGTTTATAATTTCATGGAGGACCACAAGATGGGGTTTCCCACCATTATGGGCCTAGGTGCTTAGACTAAAGGTAGAGCTGATGTACAGCAGTACATTTTTAAAGTGATACTGACACTAAAAATGAATTTTAGCATATGAATGTACATTAAATGTTACCTATAGGTCATGTTGATCATTTTTTGCTGAGAGGTTTGTTTTTGTATATAATTGTTAGTTGAAGTTCCTAAGCCTGACTCTCTGACGCTCTGACTTTGCCAACCTGACTGTCCCATCTCAGCCTGTTAGTTACAGTTTCTAATGCTAACGGACTCCTGCTGCACAAATATGGCAGCCCCCTCATACAGGAACATGGGGGATCAGACAGGTAATGTAAAAGCATCATGCAAATACTTTATGGCAAAGTTAGACGTAGCTTGCAAAGCCAATATTATAATAGATGTAAAAAAAGTTTAATTTCAGGTGTCAGTATCTCTTTAAGGCACTATATAGAAGTTGTTGGTGTGAGCTCTAGTAGACACACATGAAAATGTAACTCTTACTGATACTACTTTTGCCAGTGCAGAAAATAGGGGTAGGCAGAAGGGGCATGTGAAAAGGGGCAAAAAAAAATTGCTACGGGGGGTCTGGGTCATTTTTTTTTTTATTCTCAACGGCTTTTATTCTCAAGGGTTTTTTATTCTCAAGGGTGCTAGAGCAGTAAGGGCAACAAGAGCATACCGCTTAGTGTTTACTAAGCACCTGCACCCTGGGGAATGCTGCTTTCTGCATGTGTATATATATAATCACTCTACAACCACTAGAGACGCAGGGAAAGTAAGGAACTTTTAAAGAGACCCTGAGACCTCCAAGCTATCCAGTTCAGACAAATTAGTAATTGAAAAGGTGTTTACAAATAGTTTAAAACATAACTTTTACTTTGGATAGGGTTAAAAACATACGCACAACCACACAAATCATTCCTAGTCTGACTCCATTAAACATATATGGAAGTCTGGGACCATGTCCCTAAAAACACCCATAAAAACAGGCATGAAATGGCACTTATGCCCCTGAGGAAGCCGTTATATACGGCGAAACGCGTCGGGCTGGTGGCATAGGTGGACGGTGGGTGATTAGCCCCCACTTGTTCCCTACGTAGTCAGGCAGGAATTTGACACTGGGGAATGAATGGAAGGGGGGTTCTGGGATAAGCTAATGAAGCTGGACTAATGCTT
Source organism: Xenopus laevis (assembly GCF_017654675.1). Taxonomy (NCBI): domain Eukaryota; kingdom Metazoa; phylum Chordata; class Amphibia; order Anura; family Pipidae; genus Xenopus; species Xenopus laevis. The sequence goes on along the minus strand of NC_054377.1, from coordinate 16,334,049 downwards.
TATGACTGTGGGTGTCAGGCTGCAACTCAAACGCTGGCAAGACTTTTTTACCCACCGTGCCATTTCATGCCTGTTTTTATGGGTGTTTTTAGGGACATGGTCCCAGACTTCCATATATGTTTAATGGAGTCAGACTAGGAATGATTTGTGTGGTTGTGCGTATGTTTTTAACCCTATCCAAAGTAAAAGTTACGTTTTAAACTATTTGTAAACACCTTTTCAATTACTAATTTGTCTGAACTGGATAGCTTGGAGGTCTCAGGGTCTCTTTAAAAGTTCCTTACTTTCCCTGCGTCTCTAGTGGTTGTAGAGTGTATTAGTTCTTTAATGAACATTATCCAGCAGATGATTCACGTGTTTAAATTAATTACACTCATTAGTGTGAAGTATATATATAATCCCACCGATGACGGCACTCCACAATTAATCAGTTTAAACCAAAAAAGTCCAATCAAGTGAAGGACCAACGTTTCAATTCCGTACAGGAATCTTCGTCAGGGAGAAAGATGTGCCAGTACCGAGAGAGCCAATTAAGTACACTTATTGGCTCTCTGACACATCTTTCTCCCTGACGAAGATTCCTGTACGGAATTGAAACGTTGGTCCTTCACTTGATTGGACTTTTTTGGTTTAAACTGATTAATTGTGGAGTGCCGTCATCGGTGGGATTATTTAGTATTTAAAGACCCAGCTTTTCTATCCACTTATCATTGTGCGTCCCTACTCACTGGGACTATATATATATATATATATATATATATATATATATATATATAACCATTAGGCAATGAGGCTGTGACCACAAAATACATATAGACAAATACAAGAGTCCTCTGCACTCAACCCATTATCAATATATTTAAGACAGAGACATTTTGTGCATACTGCTACTAAAAAATGCCTTACCCTTTAAACAAAACAGGGATTGTTTGTCCATATATTGCAATATATTTAAGCTGGCCAACTATGTCAAAGTCATCCCATATCTGGCCAGTTGTAGCTACCACCCTTCCCAGCTATAGTCAGGTGATCCCACTGATAGCTAATAAAGGTGCAACCAATTTTGGGAGTTATACTTTGAAAGCAGTTAGTTAGTTGCAGGTAAAACTTAGTCCCTGTGTAAAATGTATAATGAAGCAATAGAATTCTTAATGAATCACATGAAAAATGAGCATAAAAAAAAATGAGGCTGAGGAAAATTATAAAGGAACAAAACTATTACCCCTTGTACTCATCATTAGTATTATTAAAGAAATGTGGTTATTGGAGTGGGCACGTGCAAAGTATGAGGTTCATTAAATAACGCTGAAGGTGCTGGAGAGGAAACAGATGCACTAAATTGACCCATAACATGTGGTGAACAGAAACAATACTATGATCAAATAGTATAGGGTTAATGTTCAGATGTGCATAAATAAAAAAGAACTGGCCGAGGAACAGGGTTCAGTCACATTGCGAGGGTCCCATGTAGAGAAAGGGATAGTATCATGTAGCAATTCAGGGTCACTCTGTTTTTGGGCAGGAAAGAAGTCTCTGGCAGAAGTCGGGGTTCTGCACCACAATGTACTGCAGGTCTGTCTATGGTCTCTCTGTGCCTGGGAGGGAAACAGACCTCAGAAGGAAAGGTCAAAATAAATATAAGGAGGCAAATTCCAAATACATTCTCGCCCCCTCTCCCATGGCTCTCCCCCTATACTCAGCACTCCATCCCTCCCTCCTTACAACTATCACAGGCACCTGACACAAGTGAAGAACATGTAGAAGAGAGTAACGTTTTCACAGCATGATACAATATGGAACTGGTAACACTATTAACACTCTGTACCTAGTAATGGCACATGGGCATCCTATATTAAAATGACTTTAAACAACTGAGCTGTTTTCTGTCATATTAGAGGTTCTGATATATATAGTGTTCATCTAAAACTTTATTAATTATTATTATTAAATTAGAAAAGTCCACACACTCAGGTCTTAAAGAACACAAAATATATTTAAGTTTATTACTGGGAGACAAACGTTTCGGCCAGCAATCTAGCCTTTCTCAAATTCATAATTAATAAAATGACAAGGCTTTATAAAGGGACCCTTGAGGCCTGAAATGTTGCTAAGTTGACATCTACTTGATTTTTAAACCAAAGTCATGTGACTTGTTCTCTGATAAACTTCAGTCACTCTTTACTGCTGTACTGCAAGTTGGAGTGATCTCACTCCCTCCCTTCCCCCCCCCCCCAGCAGCCAAACAAAAGAACAATGGGAAGGTAACCAGATAACAGCTCCCTAACACAAGATAACAGCTGCCTGGTAGATCTAAGAACAACACTCAATAGACACATTCAGTTACATTGAGAAGGAAAAACAGCAGCCTGCCAGAAAGCATTTCTCTCCTAAAGTGCAGGCACAAGTCACATGACCAGGGGCACCTGGGAAATTGACAATATGTCTAGCCACATGTCAGATTTCAAAATTGAATATAAAAAAATATGTTTGCTCTTTTGAGAAATGGATTTCAGTGCAGAATTCTGCTGGAGTAGCACTATTAACTGATTCATTTTGAAAAAAACATGTTTTCCCATGACAGTATCCCTTTAAATCACTTTAAGGGTGGTTCACTTTAAGTACATTTTTTGTGTTATAGAATGGCTAATTCCAAGCAACTTTTCTTATGGTCTTCATTATTTATATTTTGTTGTTTTGTCTTTCAAATGGGGTTCACTGACCCCCTGTCAGTATGGCTACACATGCATGGATTCACGGTGGATTAATGTTTTGTTGTCGCTCGTCAAAATTTGCATGCGCCTAAAAAATGATGCACGTTAATACGATTCAATTATCCATTGACTTTAATGCATTTGGACAAAATAGTTACATGTATAAAAATTGACGCTCGGCAACATTATTTTGACGCCCATTGACTTCAATGAGTTTTGCAAATTTTCATTGTTTCGTGAGTTTTTTCGCCGTTTTGCTAATTATTTGGCGAAGCCAAACGGGACAGATTCTACCCATTACTAATCATGTTTCTTTTCAGGCCCTCTCCTATATATATTCCAGTCTCTTACTCAAATCAATGCATGGTTGTTAGGGTAATTTGGACCCTAGCAACCAGATTACTGAAATTACAAATTGAAGAGCTGCTGAATAAAAAGCTAAATAACTCAAAAACCACAAATAACAAAAAATTAAAACCAATTGCAAATTGTCTCGGAATATCACTCTCTACATCATACTAAAAGTTAACTTACAGGTGGACCACCCCTTTAAGCAATTTATTCCCTTTGTCAGTGTGCTACAGTTCTTTGGACTTTATAAACAAAATAATAGGCCCCATGCTGATATTTTCGGGCACAGTACCACTGCATTGGCTGTTCTGTGGACAGCATCACCCATCTTGATTTCTTTTATTTTGCCATAAAGGAAATATATACAGAATAATGTAGCCCCTATTGTAAAATATAAGGATATTATAAGTCACTGAGGAGATCCATGACCGTAAAGGACAAGGTTGAAGGCCTAGTATTTTATGCAGGTCATAGAACTCTTAATAATGTCTTCATAATAATATCTGTATATTTCTAACAGAAGGTAAATCATTTATTCTAATACACATTACTAAGCACTGAGCACTGTTTATAAGCCTTTAATATATAGGATATTCCTGACTCTTGTGTATTATAGACATACAATACTATTATACTTACGGTAGTAAAGGTATGTTACTTGTTATCCAGAATGCTTGGGATATGGATGTTTTTTCCCGGATATCAGATCTTTCTGTAATTTGGATCTTTATACCTTAAGTCTACTAGAAAATAGGCTGTTTCTGCCTCCAATAAGGATTAATTATATCTTATTTGGGATCAAGTACAAACTACTGTATATGATTACAGGGAAAAAGGAAATAATTTTTAAAAATGTGGATTATTTGAATAATTTCTAGATAATTGGTTTCTGGATAACAACAAATATATTTCCTGTATTACACATTGACTTTTGACTCCGATGGAACTTGTTCCACTAGTGGTCAGATTATCATGGGAAATGGTAGACTACTCACCAAATTCTTTTAAGGTCTGTCTGAACATTCTGAACTCTTGTTTAGGGCTGCATAAACAACTTAGAACGTATCACTGACTAAATGAGCCTTTTTGTTGTATTTCGATATTCTCACCAACTAAAGGAGACCCTAATGTGTTGTCTACATTATAAATAAGTTCTGTGAGCACCACTGATGTTCTTATGATATATATATTTTGAAGTCAATCAGCTTTAAGATGACCCCACCACTGTTTTCCACTAATTCTGCCTCTTCCTCTTGCCTAAAGTCCATCTTTACAGTTGGGTAACAGATACCATTCATCTTTCTATCCAAAGGCTGTGCATTACTATGACTTACTAAGAACTTAGAACATAGTGTCAACAACATGGTTTCCTAAATGAAGATCTGGTGAACCTAAGCCTATTACCCTACCCCTACAAGAGCCTACCCTTTAAAGCTGATCACCTGATGGAAATGTTGGCAAATCTCTTTTGCTCTTTCCCTATCAAGAACTGATGGAGAGTATCTTTATAACTCAAGCTTGTTCTACATTCTTGAGCATCACTCTCATCAGTAACACCCTCCTCCCTCCACCAATGTTGGGACATTGGGTCGATTAATCTCCCCTTTTGAAAGAAGTTGCTGAGGAGAGCCGACTAAACCAGTTTCTTCCCAAAGACCTGTTGAACACACACATAACTAATCTGCCAAAATCTTTAAGTACATCTTGTTATTATCCATTCCCCTATGAGAAGCCATGAATGCATTATATTACCACTTTTTTACTGTAAATCTGAAGAGCAATTCTCATGTATTTGATTCACAGCAGAGCATTGCACCATAACCCCCTCCCACAGGGCTTTAGAGTGTTGCTCCCCTAACCTTTCCAACCCTCTCCCCCTCCTTCAGCACCAAAGACAAAGCGCAGAGCTTCCAGCTGCCTCTAAGCAGGAAGCCCCCCGTCTTGCGGAGAGGGGGGCTGTCAGACTGGGGCGTTCAGTCTCAGGGCTTTCCAAGGGGGCTTGAGGATTTTTTATTTCTGGAAGGTAGCCAGTAAGGGGGTCAACTCAGGATAAGAGCATGCGGGGGGCGGAGGAGAAGGATGGGGGCTTTGGGGGGCAGGGGTAGGCAATTGTGAGTGGCTTCCAGCCAATAATCAGGACACCCCCTTCCCCTCCCAACTATAACTTTTTCTTTAATAGAAAGCAGCTCTGCTTCGCTTACAATGGGATATAAGGTCTTTTGACTTTGTCTCCCCCTTGTCCCCTCATGCACCCATTCTAAAACCTCACAAGCCGCATGACCTCCATGACTGCAAACTTAACCTCTCATCTGCTGTGGAGGCCTTCATTGTAAATGAGGTGTTTCAGCTCGAACACGTTTCACTGAATATCCTTTTCCCAGTTTCACAGCTCTAAAAAGCAATTGGCTTTAGGCGATGAAGATATTTTTCCCTCTCTTGGTTCCTGTTGGTTGGCTCTTAAAAACAGCCAGCTAATCACAGCAGCTCAGAGCCTGTAGACAGACCCACAGCGAATACATCTTGACTTAATGGATATATAAATCATATGTATTATAGGGACAGTAGCGCAGTTCAATAACACCAGAAGGCGTGAGCTTACATTTATTTGCATTGAGACAGAGAGGCAACAGATATAATAGGTCCAGGCAATGAAAAGCAAGATGGGAATAACATTTGAGGCTGCTCTTTACTTCTAGATTTTCATTTTTGTTTTTTTTTTTTTACATCTGAACCCAATCAATGTAACCTGACTCTCACCTAAAACCAGGTCTTTCCTGCTTGTACAATAGTGGGTGGTGCTTTCTGAGAAAAGAAAAATACAAAAATAACAGCTACTGTATTTCTTCTTCTCTCACCCACAATTATTCCACATAACTCATTCTTGGAACAACAGAATGTGTGGGAAACAGATGCCTAATTGATATAGAATAAATATACATGAAAAGAAAGAGATTTTATTCACAGTTAGACCACGTTCTCTGTCCTGATGTTTTTGCATGATGGAATTGCCTTGAAGGTGCCTTGTAAGAGAGCATTTGCCAGGTCCCCTAGTTGCAGTAGTTCTCCAGCTGGAAGAGAGAACATGTGCTGTGGCAGCATTGCTCCACAATCCCCCTCTTCATTTTCTGATACTCTTGAGGCTGGAACTGCATTCCATCTAACTCGTTGTCCTGGGGTCCATTGACTGCAAGAACAAGATAAGAAACAGAAGATAAGAAATAAGTCATATCATATTTTGATTGAATTGCCCAGAAATTTGCCACCTTACTCAAATAGCTGTCAGACCTTTAAACACAGTTTTCTAAGGAAGCTTCTAAGGCTGGATTTCATAATTTTTTCCTGGATTTCAACACCAACTTTCCTATCCTCCATCATCCTCTCATTGTGCTTGGGTGACAACAGACCCTCCAAAAACCTATATGAGTCAGCTTTAATGCTATGGCTACTTGTGGCCTGTCTCATGCTTCCATTAAGTTGACATAACCATTGTAGGCCTATCTATACCTCCTGTTCTCTTCGTTGTGGAATGCAACTGAAGCCAAGATTTGGGATATCATAGATATATAGATAGATGATAGGTAGATAGATAGATAGATAGATAGATAGATAGATAGATAGATAGATAGAAGGAATAGAGTGGAGTAATTGCCAAGAACATTGGAAGAATAAAAAACCCAGGAAGGTGATGAAGAAATAAGAAAAAGACAGAAAATATTGAGTAGGGTCTAAGGGTGCCAAGAGCTACAGCCCAGTACTGTTTCTCCATAAACCCAAAAACATTACTGAGAGTCTGGACACAAGAAGATTGAAGTACTTAACTATACCCCTATTCGTTTCATATGGCTGGAATATTCTGCTGACTATATACTTGTTTCTCTTGTATTTATTCCCAACCCCCAAGCCCAAGATAAAAAAACTCTAACACAAGGGCTGCAATTATACTTCTTTGCTTCTTTGTCTGGTGTCTCTTCACAGCTTCACAATATTGTGGCTCTTTACAGATAAAGGATAGCAATAATATTAATATGAAAGGCTGCCAGATCATCATATGATTGGAGTCTTTGCAAAATTGCAGTTTGTAAGGAAGCATCCTATTTCAATTGAAACTCATATGTTAGTAGTACTTAGCATGCATCCTTTGTTTTTTTCCACATGTATAATGTTACATAACGTTTATTGTAAGATCTTGCATCAAAGGCCACCAGTATTTAACTTGCCAACTGTGTGTTGCATTTCTCCACTCGTGCACCGATATACTGTTTACATCAGCACTTTAAGTTGTTCCACAAAATGTACATATCACGATAAAGGGTTACTATACCAACTCCTATGCACAGTTGTTCCATGCAATGAAATTATTTTCCCCATTGTTCCCAACTGCTGTGGTGTTTGGACACCTACAATCTCTTTGTTTTGAGCCCAACTTCTACTCAATGCAGTGCCCTGCAATGTACATTCCCAGTGTATGAAAAGCAGGTGGTAGCTACAGCACCCAAGTACAAAGATGCCTTCAAAGAGGTGTAACCTTTGCATCTTAGGGTAGCCTTACATGGGAAGGAGTATAGAATCTCAATATATTGAGATAGTTGTATGGGTAAAAGTGATATGGAGCTTTAGATCTTCCGATCTTTGCACACATCTTTTTTATGTTTTATTTATTAACCCCTCTCATCTACAACTTTAGTACAGTATCAAGGGATGTCGACTGCTGTGAAACCATCATCTGGGATGTAGAACTGCAGATGGAGCAAGCTGTAAGGTTCATTATAGTTGAACAGAGAGAAGCATATTTTACAGGAACACTATCTGCTCCAGAAGTGTTGAGCTGGACTATGTTAAATCAAAAGCAACCCTAAAGATGACTCCATCTGCATTTCCATCTATTGTAGTCTATAATCCCTACTAAGTGAAGAGCAAGCAATCCAGTATTCCATGCAATGAGATTCCATGAAACCCAGAGAAACGTAGCCCCACACTGAAAACAATAATTAGTTCTTAGATAAAATCAGTAGCTAGAATAGTCTGCTTTCTAGTTTGGCCATGAACCGTAAAAGTGGGGCATATGCTAAAATATTCTCTGTTACATCAATAGTGATTGGTATCTAAGATAGCTTCTAGCTATACAATGTCTGTCAACATGAATTTGACAATGTTAATATAAAAGTGCTGGCCTTTGCTCAATGTCCATCAAGAGTTATTTTGAGAACATTTATAATTAAGGTAGGAGCATTCTAATGAGGCACCTTTTGCATGTTTGATATTTGAGATGAATGAACTTCATTTTGTGAAGGATTTGGTTACAAGGCCCAACAACAGCTCATGGTTTAGCGTTTGTAGGTGGGTCAAGCTACCAGACAGATTGCTGTGGGCCAAAGAAAGGCTCTCCTATGCTTTAATAAGGATATCACTCCTCTAGGGCAGCACGGGACAATTAAGTAGTGCAAAAAATAACACACAACTGCACTTCCTTTGACACCAAACTTTGGTGATGTTCTAGGTTCCCATAGCAATCCCATTCAATTAATGTGACAAGCACAAATATGGGTCTAATTAAAGAAATGGAAATGGTTTTGCTAATCACAACATTAGTGACTAGAGGTAAGAAACTCAAGCCTAAACATACTGTAGTTTCTTGGAAACATAAAGACAGGAAGACTTCCAGAAGTAGCCAAATTATTTCCTTATTTCCATTTTTAACAAATCTGGTTGACATGACATCCCTTTTTGAAATTATCCAAATGCTTTCGTTCAGCATAGTTTCACAATTTACCAAACCTTTTCATTTGGCACCAGTTTTTCCTCTGAGTCATCTTCCAATGAACAGGAAAAATATACATATTGAACATCTAGCATTGTAGTCATTTCATGTTCTTACCCTGTGCTTGTTCGATGTCCCGTTTGATCTTAGGGTAGTAGAAGAAGCCTCTATCCCCACATACTAGGTACAGGGCTTCTACTAGGTGAGACCCACACAAGTGCTGGTTGGCTAGAGCTTCGGTGTTGGGTGTAGAGAAAAGGAGGACAAGAACCAGGGGCAGACACTGCATCCATAGAGCCATTGTAAAAGATAGTGGGAGCTGAGAAGACAAAAAAGCCGAAACTGAGAAAGGAAAACTATATCAGACTGCAAAATGGTAGAACATTAGTAGGATGGAAAGTTAAGGTAAAGATAAGTTAATGAAACAACAATGGACAATCTGCATACATCAGGGGAATACTTTATAGCTCTGAAGAGCATCACCTGTAGGTAGAACCAAATTTACCTCTTTACTGTGCAGGTAGAACCAAAATACCAGACTGCTCGGTTGGTTGCCCTGGGTTATTAGACTTGGAGCACAGTTGTTACACTCTATATTAAAGATCCTCTACATCTAGCCCGCTGGCTGTTATTGAACTATAACTTACACTATGCTCCATAAACTGAAGATCGTTAGCAATAGTTCAAGCCAGTTATGCTGCAATAAAATTGTCTCCAGACATAGGGTGGCTTGCTCTTCATTTTCTGATGAACTGCCCAGTCCTCAACACTTCTACCCACAGGCAACCATAAAAGAGTATCTATTGTTCTATTTCTGCATTGACACCTGTCAGTAGTAGTACAGCTGCTGTCTACACACTGGTCCTCTACTGTGTTGCTGATCTTACCTGGATAAGTGCTGGAAAGGTCAAAAGGAGGAAAGCGGCTCACAGAAGGGTTGAAGGATACAGAGTGATCTCCCTGTGCCCATGCACCTGTTTTATATTCCTGCTCCATCAATTAAGCACCTTAGCTAAGCACCTTGTCCAAATCTGCTCCATTTGCTGCTCCTCCCGCTACTGTAAATGTTTAACACTTAACCATTTAGATGTCAATTGACCAAGCAATTTTTTCTATTTAGCAAACTCTGCAAATGTTACTTTCCATTTGTGACATGCAATTTTTTTTTTTAAAAAAAAAGCACAACTTTTGCTCTTCAGAAAGGTGGTTCTGGGGGACATGCCTATAATAGTGATTATATACAGAAAACAAGAAATTGTATAATACAGTAATGGGATCCGTTATCCGGAAACCAGTTATCAAGAAAGCTCTGAATTACGGAAAGTCCATCTCCTGTAGACTCCATTTGATTGAAATAATCCAATTTTTTTTTTTAAATGATTTCCTTATTCTCTGTAATAATAAAACAGTAGCTTGTACTTGATCCAAACTAAAATATAATTAATCCTTAATCCAAAGCCTGCTTGTTGGGTTATTTAATGTTTACGTGATTTTATAGTAGTCTTGAGGTGAGATCAAAATTACGGAAAGAACTGTTATCCGTAAATTACTGAAAGAACTGTTATGTATAACAGGTCTCACACCTGTACTTACAAATGATGTTATATGGATAAACAGCTGCTGATGCAAGCTCAGTATTGATTAGATATATAATAATCAAATTATTATCTGATAAAAATTAAGAAAAACACAAAATTCCATTTTTTAGTAGGGAACATACAGTTGATCACATACACAGATTTTTGACGTATTTAAGTCAATATATGGCTGAACAATCCTCTGTCCATGATTAGCTGCTGGTTGATCAAATTAAAAATGAATGGCACAATTTGGCCTGTGTATCTATTATTTTTTGTAGCTTAATGCACAGAATGTCTCTATGTCCTTAATATATTGATATTGGGTTGAGTGCAGAGTACTTTGTCTGTATGGATTTTGTGATCAGTGCCTCAATGCACCTCCCCTAATGGTTCAAAGGAATAGTTCAGTGTGAAAATAAAAACTGTGTAAATAGATTCAAAAGCAACAGATATGACCCATATGCCCCCCTCAAGTCTCTGATTGGTTACTGCTTGGTAACCAGGGTAACCAGTCAGTGTAAACCAAGAGAGCTGAAAAGCAGGAAGTAGTGTCTGACTGACATGTTATAAGTCAAATCACTCCAGCCTTTATACATTACATTTTTGGTTAACTAACTATATTAGAAACATTTTTTATTTTGTACAGCCTGTCTATTTACCCAGTTTTTATCTTTACACTGAACAATTCCTTTAACATTTAGTAGTGAGCATAACTTTCCCTTTTTTCATAACTTCCTCAGTTGATTCTTCACTCCCATAATTAAACCACTGCATTGATGTTAAGGCCAACATGAACCTTTGTGCAGTTTGCATAGAGACAACAGGTTCTGAGATCACTAAAGGTAGAGGTGCCCAGTGTGGGGTTTGCCTTTATCAGCAGAGATTTCAGACCCTGTGTTTGGTTTGTTTCTGATTGCTGTCCTGGTCTCAGTTGGTCTCTCAGAAATGAAAGTATTGCCAATACCTGTGTTTGCTTTCAACGGGGTGCTCCCACTTTTATTCAAGGTGCTTCCAGACACTTTACAATGGATAAAACGTTTCGGGACCGCATGGCCCTTCCTCAGTGATCACTGAGGAAGGGCCATGCGGTCCCGAAACGTTTGATCCATTGTAAAGTGTCTGGAAGCACCTTGAATAAAAGTGGGAGCACCCCGTTGAAAGCAAACACAGGTATTGGCAATACTTTCATTTCTGGGATTCACTACTGGCGTGTGGCTAGGCCAGGGCCATATAAACCTGCATCCCCTGTTACGAGTGTTGTCCTCAGTTGGTCTCTGTCACATTGCTTGTAGCCTCGCCCCTAGATTTAACAGCTCATCTGTATTGTTACAATGTTGATACTTAATTGCACATTACTGAAGAAAAAACTGTGTATATCATTATTTGATGACGTCTGAATAACTGGAGGACTAGTGGAGCTTTCTGCAGCCAATACCTGTTTGGGCCTGCTGGTGGTCACAAGCTCGAATTCTGCTGGTAGATTTAATTATCCCTTTTAGACACCACTAATATAAGGTAAATAATATTTACCACCTGCCTCTTTATATTTGTCTATCTATCTATCTATCTATCTATCTATCTATCTATCTATCCATCTATCTATTTATCTAATTATCTATTTATCCATATATTTATCTATCCATCTACTGTATCTATCATCCATCTGTTTATCCATCTATCCATCTATCTATCTATCTATCTATCTATCTATCTATCTATCTATCTATCTAATCCATCTATTATCTATATATCCATCTATCTATGTTTGTATCAATCAAATTTATCTATCCATCCATCCATGCATCTATCTGTCTATGATCTATCTATCATGTATCTATCTATCTATCTATCTATCTATCTATCTATCTATTCATTTATCTATTAACTATCTATTTATCTATCTATCCATCCATCCATCTATCATATATCTATATACCTACCAGGTCCGGACTGAGAATTAAAATAGGCCCTGGCATTTCAGGTACACAGAGGCCCAATCAGCCCACATAGAGGCCCAAACAGCCCCCACCAGCCCACTAAATACTGACTTTCTATGGGACCTTATAGCAGCCCCTCTGGCATTTGCCAGAACTCATAGATTGCCAGTCCGGGCCTGATACCTACACTATGCATCTATCTATCTGTCTGTCTGTCTGTCTGTCTGTCTGTCTGTCTGTCTATATATTCATCTGTCTATCTATTTATCATCTTGTATCTCTCTGTCTGTCTGTCTCTCTCTCCCTCTGACCTATATTATATTTGGTCCATGTGATGCTTTCTCTCATGCCAAAGCAGGTAAAAGGCCATTAGAGTTTCTTGTCCTAATACTGTAAGCTATATTAAAGGCATTAAAGACCAGAGAAACCAACCCAATTTCAATGTTAGACGTAAGAGGAAATATGAAGCCCCATTTGCTCATTACTGGGGTTATGTAATAAAAGTTGCAAAGCTGGGAAAACATTAAACATTTCAGCTGTCTGGGCCATCTTAAGCAAATTTTTCTCTAACACAAACACCTCAAAATAAGAAAATGCGCTGGCAGAACGAATAGCAGCGGCAGCTAAGAATGTCATTCTACATAAATGCCTCTCCCAGACCCCTCCACCTTTTTCATTATTACAGCAAAACCTTCACTACAGCATTCACTAAGATTGGATAGAAACTCTGACAAATGAAAAAAACACAAAAAGGTTCTTTGATACCTGGTTTACATACATACACAGTCTACCACCAGCAATCAGACGTCTAACCATAAAAACCAAGGTCCCCAACCTGTCCAGGAGGCTGAACGATTATTTATGAATGCTGAAAATCGAAGACAGAAAGTTATTTAACATTTTGATTTTAATGTAACCGTGACTTACAATTAATATTTGCTTTCTTGATTTGCTTTATGTTATACAGCTATGGGACCTGTTATCCAGAGTTCTTGGGACCTGGGGTTTTCTAGATAATGGATCTTTGCATAATTTTGCATACATTTTCATGCCTTAAGTCTACTAGAAAATCATGTAAACATTAAATAAACCCAATAGGTTGGGTTTGCTTCCAATAAGGATTAATTATATCTTAGTTTGGATCAAGTACAAGCTATTGTTTTATTACTACAGAAAAAAAGGAAATCATTTTAAAAATTTTGAATTATTTGATTAAAATGCAGTCTATGGGAGACGGCCTTTACGTAATTCTGAGCTTTCGGGATAATGGTTTTCCAGATAACGGATCCCGTACCTGTAACACACGCAAATCTAAATAAAAACAATATTGGGGAAAAAAAGTTGCAAACTTGAACCAGGTCTAGTAACCCATACCAATCAGTAAGCTTGCTTTCAAACAGATGGTCATTTAATGCTGCCTGCTGATTGGTTGCTATGGATAGCTGGGACTGGTGCAAAAGATGTGGCTTTTATTACATTTTTGTGCCAAATGACTTTATATATTTATTTTACTTAGCAAACAATTCACATAAAAATGAATGACTTCATTCAAATAAGAAATCTGGACTCCATATACATGTCTATACAGATCACCTAATTGCCTCTATTCATTCTTTCTTTCTTTCTTTCTTTCTTTCTTTCTTTCTTTCTTTCCTTCTTTTTTTCTTCCCTCTTTGTCTCCCTTTTGCCCAATTTATGGTGGCAGTGCATCTATGGGTTCTATTCTTTCTTTCTTTCTTTCTTTCTTTCTTTCTTTCTTTCTTTCTTTCTTTCTTTCTTTCTTTCTTTCTTTCTTTCTTTCTTTCTTTCTTTCTTTCTTCCGTTCTTCCGTTCTTTCTTTCTTTCACTTTTGCCCAATTTCTGGTGGCAGTGCATCTATGAGACCACACAACTCATATCTCATCTTTCTTGTTTAGCTAACATCTCCAGATTGGAGACAACCCCAGCTCATTCAATTGGGAGCTTTTCTGGAGGGAAGAAAATAGATCTATTTGAACAATTAACTAGCTTGTTTTGCTTGTCTTTTGGCCTTTTCTGACAGCTGGAGAGATAGGGAGCAAACAGATTCTTTTGCTGACTAAGGTGCACTTTCTATTTGGGGATGAATAAATAGAATAAAATTTCCTGATTTAGAATATTTCCAGAAGGGTGAGCAGCACATTCAGTATGGATGACTTGGAACTATGTGTAGTCTGTGGCTTTCTATATACTTTGTAGAAGAAATATATTATATATGTTTTTAATATTTGTAACCAGAGGGCAATAAAGTATATGAAACTTAAGGTAGATGTCCATATATATGCTGAGATTGTAGCCACTTGAATGCTGACCCAGGACACAATACGAGATATATTGTCCAAACTGACAAGCAAATAGCCAACACAAGCATGTAGGGAGAGATAACCTTGCACCTGTTATGGGTTTATCAGGCACTCCCTATTTCAATAAAATGTGGTGCACTCAGGTTGAACAGTGAACAACAGCCAACTCTTTTATTGACTGTATTTATCTCCCACAGTGTCAGAGCTCTCTATATAGTCTCTGGAGCTACAGACATTGATAGTGTAACCCAAGTTGACCACTAATATAGTGCTATTTCAATAGTGGCCACCTCCTTCTAGGATAGGGGGTATTTTCTCCCTTTCCAGTGGGATCTCCATACTCCTTGTCCAACAATAATGCATTCAGTCAATCTAGCACACACCCAGTGATTTTAAGAGTCTTCTATCCCTGGGCCTACCATTGATGTCCCTTTGCTGGCTGGGTGCACACAGAGGTACTAAAGCCACTGAGCTCTTCAGTGGGTCCAGTTGGACTGATCCAAAATTTCACCCCTAAGGTAAACTATCAGAAAAGCTTACATCTAACCCCAACAAACTGGAGCTGTCACTGCACTTTTTTGGTGATCTCCGAATATTGGAAGGAATACCTCTGACTATGCAGCTCACACTATGGATGTCGAAGGCTGAAATAACAATACCGTTGGATGAGAACAGGATGTAAATGTTCCCACTGCATGGGAAAATGTAACACGTTTCATGCTATGGAATGCAAAAGTTTAAATAAACTTCGTAAATATAAAATCTGTTCAAAATGCAATTCATGCAGATTCCACATCAAAATGACAGATAAGCAAAAGAAGAGCTCAGGGAAGCTTCAAAGTTATCTCTGAAGCTTAGAAACTTGGCTTTTGGATTGGGTTCATTTATGAAGCAAGTGTAATATGCAGATTGCGACATTCATTATTCGGATGCACCACATCCAGGATTTGGTTCGGAATTTGGCCAGGATTCTGCCTTTTTCAGCAGGATTCAGATTCGGCCTAATCCTTCTGCCGGCCAAACCGAATCCAAATTCTAATTTGCATATGCAAATTAGGGACGGGGATAGAAATCACATGACTTTTTGTCACAAAACAAGGAAGTAGAAAATGGTTTCCCCTTCCCACCCCTAATTTGCATATGGCCAAATCTTTTGCGAAGGATTCGGAGGTTCAGCCGAATCCAAAATAGTGGATTCGGTGCATCCCTAATTATTTTGACCTGGAATTCCAGAGTCATTGTTGGCATGAGCTACAAATTGCATGGAAATTTTCACCCACAAATGCATGTGCATGAATAGCATTTTACAGGACTCAGATCAGATGCATATCTAGGCACAAACATCTAAAGCTCCCCATAGACGCAAAGATTTCTCTTGCCCAACGACCGATTTTTGGCGAAGACCGACCAAGCCGTCAAATTATCATGCGGTTAGTGGGATTCAAACAATCGTACATCTTACAAATTTTCGTCCGGTATCTGTCCGAAAATTGATCGGCCAGGTTAAAAATCTTCAGCCAGTGGCTCAAAAGCAACATGTTGTTCATCAACCCCGTGAATGCTGCTCCCAGTGGCCTCAAAGCAGGAGCTTATTTTTGAATTCCAGGTTTGGAGGCAAGTTTTGGTTGAATAAAAACCAGGTGTAGTGCCAAGTAGAGCCTTCCTGTAGGTTGCTAGTCCACATAGGGGTTAACAAATGGCCAATCAGCCCTTATTTGGCACCCCCAGGGACATTTTAAAAGCTTGTGTTGCTCCCCAACTCTATTTACATTTGAAATCTATTTACATTTGGCTCACCAGTAAGAAAAGTTGGGGACCCCTGCTCTAATGGCAGCTCAAGGCTGGCTCTAATTTCAGGACTTACTTGTGTCCATTGGGTCTCTTACTTTGCAATTGCACAAAATACATCAGAGCAGGCTGATCAGATACGCTAGAGCTTGTTGCAAGAAGGCAAGTAGGGTGTATTAATGCAAAACTTTAATTTGCATCAATTTTAACATTTTGCAATTGTAATCGTGTGCCTAAATGAGCCCTCATGTCAGTCATATGTGATATAGCCCAACCATCCCACTTAAACACTACAATCAGGAGAGTTGTTTAGAACTAATTAGCATATTAGTTGCACATTTTTTCATCTTAAACTGTTTATTCTTTTCACATATGACATATTTCTAGGTTGCAATACTTTATATTATTTACGGTGGCAGCAGGCCCGGATTGGCAATCTGTGGGTTCTGGCAAATGCCAGAGGGGCTGCTATAAATTGCCATAGAAAGTCAGTATTTAGTGGGCTGGTGGGGCTGTTTGGGCCTCTGTGTGGGCTGATTGGGACTCTGTGTACCTGAAATGCCAGGGCCTATTTTGGCTCTCAGTCCAGACCTGGGTGGCAGTGCTCTATTCACTTTTGTATGTTCTTCAGGAGGTATCTGTAGATACATTTCACTTTGATATGTGGTTCAAACACATCATGCACAACAAAAGGCAATGACAACTTTATTTTTAAGAGTAATTTCAGTAAGTTATTTCTTTAGCTGAGATGTGGTTGCATCCTGGGTAAAAAAACATTGTTTGTATACAGTAGAACAACCTTTGGTTCCTTTACTTTTTGCTGGTCTAGAGAAACATAAAACATAAAATATCTCACACTAGCCATTACTTCCTCCATTTATTAAATTATGATCCTCTCAGTTGCTCCCTACATCCATACATTAATAAGTTTTTTCTTCCTTTTCCCCCAGAGGTCCATCTTAAGCCAGGGTCCCACCGTCTTCTGTGTCATTCCTCTTTCTTAATTCCTTTTATCCTCATCCTTCATGCTGCTGTCCTAACAAAGGGATCATCTTTTTCTTTATTTGTTCCCTTAATTTTCCTCTTTTTATGGATTGCGGGATAGACCCTGCCACTTCCTCCGTACAGGGTTCTCCTCTCTTTCCCTCACTTCCCTTTCATTATCCTTCTTGACAGCCATCGACTTTATCATCTCTATCATTTGCCTCCCCATCTTTAGCTTTTTAATCTCTGTTCCCCTTTTTCTTGCAGCTTCTTTTTAATTCATCTTTTCCCGCTATTTCTGTAACATGAAAGTGGGCAGCTTCATTGTCCTGGCAGGTTTCCCAGAGATTTCAACATGTTATTATACAGTTTACGCAGAGTCATGATGCTGCAGCTTCACTCAAGTTCAGTAACCCATAGAACCAGACATTTTACATCAAACTGAAATGGATATGATCACAGAAGAATGCCCTAATTTAACCATTTCACTTTAGAGGAAGCTTCCCCTTGAACACGGGGTCTATGAGAGGAGTAAGTGCCCAGTATAAATGTGTGTGTGCAGTTGGAGCACAAAGGCAGGTGTTGTTTTCATGCTTTGCTCATTTTAATGATGATTTGGGCAACCTGTCCTGCTAACTAAGCAAATAAGCTGCACATTTTATGAAGTTAAGTGTCTGTCTACAAGATTGCACAGATTAATGCCATCTCACTAGCAGCACCATGCAGAGCAAGCAAATCCTTTTCCATACAGATGACTCCCATCTAAAAGTCACAGGTCATCGGCACACACAAGCCTGATTAGGGCCCAGGGAAGGGTTGCTTTTATCTACCTTATGTGGTTAATATCAAAATGCAATGCCAGATTGTCTAGAAAAGAATCACATGCAAAATTTGATGTGGATGCCAATGTACACAAGGCACAAGCCTTAAAAATATTGTTGGTTTCCTAGGGATATATTTTTTTAAAAACATAACTGGTTGCTGAGTAGCTGCTGGCAGAATTGGCAGGCATTACCGTAGCATGCACGTTTACTGTAAATACCTCTGGGCCATACTTCCCATCGTTGGAGGCATAATATCATGGCTCTTTATGTTCCTCCTGATTTATTTTTGCCTATTAAATATAGTGTCAGTTATCATATTAGATTATCAGTGGTACTAAGGATAATGAAATATGAGACACTTACAGCTTTTCTGTATAGGCTGGCATAACTGGTAGTTTGACAGCCAATTCATGGCCAAAATAAATGATTTCAGGAACCCTGTAAGCCAATTATCCGTGTATCAGCTTATACCTATATGTACTACAAATATTGTTTACTGCATTACTTACCTTGTTAAATAAGAACCGAGCTACCACTAGTTGCAACCTTACTCTAGCTCTTCTTTATAAGACTGTTCCGTACAGGGAGAACGCTGCATTTCAGCAAGTATTATCGATAGTTGTATATTCTTCACAAAAAAGGGGGGAGGGGTACTGGGATTGCAAAGAAGGTTTCTCTGCAGGTAATTATTCAACTAGTTTCCCCAAGGGATTAGCACGCTTGGGTGAAGACATTAGGGAAGTCTTGTCAGAGCAAGCAACCTCTCCTGAAACCCAAATGTCTGCTGCCCTAGTGAACTATAAGGAAGGCAAAACAGGTTGTAGTGGTACCACCATCTGCATGTAGAAGGACAGGGCACATTAAAGTCAACTAGTTTCCCCAGCAGATTAGCATGCCTGAGTAAAGTCATTGGACAAGACAAAGTTGTAGTGGTTCCACCATTTGCAGTTAGAAGGGCACCTTAAAGTCCTCTTGTTTTCCCAGCAGATTAGCAAGCTTGGGTGAAGACAAGGCAAGGTTGTAGTGGTACCGTCATCTGAAGCCCACTCCCTTTACCCTGGCATTCTGCAGGAAGGCAGAAGGATGATGGTAGAAGTGCCGTTATTGATCCATATCAAGATCCATCTAAATGTGTGGGGTACCATTTAATTGTTGTGGAGGTTGTTAAAGGATCACCATTATTAATATAATCTCTGCCTGGAAATGAGTGAGGACAGTACTTTGGTGTTGGCTAGGTAAAAGTACTGACTCTGTTTTGTGCTAGCATGGAAAAGGGTTATGGCATAGTCATAGTCATACAACTATGTTTAATCAGCACAAGCACTATTCGCTGGGAGCAAAGTGTTTTTTGGGTTATCAGATGCCAACAAATCTAACATGACCAAAGTTACATACAGACACAGGTTCCTCTGAATCCGAGGAATCTACTATGTGTGTAAACAAACTCCAAAAGTTCTACCAAGGATTTCTACCCAAATAGAGCTAATGTCCCCTTTTTGCGATAAACCCAACTGATTGGCCCAAAATACAGTTGTACTGTATATTTTCCCTTTAAGCCAGTGATTATTCAACACCCAATAAGGCAAATCATTCAATGGGTCTACAGTTCTCCTCTGTTTCCTAAACAATTGTTTTATGGCACAGTGTCATTGATCCTGTCCTACACAATGATACATCTGCCATACGCATTTGGGAGAATGTGTGGGTCACTTCATGGTGCTGTATAGATTAGAAGTGGTTTAATGCTCAGACAAAACAAACTTTCAAATAGATGGAACTAGAGAGGGTCAGGGATATGGCAAAGGAATGATTTGCTGGACATGGACTCCAGCATCTTATAATGGCAACAGCTATTAGCAATCTCTTTCTCTCTCTACAATATCTGGGGCAGAACAGATTTACTGTGGGATTTGTTTTTCAGAATATCAGAATTTTCACTGATCAAAGTAAAGTGCACAGTGCCTTATCTACAGGTCACTGGGCCCTCACCAAATATATAATTATATAATATAAATATATAATTTGTTTATTTTACATACTGAACTTGCACTAGTCAGGACCCCCCCAGGAGTCAGGATGTTTTTTCTTCTGAGGATCCCTAGCAGTTGTTATGTCTGTTTCAGAGCTATCAATGTGAAGGAAGGGGTTAATTCTCTCAGTCCCAAATCTGCTATGGTCTGGTATAGTAGGGAGAGATGGTGCCTATAGTAACAGTGGATAATAGTCTCTGGGAAGGGACGGTGTCTCTGGGATAGCAGGTATAGTAGGGAGAGATGTTGCCTATAGTAACAGTGGGATAAGGGAAGGGAGTGTGACTGTGGGATAGCAGGTATAGTAGGGAAAGATGGTGCCTATAGTAGTAGTGGGATAATAGTCTCTGGGAAGGGACTGTGGCAGTGGAATAGCCGGTATAGTAGAGAGAGATGGTGCCTATAGTAGTAGTGGAATAATAGTCTATGGGAAGGGAGTGTGACTGTAGGATAGCAGATATAGTAGGGAGAGATGGTGCCTATAGTAACAGTCAATAATAGTCTCTGGGAAGGGAGTGTGACTGTGGGATAGCAGGTATAGTAGGGAGAGATGGTGCCTATAGTAACAGTGGGATAATAGTCTCTGGGAAGGGAGTGTGACTGTGGGATAGCAGGTATAGTAGGGAGAGATGGTGTCTATAGTAACAGTGGGATAATAGTCTCTGGGAAGGGAGTGTGACTGTGGGATAGCAGGTATAGTAGGGAGAGATGGTGTCTATAGTAACAGTGGGATAATAGTCTCTGGGAAGGGAGTGTGACTGTGGGATAGCAGGTATAGTAGGGAGAGATGGTGCCTATAGTAACAGTGGATAATAGTCTCTGGGAAGGGAGTGTGGCTGTGGGATAGCAGGTATAGTAGGGAGAGATGGTGCCTATAGTAACAGTGGATAATAGTCTCTGGGAAGGGAGTGTGACTGTGGGATAGCAGGTATAGTAGGGAGAGATGGTGCCTATAGTAACAGTGGGATAATAGTCTCTGGGAAGGGAGTGTGACTGTGGGATAGCAAGTATAGTAGGGAGAGATGGTGCCTATAGTAACAGTGGATAATAGTCTTTGGGAAGGGAGTGTGACTGTGGGATAGCAGGTATAGTAGGGAGAGATGGTGCCTATAGTAACAGTGGGATAATAGTCTCTGGGACGGGAGTGTGACTGTGGGATAGCAGGTATAGTAGGGAGAGATGGTGCCTATAGTAACAGTGGATAATAGTCTCTGGGAAGGGAGTGTGACTGTAGGATAGCAGGTATAGTAGGGAGAGATGGTGCCTATAGTAGCAGTGGGATAATAGTCTCTGGGAAGAGAGTGAGGCCATTGGATAGCAGGTATAGTAGGGAGAGATGGTGCCTATAGTAACAGTGGATAATAGTCTCTGGGAAGAGAGTGAGGCCATTGGATAGCAGGTTCCTGCACCTGTCACATAAGGAGCTTGCATTTGGGTTAGTACCCTGGCACTTTGCGCATCTTCAAGCACCCCTATTCTGCAAACTGCATAATTTGTCAGTTTGGTATATTTTTGGTAACTGGGCTGCAATATTAATGGGGACACAGACATTTAGAGCACATTGCTCCAGTTAAAGTTTTTCCCTTGTATCAACTACAAATATATCTGCTGAATACAGTTTCCCTTTAACAGTAATGGCTAAAAGCTTTGGATCTGGTTAAAGCTGTGCCCCTCCAGCTGCACTCCAGCAACAGCTGCACGGCTGAAAGTTAGACATTCCTGCTGTAAATCATGATAACAGCTCTAGCAGCAAGTACAGATATGACGACACAATAGGTGATAGTTCAGCAATTCTTGCTTCAGTGCTGCTTATAAATCAGCAGATAAGGGCATTACAGGATTATACCTTTTCATTAAACAAACCTTTTATCAGTTCATAACTGTAATGTCTAAACAACACAAGAAATTATAATATAACTGCTATAAACTGCACTGATCTTTTGCCTTGACAAGTGCGCCCTCATGTGGCCGTTTCCTATAAACATAGAGTTTTGTAAGGCAATAGACCTGGACCTAAAATTGAGCCCATATGATGTTGAGGGTGAATCTCTTAGAAAATAGACAATTAATGTTCTTTTTTATGGTTCTTGTGTTATTCTGTCTCTCTTTCTAATCCTTCACTTAAGGACTTCTCAGGACAATCAATGGCAAGCGATTAGAAAGCAATTTGATCCCGAGTTTTATATTGCAGAGCTTTCAGTCCACCTGGATTTCCAGGATTTATATACTATATTGGGATGGAGCTGTGGGTACTATGTGGCACAGCAGGGTGTGGTCAGTGTTTAAAGGGCAAGGTCAAAGTCTAATGGGGTGTGTTGGGTTGGTCAACTCCAAGGGTGTACGAAAAAGCTCCCAGATATCTAATTGGGATCCTCCGAGTGGTGTCAAAAAGAGAGAAGGTGGTCTAAATTGAGCAAGGGCAGAAATCTACAGAAACATAACCTTCTACCTACAACCTTCACAAAACCCAGTGTATCTACGTACCCATAACATAATATTCTAGATCAGTGCTGTGCAACTCTTCACCCAGTAGGATGATTATTTGCTGCATGATTGAGGGCCAGATCATATTAAAAGGATTATGCCATACAAGTCTAGAAGAGCCATTGAGCAGCTCATATGCAGGCCCATATCTGGCCCATGGCCCATGGACATCCAGTTGAACAGCCTTATTCTTATTGTTTGTTTCATATGTTGGGTAGTGCCAAAAGTCAATGACCGGATCAAGGGAGCACTGCATATATCAGGTCAGTGGCAGATTTTTGTGGACATTGTGAAATAGGACCCAGGCCAAAGTTAAGGTTAACCCACCCCACAGTATTGATCTTAGGATGATCAATATGAGTAAATGTATATGAAACACAGATCCCCTTACCCAAAGGTTTGGGGGGGTAGCGGGAGTCCCAACAAAGGTTTTGTAGTAGAACCACTAGTAACACCACTTCAGGAGATATTTATGATCACAGTCAGGGCTCAGGCCCTAGTGGACCACCTTTCTAATTGTTTTACCTTAAGCCAGTATAACTTCTATCCCATTTTCAGTCCCATCTCTATTATTGGAATTGTCCCTGGATATCAGGTTTTCTGGTGGGCCCTCAAAGTTCCAGTCCAGCACTGGTCATAATAAGGGTAATTGTCTGTGAGGACCAGCACATATGCACTCAGAGAGAGAGTCAGAAGCAGGTCACTATAGAGAAAGGAATCCGAAAGCAGATGTGTCCATGAAAATGTTGAGAATCATTGGGGGGAGGGGGGTAACTTGCCCCATAAACTAGGATTTCAGTCTTGCCCAACTAACTAAAATCTGATGAGATCACATGGCATTCGTTCAGAGCAACGGCCATAAACAATATATTTTAAATAACGACATCAAACAGGGAGAGAAATGAGAACATGATTTATTCTGTACATGGAATATATTAATGAAATCATACATGGGGCTGCCATATTTATTGAGCCTGTTCAGAAATTCTGTTTAGATAATTGCATCTATGTATGACCACAAGCGGTTCTGTTTTATGGAATTCTGCAATAGATGTGACAATGTGAATATTCAGAAAACGGGTATTGGCTGTCTGGGAAACTGGATAAAATAAATACTACGGGTTGTAAAGGAGGGACCTACTGTCCTTTGTTTGTTTGTGTTAGGACCTAGCTGGTAGAGATGGGTTGGTTAGCCTGATACCTGCAAGACCTTTGTGATTACCCATAGATCAGGCTGACATGGTAGAGGGCAAAATTTAAGGCAGGGAATATTCTCATTGATGATGCAAACACCAACTCCCTTCCCTCCAGAGATGTCATCATGCTAACCCCAACTTCTTTGGAGGGGGTCAGGCCAGGTACAGAAGGACTTCAGATAATGGTTGGACATGGGTTACAAGCTGCAGTTTCCAGTGGGGGTACGAGTTCAAAATTTCCCAACCCACCCACCCCTAATAGGTGGCACTTTTAGCAATGGGTACAACATCCTGGGAGGCTCAGTATGATGAGTCCCTCCATGTTTTGTCTATGGGTGTTAACATCAAGATCCATCAACTAGAATATGTCCTGATACCAGTGGCCATTACTCCAAAGGTCACCAATAATTATATTTTGAGTCTTTCTTCTGCCACAAACTGTTTTAAAGAGAACCATTGGGAAGTATTATGGTCCTTAACCAATGTATGTTCGGTTCCCCAAATATTTAGGTTTTTGTTGACAACTAAGGTGACCATGGAAATACACAGTTAGTGTGATGTTAAGACAAGACCATGAAGACCCACAATGAAGACCCATCCACTCATACACACTCATTACATCATTTAGACCATTAAGATGTATAAACTGAAGAAGCTGATTGTGGTGAGAGGTTATATTGCTCATAAAGCTAGATGTCAACTCCATTGTCATAAGGAATTAGCCCTGACACTTCTTCAAGGCAGAACATTGCATAGAAGTCTTAAATGCATCCTTCTAGAGCAACATGTTTGGTTACAGAGCAGCAGTTTATGTCCATTACACATGCAGTATAATACACAATACACACAGGCCCAGTATGTGCAACTTGTAGACACATGTTTGATTAAAAAAACAGCATTTTCATATTTGAATTAACATTTCTGCATGAACTAGAAGCTAGAGACATATTGCACAAGTGAATGGCTCATTTTTCAACCTCAGCAACCATGTTACTATGTTACACGAATCTAAACAAAATACTCCAATATTCGTGCACCAACAGTTAGTGGCGTTGTAAGTACAAAATTATTTTTCTGACCACAAAATCAATTTTGTCCACACCAATTCAATTCTGTGAACACAAAAATTATTTTGTAGTCTCAAAATGCTCTAGGCCTCGTCCCTAAGGCTGGCTCTTCTCTTTGATGCAGCTGCTACAAAATGAAAACACAGTTGTTCGGTAGGTTATCAGACCATTCAATATGAAAGGATACTGAAAAAGTTGGGGAGATGAGTTGCAAGAGGTGGATTCATTTGTTTTACATCACGGTATAAAGTAACATATAATAGGTGGTCCGTTGAGCAGAAGATGGAGTTTAGAGGGTAGAATGTTGTGTTTCTGTTGGTGACAGAAGAAGCTGATGGTTGTGCATTATGACAGTATACTGAGTGCACTTGAAAGGGTCTGTAGCTCATCTCTTAGCCCATCCAAAGAAGTTTGAATCCGGCCCGGTGAGTTGAGAACTTCAATGCTCACAGTGTATGGATCAAAACGCAGCACAAATGGGCGCTTTATATGGGAAGCGTAATTCCTTTCAGGAGGAAAAATATGTGTTAGATTAGACAAAAAAAAAACATGAGCATAATTCAGAGGTTACTAAGGTCAATGCAGTAAGTTATGGACAAAGATGGGTAGTGATGATGTCACTGTGATGTCATGCAAGTTAATCCTATGAGGTGAAAGCAGACATTTTCTATGACCCTCTGTTTATGTCTATTTTCCCTTTGTACAATGAACATACCATTGTATGATATCACAGTGACACCATATCAACGCTCTGGAGACTATAATGACTAGGCCTGAGAGTGTCCATTGATGTTCATTGCATCTGTGCTACATTTTCTCTCAAGGCTCACTGAGACTTATAGTGCTTCTTTCCCCTTATCCCCCATTACCGTCCCCATGAGTAAAGGAATACAGTGGCAGCTTTATTGTAACTTAAAGTAGTCAAATATTACACTCATTCTGTTCCAATGAGTGTAAGAGCTCAGCAGCAGAGCTCAGCTCTAACACCACTTTAATTAATGAAACCCATATGTAACTGGCAAGGGTGGGATTAAGGATTCAAACAGTACTTTTTTGTGTTGGAATTAATCGTTCTAGTGCAGGAAAGAGAAAGTTTAATCTGGAAGGAATATTTTTTCCAAGGGTAACCATAGTTACCACGCAGTTAAAAAATATTGAACCAGTGGGGTAACTAGATGTTATTAGGCCCATAGCAAATGCATTTTAGGTCCCCCTAAATATCCAGAGGTTGTCCTATTTTACCAAACGTCTGCTTCCTCTGTAGTTACGCTCCTGTATTGAACCTTTGTAAATCCACCTCTTAGTATTTCAGGTGGCCATAGTTACAGCCAATTTATATTCAGTATCATCAGCAACCAATGTCATCATACTTAATCCCTGCTCTTCTCCCATACCTTAGCTTTTCTTTGGCATCATGGAAACTCTCTGATATAAAATATACAGGTTGGTAATTCTGGTCCTGGTATGGCTGCATCGCTACCTCCTCTGGATTGAAGGCCCGTACCTCTGGTTCATCTGACAATGCGTGCTGTCAAGGGAGCAGAGTTGATTTATATATATATATATATATATATATATATATATATATATATATATATATATATATATATATATATATATATATATATATATATAAAATAAATTAAAATCAAAGATGTGAAGAATGTATACATTATTGAATGTGTCCCGTGCACAGCAGAATAGGAATGACATCACATTGATGTCATTGGTGCCATCATTTATAGGAGAACTACGTTTTGGTAGGACAGATTTGGGTAGGTTACATTGGGCATTAACAGGGGGGCTCAGCCTGGAAGCTGGTGATCATGAGATTTGAGAAGAAACCCTATTTGCTGTCCAAGATGCACCATGAAGCCCAGTTTGAAGATCAATTAGGGTGAAATTTGGGGAGAAAACATATCTGCTTCCCCAGATATACTTGCAACTATGTCCTAATGACTCATACATAAATGTTTTCCATTGTCTACTCTATAACTAATGACATCCAGTATCCCCCATTTACATGCCACGTTGGGGCCCCAGACATATTAGCTTACCATACAGTACCTCCAGCTCTTTTCCCTCAAATACTGGGAATGCCAGGAGTTACATTGTCCAGAAAGATCTGCCATGGATGTAAATCCGAGATCTTCCCTGCTTGGCTTCTCACACCACCTAAAGCAGTGACCCCCAACCCTTGGATGTTGCTCCCAGTGGCCTCAAAGCAGGTGCATATTTTTGAATTCCAAGTTTTGTTTGCAAAAAACCAGATGTACTGCCAAACAAAGCCTCCTCTAGGTTGCCAGTCCACATAGAGGCTACCAATAGCCAATCACAGCCCTTATTTAGCACCCCAGGGACTTTATTCATGCTTGTGTTGCTCTCCAACATTTGTTTACGTTTGTTCACGGGTAAAAAAAAAAAAGGTTTGGGACCCTTTACCTAAAGCCACCAGGCTCCTCCAATGTATCCTTTCTGCTGAATGCAGCTGCACATTAGTGAGGCCTGGGATTAAGCATGCACCACTCTCACAATCCTCAAATTGAAAATTGTATATCAAGAGGCTGAGTTTTCTCAGTGGAGCATGAGAAACAAACTACAGTTTCCATTTAATCCTTTCCCTGCCAAATGCAGCAAATGAAGTGTCACATCGCTGTGGTTTGTACTTGGTTTGGGAGCCCCCAGCAGTCATAGTGTATTTTTCTTTACCACCGATACTAATAGGCGGCTGCTATTATTAAGTATTCCCTAAGGGTCAGGGCACACTGGCAGATTCGGGGAGATTTGGCGACAAATCTCCTCTTCTTCGGGCCGACTAATCTCCCTGAACTGCCTCACCTGCCTACCCGCCGGCTAAAATGTAAATCGCCAGTGGGATGGCACTCGGAGCGATTCGTTTTCCGAAGTCGCCCCGAAGTTTCCTCTTAAGGCAAACCATCTACAGGTCTGTTTTTTCACAGCAGGTCAAGTTATAAAAACACTTGAGGCAGTCCCTGTAGAGGTGGTAGTGGGGCGATGTCCCAAACCGTTTCCCAGAATGACATGTTGCTTTAGTCTCGGACACTGAAGTATATCCAACAGCTCCGACTTGGGAGACAAATATAAATCTCTTTCTAAGAATCTCCAACAGGAAATTGTATTCCTGGAAAGGACTAGGTATAATCTGAGCAGGATATTATGGAAAGAAGGATTTCTGGCACACAGAGCAGTGCAGCTCCCAGTTCATGTGAGTGCGGGACAGGTGGCCTCCCAGCAATTTAAAAAGAAAATAAAACGCTCTAAATAGATACAGGTTCTCTCTCTCTCTCTCTCTCGCTTGCATCTGGATATCTATAAATTTAGAAAGGCAGTCCACAGCCCCTAGCAACCTACACAGATTAGAACTACAACATAGAGTATGGCAGTAAAACAGGGGGTGATTTAGAACATTTTGACACCTGGTTTTGCCACTGGGTTTTTTCCCCGGTGTTTCCCATCCAACGGTGTATTGGTGGGTCGATCAGAAACTCTAGGCCAATTAAGTCTAAGGCCATAACCATCCAAGTAAATAAAGGAGCAGTTCTAAGCATTTTGCCACTTATCAGCCAAGCTAGAAATTGTGTAGGCAGCAAAACTTTCTGAATCACCTAAATATCCTTATTGTATGTACCCCCTGTTGTAATATATAAGGATTTAGATGTCACCATGGTGGTCCATGACCACATAAAAGCACAAAGCTGCAGCTCCAGATTACAGGAAGGCCATTTACCATCATTTAAAAATGATTCCCGTTTTCTCTGTAATAATAAAACAGTAACTTGTACTTGATTCCAACTAAGATATAATTAATCCTTATTGGGGGCAAAACAATCCTATTTGGATTATTTAATTTATAAATGATTTCTTTAGTCGACGTAAAGGATGGCGATTCAAATTACAGAAAGACCCATTATCCAGAATCCCTGGGTCCCAAGAATTCTGCATCACAGGTCTCATACCTATAGCTCCATACCTTACAACTGGGAGGACATTATTTCTTTATAATAAGAGTCGTGTGACACAATGACATCAGTAAGGAGGGATTATAAATGATGACATCACCAAACATTCTTTATAAGGATAAAATTGACAGGATATCCATGGCTGTTGCATATTATGTCATTGTATAATATATAGTGAATAAAGTACCCCCTTTTGTAAAATATAAGTATATTATAAGTTACCGAGGAGTTTCATGACCATATAAAAGCATGAGGCCGAAGGCCAAGTGTTTTTATACAGGTCATGGAACTCCGAGGTAACTTCTAATATCCTCATATTTTGCAACTGGGGGTACTTTATTTATTATAATACACATGTTTTAGGGAGTCATGTGACAGAAATGACATCAGAACTCACCGTTTATAACTGATGACATCAGAACTCACCGTTTAAAAGGATATAATTTACAGGATATTCATGGCTTTTGTGTATTATATGAATATATACTCAATATGACACCCATTCCTGTGACTGACAGCATTTCTTGCGTACATATGAGCAAAGGAAAATGCAGCTACATACCAGCAGTTCTCCAAATGATGAGAGCAGGCCAGCGCCATAGGCTTTTACTCCCCCCTCCTGCTTGCACAGACCGAATTCCACTGTGAACCAGTAAAGCTGCAGAAAATGCCAACAGATTTCAGTTTTACTAAATCCTTTGAGAATAAATGGCATTAGAGCCAGTGAAACCAGCACGTTTAATGATGTACACTATAGAGCAGCGTGGGAAAGTCTATAGAGGAACTACGTGCAGGGAGTCATTTAGGGGCGACTGTAAAACCTGATTTAACAGCACTCGGAGGGCCCTGGTGAATTTGTGGCCTGTAGGAGGTCAGAATAGGGACGTTTTTATATTTCTCTTTAACAAACAAAAACTTCTAGAAAACACTTTAATATGCATAGCCGCACATTACTCGCTAGGGCTTTCCTAATGCAGTGGCAAGTGCAAAAATGAGACTCAAATTGTTTGCCTCGCAAGTCACCCATAGGCTTCAATGCATTTTGGTGAATTTTTGCCGTTTCATTAATTTTCGGCGAATCAAAATGGGTCAGATTTGCCCATCACTAGTGCTCGCCTCCATTGCATGGCATTTATATTGACAGCGGCTGTTTTTCACTTGGAGAAATAAGGAAGCTGCTGTTAACCAGACCCAGGGCTGCTCCTGCCATGAGACAAGGTGAGTACCTTCCATCAGGAGGCAGTGAGCAGCCAGTTACCAACGGCAGCAAAATTCCACCTCTTGTAACTTTAAGAGCCGAATTCCCATTTTTTAAAACAGAAATTCGGCTCCACTAGCATATACTGTAGCACTCCTTACACTAGCAATGCAGCCCTCCATTGACCCACTCCAACATTTAATTTTTTATCACAGAGCGGTCAGGCTCCAAAATCGCCCCTGACTGAACCCAATGAGGGGACCCTGGAATTACTGCCAGGCCCTGAGGGTGCTTATTCTTAGGTTCCCTTGCATTAGGAAACTCCACTGATTCTAGTAGAGTACCTGCTGGATCTCCTCTTCAAAAAAGCACCAGTTCTAGGTACAGTTTGCTGAGCACCTCGCTTAAAGGGCATGTAAAGGCAAAAAAATAAATCCAGTTTTTACTTTTTTTTAATGAAAAAGAAACCTATCTCCAATATACTTTAATTAAAAAATGTGCACAGTTTTTATAAGAAACCTGACTGTATGCAGTGAAATTCTTCCTTCATTTACTGCTGTGGATAGGAATTGTCAGACGGTCCCTAACTGCTCTGCAGGGAAACAATCATACTTATGAACAGCAGGGGGAGCCCCCGCCTTACTTCCCAGCCACGCAGAACTCAAGCAGCTTTATTTGTTTCCCTGTTATTGATCATTTATGACGATCCCTAAGCAGCCCAGACCACACTGAGCATGTGCACAGTCTTGGTCTTGCAAAGATGTTTAACAAAGTTACAAGATGTGACCCCCTGTGGCCGACTTTGAAAGCATAAATCATTTGTTTGATTAGGCTTGTGGTGCAGTCAGTTTATGTTTAGTATACAAAATACAGCATTTCTAGCCTTATTCTATTTTAGACTTTACTTTCCCTTTAACAACTAGGCAGCCCCTAGTCATTTTGCCCGTGTGTTTGCGAGTTTTAATACTGGACACACAGCCCAAGACTCTCACCGTTGCCAGCTTCTCTATTTCTTCATCTGTGGTCCCCAAAGATGCCAAACCGATATCCTGCAGAGAACACAAGATCTGATTTTCTGGGTAATTACTGGAGGTGAAAGATGCCATAGTGCTGTGTGTGTGTGTGTGTCTGTGTGTAGATGTTGTAGTTTACCTGAGAAAACTGTGCAAATATTTTATCTGCCAACATAGGCACGTGGCCAAGCAACTCGTGGCAGCAATCCCTGGGCAGCCAGAAAAAGGAAAAGCAGATTAGAATGACATTTTCTTTATTTTCGCCTCTTTTCGTTACTCCCAACCCTCCCCCCATGAAAGCAGGGGGCGTTAGATTTAAAACAGAGGGAATGTGATTTGAAAATCAATGAGCTTTTTGAAACCACAATTAAACTAATTTTCTCTGAAACCGCAAATGCCATCAAAGTTATTAAAAGATCCAAATATTAAAAGTATGAACGAAAAAAAAAAAAGCTAAACAATCCGAATAAAAATACTATTTTCAGCGCAGCTTCCATTGACTTCTATTGGACAGTTGGTAGTTGGTATTGGTAGTTTTTACACTTAAAGGAACAGTAACACCAAAAAATTAAAGTGTTTTAAAGTAATGAAAATATCATGCAGTGTTGCCCTGCACTGGTAAAACTGGTGTGTTTGCTTCAGAAACACTACTATTGTTCATATAAATAAGCTGCTGTATAGCAATGGTGGAAATTGAAAAAAGTTATGGCACAGGGTAAATAGTGGATAACAGATAACATTATGTTCTACAGAGCTTATCTGCTGTGTAACCTGTGCCTTTTCTCCTTTGAATGGCTGCCCCCATTGCTACACATCAGCTTATTTATATGAACAATAGTAGTGTTTCTGAAGCAAACACACCAGTTTTACCAGTGCAGAGCAACACTGCATTATATTTTTATTACTTTAAAACATTTTTATTGTTTGATGTTACTGTTCCTTTAAAGGGGTTTTTCACTTTCCAAACACTTTTTCAGTTCAGTTGTTTTCAGATTGTTCCCCAGAAATAAAGACTTTTTTCATTAGTTGCTGACAATAGTTGCTAATGTTGTAATTCTAACATAGATTTTGGAAAAAATGTAATGTAAAAATGTAAAAAAATGTAAAACAAAATTAAAAATGGGATTTATTTTTTATTTTTAACGTTTTTCCCAAAATCCAAGTTAGAATTACAATATTAGCAACGATTGTATCAATTCTAACAGCTGCCTTTAAGAGCAGTTACAGAGTCGGCGACCCCCCCCCCCAGAGCTGCTTCTGACTAAAGAAATTTTATACTTCAATGTTAGAAAAACAGTCACACGTAGAAAATAAAAAGTAATTGAAAAAAAGTCTTTATTCCTGGTGAACTATCTGAAACCAACTGAACTGAAACAAGTGTTGGAAGGAGAACAACCCCTTTAACAAATCTCAAATGTTTAGCGTTTTAGAGAAATAGAATAAAACATACATTTTTAGAGAAAAAATATGATTTGTGAAAAAATATAGAAATCCAAATGTTAGTAAATAGGGATGGGCGAATTTCATCCGTTTCGTTTCGGCAAAAATTTGCCGCCGACGAAATGACGCAGACGCCCATTAAAGTCTATGGGCGTCAAAAAATGTTGTTGTGCGGCGAAATTTTTTTTGATTTTGCGTGTCTTTTTATTTTGATGCACAGCGCCATACAAGTCTATGGGCGTAATTTTTTCGGCGAAACAAGGCGAAAAAATTCGCCCATCCCTATTAGTAAATTGACCCCATAGTATCCTGATGGCAACACCATTGGCACTTTTGGGATCTACACAAGGATTTGGGTTCCCTGTCATACTGGGCCATTTTCAGCCACATATCGTGGTAATACCTGATCTCTTTTCACCTTGATTCACTTACAGGGGCATATTACATTAACCCATTTATTGACTTAGACACTGCAACTTACGGCTCCGGGGAGTGCATTGGGGAGGACGCATGTCGGATGTACTGGGTGCACTGGAAAACTCGGAACGCCAAACTAGCAAGGAAATCCCGAGCAGATAAAAGTCCGGCTACAGGTCGCAACGTGAACCCACTCTTTTCTGTAAAATACAAGCAGTCTGATTATTAATGGGCACCGTACAGATGTTACTAGACAACAACTCCCAGCATCCCCTGTGTGCCTTCATCTGGGGTGGTGAGATTTGCAGTCCAACGACATGCGTAAGGCCACTAGTTACACAGCTCTTGTCATAATCACTCCACCACACATAGTATAATTTAGGTAGAAATATTCACAAACCATTTTGGCCAGCTACCAAAGAAGGATACATTTTATCTATCGTGTGCCGTTATGCAGATTTGATGCTTGCATGTTTCAGCAATGAACACACAGTTTGCACTTTGGACACAAGATGGAGACAAATCCAAGACTTTTCCAAAGGAAAAACTAAATTTTTAAACAATATGCAAGTTATATTTTTGTTGGAGTGGTTGCCATACACTTAGGGGGTTATTTACTAAAATGTGATTTATTTCTCATATTTTAAATCAAATAAGCTCGACCAAACTCCTATCCGCGATTTTGGCTCATTAAAATAACTCAAATCAGAGTTGGACTGGGGGGCCCAGGGCTGCCCCCCCCCGGCCCCACTGGTGCGATGCCGTGAAGCCAACCGCGTGCGCACCAGCCCCCCTGCCGCCGATCGAGTGCACTTGTGCTCAGGCGGGCACGCACACTACGTTTTTCTGGCGGACACGGCAGGAAGAAGCCTACAAATCGCAGATCTGGGCCGACGGAGCCCACAAGGGCTTGAGGCCCATCGGGTTTTTTCCCAGTGTCCCGCAGGTCAAGTTCGACCCTGATTCTATTTAATCGGGGGGAAAAACGTATAAAATCAAGCAAAAACCAGAATCAGAATCAGGTGTTTGCCCAAAACCCCCAAATTTTTCTGATTATCGGGCTAAACCCAGTGGAAGCCACAATATCTTAAAATTGGGACATCTTCCATTGACTTATACATGACCTCGACAATGGCAGATTTTCGGATTCTGGCTTTTTGCAGCATTTGGGATATAATAAATCTCAAAAAATGTTTGTTTTTTTTTATACAAAAAAATCAAGTTTTTGGCCCAGAAAGCCCAACCAGAAAAATAAAATGTAAGTTTTAGTAAATAATCCCTTTAATATATGTGTCTGCTTTGCTGTTCTGGTGGGTTTCTTGCAAGCCTGGCTTATTTCTAAATCAAATTGTTATTGAAAGCAGAAGCTATAGGCTCCTTTCTGCACTGCTGGTTCTGCCTCGTGCAAGTGTAGCAGCTTTGCATGCTTCTTCCCAGGTCTACTCGTCAGCTGGATTCTGCTACATGTTTTCACACATCCAGAGCAGATAAAAAAGGACACAATATAGATTCTGCTTTCAATGGTAGTTACACTACAAATGACTTTACAAACCACTGGGAATTTGTAATTTTGGGTATAAAGCCACAACCACAACATCTCATGAATACTTTAGGCTCCCTCCTTTCCCTCTGTTACCTTTTAGAAAGTTGGATACATCCTGAAGCTGTGGGATATTGTCTTCACTATAACCACAATGGGCCTCCAGCAGCTGGAAGGCCTCCAGGTATTCCTTACAAGCGTGTGTTGGGTACAGGCTCTTCAGGGTGGAATAGACCGCCTTCCTATGAAAAGGACAACAGGGATTTGTTAATATATTAAATGTGCTATTCCCCAGTAATAGCCAAGGGAATAACTATAGAGAAAGTAGATCATGTGACTACCTAGGAAGTACAGGGGGCCCAGTGGGGTACTGATTGATAAGCAATATTATTATATAGGGTTATTTCTCCCAAGTTAAGGGGAACCCTAAAATGATTGTACTGTGGGGTCCAGTTGTATCTAGTTACTCAATGCAGAATAAGTGGTAATGCTGGTGTAGGGGCAGTTTTCTCACCATGTTGCAATTTCTTCAGGCAGATATTCCACTCGAGGGATGGGGTCACCTCTGTAACAGACAAATCCCAATTATTCAGAGGAAACTGTACTTAATGGGGTCGTTCACCTAAAAAAATAACTGTTAGTTTGATGTAGACACAGCTATTCTGAGACAATTTGCCATTGTTCATTTTTTTTTAAAAAAAAGTGAATTATTTAGTTGTATGTCCTGCAGCTCTCCCACTTAGAATTTTAGCAGCTATCTGGTTTCTAGGGTCCTATTTAGCCTAGCAACCAGACAGTGGCTTCAATGAGTGACTGAGAGATGAATAGGTGAGGGGCTGAATTGTAAAATAAGTAATAAAAAAAACAACAGTAGTAATAAACGTGTAATCTCACAGAACAATAGGTTTTGGTTGCTGGGGTCAGTGACCCCAATTTCAAAGCTGGAAAAAGACAAATGGAACGGCAAAGAATTGTAAAACTATAAAAAATTAAGACAAAATTAATTGAAAAGAATAGGACAGTATATAATTTAGTATATAACATACTAAAAGTTAACTTCAAGGTACTATACCCCTTTAAAGTACAGATATTGGACCTGTTATCCAGAATGCTCGAGACCTGGAGTTTTCTGCATAATGGATATTTACATAATTTGGATCTTCATACCTTAAGTCTACTACAAAATCATATAAACATTAAATAACCCCAATAGGCTGGTTTTGCCCTCAGTAAGGATTAATTATATCTTGGTAGGGATCAAGTACAAGCGACTGTTTTATTATTACAGTGAAAAAATTTGAATTATTTGATAAAAATGGAATCTATGGAAGATGTCCTTCTGGATAATGGATCCCATACCTGTATTGAATTTCTTGTGTCAAAAGTATTTTAGCTATTTTTTCCTTAAACTATCTCTTCTCATTGTCTTACTGTGTGTAGTTGAATGCTATGTCTTCTATCATCTTTCTCCTCTTCCGGTATTCTTGGTCCGAAAAGCCCTACGGGGAAGAATAAGGTGTCAGATAAACTGGGAGCCTTATGAAAGGGGTTGTCCACCTTCGAAAAAACTTTTAGTATGATGTAGAGAGGGATATTCTGAGACAATTGGCTTTCAGTATTATTTTGAGTTATTTAGCTTTTTATTCAGCAACTCTCCAGTTTGCAATTTAAGCAATCTGATTGCTAGGGTCCAAATTACCCTAGCAACCATGCATTGATTTGAATAAGAGACTGAAATATAAATAGCAGAGGACCTGAATAGAAAGATGAGTAATAAAAAGCGGCAATAACAATACATTTGTTGCCTTACAGAGCATTTGTTTTTAGATGGGGTCAGTGACCTCCATTTGAAAGCTGGAAAGAGCCATAAGAAGATTGAAAATCATTAAAATATATAAAAAAATAAATAATGACAACCAATTGAAACATTGCTTAGAATTAGACATTCTATAACATACTAAAATTAACTTAAATGTGAACCACCCCTTTACTAAAGGAGTCTCAGAATATGGCTCAGTTGATTTAATTTTCACCCTCATTTGTTATGCTCACCTAAGCCAACATCCCACCCTAAGTGCAACCATATCATTATGATTTTTACCCTTTATTTATCAGGTTGATATAACAATGGCTACAAGTGGATTCCTCTTATTGTTTATTGAACAGATACTAGTGACGTCACAATATAGCCTCTGGGGGAGATGCAGATTAAACTGCAGACTGACGCAGAACTAGCAAAGGGCTTGGGATTTTACTGTCTAAGTACTAATTTACACAATATACGGTCTTCCGATGTCTCTCACTTACCGGGTGCTCCAAATCCAGGTCTGGATCAAATTTATTGACTAAGTGGTGACATTTGTCCAAGTCAGCAATTTTGGTTGGAAACCAGTGAGCTGCAAAGAAACAAATCTCTTAGAATTGACCCACATTATGGGTTGTAACAAGGCAAAGGATTCATAGAGACATGATTATTCTTCGTGCCACATCCAACTTAAAGGGCACCAATCATCAACTAAAATAATTTCCTAAGTAAATACACTATGAGAAAGTTCAAGAAATCCGATTTTTAAAACAGTTAGAATTGTTTGTATAATGTAAATCATCATCAGCTCACTATTCCTTCTGCAAGATCTCCCCTATCTCCCCTGCAGTTCTAGCTGAGGCAGCCATCTTGGATTTCACTGGCTCCTCCTACCTATATCTTCCTAGCCAACTGTAGCTCTGAAATCTCGCACATGCTCAGTTGAAATTCCTTGTTGCTTATCAACCCTTCTAAGCTATTTTCAAATCAGCCAAACCTGTGTGTTAGCTGCTGTTCAGTAGTGCTGCCACCTGCTGGAAGTTACTGTGTGCCCTTCATTTGCATAATAACATCACCAGCAGGGGACAAGATAGGGAAATCTCCTGATATTTCTAGTGGAGGAGTTTACTAAAACAAGGCATTCTGGGTAGAATACTCAAAGCAGTGTTACAATCTGAGCATGCTCCTGAAATTTGCATATTATAGTCTCAGTATGGCCTCCCTCAGTGAAAGAACCCATTTGAAAAAGTAAGGGATTTTTTAAAATCTACAGTTTTTTTCAAAAAACTATATATGTAGTTTGATTAAACGTGTTTATGTTGTACTGGTCAGATTGTTAATATGTGTTTGATTTTGGCTGTGATAGGTGCCCTTTAAAGGACTTCCAAACACTTTTTTCAGATCAGTTGTTTTCAGATTGTTCACCAGAAATAAAGATTTTGTTCAATTGCTTTCCATCTTTTATTTTTGACCGTTTTTTTCGCCAAATTAAAGTTGAATGTTCCTGTCTTTCCGTATTTGTCTGGCAGCTCAGTAATTCAGGTGCAGACTCTAAGGTGTTACAATTTGCTCCATTAGTTGATCCATTTCTCAGCAGCATCTCTGGAGTATTAGCAACAACTGGATCAATTCAAATGCCTTTAATAAAACTCAGAGATTCTGCTCAGCAGGGACAAAGATAAGAAATGGAACAACTAAATGTATCAATTTAGAACAGTTTACAGCAGCGGCCCCCAAGCTTTTTTGGACCGGGGACCGGTGCAAAAAAAAAAAATTTTTTTTGCATGGACCGGAGGTGGGGTCGGAGATGGGGTCAGCGGGTTGGGGCAGGGGTCGGCAGCAAGTTTGGACATGCTGGCGTCCAATTCGGTGCGCCTCGTTTTTGTGCTCTGGACAGAGCAGGACAGTTCTGGCCCATGGCCCGGCGATTGGGGACCCCTGGTTTACAGGGTTGGCAACCTTGCTCCTCCCTTCCAGAGACACAAGAAGGTGAAAAATTAAACTTTGAATTCAAATACTGAAGCACTGAAAAAGTGTTGGAAGGTGAACTTCTTTAAGAGTTTTCTAATATAGGCAAAAAGGTTACATACCGTAAGACTTATCATTGATGTATCTAATACCAACATTTCCTATAGTTTCATGGTCACGAACAAAGGATAAGGCGACCCAAAAAAAAAGCATTAGAAATGCACAGACTCTGTATTTTACTTGGGCCTATTTTATGAATGTTTCCTTGATAGCCTACCCTTGTCCTCCCGGGTGCTCCTCACATCCTCACATACTCTCCTGACGGAGCTCATTAGGGTGCTCAGGTCCGACCGATGCACCTCACATCGCACAAAGTATTCCAGCTCTCCAGCCGTCCCCACCGACTTTCTACCAGGTCGTGTCTCCAGGTGCTGGATTTTGGCTTCAAATGTCTGGGGGTGACAAATGTAAAAGTAATATTCAAAAACCTGCATTTAGGTCAGAAGGTGTCAGTACAGGTATAGGATCCGTTATCCAGAAACCTGTTATCCTTAAAGCTCCGAATTGTGTAAAGGCCGTCTCCCATTGACTTCATTTTATCCAAATAATCCACATGTTTAAAAATGATTTCCATTTTCTTTTTTATAATATCAATTAGCTTGCACTTGATCCCAACTAAGATATAATTAATCCTTATTTGAAGCAAAACCAGCCTATTGGGTTTATTTAATAACGCCCATCCATGAATTAAACTAATTTATTAATAATTCAAGCGTCAAATTTGTGCGTCGATTCATATTGTCCGAGATTATGTGCAGAGGGGACCCAGAAAGAAATTTTCGTGGAAAGGGGCAGGCCACTTATGTCATGCCCCTGTGAACTTTCCCTAATTTGGAGCTTTCTGGGTAATGCGTTTTTGTGGATGATGGATCCCATACCGGTATTTGTAAATATATTTGCTGTAAAAGGCAGTTTCTGATTTTAGTTGCAATTTTGATATAAATAACTTTCAAATTATTAAATATTATGGTGCAGTGTGCTTGAGGAAAGGGTTAATTGATTAGGTTGCTGTACAAATCAGTGTATTAGGGCCCTTACACACGGGATTTTTGAGCTGCACTCCCCTGCGTTCCGGAAGCGCAGGAGTAAACGCACGCCATTACTGTCAAGGGGGCTGTACTCACACAGACATGCGCATGTAAGCACCGAACGCAGGTTGGGACGCAGCATGTTGCATTTCACCTGTGTTCGGCGCTTACATGCGTCTGTGTGAGTATAGCCCCCTTGACAGTAATGGCATGCGTTTACTCCTGCGCTATAAAGCTATTAGGTTCATGCATTAAGTTGCCATGCTGCTTGATAGAATCTTTATTTTGGTTTCTAAAAATGCCATTTATCTGCAACACTGCTACAACCAAGGGAAAATGGATTTGTTTACAGGGTAGATTAGGTAAAGGGTTAACGTTTTTTAGTAGCCACGCTCCCCATGGGAAGCTTTGATGCAGTTTTGTACGTTTTTCTTGAGAAAAGGGTTAATTCCTTCTATAGCAGTTTTGTTCTAAGAAAAAGTTAATACATTAAAGGAGCAGTTCAGCTTTAAATTAACTATTAGTATGATGTAGAGAACTATATGCTGAGACCCCCATTTGAAATCTGGGAAGATTCATAAGATGAAAGCAAATAATTCAAAAACTATATAAAAAAAAAAAATGAAGGTCAGTTGAAAAGCTGCTTAGAATTAGTTAATTAAGGTGATTGAGAAAAGTATTAATGGGTTACGATATGGTGTGCAGCGCTGCTGGAGGAAAGGGTTAAGGTATCTAAAGCTGGCCATAGACGCACAGATCCTATCGTACGAATTGAGGATTCGTACGATTTTCAGATCGCGTGTGGAGAGTGCTGACATCTTTCGTCCACCGGAGATCGGTCGTTTGCTCGATCAGACAGGTTTGATTTTGACCCGACCGATCCCACCGGAGCCCATTGTTCGTTCAGCCATACCCCAGATATAGCCATGCTCGTTAATGGCATATCGGGGAAAGATCCGCTCGTTTGACGATGTCGCCAAACGAGCGGATCTTTACGTCTATGGCCACCTTTGCATGTGGTCATTACTGTCCCTTTAATTGTGTTCTTGTCGGTGCCTTTTTTGGTGTCTTCCACTACAATATCAGGTAATCTGGTTGCTAGGATCCAGTTTACCTTAGCAACTAGGCATAGTTTGAGTGACCAATTTATCCAGCATATGGTTAGGGATTTGACTTTTTTTTTCAGCAGAATTTTGATTCAGGCATCTGAACCCTTGAAATAATGGAACTTTTTGTCACATGAACAAGGGATTTTTTTTACACCTTCCTTATTTGCATATGCAAGGATTCAGTCGAATCCTTGATAAAAGAATCGGAATAGAAAGATAAGAAATACAATGAACCAATAATCAAATTGTTATAATTGCAGCATCACAAAGCAAGACGTTTTGCTTGCTGGGGTCAGTGACCCTGGCAACCAGTTAGCATTTAAAATTGCCAGCTGGAAAGAGGACGGCAAATCATTTAAAAACTGTTTCTTTACCTGTCGAGGAAAGATTTTAGCATTTGGTTGCAGTGCTGGGTGGGGAAGGGTTAATGTCAGACCCGGACTGGCAATCTGTGGGTTCTGGCAAATGCCAGAGGGACTGCGGTATGGTTCAATAGAAAGTTGCCAGAGGGACTGCGGTATGGTTCAATAGAAAGTTACCATATAGTGGGCTGGTGGGGGGCTGTTTGTGCTGGTGGGGGGCTGTTTGGGCCTCTGTGTACTTGGAATGGCAGGGCCTATTTTGACTCCCAGTCCAGGCCTGGTTAATGTAGTTAGGTTGCTCCCTGTGCATGTGGCAGGTATCTCCATATTAATACATTATCCCTAATGTGACAGCACTGATGAGATTATAGGAGTGGGGAAAGCAGCAAAGAGCTTGCACAAATACAAGGAAATTATATTACAGCTGTCTGACTCCCTGGGAAAGCCAGAGGGCACAGGACAGAACATCTCCCAGACAGGGAATAGACGCAGCCCAGAGTTCTAACAACACACAGGGGCCAATTCATTAACTTCAAGTGAAGGAATAGAAGAAAAAATACTTCGAAAACGCTCATCTGTAAGAGCCCTTAAAGGGCAAGTAAAGTATAATATAGAATAAGGCTATTTGTATACGAAACATAAACATGAAGTTACTGAAACACAAGCCTAATCAAACAAATGATTTAATCTTTCAAAGTTGGCTACAGGGGGTCACCATCTTGTAACTTTGTTAATCATCTTTGCAAGACTATGACTGTGCACATGCTCAGTGTGGTCTGGGCTGCTTAGGGATCGTCATAAACAAAGGTGCTTGAGTTCTGCATGGCTGGGAAGTAAGGAGGGGGCTCCCCCTGCTGTTCATAAGTATGATTGTTTCCCTGCAGAGCAGTTAGGGACCGTCTGACAATTCCGATCCACAGCAGTAAAGGAAGGAAGACTTTCACTGCATACAGTCAGGTTTCTTATAAAAACGGTGCACATTTTTTAATTAAAGTATATTGGAGATAGGTTTCTTTTTCATTAAAGAAAGTAAAAATGGGATTTTATTTTTTTTTCCTTTACATGCCCTTTAAGGGACGAAGATCCAAATTACCAAAACATCTGTTATCCTGAAAGCCTCAGGTCCCGAGCATTATGGATAAAAAGGTCCAATACCTGTACTTAGTTCATTTTACTGGTAAAAAGAAAACTGGAGGGACACACGCTGTTCATTCCAAGTTTATGTCACTCCCAGATGGTGTCCCCAGCTTTCCTTTATTGTCACAGGCAATTCTCTGACTGCAGCAATTTCACTGAAAAGTAATAATGCCCCATGGCCACGAGGAATTCTCCAAATAAATATCAGATCTTGAGACCCTCTTTCTAATGGTGCCCCCATTTAAATCTTGGCTTTAATGGAAAGCGACATGACATTCTGGAAGGTTAAATTACCCCCGACAATGTGTACGTTTCTTTTTAATGACGCCCTGGGGGGCCAATAACTAAACCTTTCCCTATGTCAGTCCTCCTTAAACTTCTAGAGGTGAGTGAATGCTCAGATAACCGCCCACCGTCGCTTTGGGCTTGAGATCTGAATGAATGAGCTGTATCCATTAACCCTTTACATGCTGCAGAATGCAGATGCTACAGTACGTTTCTGGGTTCCTGTTTATTCAATGAGAACGAGACTGGCACACAGGGTTAAAGGGAGAAGAATCACAAAAAAGGTTTATTTTCAAAGTAAGTGCAAAGTGCAAAGCTGGAGTGTAATTTCCCACAATGCAGTGCTCTTATTTGCACTATGGCAATGATTGTGGCATCACGGTGCACAGTGTCGGAGTGAGATGCCCGGAAAACCTTAAAACAAAGGACCACTCTCCAAATATATCCACCACTAATCACTCAGCCTCTCTGTCTCTTTTCTTTACACTCTACAGGCATGGGACCTGTTTTCCAGAATGATCAGGACCTGGCGTTTTTCCGGATAAGGGATCTTTCCGTAATTCAGATCTCCATACCTTAAATCTACTAAAAAAAATCATTAAATAAAGCTGGTTTTGCTTCCAATAAGGATCGATTATATCAGTTGGGATCAATGTTCC
The DNA here is from genome assembly GCF_017654675.1 of Xenopus laevis. Taxonomy (NCBI): domain Eukaryota; kingdom Metazoa; phylum Chordata; class Amphibia; order Anura; family Pipidae; genus Xenopus; species Xenopus laevis. Next base: position 16,291,018 of record NC_054377.1, on the reverse strand, counting down.
CTCTAAGGTGTGCGTTCATGCTCGCAGACACAAATTTTGAGGCCGGTGCACACTACAAACTGTGGTGTGAACAAAGAATTTTGTGTGGAAACACAACATTTTGTATTAATTCTGACCTGAGCACACAGTTTTTAAAAACTGCTCACATGAGTTTAAAATGTGCACACAAAAGATTTTTTTTGTACATATAGCTGAAAAGTAGGAACATTAGTTGGGATAAAGTTCAGAGTACTGCTTTATTATTGCAGAGAAAATTGAAAAAAAATATTGCCGCACTTCGCCAGGCGTAGTTTCGTCCAGCGCTCCGCAAATTCACTAAAATCCGAAGTTGCGCTCAGGGGTAGCGTAAGGTTGCGAAGTTGCGCTAGCGTTGATTCGCTAAGCAAAGCGAAGTTACGCTAGCGATGGTTAATTTGCATACAGCGCCAAATTCAAATTTCAATGGAGGAATATGTAGCAGCACTACAAATGCCTGGGAAACCTTCAAAACATCAAATAAAATTATTATTTTGCCCTACACATGTGCCCACTGTATAGGTAAGTTGCCATGAGTTAGGAAATGTAGGGGGGAAGGAGGGGAGCCCCAAAAAATTTTTCGATCTTTTTCAGCCTATCACCCATATTATAGAAAAAACGCCAGCGTTTTGGGACTTAGAAAAAATTTTAACTTTTTTTGAAGCAATCCCTATCTACTCTATTGTGCTTCGCCTGGTCTGAGGTGGCGAAGGAAGTCTAGCGTAAAAGGTAGCGTTCAGAACAATGCGCGTGTTAGTGATTTTGCGTACTTACGTCCGTTGCGCAAATTCGCCAGGCGTAAGGGTGCGAAGTTACACTAGCGAATTTACGCCAGCGTCCGTTAGTGAATTTGCGAAGTAACGAAAATGCCCAACGCTAGTGAATTGACACTATCATTAGGCGCTTCGGCGCATAGTGAATTTGGCCCATATGAGAGAAGGTATTTCTGTAATTCAGAGCTTTCTGGATAAAGGGTTTCTGGATAACGGATCCCTTACCTATATAGTCTATTCCATTTATTTAGCCTCTTTGTTTGTTACCATACAGAAATGGAGAATAATATAACATGGTTAAAAGCAGGAGGGCCCACTGATACCTGCTCCAACAGGGAGCTTTTCTCGTGTCCCGGGGAGCAGATCAGCACTGAATGTGCAATTTAGTATTTACAAGTGAGTTGCATGTGTAGGTGTAACACATGGGAGCATCTTCTGAAAGCAGGTGTTAATTCTATTACTCCCCTGTTAATGGGGGGCCTGATTTTTGCACCTTATACTGCAAACTAGGTGTAACCAGCACTTTAGTTAAAGAGGAACATTTAACTATGCAAATACGTATTTGAATAGAATGGACACAATTTTGTATAAAATCTAGTGTACGTATTTGTGCTGGCTCTAATAAATGAACACTATAGTCTGATGGTGGTACAGGTGTGGGACCTGTTATCCAGAATGCTCGGGACCTGGGGTTTATGTTGCACTACGCAGACTAGGACTGGCAATCAGTGGATTCTGGCAAATGCCAGAGCGGCTGCTGTAAGATGCCATAGATGGTCACTATTTATTGGGCTAATGGGTTTGGGTCTGGCTCTGAGTATTTGAAATGCCAGTGCCTATTTTAATTCCCAGTCCAGGCCTGGTACAAAGTATATCCCTGCGGTAGCTCTTAAACCTTTCAGACACTGAATTCTCGGGGAAACATGCTGCATTGTGGGAAAAACATGGCAGCCAACCTTCGTCCTCCCGATTGCACCCACATTTAGAAAACAATCCTCCAGATATGCAGTTGCATGCATGTAAACACCTTTAGCAATGACATTAATACAATATTACAGTATACAGGTAAGGGATCCGTTATCCAGAACCCCATTATCCAGAAAGCTTCACCCATAGGGACAAATTTACTAAAGGGCAAAAAATTCATCAGCTTGACATTTTGCGAAGTGGACCTACTCTAGCGCTACTTCGCACCCTTATACCAGACGAAGTTGCGGTCTGGCGAGGGGACATAACTACGTTAATTTACTAAGTTGTGGATTTTCGTGAACGTTACCTCTTGCGCCAGACTTTACTTCGCCCATCTCAAACCAGGCGAAGTGTAGATAGGGATGGTCAAAAAAAGTTTAAATTTTTTCCAAGTCACAAAAAAACGTTGGCGTCTTTTACTTTTTATAGGGTGATAGGCTGAAAAAGATCAACATTTTTTTTAGGGTACCCTCCTTCCCCCCTACATTTGATAACAAATGGCACCTAAACTATACTGTGGGCACATGAGTAGGGCATTAGAAAACATGTATTAAGGTTCCCTGGCCTTGTGAAGTGTAACATCGAACTGCTGATCGTAACATCACTAGCGCAACTTCGCAAACGATCGGTAACTATTGTGTAACTCCAATTTGCGCAGCCCTGGCGAATCTACTCCTGGTGAAGTGCGGAGAAGTGTGGTGAAGTGCAGCGAAGCCAATGCTGGTGCAACTTCGAAGGTAAGTAAATTTGCCCCATAGACTGTATTTTTTCTCTGTAATAGTAAAACAGTAACTTGTACTTGATCCAAACAAAGATATAATTAATCCTTATTAGAAGCAAACTTAGTCTATTGGGTTTATTTAATGTTTACATGATTTTTTAGTAGAGTTAAGGTATGATGATCCAAATTACAGAAAGATCCATTATCCAGAAAAACCCAGGTCCCAAACATTCTGGATAACAGGTCCCATACCCTTGTCTAGGTCTGGTAATATAGGCATTTTCCCATTTTTCATCTGTGTTTGTATCATTCTTTTATGCAAATCAAAAACCCTACCTCAAACACTTTAAGCATGCGGGATAAAGAAGAAGGTTTGCTTCCCTTGAGGGAGAAGAGCAGACTGATGATGGCTTTGCCGTCCTTCTCCTCAAACACCAGCAAATCCGTGCACTCGCCAGCCTCCGCAGCTGCCACTTCCCTCTCCTTGCGAGCATCCTCAATCAGACTTTGCCTCCGACCCAGGAACCGAGAAGACTAAAAAAAAGAGAAAAATGTGGTAGGTGAAGAAGCAGATTCACTGGCAATAAGCATATGTCATTCACATTAAAGGGATACTGTCATGGGAAAAAAAAAAATTTTCAAAATGAATCAGTTCAGTAGTGCTGCTCCAGCAGAATTCTGCACTGAAATCTATTTCTCAAAAGAGCAAACAGATTTTTTTATATTCAATTTTGAAATCTGACATGGGGCTAGACATATTGTCTATTTCCCAGCTGCCCCAGTCATGTGACTTGTGCTCTGATAAACTTCAATAACTCTTTACTGCTGTACTGCAAGTGGGAGTGATATCAACCCCCTTCCTTTCCCCCCAGCAGCCAAACAAAAGAACAATGGGAAGGTAACCAGATAGCAGCTCCCTAACACAAGATAACAGCTGCCTGGTAGATCTAAGAACAACACTCAGTAAAAACCCATGTCCCACTGAGACACATTCAGTTACATTGAGAAGGAAAAACAGCAGCCTGCCAGAAAGCATTTCTCTCCTAAAGTGCAGGCACAAGTCACATGACCAGGGGCAGCTGGGAAATTGACAAAATGTCTAGCCCCATGTCAGATTTCAAAATTGAATATAAAAAAATCTGTTTGCTCTTTTAAGAAATGGATTTCAGTGCAGAATTCTGCTGGAGCAGCACTAATAACTGATTCATTTTGAAAAAATTTTTTTTCCCATGACAGTATCCCTTTAATAAAAGGTGATATCAACCCCAAATAAAAAAAAGCAAATTTCCAATATACATTCAAAAAACATTTTCAGGGGTTTTCATTTAGTTGTGAATGCAATTGCAATTAAGAGCAGTTCATTGTCCCTTTCTGTTCTCTGCCCTGCTGGTTCTGACTATTGTAACAATGTAACAGTAGCCATCTAGTAAAGAGACTTGGCTGGAAGAGAGAGATGACTTGTTCAAAACACTTTTTTAAGAGTCAGAACCAGCAGTGCAGAAGGGGACAAAAAGTACAGCTTTCATTTGCAGTTTGAAACCATTCAAAAAAGTATTAATGAATATATATAGGAAAGTCGCTTTGCTTGAAATTTTGTATTCGTTTTTGTATTCCTTAAAGGAATAGTTCAGTGTGAAAATAAAACCTGGGTAAATAGATAGGCTGTGCAAAATAAAAAATGTTTCTAATATAGTTAGTTAGGAAAAAATTTAATGTATAAAGGCTGGAGAGAACAGATGTCTAATAAAACAGCCAGAATCCAACGTCCTGCTTTTCAGCTCTATAATTCTGAGTTAGTCAGCGACTTGAAGGGGGGCCACATGGTACATTTCTGTTCAGTGAGTTTGTAATTGTTCCTCAGCATTCAGCTCAGATTCAAAAGCAACAGATATGACCCATGTGCCCCCCTCAAGTCTCTGATTGATTACTGTCTGGTAACCAGGGTAACCAGTCAGTGTAAACCAAGAGAGCTGAAAAGCAGGAAGTAGTGATCTGACTGACTTGTTATACATAAAATCACTCCAGCCTTTATACATTACATTTTTGGCTAACTAACTATATTAGAAACATTTTTTATTTTGCACAGCCTATCTATGTACCCAGTTTTTATTTTTACACTGAACAATTCCTTTAATGATTTAACTCTTAAGGTGAGGGTTCCTTCTCTTCTAGTTTAATTCTAGTATACTGTAATTCCTTTTCTACTAAAGCTAAGAGAGCCCTTAGGTCTAGCCTGGTCTATAGCAATCCTTGCTTTTTCTCATTGTCCTTTCATAAAATAAATATTTTTTCAGTCCATAACCTTATACTAATCCCTTTGATGCTAGCCTATAATCACCACTGCAATATTATAACAAATTCTCTTCTTATTACCAGATATAAAATCATCTTTTCTGATCTCTCGCTGATTAGATGGATATCGGGTTTGCTAAACTGGAATCATTATTGCAACTGAGATCCAATTGTTTATTGAGAAGAGCTTAACCATTTCTATCCCCCTCCTTCATAACAATGGTTTTTGCCTCTCATTTATCAGCGCACTCATCCAGTTCCCATCAATTTATCTTCACAGCATTCTAAATCACCTAATCACATAAAATAGATTATTTTCACCATACATAAACTGATTTTTATAGAGTTCATAGATGACATCCAGTTGCACAATTATCCATATATAGTGCTTAAAGAGTAGTTAAGGCCTAGGGAGGATTTTTAATGTGTCCCCAATTGAAATATACAGGCATGGGACCTGTTATCTAGAATCCTCTGGCTTTCTAGATAATGGATCTTTCCGTAATTAGGATCTTCATACCTTAGATCTACTAAAAAATCATGTAAACATGAATAAACCCAATAGGCTGGTTTTGCTTCCAATAGGGATTAATTATATCTTAGTTGGGATCAAGTACAAGCTACTGTTTTATTATTACAGAGAAAATCGTTTTTAAAAATTTGGATTATTTGGATAAAATGGAGTCTATGGGAGATGACCTTTCTGTAATTTGGAGCTTTCTGGATAATGGGTTTCCGGATAATGGATCTCATACCTGTATAAGGATATTAGAAGTGACCAGTGTGTTCAAGGATCACATTGATTGCTATAGTGTCACAAAATCAATTATGGGGTAGCTGCTGTCTATACAGCGAGTCCTGTGCACAGGCCCAATTAAACCAAAGTAAATATCAAAGACATGCACAGTTTCTCGCTTAAAAACATTTATTGGTGCATATAAACCACAAAAAATAACATGTCAATATTCAATTCACACACACCACAAAGCAGTGTCTCCCCCCCAGTCTGCCTACCTGTTGTTAGCCACACCCTCCTGACGCGTTTCGCGCTATTGGGCGCTTCATCAGAGGACCTCTGATGAAGCGCCCAATATTGCTATAGTGTCGCCCTCTTTTCTAGGGAAATAAATATCAGCCTTCCTTCCTACTGTATATCTGTTATTATTTGTAACACTTGCAACAAGTATCATTTTTACCCAGTGGGACAAAAAATACTGCACAGGGAGTCAACCATCTGTATCTCAGTGTATCTTTAAATCTGAAGAAAATATTAAAAATAATAATAATAATCTCTTCTGAGATTATTTATAGCCATTAAATGCAAATGTATTGGTTTATTTTATGTCAAATTTTATTATCACGTCGATTAGGTTCATGGGGAGAAACTGCTGCCATTAAACACCTGAAATTGTAGCTGACAGTTTCATATTCTGTCACAATTACAGATGTAAGGTTTATTATCAGCAACACTTGGGACATGGGGTTTTCCGTATAAGGGTTTCTGTAAATTTGGATCTCTACAACTTAAGTCTGCTTAAACATTAAATAAACAAAATAGGATTGTTTTTCCTTCAATAAGGATTAATTATATTTTAGTTGGGAACAAGTACTAGGTCCTAGGTCCCAGACCAGTTATCTAGAATGCTCTGGACCTGAAGTTTTCCGGATAACGGATCTTTCTGTAATTTGGATCTTCATACCTTAAGTCTACTAGAAATTCATTTAAACATTAAATAAACCCAATAGGCTGGTTTTGCCTCCAATAAGGATTAATTATATCTTAGTTGGGATCAAGTACAAGCTACTGGTTTTGCTTTATGAGAAAGATATTCTGCAAGTTCCAGTTTATATCTGTATTTTAACCACAGTATTTGATGTTCTTTATACTGTATATCAAATTGAACTACATCATAGAATTTATAGAATCCAGTTCCCATTTTTACAATACAAGCACTTGCATAGATACTAAATTAGTAGTGAAACAAGGCAGCACTTAGTTTAGTTTAGACATTTGGTGGTGGGAGTTAGGAGCTTTCTGAAGCTTTCTGGATAACAGGTTTCTGGACACCAGATCCCATAATTGTATTACATTATAGTAGCCCCCCATTGCCTTAGTGGCCTGTGACTAGTTGGTTATAGTACAGGTATGGGACCTGTTATCCAGAAACCTGTCCAGAAAGATCTGAATTACGGGATGGCCATCTCCTATAGACTCCATTATAATCAAATAATTAAATTTTTTAAAAATGATTTCCTTTTTCTTTTTAATAATAAAACAGTACCATTTATCTGATCCCAACTAATATATAATTAATCCTTATTGGAGGCAAAACAATCCTGTTGGGTTTATTTAATGTTTAAATGTATTTTTAGTAGACTTATGGTATGGAGATCTAAATTACAGAAGGGCCCATTATCCGTATAACCCCAGTTCCTGAGTTTTTGGGATAATAGGTCCTATACCTGTATTGTTAGTGTGTAACAAAGCACTCCAGTACCTTTGCAGCCTATTTCTAACCTTCTGAGTACAGAGCACCTTGAGCCAATCACTGTGACACTTTATTATAGGGTGCTTTATTATAGGGTGTTTAAACTTACTAGGGCTCTACTCTAATGGCTTTTATGTGACTTATTGCTCTGTAATTGACATACACAAACACATGTTTGGCCCCAAAATTCTCTCCTAGTTCCTTCCATTTTTACTGTATCACCTTATTCCACGTTACCATAAATGTTACCCTGCAAATAATCATCTTAATGGCATTAACCCAGCAGCACCCAAGTGTCTCGATGCATTAGCAATAACATCCTAACTCTCTTGTGATGTGCTCAGTGTGTATATACAGTTAAGCTTTCTATATATGTGTTTAAATTTAGCCCAGCACAGTCTATATACCCAATGAATGAAAAAGTCAGTAAATTAAGTTTATTTTGGACTCACCAGAATGGCTTCAGCTTGTTTAGGGTCCAGTTCAGACACAGCCCTCCTGAAGCTCTTCCCTGCAGATCCAGAGATGTTTGGGGTCGGCATGGCTTCTCTTTAGCAAATGTGTTCTGTGCACCTGCTCCCATCTGAGGGCTTTTATAAGGCAAGTCCCACGTCACAACTCCCCCCCACCCGACCACCCACCCTACGCACTGAGCCTGAGGGAGGGGGCTGGACACATCTCACAGTATCACCCTCAGACCCCGAGCAGCTGGCTAAGCATTCTCTGTCCTCTCACCCCTCAACGGCATCAATATATCTGTAGCCAAGTGCCAACCTGCAGAGCAATTTAGAACTTCTCCATTAAACCTGCAGAGCATTTCTTCCTGTTGCTTTTACACCATCCTTAAATTCATTGTCACATTAATAAGCACTTTCCCCAAAGCCTGCAAGCACCCTAAGCACGATCAGTTATTTATAGGCAAGGCAGGAGTAGATACATTGCATTTTGTATTTTACACTGAGCCCTGTATTGTGTACAGGTAAAGGATCCGTTATCCGGAAAACTATTATCTACGAAGTTTCGAATTATGGGAAGGCCGTCTTCGATAGGGGCAAATTCACTAAGCGCCGAAGCGCCTAACTCTAGCGTGAATTCGCTAGCTTTGGGCATTTTCGTTACTCTGCAAATTCACTAATGGACGCTGGCGTAAATTCGCTAGTGTTACTTTGCACCCTTACGCCTGGCGAATCTGCGCAACGGACGTAACTACGCAAATTCACTAACGCGCGCAGTATTCTGAGCGCAACCTTTTACACCAGACTTCCTTCGCCACCTCAGACCAGGCGAAGTGCAATAGAGTAGATAGGGATTTCTTCGAAAAAAGTTAAAACTTTTTCTAAGTCCAAAAACTGCTGGCGTCTTTTCTTTATTATGGTTGATAGGCTGAAAAAGATCGAAATTTTTTTGGGGGCTCCCCTCCTTCCCCCCTACATTTCCTAACTCATGGCAACTTAACTATACAGTGGGCACATGTGTAGGGCAAAATAAAAATGTTATTTGATGTTTTGAAGGTTTCCCAGGCTTGTGTAGTGATGCTACGAATACTTCCATTGAAATTTGAATTTGGCGCCGTATGCAAATTAACCATCGCTAGCGTAACTTCGCTTTGCTTGGCGAATTAACGCTAGCGCAACTTCGAAACCTTACGCTACCCCTGAGCGCAACTACGATTTTTAGTGAATGTCCCACCTAGACTTTTTAATTAAAAAATTACAATTTTTAAAAATGGTTTCCTTTTCCTCTTGAATAATAAAACAGTACAGGTACTGGACCTATTATCCAGAATGATCAGGACATGGGGTTTTCTGGATAATGGATCTTTCCATAACCTTTCCTAAAGTCTACTAGAAAATCACGTAAACATTAAATAAACCCAATAGGCTGTTTTTGCTTCCAAAAGGATTAATCATATCTGAGTTGGGATCAAGTACAAGCTACTGTTTTATTATTATAGAGAGAAAGGAAATCATTTTTAAAAATTTGGATTATTTAGATAAAACGGAGTCTATGGGAGACAGCCTTTCCATAATTCTGAGCTTTCTGGATAACGGGTTTCTGGAGAATGGATTCTATACCTGTACCTTGTACTTAATCCCAACTAAAATATAATTAATCCGTGTTGGGGGTAAAACCCTTTCGGGTTTATTTAATGTTTAAATGTATTTTTAGTAGACTTAAGGTATGAAGATCTAAATTACGGAAAGTTCCGTTATCCTGAAAACCCCAGGTACTGAGCATTCTGGAAAACAGGTGCCATACCTGTATATCATGCACCTTCATTCTCCCCTTTTTTCTGTAACAGAGTTAGGGACACTAGGGGCACATTTACTAAGGGTCGAATAGACAGACTCTACTCAAGCGCTACTTCACACCCTTACACCAGGCCGAAGTTGCGCTCTGGCGAAGGGACGTAACTAACCTAATTCACTAACTTGCGGATTTTACTGAACGTTACCTCTTGTGCCAGACTTGCCTATGCCACTTCAGACCAGGCGAAGTGCAATAGAGTAGATAGGAGTTTCTCTAAAAAAAATTTCTAAGTCCCAAAAACGATGGCGTTTTTTTTACTTTTTACTGGGTGATAGGCTGAAAAAGATCGAAAAATGCTTTTTGGGGTACCCTCCTTCCCTCCTACATTTGCTAACATATGGCACCTAAACTTTACAGTGGGAACATGTGTAGGGCTTATGGTATTATTGCAAGCGTTCGGTAACCTGTGCGCAACTTCGGATCTTCGTGAATTTGAGCAGCCCTGGCAAAACTACACCTGGCGAAGTGTGGCAAAGCCATCGCTAGCGCATTTTCAACGCTTAGTGAATTTGCCCTGTCTCTGCTGCAAGCCCCACCCATGAACATTTGCCGGTCCTGGTAATGATAAATCAGAGTGTCAATATCCCTTTAAAACAAGAGACTCTTCTTTCATCATCGTCTTCACTGCAGGTGTCCAATGCTGAGTGTAAACCCCAATGAAATGTAGAAATTCTTTGAAAATGATAGAAAATGCAGCCCTAAGCAACTTTAAATTATTAAAAATGATCAATTGCGTTTCAGCGGTTTGTAAATGTATTTGCAGTTGAGAGCAGTATTTCTCCATTCACATAACAACATAGCAGAAACCCCAGTACAGGTATGGGACCTGTTATCCAGAATGCTCGGGATCTGGTTCTTTCCAGATAATGGGTATTTCGTTAATTTGGAACTTCATACCTTAACGGACCAGTAACATAAATTTTTTTTTTTTTTTTTAAATTTGTTCGTACTTCACAAAGTCTTTATTAAGAAATAATACCGATTCTCCGCTTGCGATCCTCTTCAGAAAACGGTGAATTTAAACTTAAAAGTGTCTTGGTGGGGTTTTTTTTCGATAAGTACAAACAAATTTTTTTTCCCCGTTTTTTTTTTTATCTTACTGGTCTTTTTCGTCTACTAGAAAACCATGTAAACATTAAATAAACCCAATAGGCTGGTGCCTCCAATAAGAATTAATTATATCTTAGTTGGGATCAAGTACAAGATACTGTTTTATTATTACACTGAAAAAGGAAATCATTTTTACAAATGTGGACTATTTCGATAAAATGGCGTCTATGGGAGACGGCCTTTCCGTAATTCTGAGCTTTATGGATAATTGGTTTCTGGACAAAGGATCCCATACCTGTACAAAGAATAGCAGATATAGCTTTCAATAGCAACTACATTTACAAATATATTCTAAAACCACAGAAAATGTTTAAAGGAAAATTCAACCTGTGCTCTACCCAGGGCATTGGTGGAGGGTTTTTTTTATTACAGGTTGAATTCCCCTTTAATGAATGTTTATTGGAACGTTGCTTAAAATTATATTATATTTTTATGAGGCAAAATGTTTGGGTGTATATCCCTTTTAAGCTTATAAAATAGTGACTTTTACATCAGATTTGCATCTTTCCCATTGGAACAAACATTATAGTAATTATAAAAGTGACAATGTGTATGCGCAAGGTCTAGTAACCCTCAGCAGCCAATCAGATGGATCCTTTCAAACAGGTGATCAGTAAATGCTATGTGTTGTTTTTCTTATTTCAGACAGGTGGGACGTCTAAATGACCCCCTTGGACTTTGTAGATAATGATCTATCACCTGCCACTGCCAGAGATAACATTTATCTGTATTCTCTACTGACAGACAGAATGATGCCATTTAAAGGGGAAACGGTTTTGCATAATAAAAGAGAGTTATTCTAAGCAATGTTCCAATATACATTTTTTGGTGGAAAACACCATTAAGGGTAATGGCGCAGGTAGCAAGTTCGGGCGATTCCATTTTGTCACCTGCGAGGTTAATAGTTAAGTCCATAAGTAGGGAGAATGGTAAATATTTCAAAGCCCACACATCCGTATTTCAAAGTTGGCACATCTTTATTATATAACGATAACACTGGAGGGAATAATATTAATAGGTGGCACCAGATTGTGAGGGAGTTATAGTTTGCAACTGAACACTAGGAGAAATGGACAATAAGGGAACGAGAGGGTGCTCTTCTGCTAAATATACCCTTGAAAATAGGAGAGGACGCTAAATGGCAAGAGAATTAGAGAACATGAGTGTCTACTCTCTGTAGAATATGATACAAATGCTCAGGACTGGACTTCCTGGACTGGGACCTAGCAGCCTCGCCACAAATCCAGGCCTGTTCAATAGAGAGGAAATGTTGAGAAGCCACGAAATGCGTCGAGCGTTGGGATATTTTGGATTCGTATTGGATTTTTAAGGACAGACTATTAAAGGTGACATTTTAATTACTATTTTGCTCCCTTTGTTTGCTCCGTGCTTTGTTGGATATTAGGTAGAGAGTGTGACTGTACAATATAAGATACAGGTATGGCATTCGTTACCCAGAAAGCTCCGAATTATGGAAATGCTGTCTCCCATAGACTCCATTTTATCCAAATAATCCAAATGTTTAAAAATGATTTCCTTTTTCTCTGCAATATTAAAACATTACCTTGTACTTGATCCTAACGAAGATATAACTAATCCTTATAGGAAGCAAAACCAGTCTATTGGGCCCATTCACTAAGTTTGAGTGAAGGAATAGAGGAAAAATAGTTTGAATTTCGAATGTTTTTTTTGGCTACATCGACCATCAAATTGGCTACTTCGACCTTCGACTACGACCTTCGAATCGAACGATTCGAACTAAAAATCGTTCGAATATTCGACCATTCGATAATCGAAGTACTGTCTCTTTAAAAATTTCTTCGACCCCCTAGTTCGCCACCTAAAACCTACCAAGGCCAATGTTAGCCTATGGGGAAGGTCCCCATAGGCTTGCTAACAATTTTCTGATCGAAGGATAATCCTTAGTTCGATGGATTAAAATCCTTTGAAACGTTTGATTCGAAGGATTTAATCGTTCGATGGAATGATTATTCCTTCGATCGTTGATCGAACAAATTGCGCAAAATCCTTCGACTTCGATATTCGAAGGATTTTAATTCGGCAGTCGAATATCGAGGGTTAATTAACCCTCGATATTCGACCCTTGATACATCTGCCCCCTAATCTGCCCCCTAATGTTTACATGATTTTCTAGTAGACTTTTGGAATGAAGATCCAAATTACAGAAAGATCCGTAATCCGGAAAACCACTGGTCATGAGCATTCTGGATAACAGGTCCCATTCCCGTACAAAGCATTCTCATAATTTATACTTTCTGCATATATAGGGCTTTTTTTCAATATGTCCTCAATTATCCTTGTATCCCCTTTGTCATTCATCTGCATAGAATAACAAATAAATCGTAATCATATAGTCTCCTTTCTCTTGTGGTGTTTTATTGTTTATTTATAATGTGTATTCTAGAACTAAGGCACTGACAGACCTTTTTGTCTGATTTACCTGCTTTGAACAAAGAGAAGAATGACTCTAGGAGCCTGAGTGCCTAGATTAAGGGGCTGATTCACTAAATTCGAGTGAAGGATTCGAAGTAAAAAAACTTAGAATTTCGAAGGTTTTTTTGGGCTACTTCGACCATCGAATGGGGTACTTCGACCTTCGACTACAACTTCGAATCGAAGGATTCAAACTAAAAATCGTTCGACTATTCGACCATTCGATAGTCGAAGTACTGTCTCTTTAAAAAAAACTTCAACCCCCTAGTTCGGCAGATAAAAGCTTCCGAAGTCAATGTTAGCCTATGGGGAAGGTCCCCATAGACTTGCCTAAGTTTTTTTGATCGAAGGATATTTCTTCGATCGTTGGATTAAAATCCTTCGAATCGTTCGATTCGAAGGATTTAATCGTTCGATCGAAGGAATTATCCTTCGATCGTTCGATCGAATTTTCTGCGCTAAATCCTAGTTGAATATCGAGGGTTAATTAACCCTCGATATTCGACCCATAGTGAATCAGCCCCTAATGGTTATACTGAACTTAGAAGAGAACACACAGAGGCTGTCACTCAGTGGTGGAACTACTGGGGTGTGGGTGGTGCGACTGGGGCCCACCGTTGGTTAGTGCGTGCACGAATTTGCCACAAAAATTGCTTTTGCAGGGGGGCACACTGCTCCGCTGCTTTGATATATTCAGCAGCTCTCCAGTTTGATGTCTCAGCAATGTTGTTGCTACGGTCCAGATTACTCTAGCAACCGTGCATGCTTGGAATAAGGGACTGGAATAGGAGAGGCCTAACTAGAGGAGTCATAAAAAGTAACAATAACAATACTTAAATATAATAAATTTAATCATTTGAAGCCTTGCATAGCTTCTGTTTTTAGATGGTGTCATTATCGCTTATTTAAAAGCTGGAGAAGAGGGCAAATAATTCAAAACAATAAGAATAGTTATAACCAATAGAAAATAGACATTAGAAAAGCACCAAAGCGGGGGGGGCGTGGCTATGAGCTGAGCAAGGCAGACGTGTTTTAACGCTGCTCCGTACCCGTGCCTCAAAAATACTGACTTTAACCCTGATTCCGGTGACAGAACTCGGCAGAGACTCTTTCTACCTCAACCGCTTCACACACCTGCCGTTTCCGACGGACCGTGATGCGGAGAAACCGAGCCCAAGGGGATAAAGACGGCGAAGCTTCATCCTCCTCTGCGAGTAAAAATGGCGCCGATACCAACGCCATGAGCAAGGCGGGACGCAACAAGGGCTCCCCACAGGCCAAGACGGGAACCTCGAACCGCCACAGCACTGGTCCAACAGCCGCTCAGAAACTCCTGAGGTATGCCAGGGAACAGGGTGGGGATACAAGCGGCCATGTCAGCCAGGCTAGTGAATCACCAGGCAACACAACATATGATTCCCCTGTGCCCTCCCCGCTCATTGCCCCGGAGGGAGACCAAACGTTGCAGGAAGCTCTCCCTGTGCAACCTACACTCGCAGAAGTTATGCTGCTCATTACCAATAATCATGCTGTCACGATAAGCAAATTTGATGATCTTAAAACAGATCTCACGTTTTTAAAACATGACGTGCAAAACATACGGGAGCGCACAACTGAAGCTGAGAGGCGCATTAGTGATATGGAGGACACCATGGCACCCCTAGCTGAAGCCATAGCAACCCTTACACGCAAGATCCAAACTCTAGAATCGAAATCTGACGATTTGGAAAACAGGCTGAGAAGGAACAATATCAGGCTAGTGAGCCTTCCGGAGAGGGCAGAGGGAGGCAACCCAGAACTGTTTTTGGAGGCCTGGCTCCGTCAGCATCTAGGAGACGATATTTTCTCCCCCTCCTTCGTAGTGGAGAGGGCACATTGCATTCCTAACCGCCCCTCACCACCTGGGGCCCCGCCAAGACCCTTCATCGCACGGCTCCTCAATTACAGAGATCGGGACAGAGTCCTATTGGAAGCCCGGAAGAAACAACAGATCATGCATGAAAATGTTAGGGTCTCCATTTATCCGGATTTCTC
Organism: Xenopus laevis; assembly: GCF_017654675.1. NCBI lineage: Eukaryota > Metazoa > Chordata > Amphibia > Anura > Pipidae > Xenopus > Xenopus laevis. The sequence goes on along the minus strand of NC_054377.1, from coordinate 16,275,851 downwards.
CATGGAAGTCCGCAAACAGCGCTCTAAATTCACGGAGGCCAAACGGAAACTCCGACAGCAAAATATGCCTTATGCCATGTTATTCCCGGCAAAGCTCAGAGTACAGGAGGGCGGTCGGGCCAATTTCTTTGAGAAGCCGGAAGAAGTCTTCTCTTGGTTGGAGGCTAAAGATAGGAGACCTCCCCTACACTAGTGCCGAGGAGGCTCCTCTGCTGAATCTATAGCTCTCCACAAGGGTGTGCACCTGGATGGTCCCAGGCACGGGACACGGCAAAGCAAGTTTTAACTCCCCTTCAGATCAAAGCAGGGCAACAGCCTGAGAACCAAGGAACTACTCAGAAAGTCCGCTGGTTCACTCCCAAGTTTAACCTAGTTATGGCAATTTTTGTTGGGATTCAAGCCTGCTCAAATTGGGGAGGGGCGGGTAGGGTGGGTGTTTTTTGTAAGTTAACCTGGCAGCTAGACTGCCCTACTGTCTTTTTCCCTCATTTTTCCCTCCCTTCTTTATTGAGAAGAGGGTACCTTTTTGCTGATCAACCTGAACCCTGCTTTACGACCTTGGAATACATACGTCGGAGCTTTTGTCTTCGGTTTTCCGTTTACCACAGAGATGATGGCTGAAGTCTTACTTCTCTCTTGGAACGTCAGAGGACTGGGCAGTCCCATAAAGAGAGGTCTGGTTTTTAAAACCATTCGTCAGGTTAAACCCCATCTGATACTGTTACAGGAAACCCACTTGGACGGTAATAAGGTACTTACTATGAGGAAACCCTGGTTGGGGGCATCATATCACTCCACTTACTCCTCTTTTGCTAGGGGGGTTTCTATACTAGTTAAGAGAAATTGTGTCTTTTCCCTGAACAGGTTGATAACAGATGCTGATGGTCGTTTTATTATTATGTCATGTACTTTGCATAGCAAACCATATATTATTGTGAATGTATATGCACCTCCTCCGTCTAGTGGGTCGCTGCTGTCCCTTGTTATGGATAAGATACTCACCCTTCCATCAGCGCCCCTACTTTTTATGGGTGATTTTAATGCAGTTCTGTGTGAGGATATGGATAGGTTGTACCCCAGTAATAAACCTAATCACTCACTGACAAATTGGGTCTCTACTTATCACCTTAAGGACCTATGGAGGGTGAAACACCCGGGAGAAAGGAGATATACAGTACATGTTACTCAGCTTCTTACAATACAATGTCTAGAATTGATCTGGCCCTAGCAACCCCAGATGTTGAGATGCAAACTAACTCAATAGAAATTTTGCCTGGGGGTATCTCAGATCACTCTCCCCTCCTTTTAAAGATAGAGGTACACCCTTCTCCAGTCAATAAGGTTTGGAGACTTAACAGCTTTTGGGTACGTCAAACTCACATAGCAGACTCAGTGGAAAAAGACATAGAAATGTATTTTGACATTAACAAAGGGACAGCATTACCCCAAGTCGTCTGGGACTCCTTAAAAGCATACGCTAGAGGCGCTTATATACAGTACAACAAATTAAACAATTTAATGTAAAAACGCAAGAGGAAGTAGACAAACTAGAACAACAAGCCACAGCAGCAGAACAGCTATTTTGTCAGAACCCTTCCCCACGAACCGAGGCTGACTGGCTGACAAGCCGGAAAACTCTACAAGTAATCCGAACCAAACAGGTCAAGAAATCATTGCTATTTAGTAGTGCTAACCTATTTGCAACGGGGGATAAAAATAGCAGACTGTTGGCTATGTTGTCTAGGGAAATCTCTCCTCTTACCAATATCCCGGAGGTCGCAGATAGTAAGGGATTCATATGTACAGATCCTAAAGATATCAATCTAGCTTTCTCCCACTTTTATTCACATTTGTATACTTCACGGGTATCCCGCTCCAGGGAACAGATACACGATTACCTTGCCACTATCCCCTTTTCCACACTAGAACCCACAGACGTTGCCTTGTTAGACGACCCCATTTCGGAAACAGAAGTGCGAGAGGCAGTTTCTAATTTGGCCCCAGGCAAGGCCCCAGGAGTTGATGGACTCCCGACAGATTTCTATTCCAAACATGAGAAGCAATTGACACCCATACTTACCTCCCTTTACAATGACGTTCAAGTTGGTGAAACCTTGCCCCCCTCTATGCATGAAGCACTTATTACGCTTATTCCTAAGCCAGGGAAAGACCGCTTGGACTGTGCCTCCTATAGGCCGATCTCATTGATAAATGTTGATGCCAAGATTCTTGCCAAAATCCTTTCCCACAGACTAAACCAAGTTATCACGAAATTAGTTTCTCCTGATCAAACAGGGTTTATACCTGGGCGTATGACTGATATAAATATCCGCAGATTATATATTAACATGACCATAACCCATGACAATGCTGGAAACCGAGTCATAGTGGCGCTTGACAATGAGAAAGCATTCGACTCTGTGGAATGGAGTTTTCTCTGGTCCACCATGGAGTCCATGGGTATAGGCCCCAATTTTAGAAGATGGGTAGCTGCACTATATAGAATTTAATTAAAAGTAGAGAGGGGTGTATGTGTGGATGCTGGGTTTTCATTTGGAGGGGTTGAACTTGATAGACTTTGTCTTTTTTCAACCCAATTTAACTATGTAACTATGTAACTATACCACAACCCAATAGCTCGCCTTAAAACTAATCACACCATCTCCGACCCTTTCCCTCTCGGTAGAGGCACCAGGCAAGGGTGTCCTCTCTCCCCTCTTCTGTTTGCGTTGGCCATGGAACCTTTGGCATCCCTTTTGAAAAATACTGGGGAGGTGAAGGGACTTAGACTGGGACCAATTACAGAAACGATTGGGATGTATGCAGACGACACCGTTTTGTTTATAGAAAATCCCTATGGAGCCTTAGATTCCGCCCTTACTGTGATCAACACCTATACTTCGTACTCCGGCCTGAAGATAAACTGGGCCAAATTTTTGCGATTGATCCATTTACAGTAGACAATCACCTATATTGAGCTCCTCTGAAATGGACTCCTACTTTTAAATACCTTGGTGTTCAAATACATAGGGATCTAAACAAATTCATGGAACTAAATTTGGACCCATTACTACCTCTGTTAGAAAACAAGACTCAATTGTGGAACTCACTCCTGTTAACTCTATTGGGCAGAATAAACCTCTTTAAGATGATCCTACTCCCCAAATTCACATACTTATTTCGCCAAGCCCCTCTCACACTCCCTAGTAGATATTTCCATAGGCTGAAATCTCTGCTTTCCACACACTACTGGGCAGCAACAGCTCCTCGGACTTCCCTTGCTACCCTACAACATCCCACTGATAAGGGGGGGCTGGCGGCTCCTAATTTATTTTATTATTACTTGGCCACTAAACTGGTGACATCAGGATGGTGGGCCTCCCCTACGCCCCAAAATGCAGCCACGACTATTGAAGCACAAACAGTGGGATCGTATGAAGCTTTAAAAAACCTGCTATACCGAGGTACCAAACTGAAATCGGCCGTATCCCCCCTAACAAAAGCTAACATACAAATTTGGAGGATGGCCCTCATTCACTTCCCTAGGAAAGACCCTTATGCCTCTACATTTACCCCCCTTTGGTATAACCCACAACTCCCACATTTACTCACCATTCCGGACCCTGGGATTTGGGCCCGGTACAATATCAAATATGTAGACCATATTACGGAGAATGGTGTTTTATTGTCTTTTGACTCACTGAAGGCCAAATATAGCTTACCGAACCAGATGTTTTTTCGTTACATTCAACCCAGTTCGGAGATTCTGTCTTAGATTCCTCCCCTCAGAGGTTGGAGGAGATGATATTTACTCCCGCACTCCCAAAACCAATCTCCCAATACTATTCTTTATTGAATACACCAGACAACCCGGTGTTACCTAAATTGTATGCCAAATGGACCCTGGATGTACCGGACCTCACCCCTGAAGCTTGGGACGAGATACCAGTTCGGAGATTCTGTCTTAGATTCCTCCCCTCAGAGGTTGGAGGAGATGATATTTACTCCCGCACTCCCAAAACCAATCTCCCAATACTATTCTTTATTGAATACACCAGACAACCCGGTGTTACCTAAATTGTATGCCAAATGGACACTGGATGTACCGGACCTCACCCCTGAAGCTTGGGACGAGATACTAGACACTCATAGTGCACTGTTGATTAGTGCTAAAGATAAAATGATACAGTTTAGGTACTTGCATAGGTCCTACCTAACACCACACAGATTACATCTCATTAATTCTGATATCCCAGACATCTGTCCAAAATGTGGTCATACTCCTGCGGATTACATCCACATGGTATGGAGTTGCCGGCACATACAGGTATTTTGGGGGAAAGTGGTTACTGAAATGAGTCATATCATGGCTCTCATAATCCCACTTGGTCCACTGACTTTACTACTGAACCAGGTAGCGGAAACCGCCCCTAACCCGTCAGAACGAGCATTAATGTGTTTTCTCCTAATTCAGGCAAAGAGACTTATTGCCCTTAATTGGAAATCGAAACAACCTCCAAAAAAGAAGCAATGGGTGGATATGGTAAATGCCTCCGTCCCTATGTATCAGCTTACATACTTAAGTAGGGGTTGCCCAAAAAAGTTTGATAAGATTTGGTCCTTGTGGCTCTCAGGCCTCTTACCTCCGACTAACTGATGAGAATGTAATCCATCCTCCGCCCTCCCTTGGTCAAGAATGACAGATGAGCACATAGAGGGAAAATTGTGTCTTTATTGTTTACAGTAGCTATGCACACAGCTTCTTGCAATAGTATATCATGGGGACAGTCATGATGTTGGTTATCAATGATTCATGTTTACTGTCTTGGTAACAGGATGGCGCATTGACGATACAAAACACCTGAATTTCTATGCTGACTGTTGTATACAACTGTGTGCATCTGTATCTGTTTTTTTATTTTCGTTTTTCTTTTTGTTTGTTTGTATGTGGAACTGTTAAAACTCAATAAAAACAAATTTGAAAAAAAAAAAGAAAATGGGAAGAGGAGAAATAAAAGCTGTATCGAAGCAGTTCCATCCCGAAGAGCTGGCTCCTTCTCAAAACTCAGGATCAAAATGAACTAAGATGGCCGCCTCCACACCAATGTTACAGCTATAAAAAATATTTTTTTTTTGTTTAAGAATACAATTTTAAATAGTTGAGTGAATTATTTGCAATGTTAATAGTGTAATTTAGAAATAACAAGTAAATCATAAAAATAATGGCAGAATCCCTTTAGCTAAGTCCTAGCAGTATAAGGATCCACCATGCTGCTTGTGATTCTCATGATTGGGGTACTTTAATCTAGAAACCATGTTGTGATTAAAGAGGAACATCATATTCAGAATTCTTTCAGTGTCCTAGGATAAGGATCATACGGATGAGATGTAATCATTTTATATTCAGGGATGCACCAAATCCACTATTTTGGATTCGGCCAAACCCCCGAATCCTTCACAAAAGATTCGGCCGAATATCAAACCCTAATTTGCATAGGCAAATTAGGGTTGGGAAGGGGAAAACATTTGTTACTTCCTTGTTTTCTGACAAAAAGTCACGCAATTTCTCTCCCGCCCCTAAATTGCCGAATCCGAATCATGCTGAAAAAGGACGAATCCTGGCCGAATCCCGAACCGAATCCTGGATTCGGTGCATCCCTAATATTCATAGAGTGTTTGGACAGCTATACACCTTCACTACTTCTGACAGGTGCGATGAGTAATATCACATAAGTAACCCTAGTAACCCCAACCATGTTTTTGGTGGCGGAAAAAAATGTAGACTAACATCGTTATTATAAATATTGCTTTTGTTTTGTTGAAAAAGAAAACATGATTTTTTTGTGCCTGAAAGAAATGCAGGAGAAATGCAGATGCCTTCTCATTGACTACAAATTTTGACATAATTTCAAAATTTTTTGCCAAAAAACAGCAAAAATGGGCATTTTTGCTGATCATTTATGAGGAATGAAGGGTCAGTTCTGGGATTTTGGACGCATGACAACAGAAGTAATATTACACCAATAACCCCTGTACTAAAGATGCCTGATCCCTGAATTAATTACAATTAAAAGAATATTTTCCCTTTTGCATCAGTTGGGGTTGCCATCCAGGGTCTCAAAGTGTACCTGCTCTTTACCAGCTGGAAACCAGCAGGCCTGGCACTGGAAGACTGGGGTTTCCACAGACCCTACTCTTTTCATTGCAGCTTTCTTTTCCAGAAAGCCGCAAATAAAACATTCAGTTTTGCTGGACAGACAGACTGATGCAATAGCATCAACATTGCTCCTCTGAGAGGCCACACACAGAGCAGCAGGTTAACAAGACAGTATAGGTTGGTCAATGAGAAGCAGAGGTTTTTTTGAATTCAAGAGTCGATATATGCTATTGTGCAGGGAGCTCAATACTTACAGCAGACTGAAGCTCTGTATACAGTATAACATTACAGGTTGGCTGGATATTGTGGTCAGTCTGAATGACCTGGGAGATTAAGGTGTGTAGGAGGGGATTGCTATGTGTAGATGGGGGCATTGAGGTGTGTAGGAGGGGACTGCGTTGTGTAGATGGGGATTGAGGTGTGTAGGAGGGGATTGCGATGTGTAGATGGGGGATTGAGGTGTGTATATAACATAATTCCTTAGTCAAATTCGACTAGGGAATTATTCACATTCGATTTGAGTTTTTCAAAAAATTTGAAACCTAAAACCTGCCAAATTGTTGTTTAAGTCAATGGGAAATGTCCAGGGATTCATTTTGAGTTGTTTGCAACCTTCCTGATATTTTTTTCAGAGAAAAAACTCGAACTGAGTTTTTAAAATTCGAATCAAATTCTAATTGGATTCAAGTTTTTGGGTAGATCCTATTCACCCGAATTTAAAAAGTAAGATTTTTAGAATACATTTCGATTGGTCGAATTTCAAGTTCATGGGAGTTTTTACCCTTGATAAATGTGCCTCCCAGTGTTTGTTTGTGACTGCTCATACACTAGAAAGCATATCTAAAAAACAAAAGAAACAATCATTTATTCATCCCCCTCTCAATCCTTTACCTTCTCTTCTTCCTACAATGTTTTAGTAGTATCCTATAAAAAAGAAAATAATAATAATGAATTAAACATTTAAAAATGTAACAGTACAAACAGGCACTGGAAATGTACTTTCCACCCCCCCCCCTCTCTCATCAAACATTATCTTCTGCATTAAAACCATTATATAAATCAGGGGTGCCCAAAAGCTAAATCTACCAGTCGACCTTTAGCTGGTGATCAGTAGATCTCAAAACACTGTGAAAAAACAGCTTGTCTATATCACCCTCCTATTTCATGCTTTTCATTCAGATATTTCTTATGATAAGGTTGGATAAGAAATAGTTGTTTGTTAAATATAGCAATATACATTTTCCCATTAAATCAATGTTTAAATAATATTTTCCATGGAACAAAATACTAACAATGTTTTAATGGATGCGGATCATAATGGGACAACATCACTAAAAGTTGACCTCGCATTAATCAAGTATGAGCCCTGCTGATATAAATGTTACTTACTTTAATACTTTTAGGCTTCTTCCTTACATCCCAAATTCTGGAAAAGAGAAGAAAACAGAAAAGGCGCCAAATGTTACCTTTCTGTAGGACACTCAAAGATCAACAGGTTCAAAATATATTAAGTATATTTTTATTTAGCCATGGAGTGCTCCCACAACCTTTCCTTAATGCATCAAAATAATTGCAGATAATGAGAGGGGAGAAATGCCTGTTCTATATTCATTTTTTATATATATGTTTTATATAATGTTTTATATATATATTTTACACGTTCATTTTTCTATGACAAATAGGAATTCACAGATTATGACATTAACCAAAACTTACGCTTGCACCAATCCAAAAATCAAAGCGACTAAAATAAAAAATACGAAAAGCCAAACAAAGTCACTCATTTCTTGGGCTTCTGCAAATAGATAAAAATATATCATTATAATTAATAACTATACACACCAATATAGTCACTGACTGCAGAAAATAAGCAGTTAGTCTAGGTTTGCTAGTAAATTGTTTTAGCTGCCATATACAGTATGTGTACTGCAAGCATTAAAATAGGTTTTCCTCCAGCATAGAGTTTTAGCAACGGTTAGGGGCAGATTTACTAAGGGTCGAAGTGATTCGAAGTGAATTTTCGAATGCAAAAAGTTCGAATTTCAAAGTAATTTTATTGGATACTTCGATCATTGAATAGGCTACTTTGACTTCGATACGAAGTAAAAAAAAGTTTAACTTCGAAAATCGAAGTACTGTCTCTTTAAAAAAGTTCCCCACCTTAAACCTGCCAAATAGCTATGTTAGCCTATGGGGGCCTTCTACAACCTATGACCAACATTTTTCTACATTTTTAGGCCCAAAAAACTGCCAAATTCTATGCAAAAAAAACTTCAACTTCGATATTCGAAGTCGAAGTAAACCAATACGATGGTCGAATCCTAGATCTATTTACTTTTAAAAAAACAATCAGATGTTACTTGTTGATGACAAGTAAATACTACCTGCTGATTGGTAGCTATTGGTTACTGGACCCAGAACAAATTCTCTGTTGTTGCATGAGGGTCTGAAGCATTATTTATCAAGTTGTATAAAAAGAAACAAATGTAAAATTGCTGTGTACAACAAATGGTCACTATGGACTATGGGATATTCAAAGACTCACATTGAATTCTTCTGAATTTTTTGAATTGTTATATCTTGTGAAATATTATATGCATATACAACTCTACACTGTCACTTTAAGTGGGGGTGGTGTCTTGTTTCCAAGAAGGTATTTAATTCCCACAATGCCTTGCTATTGTCACACTTGATAAAGGGTTATGCCCGAAACATCTAGTGGGCGTACACTGCTAAATAAACACATTGCAGTTTAAAATCACTGCCCGAAGCTGTTTTGATTCAACTATTTTCTTTGGATTGCACATGAGGTGTAACACAGACCCCTACTGAATCCTACAGCTAGAAAGTGAAGAACTTGGAAACTGAATCACACCTTCTATATTTGAAATGGTGTACGTGAATGCCCATATTAACTTTCTTACATCTCTATTTATGCACATGGTAAATACAGAGCTGCCTTTCACCTATGTGCTGTGCATTTTGCAGCCAGGGGAGTGATCTTGCACCATTAATGCTCTTGTACTTCTACCAGGGCAGCCATCAGGGGGGGACAGTTGTAGGGGGCCCCGAGATTAAGGGGGCCCCGGACACGCCACACTTGATTAGCCGTGCCCGCCATCTTTCTGAGAGCTGCTGACTTCGGGAAGGCATGGAAGTTTAAGGGGCCCTGGCCACCAATTTTCTTATAATGTGGGCTGGCCACCAATTTTTTTTCTCATGTGGGGTCCTAACCACCAATATTTTTTAATGGGCGGGCCCTGGTCACAAATGTTTTTTTTTTATGAGGGGCCCTGACCACCAATATCTTTTATTTTTTATTACCATGTGGGAACCCTAGCCACCAATATTTTTTTTGTTTTTTTACTGTGTGGTGCGGGGCGGACCTGTGGGGTGGGGAGGGCGGACCTGTAGGTGGGGATTGCGGTGGGCACAGCCCAGGAGGCCCAGGAAATGTTGTCGTATGGGGCCCTGTGATTTCTGATGGCGGCCTTCTACCTGGACTTCTACCCCTGGTCTTTGTAAATCACCCCTAGTATCTCCTGCTGTAGAAACAAGTATTCTGGTTGTACTGTATTTTCCAAAACATTAGTACATACTAACGGTACAATTATACTTCTGAGCATTTAAACCATTGGCATTCGTTCTTAACATGCCATCCTTTTATAAAATAATATAAGGAGGACATTTACAAAAGGCCTTCATACTTCCTTAGCCTATTCACTGTGGGTTACAAGACAGTTACACATATGGGATTTATAATCCAGAATATTTGTGACCTTGGGTTTTCTGGATAAGGGGGTCTATAATTTGGATCACCATAACTTGCTTTCTAAAACAGTGGCGTAACTAGATATTACTGGTCCCTACAGCAGATTATTTTTCAGGCCCCAAGGTTGACCAGTTTTACAATATTTATTTAAATTGTATATGAATTAGGACCTCATGGTGCCCCTATCGCTCCTGGCCCCCTTACAGCTGCAGGGTCTGCTTCCTCTATAGTGACGCCCCTGTTCTAAAAGTTTAACCAATAAATTTAGGTTGAATTAAGATTAAAATTTTGATTAAAATCGGATTGTTTTTCCACAAATTAAGAAGCATGCAGTTTAATTAGCCTCAAGTATGAGGTACGTTTTTATTATTGTAGAAATTATCATTTGCTTAAAATACACTCTGCCGGCGCTGGCCCACCCCATACTCCCAAGATTTATGGATATCAGGTTGCTGGTTAATGGATCACATACTGAATAATAAAAAGGAATCATCTTGAACAAAGCAGTGATACGTGTCAATTAAAAGATATACTTACGTAACTCTGCTCTTAATTGTTCGAAGGATTTTTTACCTTAGTTAAAATATAAATATATTAATTTAATTAATTAGAAAAATCACATACAGCACTTCCTATGAATTATTTCTATGAAACATGCAAAGGTATAGAATCTATTATCCAGAATACTTTGGAACATGGGTTTGCCAAAAATGTAATGTATAAAGGCTGCTATAGACTGGATGTGTAACATAATAGCCAGAACACTACTTCCTGCTTTTCAACTCTCTAACTCTGAGTTAGTCAGTGACTTGAAGGGGGGCCACATGGGACATAACTGTTCAGTGAGTTTGCAATTGATCCTCAGCATTCAGCTCAGATTCAAAAGCAACAGTTATGACCCATGTGCCCCACCCATACTCATTGGTTACTTCCTATCTATTTACCTAGTTTTTATTTTTACACCGAATCATTCCTTTAAAGATCTGTATTATTTTTGATAAAATTTAGTCTATGGCTATCCATAATTTATAGCTTTCTGGATAATGGGTTTCCTGATAATGGATCCCATACCTGTACCTACAGGACCCTCTCTTAGCATGGATTATGCATATGTTCCAAGCCACTAAAAAGTGGTTGATGCCATGTAGAAGTCAATGGAAGTTACCCCTCTTTCCTTGTAAAGATCTTTCATTTGTGGTTTTAGTGGGTTTGGGGGGTCTAGTTGTTTATTGTCACATGAACATTCATACAACAATGAAAATTTCAAGGTTTTCAGATTTCTTTTTGGAATGTCCAGAGACCTTTTTCTTTTGGTCATGTATTTTATATTCAGATCTTTTAAAAACTTTGTGGTTTTAGAAAAAAAAAATGTCATGGTCTCTAAAACCCCTATAGCCACTACAAATTGAATTTGAATAAATGTACCTCCCCATTATACAATGGCTAGAGATTTTCAGAGATTTGTGCCCGTGGTAGATCTAACCGCAGGCAACAAATCTTACCATGAGCCATCACCCTTAAAGATAGATAATTTGTTCATGTCTAATTTTATTATTGCTTTAAGTTGCTTTGTAGCTGTTACATTTAAAGGCAAAGTAAACCCTCAAATAAATAATTTTTTTCCTAGTAAAATTAATTTGTAATTCTAACATTCCAATGCACATTAATGTTTGGGGCCCCTCAACCAGGGGCGCTTCACCAATGAGGCGACTTGAGCCTGTTAAGCATGGACTGCGTTTGATGCACTGTTGGTGGTTTACTATCATGTATGTTATCTAATCTTCAATAAATGGAAATCTTTTAACCTTCGACCTGGTTTGGTGCTCCGTGGATCAAAGACTCTTATTGATACAAATTGTTACGCTCTATCCGGAGGCGTGTCGGCGTTGTTAGCACAGCCTAATCTGTTGGTAGGAGCCTGTTTTCTGGAGTTCGGGTGAGTGCTCTCCTATTGCGCTACTATTTGACTTGAGCCTTTTGCCTCAGATGGCAGCCACTCCTGGTACTTTAAGAGCCGAATTTCCGGTTTGGAAACCAGAAATTCGGCTCTTCTAGCGCTAGCGTCCTGGCCCCTCTGCCACCCTCATGGACCCACTCGGACCCCCTCCAGTGCAAAAGGTAAGCGCATGGGGGAGGGGGGGGCGGCAGCAACTGAAGCTGCCTCAGGCGGCGGAGGGGCCAGGATCGCCCCTGCCCTCACCACTGCAGGGTCTGCTTCCTCTAGAGTTACTGTTTTGGAACTTTTTATATATCAGGTTTCCATACAAAGGATCCTATACCAATATATCAGGGGTCCCCAACCTTTTTCACCCGTGAGCCACATTCAATTGTATAAAGAGTTGGGGAGCAACACAAGCATGGAAAATGTTCATGGGAGGTGCCAAATAAGGGCTGTGATTGGCTATTGGTAGCCCCTATGTCGACTGGCAGCTACAGGAGACTCTGTTTGGTAGTACACCTGGTTTTGTCCAACCCTCTCTTACCTCCCCTGCATCTGCAAGGTACAGTCACCGAACAAGGTTCCTGACAACGTGGTTGTTACACATAACTTGCCCCAAACCAGGAATTCAAATATAAGCACCTGCTTTGAAGCCACTGGGAGCAACATCCAAGGGGTTGGGGAGCAACATGTTGCTCGCGAGCTACTGGTTGGGGATCACTGCAATATATACTAAATAACCTAACAATGATACTGAACTAAGCTATTTCTTACTACCTGTTCCACACAGTAGCAGTTAAACATACATATACTTACATTTTTCCAACTGCTCAGCTTTGCTAACTAAAAGAAAGGAAAGAAAATAATAAATCACAAATAGCACTACCTATGTATTGACTTTTAAATGTACCAGATGTTATTTGATTTGCCTACACATGGCAGCTCCCTAAGGAAAAGGGATAGGTGAATGTAGACGAGGGCTGATTGGAGTGAGGTACAACTGGGGAACAATCCAGCAAATGTAAAGCATCAATAGGCTTTTTTCCCCCTCTCTTTAGTGCTACATACAAATGGCACTATAATCATTTAACCCAGGTTTCTCTAGCCATTTGTGTGATTGGGGTTCTTGCACACAGGGGCAAGTCTAGACTGAGATTCAACATACAGATTCTGACGTTTTATTACAGTTTAATATTAGAGAGCAATGACTAGCTAGAGCTAGCTCCCTTGCAGCCTTGGGGTCCTAGGTTTCATTCCAACCATCACACTATTTGCCGGGAGTTTATATGTTCTTATCTGTGTGGTTTTTACTTAAAGTGATACTGACACTAAAAAAATATTCTACATTAAAATTTAGCAATAGCTCGTGTTGATTGTTTTTCACCAATAGGTCTGCTTTTGTAAGTAATTGTTACTGACTGTTTTGCTAACCTGACTGTCCCTTCTCAAAATGTCAATAGAGTTTCTAATGAGACTATTGAAGCTCAAATATGGCAGCACCCTCATAGAGGAACATGGGGGATCAGATGGGTAATGTAAAAGCATCTGCAAATATGTGTATGGCAAAATTATAGATAGTATGTGAAGACAATATTATGATAGATGTAAGAAAGAGTTTAATCTCTAGTGTCAGTATCTCTTTAAGAAGCTCCCCTCTGATATAATATTAAAACATGTCAAACAGACAAAAATGGATTGTTTTAGTATTTTTCAAGTGTTTATGTAGCACTGACACATTTATGCAGTACTTTACAGAGATAATACATCATTCTCATCAATCTGTGTCCCAGTAGAGCTTACAGTTTAATTATACATTCACTTTGCATTCTTGCAAAGTGATAGCCCAGCTTCTGTATCAAAATGGCATGATAAATGTTGCGTGTTGCTTTCTTTTCATCATGTTTTATAGTGCCCATCATACACCCTATTCATTGTGTGTTATACTTTATGTTTGCACCCACTCAAAATAAATCTTGACTAGTGTCATAATGTATGTCATTGGATTGCTGTATTTAGTAGCCCAGTGATACCAAAGATATCCCCATTATCCTGGTGGGTCTAGGTTTTGGTGGTCTCCACTGAAGAGTAATTCCCATCAACTGTTTTATTGCCATCTCATGCCAGTACCATGTAGTGCATTCTATTTCTTAATGTCTGCTGGACCCTTGGAGGCCCAACTTATTACATGGGGCTATGTAAACAATAAAGGTGGTTCTGTTGTTGTCTCTTTGCAGGAAAACAATATGGCATCTACTACTCATATGTATATGCAAATATATATATATATATATATATAAAACATTAAATTATGCGTAAAACCTTATAGTAAATTAGAGAACAGCCAAGGTTGATGTCTTACAGATCAGAGAATATGTGCAAATATTTGAAAGCTGCTTTACTTTAAAATGTTAAATTATAAACCAAATATCAAATGCAGTTAAAGGACCCCTCGTACAAATAAGTTAACTTTAGATGCAATGATAATTTTAATACATGTATATTGGGAAGTTTCTTAGAATTTTGTTTTCATTTATTAGGCAAATTTTATTTTGGGGCTGACTTGCCCTTTGAGTTATAAATGGTGTTTTCAGACACAGAGTGCAGAGTGTTTCAAGGATATAATTTAGTGAATTCATGACTTACGTTGATTGTCCATTTTTTTCCTTGCTAGAAAAACTTCAGATGCTGTACAGGAAAAAGTAAGAGAAAACAGGTCATTGGTGGATGTAAATTCAAGGGCACCTGAAACCCCCTAATTTTCTTCCTCCACTGGAGGTGCAGGCTAATAGAGTCTGCATTCCAGCCCCTGTGAGCACTAGGCCACCCACACTGGGGGACCACTGGATGCAGACGGCCATTGAGGCACAGTGTGTCATTAAAACCACAAAAACAGAAAAGAAACTAACATTTCCTAACATATTTTACCATGGAGTAGGACTAGGGCCTACTGAAATCCGCAGGCTGTTTCAGCCCCTGACCACTAGCAGAATCCTCTTCTTATCCTCTTCAGCATTAATGTCCAGAAGCCTTCTGTTGGCCCTGGGCAAACACACTTGGCGGGTTTCAACAAAGAAAATTGAGACTTTGCATTTTTTGCCAAAATCCGCAGAGTGTGTTTGGGCCAAAGCCGACACAAGGCTTCTGGATGTGAAGAGAAAAGAAGATTCTGCGGCCCTAGCCTAAAGCTCGGTGGAGTTCTTCCTCCTGTCCTCAGCTCTGCATTGTTTCCTCCAATCTCCATTCATTATAGGAGATTATTTTATTTTGCTGGTATTTGGTTAACGAATGAGGCAACGTTAGCATTCTGAGTGTATCTATTGTATACATGTTTCTTTAAAGGAGAAATAAAGCCTCCCTGGTAAATTTTAGTACCAATACAGAGCCCCAGCCTCCTCCCCAATGTGTCACTAACACTTGCCCCAATTTTTTGGTGGTTAGGTTTGCCACCTCACCCCTTTCATATTGAGACATATTGAATCCACATCTGAGTGGCTAATTAGCAATTAATTTAGATGCATGCTACATGGCTGCACATAAATCAGTTCAATGTGTAGCAAGCATAAAAATTACTTGCTAATTACTTGCTAATTAGCCATACAGGATAGGGATTTACTATGTGGCCAGTACAGACAACTAGAGTGCACAACAAATCTCCTGGGACACACAACACTGTTGTGCCTAATGAAAGCCTAACCCTGTTTTTTTTTGTCTTCCTACATGTACTTACTGCTGGGGAAGCACAATAAGAGGAGGAATATGAGTGTGTGGCAGGGGGATGACGTTGTCCATAAGATACAGAGTAAAAATAGTGCAAGACAAAGGGAGGGGAAACAAGTGGTAAGAAAAATATGTTGGTGGGTGTTGGAAAAGAGAATGCAATTGCAAAGGATGGTAAAGACACTGGATAAATGAGCAGAGAGAAAGTGAATGGGGAAACTGGAACATAAGGAGAGAGGATAAAGCTAAGGAGAGATGCTAAGTACAGATACAGACATTATTATGTTACATAGGGAAGAGAGTAGCATGAGTTAATGGGACATTAGGAGAGAGTAGAGAAATTAAATATGGAGAGAGAGACATGAAAAGAAGGAAACGCAAGAAAAGTTTAAAGGGGAGTTGGAGGCGATGGATCTCAGACAGATACTGGACAACACTAGAAATGAAGCAAAGACTATTTAATTACTATTTAATATACTTTTTCTACAAAAGGGTAAAAGCACAAGGAGGTCAGGAGACAACAGATTTCCAATGGCGCTAGAAAACCTAGTTCTGCAATTGGCGCTGGACTGAATTTTTATAGGGCAGAGAAGATGGTGGCCATTTTCTACAACAAGCAGCAGCAGCAGCATAGGCCCACAGAATGCAAAACTGTGACACGCGAATGACTCCAGAGAAGACTAAGTCTACTGTACACCTAGAATTAACCCTGAACCCCCACTTCCACCCCACTGTAAACTGGCCCTGCTGCTACAGTATATGCCTGAGACCCAATATAACTTCTTAAACTACATCTGCCTGCATTGTGTTTGTTTATCAGCAACTAGGGGATTATTGGGGGCCATCCTATAAAAAAGGGCTTGATCCATATTCAAAGAGTGCACATAAAATCCCTTCTTAACAAAATGTGTTTTTTATGATTCTAAGCACCATTCCATTCCAGTGCTGTCCAACTTCTGTGGTACCGAGGGCCAGAATCCTTTTTGCCTACATGGTGGAAGCCAGTGTTGACTACTCCCCTTTTTAAACCACGCCCACTTTAAACCACACCCATGTAACCACAATAACTTTTAAGACCATATCCACAGTAATTGAGGTAGCACACCAAAAAAAATCTTGCTGCTCACTGCAAGGATATCCCTCATCACTCATATGTGAAAAATGTAAGTCATATTAAAACATAACCTTAAATTCATATGCCTCCTCTTCCTTTGTGAATAACACAGCACCCCCCTAGCAAATTATTAAAGCCTTTGGGAACCCTAAAAACAATTTTGGAATGCTAACAAACCCCCAGAACAAACCCCTACCAGGCCCACTTCCCACAGGGAACATAGGGCAGGCAGAGTATGACACACACAGGGAGCTTAGGGTAGCTAGATTATTTTATGCTTAACCTCCCAGACCACACTGAGCACGTGCACAGTCTTGGTCTTGCAAAGATGTTTAACAAAGTTACAAGATAGCGACCCCCTCTGGCCAACTTTGAAAACCATAACGCATTTGTTTAATTAGGCTTGTGGTGCAGTAAGTTCATGTTTATGTTTAGTATACAAAATACAGCATTTCTAGCCTTTTTCTATTTTAGACTTTACTTCCCCTTCAACTCAGCATAAATATATTGTACAGGTATGGGACCTATTGTCCAGAATCCTGGGTTTTTCTGGATAATGGATCTTTCCATAATTTTGATCTTTGTACCTTAAGTCTATAAGAAAATCATGTAAACATTAATTAAACTCAATAGGTCTGTTTTGCTCCAATAATTCACTAACGCGCGAAGCACCGAACGGTAGCGTTAATTCGCTAGCGTTTGGCATTTTCGCTACTGCGCAAATTCACTAACGAACGCTGGCGTAGTTTCGCTAGTGTTACTTCGCAACCTTACGCCAGGCGAATCTTCGCTAGCGACGAAACTACGCAAATTCACTAACTTGCGCAGTGTAGCGAACGCTACCTTTTACGCTAGACTTCCTTCGCCACCTCAGACCTGGCGAAGCGCAATAGAGTAGATAGGGATTGTTTCAAAAAAAGTTAAAATTTTTTCTAAGTCCCAAAAAACGCTGGCATGTTTTCTACATTATGGGTGATAGGCTGAAAAAGATCTCAAATTTTTTGGGGCTCCCCTCCTTCCCCCCTACATTTCCTGACTCATGGCAACTTACCTAGACAGTGGACACATGTGTAGGGCAAAATAAAATTTTTATTGGCTGATTTGAAGGTTTTCTAGGCATTTGTAGTGCAGATACGTGTTCCTCAATTGAAATTTGAATTTCGCGCCGTATGCAAATTAGCCTTCGCTAGCGCAACTTCGCTTTATATAGCGAAACAACGCTAGCGCAACTTCGCAACCTTACGCTACCCCTGTGCGCAACTTCGGATTTTAGTGAATTTGCGGAGCCCTGGAGAAAATTCGCCTGGCGAAGTGCGGCGAAGAGCGGCGAAGTTGCGCCTGGCGCAACTTCGCATCTTAGTGAATTTGCCCCATTATATCTTAGTTGGGATCAAGTACAAGGTACAGTTTTATTATTACAGAGAAAAAGGAAATCAATTTTTAAAATTTGGATTATTTGAATAAAATGGAGTCTATGGACAGAAGGACAGCCTTTCTGTAATTCTGAGCTTTCTGGATAACGGGTTTCCGGATAAAGGATCCCATACCTGTTCCATAGCAGACTCCTTGTCGCTGTCAGAACATGGTTCATCAGTCTCATAGTGGCTGAATTCTTTATGTTTAGGGCTATACATGGCCCACGAATGTGCCCATATGACATTAGCCATAACTATTAAAAATTCAGCCATTAGGACGAGTCTCACGGACCATATCCTGACAGCGGTAAGGAGGCTGCAATGTCAGAAATGGAAACAGCAAGCCATATCCACAGAGAGGGAATTGCAGAATAAAACAGAGAAAAATAGAAAAGACAATGGGATATTTATCCACAAGCTTTAATAATACAATACATAAATATGTTAAAATATGCGGTAACTGAATTTATTACTTCACTGATATAAGTTATTGCCAATGTCCAACTTAGGGGTGACATACATCTAACACTCACTCTTTATAGCAACTCTATTTGCCTGTCCTTTCTCTATGCTTTCTCCTTCTCTATGTTGTTTTTTATTTGACTGTACTATTGTCATGTTCTTGACACTGTGATTTAAAACATGTTCAATGGCTGCATTTATTGTACGTGAAAGAATACCAAAACATTTAAAGTGGTGGTTTACCATTCAGTTAACATTTACTATGTTATTGAATCACCAATTCTATTCTATTATTATTTTTTTTAATTATTTGCCATTTCCTTCTGACTCTTTACAACTTTTAAATGGGGGTCACTGACCCCATCTATAAAACAAATGCTCTGTAAGGCTACAAATATATTGTTATGGATACTTTTTATTACTTATGTTTCTATTCCGGCAATGTCATATTCATATTCCAGTCTCTTATTTAAATCAATGCATGGTTGCTAGGGTAATTTGGCCTTAGCAACCAGATTGCTAAAATTGCAGACTGGAGAGCTGCATAAAAAGCTAAATAACTCAAAAAACACATAAAATAAAATTGCAAATTTTCACTCTCTATATCGTACAATAAGGGCCCCATTTACTTAGCTCGAGTGAAGGAATAGAAGAAAAAATACTTCGAATTTCGAATGGTCGAATATCAAATTGGCTACTTTGACCTTCGACTACTACTACGACTTCGAATCTAAACTATTCGACCATTCGATAGTCGAAGTACTGTCTCTTTAAGAAATTCTTCGACCCCCTAGTTCGCCACCTAAAACCTACCGAGGCCAATGTTAGCCTATGGGGAAGGTCCCCATAGGCTTCCTAACAATTGTCTGATCGAAGGAATATCCTTCGATCGATGAATTAAAATGCTTCGAATCGTTCCGATTCGAAGGATTTAATCGTTTAATCGATTATTCCTTCGATCGTAGGAATAACGCTAAATCCTTCGTCTTCGATATTTCAAGTCGAAGGATTTCAATTCGGCACTCGGATATCGAGGGTTAATTAACCCTCGATATTCGACCCTAGGTAAATGTGCCCCCAAGTTAACTCAAACGTGAACAATTTTTTAAAGGAATTGTTCAGTGTAAAAATAAAAACTGGGTAAATAGATAGGCTGTGCTAAATAAATAATGTTTCTAATATAGTTGGACAAAAATGTAATGTATAAAGGCTGGAGTGACTGGATGTGTAACCAGAAGCAAACAGTCACTTATATGACTAGCCAATTCGAAACTAATATAAAGGCCATAAAGTCCCCATATGGGTTATATATATATATATATGTATATACAACCTGCAGAAGGCTGGCCAGTCACTATTATATTTATATATGATGCCTTATTGAGATACACACAATAAATAGAGAGGGGCTGAGAGTACAATAGTAACACATACAGCCATTTTCTAACACAGTCGCACACTCAACCCAGGGCACTTGTTCTTGTCATATCTGATTCTGAGGGAAAACTCAGGGGCACAAGTGCTGTCCTCTGCACGCGTCTGGTTGCTCGGGTGGCTGATCCCTAGCAACCCAATTAATGGAAGGTTTTTATTGTATATTTTCCTGCTTACCCCCAGCAACAAGATAAAATGTATTATAAAAATAAAAGTATTATTTGTACCCCCTAGGCTGGTACAATACTGGCCATGTGGGAATCCTATTTGGTCCTGATTTAGTCACATCCCTTTCCCGCCGAATACAAACTGTGTTTGTGGTAAATTACTGTATTTGTGGTTCACCTTCCAGCACTTTTTTTTTTCAATTCAGTTGGTTTGAGACAATTCACCAGAAATAAAGACTTTTTTCAATTACTTTTTATTTGTGACCATTATATTTCATATTGAATTTTTACTATAAACTATATAAAACACTAAACCTACAAATTCATTTTTTAGTGTCAGTATCACTTTAAGCTCCAACCGTGACAGGAATAAGTGTGTTGAGAGTTGTATAAGTGTTGTTGAGAGTGGTATAACTATGTATAACTATTATATTTGTATAACTATTTATATATAACTATTTATTTACTATAAATTATACAAAACACTAAACCTACAGATAATAATAAGTGATCTATCAAAGAACCTTGTCAAACTGGTATATACATATCCCTACATGCCGCCCTTTTACATCTTTTACCTCAGAAGAAGGAGCTCAGTCTAAAACTCAACTGCTTTCTCTGCTGACAGGAAAATATTTAAGCTCCAACTGTGACAGGAATAAGTGTGTGAGAACAGCTCTGGCCATTCATTGGCTGATATAAGCTAGCAAGGTGTGTGTGTGTGTTTGGTTTGTGTGAGAACACCACAGAAGCTACACTAGAAAGATACTTTATTACTAACATTGGCAGTGCAGTCTTGATAGAGTACAGTCTCCCTGTATGAATAATGGGAGTGCAACTGCAAGAATTTCCATATTTAATTAAATTAAAGTCTCCCATTCCACAAGGGATTTTTACTATAAATTATATAAAATATTAAACCTACAGAAAATAATAAGTGATCTATCAAAGAACCTTGTCAAGCTGGTATATACATATCCCTACATGCCTCCCTTTCACATCTTTTACCTCAGAATATCAATAAGAAGGAGTTCAGTCTGAAACTCAACTGCTTTCTCTGCTGACAGGAAAATATTTAAAGAGATACTGACACCTGAAATTAAACTTTTTTTTACATCTATTATAATATTGGCTTTGAAAGCTACTAATAACTTTGCCATAAAGTATTTGCATGATGCTTTTACATTACCTGTCTGATCCCCCATGTTCCTGTATGAGGGGGCTGCCATATTTGTGCAGCAGGAGTCCGTTAGCATTAGAAACTGTAACTAACAGGCTGAGATGGGACAGTCAGGTTGGCAAAGTCAGAGAGTCAGGCTTAGGAACTTCAACTAACAATTATATACAAAAACAAATCTCTCAGCAAAAAATTATCAGCATGACCTATAGGTAACATTTAATGTACATTCATATGCTAAAATTCATTTTTTAGTGTCAGTATCACTTTAAGCTCCAACCGTGACAGGAATAAGTGTGTTGAGAGTTGTATAAGTGTTGTTGAGAGTGGTATAACTATGTATAACTATTATATTTGTATAACTATTTATATATAACTATTTATTTACTATAAATTATACAAAACACTAAACCTACAGATAATAAGTGAACTATCGAAGAACTTTGTCAAACTGGTATATACATATCCCTACATGCCGCCCTTTTACATCTTTTACCTCATTATCAATAAAATTCCACAAGGAATTTTAACTATAAATTATATAAAACACTAAACCTACAGAAAATAATAAGTGATCTATCAAAGAACCTTGTCAAACTGGTATATACATATCCCTACATGCCGCCCTTTTTCATATTTTACTTCAGAATATCAATAAAAAGGAGCTCAGTCTGAAACTCAACTGCTTTCTCTGCTGACAGTAAAATATTTAAGCTCCAACCGTGACAGGAATAAGTGTGTTGAGAGTTGTATAAATGTTGTTGAGAGTGGTATAACTATGTATAACTATTATATTTGTATAACTATTTATATATAACTATTTATTTACTATAAATTATACAAAACACTAAACCTACAGATAATAATAAGTGAACTATTGAAGAACCTTGTCAAACTGGTATATACATATCCTTACATGCCGCCCTTTTACATCTTTTACCTCAGTATCAATAAAAGGAGCTCAGTGTGAAACTCACCACTTACTCTACTGACCGGAAAATATTTAAGCTCCAACTGTGACAGGAATAAGTGTGTTGAGAGTTGTACAAGTGTTGTTGAGAGTGGTATAACTATGTATAACTATTATATTTGTATAACTATTTATATATAACTATTTATTTACTATAAATTATACAAAACACTAAACCTACAGATAATAATAAGTGAACAATAAGTGAACTATTGAAGAACCTTGTCATACTGGTATATACATATCCCTACATGCCTCCATTTTACATCTTTTACCTCAGAATATCAATAAGAAGGAGCTCAGTGTGATACTCACCACTTACTCTACTGACCGAAAAATATTTAAGCTCCAACTGTGACAGGAATAAGTGTGTGAGAACAGCTCTGGCCATTCATTGGCTGATATAAGATAGCAAGTGTGTGTGTGTGTTGGGTTTGTGTGAGAACACCACAGAATCTACACTAGAAAGATAAACTTTATTATTAACATTGGCAGTGCAGTCTTTAAAAAGAGTGCAGACTCCCTGTATGAATAATGGGAGTGCAACTGCAAGAATTTCCATATTTAATTAAATTAAAGTCTCCCATTCCACAAGGAATTTTAACTATAAATTATATAAAACACTAAACCTACAGAAAATAATAAGTGATCTATCAAAGAACCTTTTCAAACTGGTATATACATATCCTTACATGCCGCCCTTTTTCATATTTTACTTCAGAATATCAATAAAAAGGAGTTCAGTCTGAAACTCAACTGCTTTCTCTGCTGACAGGAAAATATTTAAGCTCCAACCGTGACAGGAATAAGTGTGTTGAGAGTTGTATAAGTGTTGTTGAGAGTTGTATAACTATGTATAACTATTATATTTGTATAACTATTTATATATAACTATTTATTTACTATAAATTATACAAAACACTAAACCTACAGATAATAATAAGTGAACTATTGAAGAACCTTGTCAAACTGGTATATACATATCCCTACATGCCGCCCTTTTATATCTTTTACCTCAGTATCAATAAGAAGGAGCTCAGTGTGATACTCACCACTTACTCTACTGACCGGAAAATATTTAAGCTCCAACTGTGACAGGAATAAGTGTGTTGAGAGTTGTATAAGTGTTGTTGAGAGTGGTATAACTATGTATAACTATTATATTGGTATAACTATTTATATATAACTATTTATTTACTATAAATTATATAAAACACTAAACCTACAGATAATAATAAGTGAACTATCGAAAAACCTTGTCAAACTGGTATATACATATCCTTACATGCCTCCCTTTTACATCTTTTACCTCAGTATCAATAAAAGGAGCTCAGTGTGAAACTCACCACTTACTCTACTGACCGGAAAATATTTTAGCTCCAACTGTGACAGGAATAAGTGTGTAAGAACAGCTCTGGCCATTCATTGGCTGATGTAAGATAGCAAGTGTGTGTGTGTGTTGGGTTTGGGTGAGAGCACCACATAGGACAAGGACCCCCCTGTCCCCCGGCATTTTCACATCACCCTCAATAATGACACAGAGACTTGAGTGGTGGCAAAATATGTGGAGGTCACTTTCTTTATTTAACAATTTTGATAAAAGGGACTATGTACACCCTGACCCCCAGCTGCGGCTCCTAACGTCAACTTGGGCATTGTGCCCCCACCGTAATGTAAAACCAAGGGAGCAGGGATCATGGGGAAAAGCGCCCTTTTGTGACCAATCAGTAGCCCATCCTCCTGGTCCCAACCGTGTGCATAACTGGCGCTAACCCCAGCCTCTTGCATGACTCAGACAAGACTGTGCAGTCAAAGTCTGCTCCACACTAGTGACTCTCCAAAGCGTAGGCCTGCACTGTAACCGTCTTTTCTCCTGGAGCCGCACTGGCGATAACACCTTGGAGTCGCAGCTGACATGGGGTAGTACCGCTGACCGCCACATATAATGATGCCCCAGAGGAAGGCAAAACCCCTTGGTGCCTGTAGCCAATTAGCAACCTCAGGGGAAAATTCCTTCCTGACTCTGTATCTGCGATCGGTCACGAGGACCCTGGAGCACCTTCTTTCAGATCTATCTACCTACAGGGTGGGGAAACAAAAAACAAAGTTAAAAAGGAGCTCAGTCTGAAACTCAACTGCTTTCTCTGCTGACAGGAAAATATTTAAGCTCCAACCGTGACAGGAATAAGTGTGTTGAGAGTTGTATAAGTGTTGTTGAGAGTTGTATAACTATGTATAACTATTATATTTGTATAACTATTTATATATAACTATTTATTTACTATAAATTATACAAAACACTAAACCTACAGATAATAATAAGTGAACTATTGAAGAACCTTGTCAAACTGGTATATACATATCCCTACATGCCGCCCTTTTATATCTTTTACCTCAGAGTCAATAAGAAGGAGCTCAGTGTGATACTCACCACTTACTCTACTAACCGGAAAATATTTAAGCTCCAACTGTGACAGGGATAAGTGTGTTGAGAGTTGTATAATTGTTGTTGAGAGTGGTATAACTATGATAACTATTATATTTGTATAACTATTTATATATAACTATTTATTTACTATAAATTATATAAAACACTAAACCTACAGATAATAATAAGTGAACTATCGAAGAACCTTGTCAAACTGGTATATACATATCCTTACATGCCGCCCTTTTACATCTTTTACCTCAGTATCAATAAAAGGAGCTCAGTGTGAAACTCACCACTTACTCTACTGACCGGAAAATATTTAAGCTCCAACTGTGACAGGAATAAGTGTGTGAGAACAGCTCTGGCCATTCATTGGCTGATATAAGCTAGCAAGTGTGCGTGTGTGTGTTGGGTTTGTGTGAGAACACCACAGAAGCTACACTAGAAAGATAAACTTTATTATTAACATTGGCAGTGCAGTCTTTAAAAAGAGTGCAGACTCCCTGTATGAATAATGGGAGTGCAACTGCAAGAATTTCCATATTTAATTAAATTAAAGTCTCCCATTCCACAAGGAATTTTAACTATGAATTATATAAAACACTAAACCTACAGAAAATAATAAGTGATCTATCAAAGAACCTTGTCAAACTGGTATATACATATCCCTACATGCCGCCCTTTTTCATATTTTACTTCAGAATATCAATAAAAAGGAGCTCAGTCTGAAACTCAACTGCTTTCTCTGCTGACAGGAAAATATTTAAGCTCCAACCGTGACAGGAATAAGTGTGTTGAGAGTTGTATAAGTGTTGTTGAGAGTTGTATAACTATGTATAACTATTATATTTGTATAACTATTTATATATAACTATTTATTTACTATAAATTATACAAAACACTAAACCTACAGATAATAAGTGAACTATCGAAGAACTTTGTCAAACTGGTATATACATATCCCTACATGCCGCCCTTTTACATCTTTTACCTCATTATCAATAAAATTCCACAAGGAATTTTAACTATAAATTATATAAAACACTAAACCTACAGAAAATAATAAGTGATCTATCAAAGAACCTTGTCAAACTGGTATATACATATCCCTACATGCCGCCCTTTTTCATATTTTACTTCAGAATATCAATAAAAAGGAGCTCAGTCTGAAACTCAACTGCTTTCTCTGCTGACAGTAAAATATTTAAGCTCCAACCGTGACAGGAATAAGTGTGTTGAGAGTTGTATAAATGTTGTTGAGAGTGGTATAACTATGTATAACTATTATATTTGTATAACTATTTATATATAACTATTTATTTACTATAAATTATACAAAACACTAAACCTACAGATAATAATAAGTGAACTATTGAAGAACCTTGTCAAACTGGTATATACATATCCTTACATGCCGCCCTTTTACATCTTTTACCTCAGTATCAATAAAAGGAGCTCAGTGTGAAACTCACCACTTACTCTACTGACCG
This sequence comes from Xenopus laevis, assembly GCF_017654675.1. Classification (NCBI taxonomy): domain Eukaryota; kingdom Metazoa; phylum Chordata; class Amphibia; order Anura; family Pipidae; genus Xenopus; species Xenopus laevis. The sequence continues at coordinate 16,249,606 of NC_054377.1, read as the reverse complement.
GAAAATATTTAAGCTCCAACTGTGACAGGAATAAGTGTGTTGAGAGTTGTACAAGTGTTGTTGAGAGTGGTATAACTATGTATAACTATTATATTTGTATAACTATTTATATATAACTATTTATTTACTATAAATTATACAAAACACTAAACCTACAGATAATAATAAGTGAACAATAAGTGAACTATTGAAGAACCTTGTCATACTGGTATATACATATCCCTACATGCCTCCATTTTACATCTTTTACCTCAGAATATCAATAAGAAGGAGCTCAGTGTGATACTCACCACTTACTCTACTGACCGAAAAATATTTAAGCTCCAACTGTGACAGGAATAAGTGTGTGAGAACAGCTCTGGCCATTCATTGGCTGATATAAGATAGCAAGTGTGTGTGTGTGTTGGGTTTGTGTGAGAACACCACAGAATCTACACTAGAAAGATAAACTTTATTATTAACATTGGCAGTGCAGTCTTTAAAAAGAGTGCAGACTCCCTGTATGAATAATGGGAGTGCAACTGCAAGAATTTCCATATTTAATTAAATTAAAGTCTCCCATTCCACAAGGAATTTTAACTATAAATTATATAAAACACTAAACCTACAGAAAATAATAAGTGATCTATCAAAGAACCTTGTCAAACTGGTATATACATATCCTTACATGCCGCCCTTTTTCATATTTTACTTCAGAATATCAATAAAAAGGAGTTCAGTCTGAAACTCAACTGCTTTCTCTGCTGACAGGAAAATATTTAAGCTCCAACCGTGACAGGAATAAGTGTGTTGAGAGTTGTATAAGTGTTGTTGAGAGTTGTATAACTATGTATAACTATTATATTTGTATAACTATTTATATATAACTATTTATTTACTATAAATTATACAAAACACTAAACCTACAGATAATAATAAGTGAACTATTGAAGAACCTTGTCAAACTGGTATATACATATCCCTACATGCCGCCCTTTTATATCTTTTACCTCAGTATCAATAAGAAGGAGCTCAGTGTGATACTCACCACTTACTCTACTGACCGGAAAATATTTAAGCTCCAACTGTGACAGGAATAAGTGTGTTGAGAGTTGTATAAGTGTTGTTGAGAGTGGTATAACTATGTATAACTATTATATTGGTATAACTATTTATATATAACTATTTATTTACTATAAATTATATAAAACACTAAACCTACAGATAATAATAAGTGAACTATCGAAAAACCTTGTCAAACTGGTATATACATATCCTTACATGCCTCCCTTTTACATCTTTTACCTCAGTATCAATAAAAGGAGCTCAGTGTGAAACTCACCACTTACTCTACTGACCGGAAAATATTTTAGCTCCAACTGTGACAGGAATAAGTGTGTAAGAACAGCTCTGGCCATTCATTGGCTGATGTAAGATAGCAAGTGTGTGTGTGTGTTGGGTTTGGGTGAGAGCACCACATAGGACAAGGACCCCCCTGTCCCCCGGCATTTCACATCACCCTCAATAATGACACAGAGACTTGAGTGGTGGCAAAATATGTGGAGGTCACTTTCTTTATTTAACAATTTTGATAAAAGGGACTATGTACACCCTGACCCCCAGCTGCGGCTCCTAACGTCAACTTGGGCATTGTGCCCCCACCGTAATGTAAAACCAAGGGAGCAGGGATCATGGGGAAAAGCGCCCTTTTGTGACCAATCAGTAGCCCATCCTCCTGGTCCCAACCGTGTGCATAACTGGCGCTAACCCCAGCCTCTTGCATGACTCAGACAAGACTGTGCAGTCAAAGTCTGCTCCACACTAGTGACTCTCCAAAGCGTAGGCCTGCACTGTAACCGTCTTTTCTCCTGGAGCCGCACTGGCGATAACACCTTGGAGTCGCAGCTGACATGGGGTAGTACCGCTGACCGCCACATATAATGATGCCCCAGAGGAAGGCAAAACCCCTTGGTGCCTGTAGCCAATTAGCAACCTCAGGGGAAAATTCCTTCCTGACTCTGTATCTGCGATCGGTCACGAGGACCCTGGAGCACCTTCTTTCAGATCTATCTACCTACAGGGTGGGAAACAAAAAAACAAAGTTAAAAAGGAGCTCAGTCTGAAACTCAACTGCTTTCTCTGCTGACAGGAAAATATTTAAGCTCCAACCGTGACAGGAATAAGTGTGTTGAGAGTTGTATAAGTGTTGTTGAGAGTTGTATAACTATGTATAACTATTATATTTGTATAACTATTTATATATAACTATTTATTTACTATAAATTATACAAAACACTAAACCTACAGATAATAATAAGTGAACTATTGAAGAACCTTGTCAAACTGGTATATACATATCCCTACATGCCGCCCTTTTATATCTTTTACCTCAGAGTCAATAAGAAGGAGCTCAGTGTGATACTCACCACTTACTCTACTAACCGGAAAATATTTAAGCTCCAACTGTGACAGGGATAAGTGTGTTGAGAGTTGTATAATTGTTGTTGAGAGTGGTATAACTATGATAACTATTATATTTGTATAACTATTTATATATAACTATTTATTTACTATAAATTATATAAAACACTAAACCTACAGATAATAATAAGTGAACTATCGAAGAACCTTGTCAAACTGGTATATACATATCCTTACATGCCGCCCTTTTACATCTTTTACCTCAGTATCAATAAAAGGAGCTCAGTGTGAAACTCACCACTTACTCTACTGACCGGAAAATATTTAAGCTCCAACTGTGACAGGAATAAGTGTGTGAGAACAGCTCTGGCCATTCATTGGCTGATATAAGCTAGCAAGTGTGCGTGTGTGTGTTGGGTTTGTGTGAGAACACCACAGAAGCTACACTAGAAAGATAAACTTTATTATTAACATTGGCAGTGCAGTCTTTAAAAAGAGTGCAGACTCCCTGTATGAATAATGGGAGTGCAACTGCAAGAATTTCCATATTTAATTAAATTAAAGTCTCCCATTCCACAAGGAATTTTAACTATGAATTATATAAAACACTAAACCTACAGAAAATAATAAGTGATCTATCAAAGAACCTTGTCAAACTGGTATATACATATCCCTACATGCCGCCCTTTTTCATATTTTACTTCAGAATATCAATAAAAAGGAGCTCAGTCTGAAACTCAACTGCTTTCTCTGCTGACAGGAAAATATTTAAGCTCCAACCGTGACAGGAATAAGTGTGTTGAGAGTTGTATAAGTGTTGTTGAGAGTTGTATAACTATGTATAACTATTATATTTGTATAACTATTTATATATAACTATTTATTTACTATAAATTATACAAAACACTAAACCTACAGATAATAATAAGTGATCTATCGAAGAACTTTGTCAAACTGGTATATACATATCCCTACATGCCGCCCTTTCACATCTTTTACCTCAGTATCAATAAAATTCCACAAGGAATTTTAACTATAAATTATATAAAACACTAAACCTACAGAAAATAATAAGTGATCTATCAAAGAACCTTGTCAAACTGGTATATACATATCCCTACATGCCGCCCTTTTTCATATTTTACTTCAGAATATCAATAAAAAGGAGCTCAGTCTGAAACTCAACTGCTTTCTCTGCTGACAGTAAAATATTTAAGCTCCAACCGTGACAGGAATAAGTGTGTTGAGAGTTGTATAAATGTTGTTGAGAGTGGTATAACTATGTATAACTATTATATTTGTATAACTATTTATATATAACTATTTATTTACTATAAATTATACAAAACACTAAACCTACAGATAATAATAAGTGAACTATTGAAGAACCTTGTCAAACTGGTATATACATATCCTTACATGCCGCCCTTTTACATCTTTTACCTCAGTATCAATAAAAGGAGCTCAGTGTGAAACTCACCACTTACTCTACTGACCGGAAAATATTTAAGCTCCAACTGTGACAGGAATAAGTGTGTTGAGAGTTGTATAAGTGTTGTTGAGAGTGGTATAACTATGTATAACTATTATATTTGTATAACTATTTATATATAACTATTTATTTACTATAAATTATACAAAACACTAAACCTACAGATAATAATAAGTGAACTATTGAAGAACCTTGTCAAACTGGTATATACATATCCCTACATGCCTCCCTTTCACATCTTTTACCTCAGAATATCAATAAGAAGGAGCTCAGTGTGATACTCACCACTTACTCTACTGACCGGAAAATATTTAAGCTCCAACTGTGACAGGAATAAGTGTGTTGAGAGTTGTATAAGTGTTGTTGAGAGTGGTATAACTATGTATAACTATTATATTTGTATAACTATTTATATATAACTATTTATTTACTATAAATTATACAAAACACTAAACCTACAGATAATAATAAGTGAACTATTGAAGAACCTTGTCAAACTGGTATATACATATCCCTACATGCCTCCCTTTCACATCTTTTACCTCAGAATATCAATAAGAAGGAGCTCAGTGTGATACTCACCACTTACTCTACTGACCGGAAAATATTTAAGCTCCAACTGTGACAGGAATAAGTGTGTTGAGAGTTGTATAAGTGTTGTTGAGAGTGGTATAACTATGTATAACTATTATATTTGTATAACTATTTATATATAACTATTTATTTACTATAAATTATATAAAACACTAAACCTACAGATAATAATAAGTGATCTATCGAAGAACCTTGTCAAACTGGTATATACATATCCTTACATGCCGCCCTTTTACATCTTTTACCTCAGTATCAATAAAAGGAGCTCAGTGTGAAACTCACCACTTACTCTACTGACCGGAAAATATTTAAGCTCCAACTGTGACAGGAATAAGTGTGTGAGAACAGCTCTGGCCATTCATTGGCTGATGTAAGATAGCAAGTGTGTGTGTGTGTGTTGGGTTTGGGTGAGAGCACCACATAGGACAAGGACCCCCCTATCCCCCGGCATTATACATCACCCTCAATAATGACACAGAGACTTGAGTGGTGGCAAAATATGTGGAGGTCACTTTCTTTATTTAACAATTTTGATAAAAGGGACTATGTACACCCTGACCCCCAGCTGCGGCTCCTAACGTCAACTTGGGCATTGTGCCCCCACCGTAATGTAAAACCAAGGGAGCAGGGATCATGGGGAAAAGCGCCCTCTTGTGACCAATCAGTAGCCCATCCTCCTGGTCCCAACCGTGTGCATAACTGGCGCTAACCCCAGCCTCTTGCATGACTCAGACAAGACTGTGCAGTCAAAGTCTGCTCCACACTAGTGACTCTCCAAAGGGTAGGCCTGCACTGTAACCGTCTTTTCTCCTGGAGCCGCACTGGCGATAACACCTTGGAGTCGCAGCTGACATGGGGTAGTACCGCTGACCGCCACATATAATGATGCCCCAGAGGAAGGCAAAACCCCTTGGTGCCTGTAGCCAATTAGCAACTGCAGGGGAAAATTCCTTCCTGACTCTGTATCGGCGATCGGTCACGAGGACCCTGGAGCACCTTCTTTCAGATCTATCTACCTACAGGGTGGGAAACAAAAAAACAAAGTTAAAAAGGAGCTCAGTCTGAAACTCAACTGCTTTCTCTGCTGACAGGAAAATATTTAAGCTCCAACCGTGACAGGAATTAGTGTGTTGAGAGTTGTATAAGTGTTGTTGAGAGTTGTATAACTATGTATAACTATTATATTTGTATAACTATTTATATATAACTATTTATTTACTATAAATTATACAAAACACTAAACCTACAGATAATAATAAGTGAACTATTGAAGAACCTTGTCAAACTGGTATATACATATCCCTACATGCCGCCCTTTTATATCTTTTACCTCAGTATCAATAAGAAGGAGCTCAGTGTGATACTCACCACTTACTCTACTGACCGGAAAATATTTAAGCTCCAACTGTGACAGGAATAAGTGTGTTGAGAGTTGTATAAGTGTTGTTGAGAGTGGTATAACTATGTATAACTATTATATTTGTATAACTATTTATATATAACTATTTATTTACTATAAATTATATAAAACACTAAACCTACAGATAATAATAAGTGAACTATCGAAGAACCTTGTCAAACTGGTATATACATATCCTTACATGCCGCCCTTTTACATCTTTTACCTCAGTATCAATAAAAGGAGCTCAGTGTGAAACTCACCACTTACTCTACTGACCGGAAAATATTTAAGCTCCAACTGTGACAGGAATAAGTGTGTGAGAACAGCTCTGGCCATTCATTGGCTGATATAAGCTAGCAAGTGTGTGTGTGTGTTGGGTTTGGGTGAGAGCACCACATAAGACAAGGACCCCCCTATCCCCCAGCATTTCACATCACCCTCAATAATGACACAGAGACTTGAGTGGTGGCAAAATATGTGGAGGTCACTTTCTTTATTTAACAATTTTGATAAAAGGGACTATGTACACCCTGACCCCCAGCTGCGGCTCCTAACGTCAACTTGGGCATTGTGCCCCCACCGTAATGTAAAACCAAGGGAGCAGGGATCATGGGGAAAAGCGCCCTCTTGTGACCAATCAGTAGCCCATCCTCCTGGGCCCAACCGTGTGTATAACTGGCGCTAACCCCAGCCTCTTGCATGACTCAGACAAGACTGTGCAGTCAAAGTCTGCTCCACACTAGTGACTCTCCACAGGGTAGGCCTGCACTGTAACCATCTTTTCTCCTGGAGCCGCACTGGCGATAACACCTTGGAGTCGCAGCTAACATGCGACCGCCACATATAATGATGCCCCAGAGGAAGGCAAAACCCCTTGGTGCCTGTAGCCAATTAGCAACCTCAGGGGAAAATTCCTTCCTGACTCTGTATCGGCGATCGGTCACGAGGACCCTGGAGCACCTTCTTTCAGCTCTATCTACCTACAGGGTGGGAAACAAAAAAACAAAGTTAATCTAACATACTTGGCTTGTACATCCTCTTAAGAACCTGTTTCCCCCAGCCCCAGCTCCCGTTACCTCCCCCAGCCCACCCCCTTTTTTCCCGCCGCCAGGTATCTCTCCTTTGTCCTCTTTGTTTCGGTCTGGGGGAGGGAAGGGGGCTTGGGGCAGCTACGTGACAAACGAGACCCATGCCCTGGGGGAAGGGGTGCCTTGTCTAATCCCATCTCGTCCCTATACAGGCCTCATTCCTCCTACGACAAGGACCCCCCTATCCCCCGCCATTTCATATCACCCTCAATAATGTCAATAATGACACAGAGACTTGAGTGGTGGCAAAATATGTGGAGGTCACTTTCTTTATTTAACAATTTTGATAAAAAGGACTATGTACACCCTGACCCCCAGCTGCGCCTCCTAACGTCAACTTGGGCATTGTGCATTGTGACCATGGGGCAAAGCGCCCTCTTGTGACCAATCAGTAGCCCATCCTCCTGCTCCCAACCATGTGCATAACTGGCGCTAACCCCAGCCTCTTGCATGACTCAGACAAGACCAAGTCTGTTCCACACTAGTGACTCTCCTTTTCCATGGCCCACCTATGCCTCCTGTGACCTGATGTTTCCCAAAAACAAATCCAAACCTTCGCTCGACAGATGAACTCCATCCTTTCTGAAAAGCTGGTGTTGCTTACACTTCCCAAAGGAACACATGAATTTATGCATGGCTCTGTTCACTTTTTTCCTAGCTCTCTCCTTTGGGTGAAATGGCTCCCCGCCAATTGCTTCTTTGTATAATGTCTGTCCAAGCTAACCCCCCGACCTTACCGTTTCCCAACATCTCCAACAAATTGGCCCTCATGTTCTCTATGAGTACAGAGGTATTCTGAATGAATGTGATCCAAATCTCTTTTGGTCCCATCCATTGTCTATTATTGCCCTCTTAAGCACCTGCCTAAACTGGAAAGCAGAAAGGGGGAAGGGGTCTTTGTGCAATAACAGCAGTTGCCCCCCCTCTGGTATTACCGACATGTATTTCTCCAGTGAACTGACAGGGCATGTTGTTTCGCCTGTGGCTTCCATTCCTATCCTTCTGCCCTTACCTGCCTGATCAGTTTTTGATCTGTTAATATAAACCAAGACCTTCCCCTCCTGTATGAGTACGTGTTTGGCCATTACACCTTTTCCTATCGCCTTTTTTGATGGGGGCACCAATTGGCTTATCCGAAACGCTCCTCCAAATGCTAGTGTGAATGCCACCCTAAACAGTAGACATTCGAACTGGTCAAAACAGACCTTTTCTAATGTACTCAGGACCAGCCTCAACCTGTTTTCTACTATTGTTTCTCTCTTATCTACCCTAGGGCCCTCCACTCTTGCCCATCACTTTACTATCTTCTTAATCACTGGATTGTGCGTTATATCAGATCTGCCTTCTGCTATGGAAAAATGAGAAATCGCCGCTAGCGTGGTGCTAGCACATGCTTTTGAATTTCCCTCCTTATACATGGACACCAAAAATGACAACAAATCCTTAATGCGGTGCTACCTCTTACCGATTTCGCAGAATAGCTGCCATCTCTTCCATGCCTTTTTGTAGGTGGCAAGAGTTCTCTCTGATACAGACTTTCCATACAGTTCTTCTAAGAGAGGTTCACCAACTGCTATAAATTGTCAGGGCATACATGAGGTGTTTTTGCTGCATTGGGTGCCAATTTAAAGAAAAGATCCAATTTTTTCCTCGACAGAGCATCCACCATGGTGTTTTCTACACCCGGGATGTGCTGCGCTCTAAATGTGATATTAAATCTCATGGAAGTTAACACTAATTGTTTTAACAGATTGATTACTGGGGCTGAATCTGATGATAAATTATTAACCGCACACACTACACCCATATTGTCTGATATGAACCTAATTGCTTTATTACAAAAAAATCCCTTGACCATAGCTCCAGCGCTACCACTATGGGGAATAACTCTAGCAGGGTCAAGTTTTTTGTTAAACCTAACTCATGCCACCTTTGTGCCGGCACACCACTTTCCTGCAAAATAAGCTCCGTAACCAATACTACCTGATGCATCTGTTAGTAACTCTAATTCTCTGTTCTGTTATCCTCAGCTACCCATAACCTTACTCCATTGAAGTTTGTTAAAAAACTATCCCAAATTCTCAAGTCTGCCTTTAATTCCTTAGTAATCCTTATCTCGTGAAATGGTTTCTTGACCCCTGTTGTAGATTTTTCCAACCTTCTCTTGAATATCCGACCCAATGGAATTATTCTACATGAAAAGTTCAATAAAACCAAGGTTTTTTGCATTTCTCTCAGTGATGTTTTTCTAGCATTCACCAAATTATGCACTGCCTGCCTAGTTTTTACCACTTTATCCATGGGCAGCCTGCACCTCCTGGCTTTTGTATATATCTCAATGCCCAAAAAGGTCAACTTTGTAGTTGGCTGCACTGTCTTTTCCCCAACAACTTGAACGCCTAACTCTTTTAGAATCTGCAAAAATATTAACAATGTTTCCGGCACTTTTCTGTTTGGTTGGGCCTTATGATTAAAAAATCATCTAAATAGTGAGCTATTGCCACGTTCCCAGACCTCTGGTATAAAAGCCAGTGCAAAGATTTGCTAAACGTCTCAAAATGAACATGATATTGCACATACCATAGGCAGGCACAAATCCACATAAAATGCTCCCCAAAAATAACAACCAGTCAACTTAAAACTCTCTGGGTGTAAAGGTAAAAGCCTAAATGCCAATTCTATGTCTACCTTTGCCAAAAGCACCCTATCCCCTTGTCCCTTCACTATTTCGAAGGCTTTATCAAAAGACTGATACTGGACCCTGCACTACTTGTCTAGTGCATTATTTACCAATGCTCCTACTGGATATGAAAGGTGCTGTATCATTCTGAATTTACCTGGTTCTTTTTTGGGGACTACGCCTAGTGGAGATACCACCAGGCCCTCTATGGGCAAGACTTCAAATGGGCCGGCCATCCTACCTGCTTTCAATTCTTTCTCTATTTTTTGGTTTAAAATGTCCTCGTGCTGGCTAGCTGATTTAAAATGTTTGTAATTTTTGCTAGGAGGGGGTGCTTGTGATACTGGAATCCTAAAACCATCCAAAAATACCTTTTGCTAAAAATACTGCCGCACTCTTATCTGGGTAACTTGCTAATGCCTTACTTAGCTTGTAGTGATGGGCGAATTTGCACCGTTTTGCCGGAAAATTTGCTAATTTCCCGCAAAATGGTGAAAAATTCACGAAAAATTTGTTTTTGACGGCGGCGCCCGTTTTTTCTGTGTCGGCGTACGTTTTCGGCGCTGGCGTCCGTTTTTTTGCCGAAATTTTTTTTGACGCCATCTGGATTGGCATTGCCGCTCTTTTGCTGAGCCCCTCTAAAGGGCTGCCTGTTTGCTTGTGTCTCCCTTTTTCTGTTACACTCACTTACAACGTGAGAAGATCCACAGGCAGAGCACGCATGCCTAAATTTGCATGCATACCCCCTACTACATCTTTTCTCATTGTATGCAAAACACACATTCCTTGGTTTGAACTCCCCCTGTTCACCTTATGAGTTGAACAATTCTCTTTAGACACCCATCTTGTCCATAGATCTATATCCTTCTGGCCAAAAGATAATACTTTATGATATAATACTATTTAATAATACTATTTACAATCTTTTTCCTAAAAGCCTGGTCATAATCGTACCATGAAGAACCTTTGTAAAATAAGTAGGTGTCAATTATTGTATCAATGTACTTTATAATATTCAAACATTGCTCACGTTTCTTTTCTAGGTATATGCTTGAAAAAACCAAAAACCCTTTCAACCAATCAAAGATTGATTTGCTTTTTCTCCCTTTCTCCTCCTGTTTTACCCCATTTTCCTTTTCTTGAACTGTTTCTCTAGTTAAATGTCAATAAATTTACCAGCTTCTATAGACCTTCTCACTGAATGGTTTCCTTTGCTATTTTTTTCCACCCTGCTTTTCTCTTTACCTTTAAAATATTTCTTAATTATTGATAAAATTTCCCCCCCTTCTGTGTCACTATCTGAATCCTCTGAATCAGAATCGAAATTAATTGGTTTATCATGTTGCACATTCAACTAACCCATAGGCGCTTACTTTGCAGTGGCTGAGTTGCTTGAACCCATTGTGCTTGTATCCTCTTTCTGTTTTGTTTTTATCCTTGCACTTGATGAGGAGGCTTCTTTCTCCGCCTGCCATGTTGAGGTTCCCGCCTCCTCCTCCTGTCTCTGTGTTCTTTCTTCCTCCACTGCATCCAGCTTTCCTCTTCCTCCCTATTTTTAAAAAGGAAGCTTGGCGGCCGATTACCATCCCAATAAGGCGGTTCTTGCTTCGGTGCCCATCCAGGTCTCCTCTGATTGTACCATTGCCTCTGTACCTGTGTGCCATCTGTGGGTTCCTTTGTTCAAATACTGGCCTGTTGTTGCCTCTAAATCTGAAACTCCCCCCTCCCCTTGTTGCTGTGGCCTGCATGGGGCCGGTTCGCCTGTGCCTGTGCTTCTTGGGGGTGGGTGTAGCTTCCATCCCCCATTCCCCTTCATCTGAAAATTCCTCTTCGCTGTGGCCCTGGTAGTCGCTGGTGTTGGCCGTACAGCTGCCCCCTTACCTGGACCTCCCTGGTTGTGGTGGGCTCCCCTTGTCTTTTCCCTCCGTACCCCTTCCTGGTGTACATTGGTGGCAGTGGGAACCCGATCCGGACCCCCCACCCTCCTCCCCTGTGAATCTCCAAACCTTTCCCCTTGCTGTGCCTCCAAATTCGGACTCTCAGCATGTGGATCACCCTTCTGTGAGCCTCCGATCCTGCTCTTCCTTACTCCTGCCGCCGATTCAGCTCTCTCCACGGCGTCTGATGCATAGGAAGTGACGTCATCACGCTCTGTTCCCAGGTGTTGCGATGCTTCCGCCTCTTCGTTGTCTGTGCCGTCGTCTCTGCCGCATCCACTGAGCCCGGATTTCCTCGGTGGACTCTTTCCCTGTGGAGGAAAATTTACCTTCCTCTTGGGTCTAGCGATGGTCCTTGCCAAGCTGTCAGCCTCCTCCTGGAACCTTTTGGGCACCAGAGCTCTCCTCTTCTTAACTCTGCTTCTCACATGGGCTTCATTCGCCTCCATCTCCTGCGATGAACGGATGTCTCCAAAGTGCAGATCTGACTGGTGAGTTGGCCACAAAGTGTCCAGAGGTCCGTCTGAAACAAAAAAACAAAGTTAGTCTAACTTACTTGGTTTGTACACCCTCTTAAAACCTGTAAGTGATCTATCAAAGAACCTTGTCAAGCTGGTATACACATATCCGTACATGCCTCCCTTTTACATCTTTTACCTAAGAATATCAATAAATAGGGGGGCGGAGTCAACACCTCATGTGACCAGACGTGTTGCGGAGAAGCTCCGTGCAGGGGAAAATAAAATAGCAAGCTGGAACAGTTTAAGCAGCAGCGGAAGAGCCAGAGAGCTAAGAATACACAACCGGACAATATGGGGAAGCTGCGGAAAAAACCATCGCCTGTTAAAATGACCGCTTTCTACCCGAAATCCGGAGCGCAGTCTGATGCGTGTCTCTCCTCTCAAGATGGCGCCGACTATGGAAATAGCAGCCACGAGCGTACGGAGATAGAGGCAAGTACTGAACCGCAGCCTCACACAGAACCCTGCTCACCACAACCTATTACACTGCCGATACTTAAAAATCTACTTACCACACTCAGGACAGATCTTCAGGCGGATCTCAGAGGGGCAGTAGCAGAACTCCATAGAGAGATTAAGCACATAGGAGGGCGCACAGACCATCTGGAAAGTAAGATGGCCGAATTAGTAACCTCGCATAATGAGCTGATTGACTCACATACAGCTTTGGAACATGAAATGGGCCAAGTAAGCAGTAAAATGGCAGACCTAGAAGATAGAAATAGACGGAATAACATTAGACTGAGGGGTATCTCAGAGCAAGTTAAAATGGAGGAACTGCATCTCTACCTAAACACTATGCTCCAAGAGTTATTCCCAGAGGTCAACCCTGATCTCCTTCTTATCGATAGAGCGCATAGACTGCCAAAAAATAAGAACGCACCCCCCAATGCTCCCAGAGAGGTCATATTAAGACTGCATTTCTTCCATATAAAAGAACTCACCATGAAGGCATTTCGGGAAAAGCAGGACATACCAGAGAATTATAACATGCTCCAATGCTATCCTGATTTATCAACTTTCACGATGAGAAAACGCAAAGAATTTGCCCCGATTACCGCCACACTGAGAGATGCCAATATCCCGTATAGATGGCTCTTCCCAGTAAAACTCAGAGTGGTGTATAACGACACAGTTCACATTCTGGATACACCACAACAAGGAACTCTACTGATAAAACAATGGCATCTCACGCCTAACCAAAGCACACTGCCTCAATCAACCAATAAAATATCCAAAATACCACAGGAGTGGCAGGTGCAAAAACAAACACAACGACGAACAGAAGAACGCCACAACACACCGAACTATGCGGATCCCGGAGCCTCAGGGACGACTTGACTGCCCACTATCACCGTCGACCCTTTGCCTACTCTACGGCACCGAGGCGATAAGTAACCTCCATGCTTGAATATGATCATTTGGCGAAATATTGCTCTCCCCCTGCAGGGAGCCCCACCGATGACACTACCCCCCCTGAAAACATGGTTTCAGAACGCAACTATTTACAACCTGAAATGACTATATTGGACGATACAGTCAATACTAACCATGTTGACCCAGAAACCACCCTTAACGATGCTATTTCTAGCATTGATGTAAATATGTTTATACATGCAAAAGTTTTACTAATGCTGTATATGTTGTTTTTTCTCCTCTCTATTTTTCACCCCTTTCCTTTCTTCCCCCCTACCTCCCCTACCCCTGCCCAAGGTTTGACAGCACTCTTCCACAAAGGACGACCCAAAGGTTCAGCCTACATACCATCTTGGCACACCCGGATGGCTATCCTCCTCAAACAGCCAACTGTAAGTAAAAATTATAATTACCGCACCTTTCCTACACAAGCATGGCTATCACACTGACAACGCTCAATGTCAATGGCCTAAACAGCCCAAACAAGAGGTCCCATCTGTTACTCTGGGCCGCAAAATTCAAGCCAACAATACTATGCCTACAGGAAACGCACCTGGTGAATGATCAACCTACCAGATTACATTGTAAAGACTATCCACTACAGCTTTATGCAAGTGGGCCTGTAAAGAAAAAAGGAGTAGCAATATGGTTCCACTCCAAAATCACCCCACACATTATCAAGCAAATCACAGATCCGCAAGGCAGATATATCATTGCCATACTAGACCTGCAAGGTCAGATATTCACAGTGGCGTCAGTATACGCCCCAAACGTAAAACAGTCCACCTTTTACCGCTTGTTCTTCAGACTTCTAAACAAAGCAAAACAGGGGAAAGTTCTAATTACAGGCGATTTCAATATACCTATAGACCATAATCTAGATACTAGCTCGGAAACGGCCCAGACACCTAGAAGAGAAACGACCACACATGCAGCGAATCTAAAAAATCACCTGAAAGGACATAATCTTTTTGATACCTGGAGATCGTTATACCCCACAGGGAGGAATTTTACACACTATTCTCACTCCCATGCCAGATACTCAAGGATAGACTATATCTTCGCTGATAAAGACTCTCTCCAAACCATAGCTAAAGCTCAAATCGATCTAATAGCATGGGCAGACCACTCGCCAGTCTCCATCCTATGTAACCTTACCAAATCCACTCCATCCACGACCCATTGGAGGTTGAATGAATCTCTATTACTTAACAAAGAGATAACGCAGCAATGCAAGCAGATGCTCATAGAATATTTTGCTCTTAATAACAATGGTGAAGTCTCGACATCCACAGTGTGGTGCGCCCACAAACCAGTCATCCGAGGACAATTTATAAAATTCGGCTCCCAACTAGGGATGTCGCGGACTGTTCGCCGGCGAACTTGTTCGCGCGAACATCGGCTGTTCGCGCTCGCCGAATGTTCGCGAACGTCGCGCGACGTTCGCCATTTCGGGTTCGCCTTACCTGGCGCTTTTTTTTGACCTCTCACCCCAGACCAGCAGATACATGGCAGCCAATCAGGAAGCTCTCCCTCCTGGACCACCCCCACACCCCCTGGACCACTCCCCTTCCATATATAAACTGAAGCCCTGCAGCGTTTTTTCATTCTGCCTGTGTGTGCTTGGAAGAGCTAGTGTAGGGAGAGAGCTGTTAGTGATTTGAGGGACAGTTGATAGTAAGTTTGCTGGCTAGTAATCTACTTGATACTGCTCTGTATTGTAGGGACAGAACTCTGCAGGGATTTGAGCGACATTTCAGGTTAGGTAGCTTTGCTGGCTAGTAATCTACCTTCTACTGCAGTGCTCTGTATGTAGCTGCTGTGGGCAGCTGTCTGTCCTGCTGCTGATCTCTCATCTGCATCTGTTCTTCAAACCACTGCCACCTAGCTGTGTGAGTTTTTTCACATTCTGTCTAAATATCAATAATAATACCGTCTCCAGAAACACCACCTGAGTGACGTAGTGTGATTTCTGCCCTTTACAGCACAAAATGCAGCGCTGTGTCAACAATGGATTTTTTAGAAACATATTTGCCCTTGATCCCCCTCTGGCATGCCACTGTCCAGGTCGTTGCACCCTTTAAACAACTTTAAAATCATTTTTCTGGCCAGAAATGTCTTTTCTAGCTTTTAAAATTCGCCTTCCCATTGAAGTCTATGGGGTTCGCAACGTTCGCGAACCGTTCGCATTTTTGTCCGGACGTTCGCGAACATGTTCGCGAACTTTTTTTCCGACGTTCGCTACATCCCTACTCCCAACTTAAAAAACAGCGGGAAAAGAAGAGGGTTGAACTACATAAATTGTTACAAGACCTCGATGAACAGAACAAACTCAAACCCAACAAACAACTGTCCAAACGAATCAGAGAAGTAAAAAACCAATTATATGAAATAGACCTTATTAAAATACAATTCCACCTACAGAGGCTAAGACTAACCCATTATACAAAAGGCAACAAAGCTTCAAAGCTACTGGCTAACATTCTAAAGCAAAAACAAAAGACCCAAGCTATAGACCACATACTGGACAACAATAAAGGGAAAATTATCAACCCCAAAGGAATAGCAGACAAGTTTGCAGAATACTACTCGACTCTATATAACTTGAGACAGGACACTGATACCCCACAACCGACTCTACAAGAAATCAATGTATTCTTATCCAATGCAAACCTCCCCCAAATAACGCCAATGCAACTGCACTGCTTGAACACCCCTATCCAAGCAACTGAAATCCAACAAGCGATACAAACCACACCTACTGGGAAAGCACCCGGTCCAGACGGACTGACAACCTCATACTACAAAACATTCCAGGACATTCTCATCCCCCAACTCACACGACTATTCAACCAAATACAACAAGAGGGGACCATGCCCGAAGAGATGCTAAAAGCAACTATATCTACCATCCCTAAACCGGGCAAACCTCCAACTCATTGTGCGAACTTTAGGCCTATCTCACTGTTAAATGGAGACACAAAGCTATACGCGAAGGTGATAGCAAACAGGTTACAAAAGATCCTCCCAGAAATCATCCATAAAGATCAATCTGGCTTCACCACAGGAAGGCAGGGTGCGGATAACACAAGGAAGCTCATCTCACTGATAGAAAAAATCACCCACCTGAACACACCAGCAATACTATTGGCCTTGGATGCAGAAAAGGCCTTCGATAGAGTTAATTGGATGTACATGGAAAAAACATTGCAAGCCTTTGGATTCCAGGGCCAGATAATCCGATCAATCTTGGCACTGTATACAGCACCCACGGCACAAGTTAACAATATGGGCTTCCTCTCAGCACCATTCCGTATCACTAACGGAACGCGGCAGGGCTGCCCTCTCTCGCCGCTCATATTTAACCTGATTTTGGAACCACTAGCAAAAACGATTAGAGACATGTCAGATATCACAGGAATAAAAGGCTCAACTGCAGAATATAAGCTAGCACTTTTTGCAGACGACATCATGCTAACCCTTACCAATCCGGAAAAATCCCTCTCTAAGTTAACCCAGGTCTTACAAGCGTATAGCCGAATTTCCTACTATAAATTGAATGTGACCAAGACACAAGCACTTCCCTTAAATATCAAGAGAAATAGCAGAGAAGAATTACAGAAAACCTACCCATTTCAATGGAGGAAAGACACAATCACCTACCTTGGAACAGAATTAGGAACCACAGTGGCCAAAACGTACAGCAGTAATTTCCCAAAACTCTTGAACGACTTCCAAACGCAGTTGGAAAAATGGAAATCTCTCTACATCTCCTGGCTGGGACGGATAGCCACAATAAAGATGATGTTGCTGCCCAAAATGCTGTATTTATTCAGATCTCTCCCAATCACCATACCTAAAAGCTATCTTCAACAAGCCCAAAAACTATTGGAGTCATTCATCTGGAATGGGAAAAAACCGAGACTTAAGAGAAGTCTAATGCAACTCCACAGGCAGGAGGGAGGATTTGGGGTCCCTAGCATTGAACATTACTACAAAGCCTCTATACTGGAACAACTTACCCTATGGAACTTACCTGTAGCCCACAAACCTTGGCTAGAAATCGAGCAAGAAAGAACCCACCCATATACCTTACAACAACTCATGTGGACGAAATCACCTTTACAGGTTATAAAAACTAAACCTCTCTACCACACTACCACAACGGCACTTAGAATTTGGAGCCAATTCAAAGGGAAGAAACAAATTCATATGTATCCAGCAAAAAACTCACCCCTTAGAATATTGGAAGCAGAAATCCCAGAGCTCTCACTAACCAACTGGGAGACACTAGGACTGACAAGAATCTCACAGCTAGTCTCAGACGACTTGCTCAAACTCTATGCAACTTTACAAACTGAATTCAGATTACCCAAACAGGACTTCTATAAATACCTTCGCTTGAGACACTTTCTGAGTCCTTTAGTTGGCAACCTCTCCAGACCACAGACACCCTTTGAACAATTATGCTTCCAAAAAGCAGGCAATAAAAAAGCTCTATCCAATATTTACAGACTAATCCTTCCTGGACTAGGAGGCCTCAAACCATTGCATGCCAGAAAATGGGAGGGAGACTTGCGTCTAGAACTTACAGAACAACAATGGGCCAAATTAGCAAACATAGCCTCCAAGTACACCAAATGTACCAACCATATTGAAAATCATAAAAAGATACTGCACAGATGGTACAAAACACCCTCGCTCCTACACAGAATATACCCGACCATACCTGATACTTGCTGGAGATGTAACACGACATCGGGTGATATGATGCATATATGGTGGAGATGCCACAAAATTTCCCCTTTCTGGACAGTGGTCAATTCCTTGCTTACAGAAATACTAGGTTTCCGAATTCACCTGACACCGGAAATGGCACTGCTCAACCAGGGCTTACAAGAGCTATCGCCTACTATAAGGAAAATTACATTTCACGTGCTCACTGCTGCACGCCTGCTGATACCCAGGCACTGGAAAAACACAAGTATTCCCAGCAAGGACGACTTGATTACCCTAATAGACTCAAACCTCACGCATGAGAAATATGCAGCTGCGACCCCAACGCAAATCACAAAAGACATTCCCACCCACAGTCTTTGGGTCACCTGGAAAGGGAAACACTACACTACGCAAACTGACTTAACAGCAAAGGATGAAGCGTACTCTGACCCTCTACAGCAGAAAACATGTAATTATGTCAAACCAACCCCCCCCCCCCTCCATTCGGCTACGTACCAAGGACTATTACAACCCGCTCCATAGACTATCCCTATACCCCCCCCACCCTGTTCTATACTTACCTCTCTATTCACCACTTCTTTTTTCTCTACTGTTCTTCTCCTTTTCATCCTGAAAATCAATAAAAATTCAAATTTAAAAAAAAAAAAAAGAATATCAATAAATAATAGCTCAGTCTGAAACTCAAATGCTTTGTCTGCTGACAGGAAAATATTTAAACTCGAACTGTGACAGGAATAAGTGTGTGAGAACAGCTCTGTCCATTCATTGGTTGATGTAAGCTAGCAAGTGTATGTGTGTGTGTTTGGTTTGTGTGAGAACACAGTGCCTCATATGAGCTAGTAGTGATGTGCAGGTCAGAACCCAGGCCTAACCCATAAAACCTTAATCTGATCATAATTCTACTATACTCAATTGTCATGATTGGCGGTTACTTTCCCATGTACGCCCGTGTGAGTATCTGTCTATGTGGGAGCATCAATAACTCCAGCTCTCGATAGGGTAAGACTTTGGAGCACCTTTGTTTCACTACACTGCAAAAACACCACCCTGGTGGGAGAGGAGAAAAGAGACAAAGGCCAGGAAAAGAAAGATAAGGAAAGGAGAATCAAAATGCACAGCATGAAAGAGACTGAACGTTAAAGGAATAATAGAAGGTAATTAGGACTGAAAATTGCAGAAACAAAAGATAACAGCTGCCTGGTAGATCTAAGAACAACACTCAGTAGTAAAATCCAGGTCCTGCTGTGACACATTCAGTTACATTGAGTAGGAGAAACAACAGCCTGCCAGAAAGCAGTTTCATCCTAAAGTGCCGGTTCTTTCTGAAAATACATGACCAGCCAAAATGACATGAGATGCACCTACACACCAATATTACAACTAAAAAAAAATACTTTTGCTTGTTCAGGATTGAAATTTTATATTGTAAAGTAAATTATTTGCAGTGTATACAGTGTAATTTAGAAATAAAAATGACATCATCAAAATCATGACAGAATCCCTTTAAGCTGTATGAAATTCTAGTCCCATGCCAGTTCAGTTCCAGCCAGGGTACTATCTATTTTACATTTTCTCTGTACATGGGTAGGTCATTAAAATGTTTCTCCGGTTATTCATGGCCCACAATTGCATTAATGTTTTGCCAGCCAGGTACTATAGTATCAATCCTGCCCATTATCCTTCTGTAGAAACATGCACCTTATATGTTTTAATATCAGTGATTAATATCAACTGTAAGATACTTTATTCAGGGCTTTACAATCTTTACAAGACTAATCTCATCATCTCCCTTCAAAGCTGTGTGATAAACTGACAGGCAGCCATTGTGAATATATTTAGATTGGTGCAATAATATTTAGACAGAGGCAATAATATTCCTGGCCTGGCGTGACTCATTCACATTCACAAAAAAGACTTTTAATAACCCATAATGACAGAGCACAACCGATGCAGAACACAGAACACCTGGTCCCTTTGTACCGGCAGAACGGTCTCCCCTGCTGGTACTGACAAAGGTTACCTATTGGCCACGCGTTTCATTCCCTGCAGCAATTAACACTGGATATTCACACAACCAAACAATAACGCCATACTTGTGCCTATATTGCATTAAAGCATTTGTATTTCTGCTGCTTCGCTTATAGTAGGCTGGGATCTTAGTAAGCAAAACACAGAACTGAGAGTAAAAAATAAATAAAATAAAAACACTTGCAGCCCATTTCCTCTTTGCACAGGATAATGATGCCAGAGAGCTTACTGAGTCATGTTATGGCGTGGCCAATTAAGTAATTTGCATATGAAAGCAAGGCAGACACTAATGTAGTGCAATTGTATTTAATGCTGTAGTCATGTATAATTATTAAGTTAACATTATATTATGCTCCATGGTACTGTTACATCTTTGTAGTCATCCTATAATGACTGGCAGTTCTCCTTTTCTCCCTTGGCACAACTTTATGGAATATTCTCATTAGAGTTTCTACCAATCCCCAGCGATTACTCCAACCATATGACGTAACATGCAAACTCATCAATGTGCATTCCATAGCCCCATGTTTGACTAGTAATGAATTCTCTACAAGGCGATACACTTCCACTAAAGGGTTTTTAATCATGAATAATCTAAAAAATGCTAAACCGCTATACATACGTCAGGGTATAGCCATATTCAAGGGTTCTGCAAGGGTATTATTCTGATGTTCTTCTGGGAAGGCCTTTTTAGTAGATATTGGAACATTGTTGGGATTTTCTTTCATTCAGCCACAAGATCATTATTGAGGTTGGGTGCTGGGGCTCAAATCAGCATTCTCATTCATCCCATGGGTGTTTCATTGGGTTGAGGTGTGGGATCTATGCAGGCCAGTTATTTCACGTTCTTCTTCTCATTTTCCATCTCATTAAATCCATTCTGTATTTGTGCATGTGTGTGTTATACCGGGAAGGGTCTTCCATAAACTGTTTTCACAATATGGGAAACAGGGCATTGTCAATTGTCATTTTATGTTGTAGCCTTTCACTAGAACCAGTGGCGATAGATCAAAACATGAAAAACAACCCCTGACTATTATCCTCCTCAATCTTTACCCTCAGCATTATGCATTCTTGCAAGTACTGCCAGATGATGACATGTGATTTAGCTCTCCAGAGGACACATTTCCATTGCTGCAGAGTCCAATGACAGCAACCTTTGCCCAAAACTGAAGACAGGGATAGTTCAGACCTGTGTGCAACTGCCCACCCAAAGAAACATCGTCCTGATCAATGGTTCTTGTTCTGATGTTGCTTCCAAAAACACTTTGCCAGTTATCCACTGTGGCTGTCTTACTGACCTAGATATAGAGCTTGCAAAAAATCAAGAAACATTGAGCAGGGGCTGATGGGATTAGACCCAACCTTTTTTACCCATGAGCCATATTCAAATGTAAAAAGAATTGGGGAGCAACACAAGCATTAAAAATGTTTCTGTGTGGTGCAAAATAAATGCTGTGATTGGCTTTTAGTAGCCCCTATGTGAACTGGCAGGCTACAGGAGGTTCTGTTTGGCAGTACACCTGGTTTTTATGCAACCAAAACTTACCTCCAACCCTGGATTTAAGAAATAAGCACCTGTTTTGAGGCTCTAGGAACAACATCCAAGGGGTAGGTGAGCAGCATGTTGCTCATGAGTCACTTGTTGGGGATCACTGGGTTAAACAGTAAGATGGGTAACAACAAGGGCAGAGATTCAGGATAGCATTTCTGGGTTCCCATGTTTCTGAAACAAATGATTGGAAATCACATAATATCAACAAATGTTTTACTTTTTTGGACAGTAAAAGGTGTCTGGGCTTAAGTTCACCAATAGTCATACACTCCTGGGGAGTAAGATAGGGACAGAGCTATTTGTAGACCAGTGCTATCCAACCTGCAGTACAACTACCAACAACCTTCTACAATCATAGGGCGCTCATAAAAAGCTTAAAGTCCATAGGTCTGCCTTACTGATTACATATATAGATATGAAGCAAGTTCTGTTTGTCCCTGTGATCCATTACATCTCAAGATATACTGTACACTCTGAGTAAAGGCATATATACAACAGGCAAACAAGAGGATGCACTAAAATATCCCATAAAGGAATGCCAGCAATGAAGAAGAGATTACCCATCGCGAGCTGGTATGGCTCTAGGAGTGGATCAGCATGGAAAAGAGCAGGGAATGTAGGCATAAGAGGGGAACAGGGAGGGGATTAAAACACTTAGAGGGAGTAAGAATATGAAGCTGACATTTGTGTGTCCAGAGCTCCCCCATCTCGGATATTTGCTTTGGATTATCAGATATGTCCTCTTTGCTTACTCTGTATCATGCAGGGTTTACATTTTAACCCTTCCTCAACCTTTCCATGCTGGATTAGCACTCCAGGAACACCGGCTGTGTATATCTATTCTAGAATTAAAGATGCAATGTGTGAACCGCAAGATGGCTTTGGGTCAAGAAAAATCCTAGATCTGGTCTCAGTAATAACATATGGCATAATAATGCATTTTGGGGGGGGGGGGTCCTTATTGCAAAAGGCTTCTGAACAAAGAGGCTAGATCAGGGCTCAGTAACAAAATAGATATATTGCATATTAATGCATTTTTTTTGGATGCCTTATTGCTAAAGGCTTCTGAATATGAGCCAGAGCCACATCAGTACGTCATAAAGCCAAATGTATCCCTGCAAAGCAAAACAGCACTTAATCTCTGACTCACCATCGAATCAGGTTCAATAAGCAGATTCATTCCTTTTAAATGGATCTGCAGATCATTGCTTTGGTGGTATGCTAGGGGTTAAGGGCTGGGTGGCTGCAGAACTGAGGTGCCATAATTACAGAGCAGCCTATGAAGTGTCAGTGGTTGTGCTTGCGACTCATGGCTTATCAATTACATGGAGCCTGAAGGCTGCTCTTCATCTGGGAGCAAATAAAGGAATTACCATTCACAGGGGTGAGGGCATTGTCACAATTTGATGTACATAACCTTGCCCTGAAGAGTTGATTCACTTTATCATTACCCACAAAGGCTTCTCTTTACATGTGATGACTGCATTGGAATGCATAGAGGTGCTTCACCTACACAGGTAGAACTCATTTCCTACTCAAGTTCTGGTATCTCCAAGCCTTGCTCCCTCCAGTAAATATTGATCTAGGCTCCGATACCTGAATTCAGATTTACACGTCCTCTATATACACTGCGCCTGTATCAGTGAACCTCAGACACGCAAAGCAAATATCATTTACTGTCTGGGATATCTGAGGAGCTCTGATAAGGCAATACATCGGAGGTGACGTAAGGCTTTAACCTGTTCCATTTACAAATGCAACCCATTAAAATATCAATCACAATGCGATCAGGCCTCATATTAAACCATCTGTATTTAAACATTCTTTTATAATACACCAGCGGAGAGACCGATCATTTTCTGGGCCCCGCTCTCCTGAGATAACACACCATTTATGATCAGAGAGGGAACTTCAGTCTTTGTTCCCCGTATTATGCTGTGGCAAACCAAACTGAAGTTGTAGGATTGGTGCAGCAACTGTATCCCCTTGAAACTGCAGCATTGTTTTTGATATATAATATTATGATGCTGCTAACAAACAAAATATGGATTGGTTGTCTCTCTTCTGATTTTCGATGGCAGCACAATAGAGGCAAAATATATAGCTATATATAGCATGAAGAAACTCACAAATAGACCATTCAGCAAAATTACAGACCATGTTATATGATGAAATGTAATATGCTCAATTATGTTTAGTACTCCAAGTGTATGGGAAGGATTGGAGCTACAAGAAGAAGCAGTTGGTTATGCAGATGTTGCATCTATGGAGATCACATTGCACCTTCAACAAATGAGCATGAGAAATTACAGGAGCTCAACATGTTCCGCTGGAAACCTTAGGGGTCATTAATGAGGCACTACTGCAGTTGAGGTAGCCATTATTCTTGGTGCTTGTGTCTTAAGCTGCTCCTTGCACTGCTGCATTCACTCCCCTAGTTCTGCACCTTCATGAGAAGCAGTATACATAGAATATATTAACACCCATGTGCACTGGGTGGAATCAAGCCAAGGACCCAAGTGCTAAATAGCAGCAACCATTGTGTAGATATATATATATATGAACTATGAATATATGATACATACATGAAATGCATAGGGCCTTTGGATTTTCTTGGAGGCCCTATCATAATGGTGCATAACATTTTGGCATCGGGATTGGCAGGCTACCACACATGCACAGATAAAAGGCAGGGAATGTAGGTGACTTCTACATTCCCTAGTGATACCCCCATACCTGAAGAAGAGCCTGCATTTAATCAGCACATCTCCCATCAGGACTGCCATCAGAAATCGCAGGGCCCCATACGACTAAATTTCCTCCACCACAAGCCTCGCATACAGGTCTGCCCCCCCACCACACAGTAAGGGGGTGGCTAGGGTTCCCACATGTTAATAAAAAATAAAAAGATATTGGTGGTCAGGGCCCCCATAAAAAACATTTGTGGCCAGGGCCACCCCATTAAAAAATATTGGTTGCTAGGACCCTACATGAGAAAAAAAATTGGTGGCCAGGGCCCCTTAAACATCCATGCCTTCCCGAAGTCAGCAGCTCTCAGAAAGATGGGGGGCCCGGCTAATCAAGTAAGTGTGGCGTGGCCAGGGCCCACCTTACCCACGGGGCCCCCTACAACTCTCCCCCCTGTCCCCCTTCAATGGCTGCCCTGTCTCCCATTCAAGTGAATAGGAAACTTCACACCTCTGTTTTCATGCTCTACTCAGGACTGTATTTATATATTGGTGTGTTTCTAGGTTGACAGCTTTAGGGAGTTGCCCATGGACACTCGCAGTCGCACTCACTGCTTCCCCAATAGTTAGGATGGCTATGCACTATAAGATCCACTTGTTTGGCGACCTCGTATTATTAGATATTGGGTTGATTGAACGTTCTGCCCTAGGGCCAAATGATCGGATTGCAATGAACAGAATAGGCTCAGATGGATCAACTAGCTGATGTGGTCCTTGATCGTCAAAAAAATCAAACCTCCCCAATCGATATCTATCTAATTTTTGGCCAATATCGATCGGGGAGACCCATCAGAAGGACCGATATCGGCAGCTTTAACCTGTACCACTGCACCTGCAGTTATTTTGAGGCCTGCTAAATGGACATGCTGGATAATATATTTCATTCAATTACACATTAACCTGATCAGTCAGCAGATAGAGCCCTTAGGAAGAAAGTTCATTAATACACTTCTCAGTCCAATGGGCAGCTATCATTTCTCATCTACACAGAAAACATCAATCATATAAATGCCCCTCACCTCCACCCCCCTTGTGTTGCTTTCTTGTTTTGCACATCTTTTAATTGCTCTTAGTCATCCGGTCTCCTAACAACAGCCAAGCAATCAACTGGCAATTATCTTGTGTCACCAGCACTGTCATTACCTCCATCTGCCAGAACCACCGTCACGCTGCAGAGACAAGCTCAGAACCTTCTCTTTTGCACATACACTACCTCTTTCCTACAGACACTCAATCCTTACTTGCCTCTCTCTCATGACTGCTAGGAAATATACCTGTATACTTCTTATACCTATATACTTCCTCTTAAAGGACAAGGAAAGGAATATATGTTGGGGGTGTCAATATATTAGGCACCCCCAGTGTATTAAATGTATAACTTTTTGCCACTGTCCAGTGGCCAGAAAATGTTGTACCAGTATATACTCTCTCTGCCTATCGCAGCCCAACTGAAATTTTTGGCTCCCCTTAAAGGGAAAGAAAATAATTTTATTATACCGGCTTTCTCCTGTTAAAAAACGCTGAACCTTACTATAGAGCTGTCCCACTGCACCCCTTATTCTCTATGGAAGTTCAGAAAAAACTTAGTTACACATGGAAACCAACTCACCAATGAGAATTCAACTGACCAAAAACTTAATTACAGATGAAAGAGAATCGACCAATGAGAATGCTGATTTCCACCACCATGTCAGGCTTACATACAGAGATTATTGTGCCATTTTTTAAATGTCATTATATGACACTGGAATGAGACATGGAGATAAAGGACTACTTGTTCAGTGCTGGGAAACTGCAACTGC
This sequence comes from Xenopus laevis, assembly GCF_017654675.1. Taxonomy (NCBI): domain Eukaryota; kingdom Metazoa; phylum Chordata; class Amphibia; order Anura; family Pipidae; genus Xenopus; species Xenopus laevis. Next base: position 16,223,204 of record NC_054377.1, on the reverse strand, counting down.
AGGAACAAAGAAGACGGAGCCAGTTGGGGTTCTCATTGGAGGACTGTTTTGCATTTTAATGCTGCCCTGGGCGACACTTTATGGAGCAATATTGCTTTAAGCAGGGGCGTAACTATAGAGGAAGCAGACCCTGCGGCTGCAGGGGGGGCCCAGGAGGTATAGGGACCCCATGAGGTCCTAATTCACATACAATTTAAATAAATATTGGTAAAGCTGCTCAACCTGTGGGCCTGAAAAATAATCTGTTGTGGGGCTCAGTAAAATCTAGCACTGGCTTTAAGAATACAAACATGATGTTGCCAGGGTCGGACTGGGCCGGCGGAACACCTAGAAAAAATATGGTGGGCCCCGGCCCTTGTGTGCCCCTGCCGGCCCAGACCCGCTCCATGATTGGCTGGCCCATAAAAAAAAAAGAAATACAGGAAGGCGAGGTGGCATCTGTGCATGCGCGCCTGCACCGGCGTTTGTGCATGTGCACGCGGGAGCCCAAGAGGGTTGCAACCCGGTGGGCCCTCAATCATCCAGTCCGACCCTGGATGTTGCTGGATTACAGCACCCAACATGCTTCAACCTTTATTATGTGTTACATCATTCTGGGATTTGCAGTATAATAAATGTTTACAAGAAAGCAAAAGCCAATTTATGCATGGCATTTTTATGGGCACAGTATAATCTATACTATTCCTATGAATATATCTGCACTTTTGCACATAGTCCTAATCATTATTGCAGACACATCTGTGACTGTCTCCAGTATTATTAAAGCCACATTTGCACATAATCCCCAGTATTACTGCAGACACATTTGCACACTGTCCCCAGCATTATTTAGCTGTTTTAATAGAGTCATAGATTCATGGGAGGGGGTCATTCCTCCACTTTATAGAGCACTGGTAAAGCCCCATCTAGAATATGCCATACAGTTTTGGTCTCCATCTCTCAAACTGGACATTATTATTAGAGAGGGTACAGAGAAGGGCAACTAAGCTGGTAAAAGGTATTGAAAATCTTAGCTATGAGGAAAGACTGGCCAAATTAGGGATGTTCACGCTGGAGAAGAGGCATTTAAGGGGGGATATGATAACTATGTATAAATATATAAGGGGATCATATAATAATCTCTCTAATGCTTTATTTATCAGTAGGTCTTTCCAGCTGACGCAAGGTCACCCATTCCGATTAGAAGAAAGGAGGTCTCGTCTAAATATTCGGAAGGGGTTTTTTTTACAGTGAGAGCTGTGAAGATGTGAAATTCTCTCCCTGAATCAGTTGTACAGGCTGATACATTAGATAGCTTTAAGAAGGGGTTGTGTTTAGCAAGTGAGGATGGGTGGTGGCACACATGGCTATCCAGGGAGATTAGTCGCCCAGTGACAAATCTCTTCTTCTTCGGGCGACTAATGCCTTCCCACCAGCTAGAATGGGAATCGGCAGCATGATGGCACTCGGATCGCTTTGTTTTTCCGAATTTGCCTCACGAGGAAACTTCAGGCGACTTCGGAAAACTGAAGCGATCTGAGGTACCATCTAGCCGGCGGGAAGGCATTTTGGGGAGATTAGTCGCCCGGAGAAGAGGATATTTGTCACTGGGTCGACTAATCTCCCCGAATAGCCACGTGTGCCCCCACCCTTATGGAAGATAGCTCATAGTAAAAGATGACCCAGGGACTGGTCTGATTTTGGGAGTCAGGAAGGATTTTTCCCCCCTCTGAGGCTTCAAATTGGGTATTTTTGCCTTCCTATGGATCAACTGGCAGTTTGACAGGTTTTTACATAGTCTTAAAAGGCTGAACCTGATGGATGTCTTTTTTCAACCTAACGTACTGTAGCACCTATTTGACGGTATTTAGTCGAATACCCACTAGCAGGGTAGAGCATTGCTACATGCGACTTACACAACAGGGTCAGGGCCTTCGCCATGTGGAAGTGTTCCCTCTATGGTGTAGTGCAACTACATCCCCTCAGGCCGGCCCGGACTGGCAATCTGTGGGTTCTGGCAAATGCCAGAGGGGCTGCTATAAATCGCCATAGAAAGTCAGTATTTAGTGGGCTGGTGGGAGCTGTTTGTGCCTCTGTGTGGGCTGATTGGGCCTCTGTGTACCTGAAATGCCAGGGCCTATTTTAACTCTCAGTCCGGAACTGCCCTCAGGCTACTGTGCACACAAAACATACAAAAGATGGGCGCCAGGAGGTTCTTGCAGTAAAACAGAAACGGTTTATTAACCATGCAAGAGGCAAGTGACCACAGGTTTAGTAGTCAGGCAGGAGCTGAGGCAATAGCACATTTCTCACACAGAGCTGCAGGCATTAGGCATTTCTCACAGAGGAAAGATCTCCATTAGGTTTTTGCAGTATTCACACACATTCCCTACCCTTACAGTCCCTCTTCACTGAGGTCCCTGACTGGAGGCAACACACAGAGCCTCTGGGAAGCTACTCCCTTACTGCAAATCCTTGTTGGAGCTTCAGCTGCTCTTTCTCTCTCACCTCTCTGCCTTTCTCTCCTAGAGAGACTATAACAAGTCTGCCCTAGTGTAACTATTCCTCATTCACGGGGTTTCCTGGTCCCTGACTTCTTCTCCAAAGCACATGGGCCTTTCTGGGCCTAGCTGTAGCCAGGCTCCCCTGAGCACACCCAGCTGGATCACCATCCACAGGCCAAAGAGGAAGTGGCCACTCCCTACACACACTATATGGCAGTGTAGCAGGGGAGTGTCATTCTCTCCTGGCAGATCACTCTAAGAAAAAGGTGGGGGCCTTAAAGTTGCAGGGCAGATTAACCCATAGGGGCCCTACATTACTATGTTACTATTATTGCAACTACATTTGCACACAGCCCCAGCATTATAAAAGCTGCACAGTCCCCAGTATTACTGCAAACACATTTGCACACTGTCCCCAACATTATTGCAGTCACATTTGTACATAGTCCCCAGCAATACTGCTGGCACATTTGCATGTATTCCCTAGTATTACTGCAGCCACATTCACACACAGTCCCCAGTATTACTGCAGGCATCTTGTCTTGTAGCAAAAATGCCACCCCTTAGTTGTTATTAGTGCCATGCCCTGGGCTCCACAATCAGGCCCAGACTGAGAGTCTAAACAGGCCCTGGCATGTCAAGTACACAGAGTCCCAAACTGTCTATGGCATTTTACCACAGCCATTGCCAGTCCAGGTCAGTCCACAATGACTAAAGCCAATTACAGATAGAGTGGATTCTGGGTTAGTTGCATACAGCAGTATTTGCCAGAGTTGGAGCTTTAATGGGTTTTCCATTCAACACAAAAAGATGCAGTGGGGCAATTAAGAGCTACACTGGGTGTTTTGGAGGGATGAACTGGGCCGGATTTACATAGTAGGCACCCTAGGCCTGTTGACGTTTGTTACCCTGTCCCCTCCCTTTTATTCAATCAAATGTTCAACATCGGGATCAGAGCAATGAGTATATTTTAAAAACTATAGTATCACCAGTGTTTTTGAACCAAAGTGGGTGTGGTCCGGCAGCATGCCGCCCCTAAAATCCTGCCATCCTAGGCCCGGGCCTTGGTGGCCTCTCCACAAATCCGAACAATAAACTACATATTCAGCCATTGTTCCTTATGCCTTTAAGATGGTGCTGTTCGCCTGTTCTCTTGGACACGTATCTCAGCTATCCTTGCATTGATTTATTGCAGTGACACTTCTCATAAGTTCAGTTACCCTTTCACATTTGTGATAATAACTGTAGAAGCAATGCCCCTGTTTATCCTGCCCCATCTCTGCCCCACGCTGTTCCTTCCTGCAGTTAAGTATTTCCCATATCTGTGCACAGACCTGTCCCTGATACATGTCATTGCAACCGAGGACAGCTGATCGTCCAGCACATACACCGCCCGGAGGTAATACACCCAACCACCCTGATCCCAGTATAACATTAACAGTAAGTCACTACATGTCACATATACACAGGGAACCCTCACTAACTTGCCACTGTGAAGCCTGTTAAACCCTACCCAAGCGATACTTCATACCCCTGAGGGGGGATCATGGCAGAGCAAAAGGGAATAGGTCTTTCCTTGATAATAACCAATATGGAGCAGGTACTCAATAAGGCAAACTTCCACCAGGCAAATGTTCAAAAGTGAAAAAGGTTTATTGTGTCCACAGCCTGATGCGTTTCATGTCACAAACACTTAATCATAGGCTATTTAGCCTATGATTAAGTGTTTGTGACACGAAACGCTCTCCTATTATGGTGACCTTATTATGGTGACCACATTGCACTGACCCTACATGTTACCCAACCTCTAAACCCCTACAAAATAATTAGTATAGCCCTTCTTCCGTCACTGCCCCAATATCCCTTTATTGCAACACAAAGCTCCTGTGTTAACCCTCTAATATCTAATAACCCCCGATGCCCTTGCCGGTAAAACTGTATCTGCTTCCGAGTGATTTCAATATAATGAAGAAATAAAATGCAAAGAATAGTTCATCATGACAAACTGGGAGGGGTGGAGTTCAGCTACCCAGCTATCGGTGTCACTATGTGATTGTTGATGTTCAGACACTAGGGGTCATTTATCTACACTGGGCAAATTTGCCCATGGGCAGTAACCCATGGCAACCAATCAAATTGCTGCATTCATTGTTCTACTTGCAGCTGGCTTTAAAAAGCTAATCACTGATTGGTTGCTATAGGTAACTGCCCATGGGCAAATTTGCCCAGTGTTGATAAATGAGCCCCACTGTCTGGAAATTGATTTTTTATTCAAGTGGACTTGAGTCTTTATCTGAAATTGGCCAATTGCGATGCTCTGCAGGCGCCGGTGTATGGACATGGTGACAACCATCTGATTTTAAGATGGGGGTGGAAGCTGATAAGCACTAATTACATAACAATCACAGATGTCAGGCTTTTTGAGTTATTTTGCAACAATTAATGGATTCTAAGGTGGAGCAAAAGTCTTTATGCTCCATTCCAGGCAGACAGCCCCTGGGTCTGTCCTAGGCTACAGTTTGCAAATGAGAAATAGGTATGAGATCTGTTATCTAGAATACATGGGACCAGGGGTATTGCAGGTAAGGGATCTTTCTGTAATTTGGATTGCCATTACTTAATTAAGTCTGGTAAAAAGAAATATTTAGACATAAAATGAACCCAATAGGATTGTTTTGCCACCAATATGAATTTAGCTCAGTTACAATTAAGTACATTGTACTCTTTTATTATTACAGAGAAAAAGGATGGAGTCTATGGAAGGTGGCCTTCCTGTAATTTGGAGCTTTCTGGATAAGGGGTTTCCGGATAAAGGATCCCATACATATTTGTGTTTATATACAGTATATATATATTATTATTAGTAGTAGTATTATTGTTTTAAATAGTAACTACCTGGTAAAGTCTCTGCATGCCTGGACATTTGCATATAGAAGGGAGCAGGAGGCAAGATGGAACAAAATATTTGACTAAGGAAAGGAAATCATACAATAATCCTGTAATCCACTCTTCATATTTAGGAGATGTTCAGTGTAAATCAGAGGGGCTCAGTTATTCCTGCATCTAAATGTCACCATTCCACTTTACCCCAGTTTAAGTCCAAATGTTCCTCTCTTCTCACTGGGCACTATCCCTCTGGTGAAGCACTACGACATGGGTTTCTCAGCCTGGGGTCTTGTATCTTGGCACCGGACTTGGTCCTCACCTCACCCACTGTATTCAGCCTGGGGTCTTGGGTCTTGATACCCTATCTGGTCCTCAACTCACCCACTGTAGTCCCTGCTCTAGTGGTTCAAATACCACGGGTTCCTAACCCCACTATTTCTCCTCGTTGGAGCCACATCTGCTCACTAGCTACCCTGTGCTGACTCTCACTCCTAGAGTGACTATTACTGCATTCACTATCACTAACTCACACTTAACTAATTTCACCGGCAGACCTGGACCTGTAGTACCTCTCAGTGAGGCAAAGTCCCAGGACAGACCCAGACCGCATGGTGCTAAACCCCTTTATTTTGACAAACAGTGCCATCTAGTGGACAATCTCTGGAACTAATGTGGACCCAGCAAGGGACATAGCTGCCTGAGTTAACTAAAGGACCCTTAGGTGTCCAAATACTAAAGGGGAACTGCCGGAGTAATTTAACCCAAATCTCAGGGTCCCTACACTAAATAACTTAAAAATCACAAATAATTAAAAAAGAAAAACAATTGCACATTGTCTCAGAATATCAGTCTCAACATAATACTTAAAGTTAACTTACAGGTGAAAAACCCCTTTAAAATTTGTTGGGAAATCAAAACAATTAGGGCAATTCCTATGGTCATTGGTGCTTTATAGTGATGAATTTTGCTTTGCCAGAAAATTTGAGAAACACAGTAAAATCAATGGACATTTCTCACTGCAACTTTTTCCATGCAAAATACATTTGAGTTTATGGGCGTTTTTTTCCCTTTGCAACAGCTTTTTTTTTGGCACAGAATACGGTATGGGACCTATGGAATTCTCGGGATCTGGGGTATTTAACGGCTCTTTCTGTAATTTAGATCTCCATACCTCAAGTCTACTAGAAAATCATGTAAACATTAAATATACCCAATAGGCTGGCTTTGCTTCCAATAAGGATTAATTATATCTTAGTTGGGATCAAGTACAAGCTATTGTTTTATTATTACAGAGAAAAAGGAAATCATTTTTAAAACTTTGGATCATTTGGATAAAATGGAGTCCATGGGAGACGACCTTTCTGGATAACGGGTTGCCGAATAACGGATCCCATGCCTGTATTGCCTTTTTTTTTTTTGGAGCTATTTTTCGCAGAGAAAAAATGTATACAGTTAAATTGTATGGTGGTTTCCATGCCTGCCAAAAAAAATTACTCATTAATATTGGTACTGGGGTGTGACTTCAATCTGTGGGGTTTAATGTTAATATTAAGTTTTATTCTCCTTTAAACCATTAGCCATTTGCATACATTACACCTGGAAAGCATGGATCAAACAATAAACATTGCAGACTCATCAGCTGCCCCATCGTGAAAATGTTTAGAGGGGCTAAAATCCTGCTGTGGGTCCCAGTAACTGCTAATACTGTCAGTGTACATCATTGTAGACTGTAGGGCTGGAACAGACCATTGGATGGAGGATGGGCCAGTTAGAGTGAGATAAGTGGGGAATGCCTCTTTGCTCCCCGAGATATTCCAGACCAAATATTAGATCCCAAGGGCGGGGTCTTAAACCTTTAAAGTTCAAGATGCACAGCTTAGATCTCGCAGTAATATACCATCCTACTGACCTGCACCGCAGCAGCTATTTGGCACACCCTGGTGTTTAGCTAAGGTATAGTAGCCTACTTTTTAAATACTGTATGTGCGCTCAAGGGGGATTGCTATTGCACCCCTGTCATAAACATACAGTATATTGGAAAGTTCCATATAGGGCAAAACCCACAGGCTGCAGGACAAAATGTAAATATTTTATGGAGCATGTTAGTATCGCTTTAAATTAACCCTTGCTTCAAACTGTGGTCATTTAATGCACTGCCTTCCCCAGCTCCTTTGAGTACTAAACTGCTTTCACTGTTACATGCCAATATACATCTGCCCTGGAGCTAGTGGGCTTGTAAGGGCTCAAGTGTCTGTTGTGTGAGGCCGCAGTTGTGCAATTGCACATCTCAGTGAAGCTCAGATTATCTAGTCCTGCACAGCAGTGAGTAGGGAGATTTACAGCAGAACATTCGGTTGTTATTTCACCTACGGAGACAGAATAGCCACGTAATTACTGCATTTAAATGTCATGATGATTACAAGAAAAATGGTCTGAATGTGACATTCCAAAATAAACTCATTAAAAATAAAAATGTGTAACCCTTTCTCTTCCAACCACACACAGTCCTGAATAATGATCATGACAGCTTATTGCATCCTGCCCGACACAATAGAGTTGTAAGTACAATCCACTAGGGCTGCATATAATGGGAATTATTTAAATTACTGGGACCATATACAGTAAAATATATATATATATATAGTCACACTCCCTTCCCAGAGACTATTATCCACTGTTACTATAGGCACCATCTCTCCCTACTATACCTGCTATCCCACAGTCACACTCCCTTCCCAGAGACTATTATCCCACTGTTACTATAGGCACCATCTCTCCCTACTATACCTGCTATCCCACAGTCACACTCCCTTCCCAGAGACTATTATTCACTGTTAATATAGGCACCATCTCTCCCTACTATACCTGCTATCCCACAGTCACACTCCCTTCCCAGAGACTATTATCCCACTGTTACTATAGGCACCATCTCTCCCTACTATACCTGCTATCCCACAGTCACACTCCCTTCCCAGAGACTATTATTCACTGTTACTATAGACACCACCTCTCCCTACTATACCTGCTATCCCACAGTCACACTGCCTTCCCAGAGACTATTATCCACTGTTACTATAGGCACCATCTCTCCCTACTATACCTGCTATCCCACAGTCACACTCCCTTCCCAGAGACTATTATCCCACTGTTACTATAGGCACCATCTCTCCCTACTATACCTGCTATCCCACAGTCACACTCCCTTCCCAGAGACTATTATCCCACTGTTACTATAGACAACATCTCTCCCTACTATACCTGCTATCCCACAGTCACACTCCCTTCCCAGAGACTATTATTCACTGTTAATATAGGCACCACCTCTCCCTACTATACCTGCTATCCCACAGTCACACTCCCTTCCCAGAGACTATTATCCCACTGTTACTATAGGCACCATCTCTCCCTACTATACCTGCTATCCCACAGTCACACTCCCTTCCCAGAGACTATTATCCACTGTTACTATAGACACCATCTCTCCCTACTATACCTGCTATCCCACAGTCACACTCCCTTCCCAGAGACTATTATCGCACTGTTACTATAGGCACCATCTTTCCCTACTATACCTGCTATCCCACAGTCACACTTCCTTCCCAGAGACTATTATCCCACTCCTACTATAGGCATCATCTCTCCCTACTATACCTGCTATCCCACAGTCACACCCCTTTCCCAGAGACTATTATCCCACTGTTACTATAGGCACCATCTCTCCCTACTATACCTGCTATCCCACAGTCACACTTCCTTCCCAGAGACTATTATCCCACTGTTACTATAGGCACCATCTCTCCCTACTATACCTGCTATCCCACAGTCACACTCCCTTCCCAGAGACTATTATCCCACTCCTACTATAGGCACCATTTTTTGTCCTTTCTGACTGCAGAACTCAGTTGCACCACCCATAATGCACTTCAGAGTGATAGAGGCAAGGGACAGTTACTTATCACTATCTGCAGGCAGCAGGAAGCTAAAGACTGGGTGCTTCTACTTATAGCGTATATGTATCTTTCTAAGGAACAAACAGAGCATAGCTGTTAGTGTGTATATACTGTGCTTATAACTCTTATTATGGTGCCTCTGTGTCATTTTGGAAGGGAAACTTGAAACATGGAACAGCAGGTCTGGGTTCGACTGGCCAAGTCCCTACTCCTAGTCAGCTGCCTCTTCATGATGGTAAGTGATAATTACCATGAACTTAAAGGAGTTGTTCACCTTTAAATAACTTTTAGCATGATGTAGGGAATGATATTCTGAGATACTTTGCCATTGGTTTTTGTTATTTATTAATTGTGGTTTATGAGTTATTTAGCTTTTTATTCAGCAGATCTCCAGTTTGCAATTTCAGCAAATTGCTAGGGTCCAAATTACCCTAGCAACCATGCATTGCTTTGAATAAGAGATTGGAATATGAATAGGAGAGGCCTGAATAGAAAGATGAGTAATAAAAAGTAGCAATATAATACATTTGTAGCCTTACAGAGCATTTGTTTTGTAAATGGGGTCAGTGACCTACATTTGAAAGCTGGAAAGAGTCAGCAGAAGCAGGTAAGTAATTACAAAACTATAAAAAACAATGAAGACCAACTGAAAAGTTGCTTAGAATTGGCCACTCTATAGCATACTAAAATGTAATTTAAAGGTAACCTGCCCTTTTGAAGCAGGATATCTCACCCATGACTGTGTGAGTTTTTATGTGAACTAAAAAAATAGTTTAATCCATCAAATTTTATTGTGTTGTAGACCTATGTACCTTACTTTTCTTGTGTTCCTTTCAGTGGCGTAACTAGTTGTTACTGGGCCCCATAGCAAATTCAATTTAGGGCCCCAAAATATTTATAAGTTGGCCTATTTTACCAAGATATATTAAAATTGCTAATTAATTAGGGTCTCACTGGGCCCCCTACACTCCTGTGCCCCCTGCAACCGCAGGGTCTGCTTCCTCTATAGTTACGCCCCTGTTTCCTTTCCTTGTGCCCCAATCAGTGGTGCCATTTTGAAAGGTAATGTCATTTAACTTACCAGGCGTCTTGTGAAAAGTGGAGTTGTCGGACACAATGCACCGTGTTTTTACCCACAATGCAGCATTTCCCCCAGAATTTAGGAATAATTACGGTTGCATGTAACTACTGCCACATCCAGGTGACAGTTGCTCCATGGTTTCCCAGCATTAATAGGGTCACTAGTTCAAAGACGTTCTTTGCACCTTTTTTGCCAGCAGTCGTGCATCACTATAAGTGTGTGTGTGGTTTCAGTGTGAATTTACACTTGTACAATGTGTAATGCTAAAATCTATTCATGACAGTATTACTGATTTTCACATATCAGTTTGTTCTGCATCTCCCATCAGCTCCTGTGCTTAGCCACCTGCATCCTGACAGTAATGACTGGGCTTGGAGGGCATTTTACTGCGATGAAAACCAACGCTCCCCCCGATAGCCCACTCAGAGGAAAACATAGTGCCAGTGAGTGTCACACTTCTTCTCTGCTATTGTATCTAACAGGGGCAACAAAAAGAACACTGACCCTGAGCCAAAGAAAACATTAATTGCCATAGTCTTGGTCTGTTTATGGGCCAACAATTTAAAGGGGTAGTTTAACTTTGAATGGAGTTTTAGGGGCAGATTCACTAAAGGGTAAAGTAGCAAACTCTAGCATCAATTCACCAGAAATCCCATCGGCAGGGACCTCACCAATTTACTTACAGGTGTGGAGGACAATTCGCTAGCGAACAAGACCGTCGCTAGCGTTCGTTCACACTCTATCGCCAGACGACTTTTCTCTCTGGCGAACGGTCCTTACTTCGCAATTCATTGACTGAACTTCACCACCTCAGACTGGGCAAACTGATGAAGCTACATCTTCCTCAATCTTATGTCAGTGACATCATATCCCATATGCCGGAAATGCAGTAGTTGTAAAAAAACATTGGCGACTTTTCTTTTTTTAAAGCAGGATTGCCTTCAAAAGTCCAAACTATTAAATATTTATGCATGATGAATTTTTTAAAACGAATTTGAGGGGCATGCCACATTTGTTTAAGGATGAGCTCATGTCTAGGGCATTAGAGGATCTCTTCTGTCTTCATAATGGCTCATTGGACATGTGTTTGCACTAATATTACTATTAAAGACGTCCAAATGACTTTTTATTCAAATTAACCTAAGCGCAAGACTGCTAGCGAACTTTCTCTCGGCAGAAATGAACTCTAGTGAAAATTCGATATGAAATGCTCGCACAGCTGAAGTAGCACTAGCGAAAAATCACCAGCATTAGGCTGCTGAGACGCAACTTCGCATTTTAATGAATCTGTGCCTGTCGAAGTGGCGAAGCGGTCGCTGGTGAAAACTCGCCATTTAGTGAATTTGCCCCTTACCATGATATAGACTTATACTTGGTATTTATGAGCTGCAGATTGCCGTTACAGATTGGCTTGGCTCAGGAAGTACAGGCCTGACAGATTAGACTGTTATCTCCCTATGTACATTTGTTGCACCTTATCAGCTGGCTCCACTGTACTCTCTGAGACTGTATTAAAGAGAAATGGTAGCAACTCCCCAAGCTGTGTATGTGTATTTCATTTGTGTATCATCTAATGCGGGGGTACAGCTTGTAGCAAATATTAGTAGACATGTCTATGCAACTCTGTGACAGCTCCCTTTCATCCCTAGTGGTGCTTTATGGCAGTGGGGTCAGTGCTTTGCTGCTGCTACTCATCCTTCTCAGCTCCATTTCTGTCCTGCGAGAGTCTCGGCACCTCATGGCATCGGTAAGTACAAATGCCCAGGGTTTGCTACTTTCACCAAACCCATGTATGTGTGAGAGAGCAGACGTCCCTATGAAAGGGATGCCCTGCAATTAAAACACTCATGGCCACCACATTCGATTGTCTTGATGGGCAGTTGTCTTTATTGCAAACTAGCTAATTAGTTTATTTTACCCAACTATCTCATGAATAACTCACGATTCTACCCAACCATCTCATCAGTGACTCATGGTTCTACCCAACCATCTCATCAATAACTTATGATTCTACCCAACTATCTCATCAATAACTCATGGTTCTACCCAACCATCTCATCAATGACTTACAGTTCTACTCAACCATTTCATCACTGGTTCACAGTTTTACCCAACCATCTCATCCATGACACATGGTTCTACCCAATCATCTCATCAATGACTTAGGGTTCTACTCAACCATCTCATTAATCACTTATGGTTCTACCCAACCATCTCATCAATCATTCATGGCTCTACCCAACCATCTAATCAATAAGGTACTATCTAGTAGCATGAAATAGAGAGGGCTAGTGATCTGGGCAGCATACAACCCAGTGAGGATTGTATGAGGATTGTAACCTGAGTGACCAATGGTAAAGATGACACGTTACAGTATTGTGCAGTTCTAGTGATTAGATTCATAGGGACTAAACGTTGCCTTGATAATTGGCTTTAAAAAAAGCAAAACCTTAGTCTAGTCCCTCTACATTATTCTCAACATTGTGTTCTCCCTATATCGTATAGTTATGTTTAATCATCCTATATTCAGAGCTGGAGTTAGCATAGATGGGGCCCCTAAGTTTGTTGGAATTTGTGGCACATTAAAAAGTGGTGACAGGTTCCTTTAATGCCTTCAACATTGAGCGTACAATACAAACAAGGGTAATTTAAGTTTAAATAGAGAAAACAGGTATTTCATTGGATGAGCCTTTTGGGTCGGCTGCCCTGGAGAACTTGGAAAGTGTGTGCAGAGTTGCTTAATGGATCCATCTCTGGTGGTGCTGGACAACCACTCCCATCATTCTTGACCCTTCTTTATGGGGGGAGGTATAGAATGGACTGGTTTGAGCGGCAAAATAATAATTAGCTTGTTTAAACTAGAATGTTCCTGCAAGTCTCAATATGACCAGCAGGGTACAGCATTACACAATTTACCAATTCCATGAGAATCAATGCAACCAAGTAAATATCAGCACGTTCATATACCAAGTGACATGATTCAGAAAATAAAATGTATTTCTTAGGGTGAGAAATTTGGTTAAACTGTTTTGCTATTAAATTCCACAGACTTTTCTTGGCTTTGGATGTATGTTCTGCATTCTCACAACAGGAGTGACCTGGATACAGGACTCTCAGCAACAGGTAACAAATAAAACACTAGGATGTTATCTCTTATCTCCTTCCCTATTAGAGCTCTAATGAGTAGAGTCCTATTTTACTATGGTTCCAAAGCCATGCATTAAATGGAATGCAAACCCTGAAAACTCAGAGTGCAATTTCACAAATTATTATTAATTTTCCCTAATTTGCAAAATATTAACAGTTTTTACACGTCTAATATAATGAATCTGAAACAATAGCTCCACCTGCTTGTCTGGTCATTGATAGTGAAGCTTCCTTCTCTAATGCTTGTGTTTCAATGTGCTAGACTACAGTTTTCTCATGGATTTTGGCTCCTTATCATTGTTCTGTCATTAAGTGGCAGAAGGGAACAGTCGTGTGAAAGTTCAGGCATGTATGGAATGTGCCATGCTCTGGGTATCTCTGAAGTACCCTGGCATCTATGTGTCTCAAGGACGGGCATTATGATATATATGTGTGTCAGCACAGGGATAGAGTTACAAGACAGATTACTCATACATAGAGCCACAGTTACTAGTCCTTTGTACTTTTTTAGTTCTTCTAATTTTCTGATCCTGCTCTGTAAATCTGTTAGAACAATAAGAATTTGTGACTTTCATTCAGCATTTGAACAAGGGAAAGTGCATAGCTCTGCTGAACCCAGGATCACATTTTAAACTGAGTCAGATTCTTTAAATACAGATCTGAATTATTATTCAGAGTCTCTTTCCTAATAACAGTCACTGCACAAGTGCACATCTGTTAGTGGAAACAAGTGAATTTTGGGGAAGAGCTTGCATCAAATCGGTTAGTAACTGACCCTGTGATACATCCATGACTAAACCTGAAACTACTGTGCTGAACTTTGCCTCTGTCCAATGCCCACCCAGGCTTGGACTGGCAATCTGTGAGTTCTGATTGGGCCACTGTGTACCTGAAATGCCAGGGCCTATTTTAGTTTTCAGTCCGGACCTGTGCCCACCCTTGTTGGACCCTCCTTCCTCCCTTACAGACCAAAAGAAAATAAGCAAGGCAACACCTAATATCACCCGTCGTACATAGACCAGCACCTAACTTAACCCCCGTCACACAGAGACCAGCATCTAACCTCACCTCCATTACACACACCAGCACCTAACCTCACCCACCCTCACACAAACACCCTCAGTTCCAACCATGCCATGCTCTCCCAATTTTCCTCAGTCAATGTGGAGGAGGTATTTTTCTGTCTCTCTGCTTCACATGCTAAGTTAATAGGAGTACAATTTTGCAGCCAATTGATGACACCACACTTGCAGCTGCATTTGTAAATAAGCCTGTACATGTCTCAGCCAGCTAATTTGGCTTCTCTAAATGAAGCACCAGTTAAGGGACGGGTATGGGGACAGGAGGGGGGGATGCTTTGTGTCTCCCTTATTCTGCCCTTATAAATTGTCTTTGTGTCATTTATTATGTGCCTTATGTACAGTGCTGTGTAATATGCAGGTACCAATAATAATTATATCCGTGTTCTTCTGTTTACCTTTTTCTTTCTTGGATACTCTTTCCCTTTCTCTGCCTTCTCTTCCATCTGCTTTTCCCCACCCTCCGGCCTTGTTGCTATGTGTGGCTGCTGCAGCATGTTATTAATCAGTGGTCGGCTTTATCCGCAGAGACATATTAATCACCGCTCAGTGACACCGATCAATACATGACATGCAGCTCTCAGCATAAATGTGTAATGCACTCACATACCTACACAGACTTGCACATACACTTGTTATGATCTGCCATGCCTGTAGGTGTATATACCTATGATTATATTTCTAGCTCTATATGTGTGTGTGTGTGCCTTAAAGCAACATGTGTTTTGTATCCCCTGTTTTTGTTATCATGAGCTGAAGGTCACATATTTGGAGGAGACAGACTGGATTTAGTTAATGTTTATGTTACACAATCACAGTGATGTGTTTCATCACAATCACTTGGCTTATAGGGTGCTCTGTGG
The DNA here is from genome assembly GCF_017654675.1 of Xenopus laevis. Taxonomy (NCBI): domain Eukaryota; kingdom Metazoa; phylum Chordata; class Amphibia; order Anura; family Pipidae; genus Xenopus; species Xenopus laevis. Next base: position 16,207,715 of record NC_054377.1, on the reverse strand, counting down.
GAATAATGGCTTACAAAACATCATATGATAAAAGTGCTGCACAAATGCCCCTGGATTTCCCCGAAAAAAAACGTCTACACTGCAGCTAAAGGGGACATAAACATTAGTTAAAGCTCTCCCACCATTGCTCGGCTTTCAGAAGTAGTAGAGTTCACTGCAAAGTGTTATGGCTCCATTAATATTGCTCGGTAGGGTCGGAGGGGCCACAATCAGTCAATCAATCAGTGGGGGGGGATTTATAGTTTCCACGTTCCTGCTGGAGCTGCCAGGTTGCTGAGGGGCAGGAACATGAAAACGTTGAAAACAAGACAGCTCTTCCTGTGTGACTGTCAGTGTAACTGGGTGGCACTTGCCAGGACTGAAAAAATACATAAGTATTTCCTGGTGAGCAGGAGTCGGCTGAGTAGTATTAGCCCCCAAGGCAATACTACTTATCCTGACGTCTGCTTGGATGCCCCTTCCCCTGCTGCTGTTGCATTAACTCCCTGCCTGTGCCAGTTGCTCACTTGAAATAACCCCTCCCCAGATGTACCCTAGGCTAATGCCTTTTCCCTCAGCAAGTTCTCAATCTCTGCCCCTTTCAGATCTTGTAAATTTGGGACAGTTGGACAGTCCTACATTATAATCAAAAGGACAGATAAAAACAAGTAATAAAGGAACCAGGCATACATTGTACTCGGAGGGTTCTGTCCAACCGTTGTTTGTTGTATGGAGATAATACAACTGGAAAGCCAAAGGCAGTGGCCCATTTTCACTTGCAATTGTAAAGAGAGAAGGAAAATGTCAGGAATGGGTGTTTGAGCATCTAAGTTAATGCTGGAAAGTGGTGCCCCATGTAAACGCATCCCAACCCATGAATTTTGCACTACACTTTATTTCTGTTGTAGTGTTTATTAGTAGGCCTTTATGGATATGTTGGTTCTCTGAGCTGTACAGAATTAGTTATTGGCTCATCCTTTGTGGCTAGAGAGTTATGTAGCAGCAATGAGGCGAATCTTCCATATAGGATTTATTCATCCTCTAAATAAAGTGTGCAGTCAGAAGGGGTCATTTATTATGCACAGGGCAGGGACCAAAGTGTAAAAATCAAGCACCCCCCACCCTGTGAATTGCCACAGGTTATGGAGCACAGACACAGTCGGACTGGGCTGGTGGGACACCAGGAAAAAACCCAGTGGCCCAGACCTGATCCCTGTATCATCAAAAAAAGACCATGCATGAGGGAAAAAAATGCACATACGCGTCAAAAAGGCACACACAAGCGTAAAAAAAAAACTTGCGGTGGAGGGCATGGGTCTTGAGGGGGGCCCTGGGACAGCAGCACCAGTGGGCCCAGGGCCCCCCAGTCTGAACCTGAGCACAGAGACCTGCAGCTAGCCCAGTAATTTGCCTTCCCTTCTACTCCATACCCTTCTCCTAGCTTGGCCATTGCGTTGTTCTGGTTCAGACCATCCTATACCTTAAGCACAGAGTCTATAGGGCTCATTTACAACAGACAAGGGCAGAGTACTAAGGGTCCTACAGTAATTCTGCAATAGTGGGGGTCAGCGTGAAAAAAGAGGGCACATTTCACACTTTTTTTCACTTTGGACTTTGCCTCCATGGCCGTAAAGATAACTTATGTATATACCTACTGCATTTTAGCTAAATGTAAAAAGTATCTCATTATTAGAGCAAAGCAGGCTGAGAAGTGCAGGCTATCGGGGCTACAGAAGTATGGAGAATTTTTCCGGACCTAAGTAAAAGAACTGAATGCAGATGTAGAACATGGGTCCCAGCTGTGCTGAACATTCCTAAATGGTTTAATCACTCCCAGTGGGGCATTGGGCAAAGGTCTGCAGACATCAGAAGGGGATCAAAGGGGAACTATAGATCTGTGTTACACATAATATAAATCTGGGTTCATATGAGTAGATCTTCCGATTCCAACCATGGCAACTGACTGTATTTTGAGCATTCATCTGTTGTAATAGGGGACCGTTACAAACCTTAGTGGGGCACAGATCAGCTTGTTTGGTGATTGGTGGGTGTGATTTTTCCATTTTGGTTGGGGGGAGGAAGCAAAAAGGGCATTGCCACAATGCATGGGAAATGTGTTGGTATTTGGGAAAAAGACAACAGACTTTTGTATAAGATTATACAATGTTTTAGTGTTTCTGGAGAGTTGGGTAAGGAGCCCATGGACCAAAGAGGACCTTGCGGTATATAGGAGACTGTGGAGGGGTGGGGTTTGGTGAGGGGCTCCTGCTTCTTTCATGTTTACATTTATGTTTTTATGTCAATAAAGAAGTCCCCATTAACACTGGCTATCCAATATCTACTCTCTTTATCATGTGTTACTACAGCCCTGTGTTTGCACAATTACAGTCACTTCCCTCCCAGCTAGACCACCCTTTAAAGTCTATTTTACCCCAAGCTCTACTTTCACATTCTTACCTCTAGTCTCAGGAGAACCAGACCCAAAGCTTAATTCCTACCCAGAACTGTCTATGATTGGTGGTCACTTGACTTCTCAGTACCAATTCAAGTCTTCCTATAAGGTATCAAGTAGGTCTATTGTAAATCCCCCCACTTGGGAGTCTTATGCAGCATTTAAGTCTGGTATTCTAGTACAAAACACACACACCAGGGCATTGCTTTAATGATGGTAAGGACTTTCTTTTAAGGGATAGCCCTTGACCTCCCTACAAGTGTCTCAACTGCTATTAATAGCATCTTGATATAGAATAAACCAGTGCACTCCACTGGCAATGCACACCATGTATTTACACCACATGTATTCATGTAAAGAGGGGACACCCTGCAGTGTATTCTGGGGTGCTTGCATTTACATATTCAGAGGGAATCCAAAAACAGAGAATCAGCTGCCCATATTGGAATCCTGGGGAGAATATTGAGACTTTCTATGCCTCCAAGTTTCATTAATAAGAGCACAAGCCAAAGTGAAAAGGTAATGATTCAATGGTACAATATTTTGTTTGTGTTTTTACTATTCTGTGCATGGAGTGCCTTTATGGGATTAGGTTTGTGATCATGAGTGATGGTGTCCCATGATACACACTCTATATATACATACGCCACCTCTCTTGCTCCTTAGGTGACTGCCAATGGCTACATGTATCTTACTGTCTCATTCCTTTCAATCAATCACTAGGATCTGTTTTTCAGGTTGATACCTCATTACTAGATGTTTATGATGGGCTCTATGAGCAAGTCCTCCGGGACCCCCTACATGTGCACAGGGAGCAACTGCAGATAATGCATGAAACGGTGAGTAGGAGCATGAGCCACTACTTGTTTAATCGTAAAATGTAGTGCACTCTGGAACAGCCAGGAGATGGTGGAGAATGAGACAGAGGTGACTGCACTTAGTGACAGTGGGACTTAGAGACAGGGACTTAGGCTTTGATGTATGAGCAGAACAGGACATTTCTAATCATGGCGTGTGATTAAATGTTTTGTGTTCAGCTCCAGTGCTGTGGAAAGTTCAGGGATGGCTTACCAAGAACTGAGGTGCATAGCTTGTGCAAGAATGCAGAAGAGAGACAGGTAAGTCCATTATCAGGGGGTACAGAAACAACATAGGCTTGGACCCATCCACAGAGCAGTCAGTTAAATTTCTACTAACCCTTCTTTTCCATAGTATATTGTCCTTTACTCTCCCAAGTTTCTATGAAGGTTTTCAGGTGCTCGGTGAAGCTTTTTACTCTAAAGTTGGCCATACATGGTGAAATCCGCTCATTTGTCAAGATCACCATATCAGCAGATCTCTGGCTGATTAGCCCACCCACACACTGGTCCAAATCAGGCTGATCCAATTATTGACCCAGGGGCCAACAATCAAATCATAGAGCAGGAGACCCATCGGACAAGGATGCCATCAATGTGGTGACATAGTCTTCACCTAATCTGATCAGTAGATATTAGTCAGACAGGCCATTCCAAGGTACTAATAATTTAACTTTAAGTATCTACTTCTTTCAGGACTGTGTGGTAGTGATTTCTAAGGTTCTTCAAACACACTGGACCTTGGTTCAAGTTGTACTTCTTGTTTCTCTTGGATTTATAGTGAGTATGAGCATTTGCCTTACAGAGGCCTGTATAGATAAGTACAATCCACAAATGACAAGTTCATAGTATCCCCCACTCTGACTGCAAATAGCTCTCTGTTTTCTTAAAACTTTATAAAGTTGCAGCTATCTTCTCAGACACGGCTACCCTGTGAGGGTTCCTTGGTATTTAGAAAGGAGAAAATTTGCAAGAGAGTCTCTTCTAGGTTTTATTAGCTGCAATTATAAATGAAGGAGAGGAGAGATAAATAGGGTAAAAAGGACAGTCTGCAGACAGTTTCCAATCAGTGCAGCATTTCCATATTATTACATGAAACAATTATTATTTTGATAGAATGAGATTCCTGTCCTGGAACACTTGCAATGTCCTGCTAGGTGTCTCCTTACGGGAAAAAGTTGGCACAGCTCTCCACTGAACTATAATTTTCAAGATTTTGCATTTGCGCTCTTACCCCCATATGTAATTTAAGGCACTGAGTTTGCTCAGGAGTGGCAACCCATGACAGTCAATAAGATTCTTGAATTTAATCAGATGACTAGTAAATGCGACCTGCTGATTGGTTGCTATGGGTTACTGCCCCATGGCAATCTTAGTGCCTTTTCTTACATAACCCCATTAACCTCTTATACCCACCTACTTTAGCACTTAAAAGCAAATTGAAGCCGCCATTATCTATTTTTTTTTAAAAGTGCCTCCGACAGAAAGGACCCCCTTCCAGAACTGCATGTAATGCTTCCGCCGAAGCCACCCCATTGCCCCAAACCTAAGATGAGAACCGTCCCAGTGGAGCTTACACTCTAAGGTCCCTAGAGTGTTTTAGCAGAGACCGGTCTATATGTTTGGGAGTGTGGAAGGAAATCTTAGTGCCTAATCCTAACAATTGTCCATGTTTGTTGCCTTTGCAGGTTCAAGGAATGTTCCTTTCCTCCTTCCTCTACTTCTCTTTCCCTAGAGGAGCAAACTGGGTTCGCAGAGGAGAATACAGCCTGAAAAATGCATTGGAACTGCGCTCAGATCTTAATCCTGATATTCCCCTTGCTCGGCTTCTTCCCCGAGCTGAATAAGAGCTAGATAGATATCCATAAACTCTTATCCCAATTACAGGAAGGACATGTCCCACAGACTCAATTTTAATGAAACAAATCAATTTTTTTTAATATTTTTCCTTTTTGTTTATAATAATAAAGCAGTACCTTGTACTTGATCCCAACTAAGATATAATTTATCCTTATAGGAGGTAAAACAATGCTATTGGGTTTTATAAATGTTTAAATCATCTTTAGTAGACTTAAGGTATGGTGATCCAAATTATGGAAAACCCCAGGTCTCATATCTGTGTGTGTGATATTCTATAGAATTCTATCGTTTGAATCCTACCTGTTCTGTTTACTCATAACTTAGGGATCAAGTTTCCTTTAATATATACATTACACAATGATATATGTATTTAGCTGAGTTTGAAACTAGGAATAGCCCTATATCTTATTTGGACTCCCCTGTTATATCTGTCATAATGCACACAAAAAAATTCTGTTTTCACTTATATAATCCCTGGGTGCAACATTTATCATGCTTACGTTGTTTTTGGTTAAAAATGTGCTCTCCCCTCATCATTCCTGTGGATAGTGCCCCCATCCATGTTGCCACATCTATAAAGTGTGCAATTGTATTTCCAGCCCTCCCATCTGTAACACATTTATATGCTTATTTAACCTGTATATTTTATATTCACATTATTATAGCTGTAAATAACGTGTTGTCATTACAGTGATGAATAGGATTATAGGGAACCTTGTGATCCACAATGCCTAATGATTGATTTTGGAGCCCAGTGACTATTACCACTTTGCTCCTTATTAGCCCTTACAGATTAATCTGTCTGATCAGGTGGGTTGCCCATCAATTGAGTCTGAGGTCTGACCAGTTCCCCCCAGTGTATTAAACTTTACTTTTCCTTTACTACAGCATTTTTGTACGGTAGCCCAGTTGTGGATCAGTGTAGTATAGTGGTTTCTCCCTGTAGTAGTGGCAAGGGGGCCTAAACCTGTAGACCAGTTAGTATGGGATCTGGGGTGAATATCTACTTGGTTTTCTAGATACACAAGAGAGTCCAATTGGAAGGTCAATATGAGCAAGTTTTGGGTTTCCCTAGATATTTGATGCCACCTTTTTGTGAGCTAAGGGAGGACATGATCAATGGTTGAGTAGCACTGAAATGATCTGGTACCCAATGGTCTAGTTCACTATTGCATGGCTATAGGTGAAGGGTTCTAAGCATTTTGGCACTGAAGCATACGGTTTAAGGTTTGTTTTACAGGAAAAAATGAAATAATTACAGAATCATTGAACATGGCATATGTTTCTGTTAGTGATGTCATAACTTGGCTCCAGCACAGGTGCAATGATGATATCACTGGGTTATGCTTCCATCTGTATCCATATTAGCATGCAGGTACCTATTGTATATAAAGGTATGGGATCTGTTATCCTGAAAGCTCCAAATTACTGAAAGGCCGTCCCCATTTAATCCAAATAATCCACATTTTTAAAAATGATTTCCTTTTTCTCTGCAATAATAAAACAGTATCTTGTACTTAATCCCAACTGAGATATAATTAATCCTAATTTGAAGCAAAACCAGCCTATTGGGTTTATTTAATGTTTAAATGATTTTCTAGTAGACTTATGGATATTCAAACAACGTAAAGATCCCTTATCTGGAAAACCCCAGGTCCTGAGCATTCTAGATAACCTGTCCCATAACTGTACTCATAAACTAGTCTTTTTAACAAGTTAACAGTTGCTATGATCAAGTGACCAATTCACTGCACGTTTGCGAAGTTTTCATAACTGTGTATAATTTTGCTGTTTCAATTACAGAAGGTCAGGCTCAATTACCTGTCAATGAAAAAATACCAACATCCAGTAAAATCTGATTTCTTATTCATCTTGAGCTATTGGATCCTTCTGTTTTTATGGTGTTGTCATAAAGTGACAGATCAAGGTTGCGCCAAGGCAGAGAGAGACCGGGAGAACAGAAGGAGCCACATATCAAGTAGTAAATGACAATAAAAGGGTAGATGCAGAATAGCATCTGTGGGAGCAATTTGGAGGAAAGAAAGTGTGGCAGGGGAAATATCTAGGGTGATAAACCAGGCAGTAAATATATAAAACTAGGTAAGTCAGACTCTATCAGGACAGGCTGGCAAAAGAGGTGCAGCAGCATGAGACTTAAACACTGGCAGACTAATATTCCTATGGATCCATAGTAGGTCTTGTCAACACCAGGTCTGGACGGGCCGTCGTGCTTCATTTATGGGCCAGGGACTCGAAGCCAAAGAGGAGTCGAAGCTAAGTCAGAAGCCGAGCTGAAGCCAAATGGGAGCTGAACCCGAGCCAAAGCAGCATGGAACCCGAATCTGAACGGGAGCTGTACCTGAGGTGAAGCCAAATGGGACCAAATGGGAAACCAAGTCAAAGCGAAAGGAGACCCCAAGCCGAATGGGACTCAAATACTGGCCAGTGTTTTTTTAACATTTATTAGGGATGCACTGATTGCAGGATTTGGTTTGGTATACGGCCAGGATTCGGCCCTTTTCAGCAGGATTCGGAGAAATCCTTGTGCCTGGTCCAACCAAAAAAACATTTTTTTTATTTTTAACTTTTATGGGGGGACCTTTAATAGGACTTTAATAGGGGACCTTGGCCACCAATGTTTTTTTTTTTTTTTTTTTTTTTTCATTTTATTGAGGGGCCCTGACAATCAATGTTTTTTTTTTAACTTGGGGCCACCAATGTTGCACATTTATATGTGGGCTGCTTTGATTTATTTTTTTTTGTCAGGGCTGCTTTTTAATCCCTGCCTATCACTAATACTGCATCTGCACTGACATCACTACACCACGATTAACTTGGTCGTCTATATATTTCTTAGTGGATGGCATTGTTAATTATACCTTGGATTTCAAAGGGACACAACCCTTCTCTGAAGCTGACGCTATAGCACCCTCTTTCTTTAGCTTTTCAAAGTACAGTAGGTTGCTCTGGGCAAGGTGGTGGAACCCATGGCCACACACTGACATTTCGGAGTGAAAATTTAAAATAAAAGGATGCCAAAGACCTGGGTTCAATGCCTGAATATAGGTCTTCCTTACTAAAGTTCCTGGACACTCCTATATTGTTTTGTTGCCTTGATCCATTAGTTCCTGACCTCCTGCCCTGACTTTGTTATTTGCTGCCTGCCCTGATCTTTTACCTGGAAAATGGCTGCAAGCTTTCTTGAAGCTGCATATAGCTCCTTGGTCCCACTCCAACCAACAAGAGCCTTTAGGCCCTGATAATAGGTGCCCTAAACTAAAACGGGTGCCCCAGAGGAGGTGTGGAGGCTTCAGGGTAGCAGCCCGATGGGCTTCACACACCCCAGTCTGACCCTGCATAATGTTTACTATAAGCATTTTTGGGTCAATATAGTATTGTTTTTCCATACCTGAGTATGGGTTAAAGCGGCATGAACCTCTATTGAGAGGAAACAATAATAATTACCCTTCTCCAATGACAATAATCCCTACCAGCCCCATGTCAGGCATCACTTTTTCATGATACATATGGAGTTTACCAGGCCGTTTTGGCTTTGCTTTCTAATATTACACATTAGCCCGACTTCAGAAAGGAAAATATAAAGGAAAATATACAGCTGCTCTTATTTGTTCATATGAGCCGCACCTTTGATCTACAATGAATGTTGCCAGAAAACATGTGACATAGATCAAACCTTGAAATATAGAACCTATAGAACTGGCAATAAGGTAGTAGGCACCCAGTGCCATAAATTCTGCCATGTGGCAGGTAAGAATTTAATACATATCATCAACAACAGCATGAGACCAAGAAGTAAGAGTCAAGTGTAAACAAAGCAGAGTATTATTGCTTTAAGAATCTGGATGAACTATAAACTAAACTGCACTGTTGTATATTCAACCTAATGATACTGGCACAGCATGGAACATGGCACATCTCACTATATTAGATAAGCGATGTTGCAATTGATTCTTATTGGATAATCCTCTTGTATCAGCAAGTGTTCTTGGGATGCTTATTAATTAGACCTGGAAAAGCAATTTAAAGGGGATCTAAACCCTTCTGTACTGCACTGCTAATCATCATTGTATTCAGCAATATCCCAGCATACTTTAACTTATTATAAAAGGTAAGGTTGTATTCTTAAAGCAATATTATAATAAAACGTTTCCCCAGCTCTCCAGGGCACGTGGTTGATTAAAAGGCAAAACAACCCTCCAATGAGAATCCCAGCTGATCTGCTTAAAATTGGCTCCATGTTCTTTGTTCCTGCAACTGGAGTCAGAAGCACAGTTTTCCCAAGTCTGTCCTTTATCCCCATGTCTGATTCCAGTGTAATATAATGAAGCCAAAATGACATAATAATCTGTGTATGTAAGATAACAACAAGATGCCTGACATAGTGTAGGGAATCAGCATTCTCACTGGTGAATTCTCTTGCATTTATAATGATGTTTTTGGACAGTAGAATCCTCATTGTTTTGCATGTATAATTAAAAGGGTCGTTCACCTTTAAGAAAAATTTTAGTATGATAATATGGAGAGTAATATATTGAGACAATTTGCAGTTGATTTATATTTTTTATTATTTTGGTTTTTGAGTTATTTAGCTTTTCAGCAGCACTCCAGTTAAAAATTTAAATCTGGTTGCTTGGATCCAAATTACCCTAGCAACCATGCATTGTTTCATATAAGAGGCTGGAATAAGAATAGAGAACCTGAATAGAAAGACGAGTAATAAAAAGTAGCAGTAACAATAAATGTGTAGCCTTACAGATCATTTGTTTTTAGATGGGGTCAGTGATCAGGGGCGCTCCACCAATGAGGCGAGCGCCCTACTGGTTGCCAGTGGCGGCAAAAATGTCGCTCCTTGAAACTAAGAGACAAATTTCTGTTTTTCAACCCAAAAATTCGGCTCTTCTAGTGCAGAGAGCGCAATTGCACTCTCTGCACTAGCGACGTAGACCGCCCCTGACCCCCTCCGGCGCTAAAAGGTGAGTGCTGCGGGGAGGGGTGGGGGCGGCAAAAGGGGGGTGCAGTGGAACAGCTTTATAGTTGGGTTTCAAATCCCTTTTAAGAAGGTTTTTTTCATATCTCAACGAATGATTCAGTGAGTTTTAATATCACCCCTGTTTTGGGGACAAAGCTATGTGTGTAACACAACTCTTGTATTCATATTTTAAGAAACCATCTACTGTCCTTTATGCATTTTTGGTTCCTTCTTTTGGTTCCCTCTTCACTGTTACATCACTGTTTCCTCTCAATCTTGTTCCTCCTGAGTCCAGTATATCGTATGCTATGTCCTAATGTTGGTCTCTTGGTCATCATGGCAACGAAAATGTTCCAAAAGCAGATATACAACTATAAACCACACTTCATGTCCTTAAATTAGAAAGCCTATTCAGCAGTCCAAGGAGCTAGAAACAAACTAAATATAGGCTGAAGATGACTGGAGTAGGCTGAGCCCCCATGATAGCCACACTTTTCATAAAATATAAATCTATGTTGAATTGATACTAAGAGCAATAGCCAGAAACTGTACCACAGGTCTGGTACATGCTTTGGATTCCACCCATAAACAATAGTGATGGTTGAATAAATTCGGCAGGCATGGATTCATGGCAAAAAATCCACCGTGGCAAAAAAAAAATGGTTGGGCGTCAGAATTGTCGCATGCATAAAATTGTTGCGTTTCAAAATTATTCGGACGGCAATTGACTTTAATGCATTAGGACAAAATAGTCTCGTGTATAAAAACTGTCGCTTGCGTCAAAATTGCCAAAATTATTTTGACGCCCATTGACTTCAAAACGTTTCGTGAAATTTGCATTAAATTTGCAGATTTTTCGGGGAAGTGAAATTCCACAGATTCACCCATCACTAATAAACAGAAGTAGAGACCCAGGGGCCCAGGAGATACAGGGGCCCCATAAGGCCATAATTCAATAAATATTGGGAAAACAAGTCAACCTCTAGACATTTTGGGGGCCTGAAAAATAATTTGCCACTGAATAGAAATAGAGAGGTAGAGAGAAGGACAGATTTACTAAAGGGCGAAGTGGCTGTTTTGAGCAAATATTTGCCAAAACGAGAATTCGCAGGGACATAGCCTTTTTGATAAATACACCTACTCGCTGCGATTTAACATTAACAAAGTTGCGCAAAGTGTGGCGGAGCCTTTCGAGGCAAAGATTTGCCCTTTAGTAATTTTGCCTAGAAGTGTAGAGCAGTGCAGATAACCGAAGAGAATGATCTGGTCAGCAATGCTTGGGTTAAAATGGCTATAAAGTCATGGTTAATTAAAGGTGACTCTTTTTTTCATCTGAATATTCTTGGGGGGGGGTTGTTTTTCTTTGTTGCACAGAAGCAGGGCCACCGGTATGATCTTTTCCATGACAGTCAGTTATATCCTTGAACCCTATCGTATTGTGGTTATTTGAGGTGAAATAGACTAAATGAAGGAAAGGAAACAGTTAAGTTATGTAACTTCCATTCGTGCAGGAATTTTCTTGGCAAAGGAAGAATAATGAAACCCAACTGCAGAGAGGCTACTGGCTGGAATATAAACAGGATTTCTTATTATAAACAATGGAAGAAACCCCAGGCCTTCTTTGTTTCCATTAGTCCCTAATGCAGTTGCCTGAAAACAGCGGAATCACTAAGGGAAAATGTATATTACAGATATTTTGTGGTTATAGGCGGGGCCCACGTTTGGCGCAACCTAATCTATAGAGAGTTTAGAGAGTGGAAAATCATTAGTGAATGACTTGCATCCCAGGGCTCTAGTGGATTAGTGTAAAGAAAGGGGTGGGCACAGGCCCGGACTGGCAATCTGTGGGTTCTGGCAAATGCCAGAGGGGCTGCTGTATGGTTCCATAGAAAGTCACCATATAGTGGGCTGGTAGGGGGCTGTTTGGGCCTCTGTACTTGGAATGGCAGGGCCTATTTTGACTCCCAGTCCGGGCCTGGGTGGGCACGGAACTTGAGGCAAACCTATACAATTACATGTATAAACCACTTTTCAGGGATTCTGGTCCATTGATCAGTGATAGTAGGCTGCTGCCTCATTGCATAACCATCTAACTCCAGTTCTCCAGTGACGTAATGATCCAATTCCAGTTTCCCTATATCCCAGTCATGGTCATTTCTCTGCTGTTCCAATGGAATGAAGAATAAAGTCTAATTATAGACTTTATCATATAGATCTTTATCCTTCCGGCAACTCTGGGTTAACTGAGGGACTGCTGGGCGAATCCTTCCAACCCAACACTAAATTTGAAGGGAAAATATACCATCCTTTTTGACATGAGCGCATTCAGTTGGGTTTATTTAAATACAATATGAACTTCCCAAAGTAAATACACAGACATAACTAATTCTTCAGATTAAAGGGAAACCACATTAATATGTCAGGGCTTACAGAGACCACATCCTCTCCCCCTTTAGGCTCACAGTCAGGCCCATACTGGCAATCTGTGGGTTCTGGCAAATGCCAGAGGGGCTGCTATAAGTTGCCATAGAAAGTCAGTATTAAGTGGGTTAGTGGGGGCTGATTGGGTCTCTGTGTGGGCTGATTGGGCCTCTGTGTACCTGAAATGACAAGGCCTATTTTAATTCTCAGTCCGGACCTGTTTACAGTGTCAGGCATTGGGCAACCCCTGCCTCAACTTGTTCCTTTGTGAAGAAATGGATTCTGGGACTTGAATTCTCTCTGCTTTCCAAAGAATCTGAGCACTTCTCACAAGGGAAAGCACCGGAACTTTAAGTAGAGTTGCTATCTGGTTGATATTTCACCAGCCATGGTAAGGGCCAGTATTACAAACTTACTAGCAATGCACTTACCAGTTACAGTAATTTGTATTAGTTAGTCTTCCCATGCTGACACACCTCTGGTCCACCAATCCCTTCTCCCAACTCCCCCTCTGTCCCACAGACACCTGTTTACTCCTCAAATCCCCTCCCAATTCGACCCTTCGCATTATGACTCTACCCCTTCATGTCACTGCCCCACCCCTTACCTCACGACCCTGTCCCCTCACAACCCGCCCTAGCCAGTATTATTTCTTCCAAAAAGTGGCAACCCTTATTTCAAGTCCCAAAAAAACCATTGCTACGCCAAAAAATTTGTGAAACAACAAAACCTTGTGAAATGCATTGAAGTCAATGGGCGTCAAAATTATTTCGACGCAGGTCAATTCTGACGCCCGCAACAATTTTTAAATGCGGGCCTATTTTGTCCAAATGCATTAAAGTCAATGGGTGTCCAATAATTTTTATGCACGCGACTATTCTGACGCGCGCCCCAATTTTTTTTTGATGCAGCCGATTTTACCACAGTTTCACGAATTTATTCGCTGGAGGCAAAACTCGAGAATTCGCACCCGGTGAATTTATTCGCCCATAACTACTGCTTTGTTTATTTGACTCTCCCTTTCATTGTTTTGTCTAAGCCATTTGCAGAACTATCTTAAACTCGTCCAACTCTGTGTACCAGGGCTGGAACTAGGGGTAGACAGTAGTGATGTGAGGGTCGAAAAATTTCAACCTGCACCTGACCTTAACCCGTCCCATTGAGCCTGCGCCCGACCCAGTCCACCAGTCTGCTTCCATTTATATATCCTCTCTCGACTCACCCCTGTCTCTGACATCATGGAGAGGCGGCATATATAAATAGGTGCCACTGGAAGCAGAAGCAGCCGAACAGTGTCGGTCTGGGATGCCAGGGGCCCACCAGAAAACCTTAGGCTGAGGGGCCACTTTCCAAACTATTGTTCCTCCTCTTCTCACTCAACCTCTTTATTCTCCTAGTCTCTTTTCTCTGCATACTATTCTCTATTCTTCCATTATTAAGCCTATTTTTTCCCATAAAGAAATAGGGAATGACCATGAAAATGGCCAAATGGTTAAATGCAAAAGAGGCCCACTGACCCCTGGGCCCACCAGGAATTTTCCATCCTGGTATCCCGGTGGGCCAGTCCGACACTTCACTATTAGGCAGAAAAGGCACAGCCCAGGGTTCCATGGGTCGGGGGGGGGGGCGAGAGCCACTTACCACTTCTGTTTGTCTCTCCATAGTCTAGTCCAGGCCCTCATCCCGCCACCATCCCTGCTTGTCACTTAGATCAAAGTGACAGACTGGGTTACCTAGGATGCCCAGTCAGCTCGGACCAGCACTCGTGTGTACCACCACATTTCATACTCAACCATGCATCCTGCAGTTGGACTTCATACCAGTGACAACATTGCATGACCATCCATTCTCAGAAGTGAATATTACAAGAGGGTGGACCAGCCAGGTTCTGACCTAGCTCCAGAGAGAATTGGGCTAGATTCCTTGTCTCATACCGACCCTGCAGCCAAATCATAAATCCATTTTCCTCCAGCTCTAGTGCTTATTTAAAGCATTTTTCCAGGCAGTGTAGAAACTGCCAAAACTGTGTGTGCTTCACTTTTAGTCTAAGTGCCTTGAAAGACAGCTGCAGGCAGATGCTGCCAGGGCTCTTAATATCTTAGAATGCATAAAGAGAGCAACAGATCCGAAGAAAGGAGATGTAATTTACCCTGTACGTAAAACACAGAGAAATCTACAATACAGGGTACCATCCAATAAAAGATGGGCCTGGAACATGAGTGGGGCCCAATGCAAGGCCTTATAGTTGTAGCCTTGTATTTTCTAAATCCTTTCTTCAACCTAGCCAATGTTTCTGCCATCACAGCTGCTTCAGGGAGAGAATTTCCCATCTTCCGTATAAAAGATACTTCTGGTTTCAATCCAGCTTTTTTGATGATAGTATGCTGTTTAATACAAATCAGTGTATGCTGGTAATGAGTATGTAGGGCTGAAATCCAATGCTAATCTTTTGTACACTAATGAGAGTGCTGCTTTTTATAATGATCTGGCATAATTCTCAAACGCACAAGATGTAGAGTCTGTAATATCCATCTCTGGGAGTGATGCTGGGTATAACTCAATCATGAGCAGACCCATAGGCAGAGAGAGCCCTGGACACCAATACTGCTTGGTCTAGCTCTGGATATTTGTTGTTTTAAACAGGGACCCTGCACATGTGCTTTAGCTCATTTTATTAGGAACTGCCATACTGCCCAAGTCATGAACTATGCAGGCCTGGATTTGTGGAAAGGCCACCTAGGCCCGGGCCTAGGGCGGCAGGATTTTAGGGGGGCGGCATGCTGCCCAACCACACCCACATTGGTTCAAAAACACTGGGGATGCGTTGGAGATACAATGATTTTTTAAATTTCCCCATTGATGATGAAAATTTGCACGAATAAAGGGGAGAGGACAGGGGCGACGAACGGCAGTGGGCCTAGGGGCGCCCTCTATGTAAATCCGGCCCTGGAACTATGAAGTCCAAATATGTTAGTGAAACAGTGTCATCTCGTGTTGAGAATATCTTCACTGAACAGAAATTTCATTTTCCATTGATAATATTCATTGTGCTTTGGAGTTGGCAGTACCAGCCTAGGGCCTATTAAACCTGTTGTGGCCATGGGGGCCTCACACAGTGGCATATGTCCCAAGCGCTGGCTGCCCCCCCCCAAGCTCTGGCTGCCCCCTCTCCCCCCCCCCCCCGAGTGCTTATCACAGTCTTGGCGCTCAAAAATCTCCTCTACCACTCGTACATATGAAATTCCCCTTTTATGTGCCTCTTGTCCAATGTAAACAACCCCCGTGGGACAGCTGGATCCTCCGTTCCCTGTATGAATTATTATTATGATGTTTATTGTTATTTTTAAAGTGCCATTGCTCCTTGCAACACTCTACAGAGTAAAGGGATACAAATACAAGATATATCAGTTTACTGCCTTGCAATTGTTGTTGAACTATAACTTCCAGAACCCAAAGCCTTTTCATTTATTGCTGTGCCTCCTGGAGAGCATCTGACAAGAAAGCACGTCCTTCCCCCATCTACATGCTCCCCTTTCTGTGCCTCTTTCTCTTTCTTCTCTGGATTAATTCATTTCTTTTTGTTTCTTGCATTTCAGTTATTCTTTGGGCTGTAACATTTTTCCTCCACCCCACCCTACTCAGATCTTCTGGCTTGGCCTCCCACCTTCCTTAAATTCTCCATTTGTTGCGCCTTGGACTTGATAAATCACTTCTCTCCGTCCTTCTCCTCTCTTCCTTTCCCCTGCCCCCCCCCACACATTTCCCATGCATTCCCACCCCTCCTTCTTTCTCTCACTCACTCTCTAAATTCTCTCTCTCTCGTTAGAATGCATTTTCATTTTCCTGAGTGACTTCCACCCCATCCTCTCTCCATTACACATGATCTCACATCTCTCTCCTTCTCCTCTCCTTGCCAGCTGAGGATGATGTAGTGTTCTTCAGTTTAAAGAACTGCTAATGAATTATGACGGAATGGTGCAGGGAGATGCACTGGTGCCAAAGAGCTTATACTCTGATTTGATGCAGAATGGCAATTCAGGGGGGCATTGTGCATAATGTTTCTGTTTTCCATATGTATCTGTCAAATGCAAATATTTAGAGACCAAAATTAAATTGACTAGGAAAAATCAACAAAGTAGCAGATGTTTGTGAGCTAAACTCTGATCATTTGGCCAACAGTTGGGCACATGGGGGGCATTTGCACAGCCAACTTGAGAAGACCATATTCACAAACTAATGTTGTCATTTTCAACCTTCCTTATCAATATCTGACCAAGCCCTGACCAGATATCAATCAGGGGGTGGGAGGGAGACACACCCTTTGGCTCCAAGAAGCTCTTGACCCAAGATTGGCTGAATCTCTCTTATTAACTTCCCTAGCAGAGCTCACAAAGGGGTTACAGCAAATGCTATTTCCACCCATAATAACTATTCCTGCATGCTGCTTGTGTCTCAACCCCCTCCCCTGAGAGCTCAGAGCCCACTAACAACTTTGTGGTTTCTGTGCAGGATCGAGGTGAGGCATGAACAGGATTTATAAACAGTGAGTACTGAATAGGAGAGTTTCTGGTCATACTCTGGCAGATTTAAAGGGATTCTATCATTATTTTCATGGTGTCGTTTTTATTTCTAAATTACACTGTTGACACTGCAAATAATTAACTCTACAATATAAAATGTAATTCCTGACCCAGCAAGTTTTTCTTTTTATTTTTGAAAGTGCTAACAGGTTATGTTTTACTGGCCTCCTGCTCCTCCTTAAAAGCCCCTTCCTGGCTTACCTGCCCCCTGGCTCCGCCCTTCAGCCCGCCCCCTTTTTTCCCGCCGAAAAGGGGGCCCTATTGTTGTAACTCCCTGTGAGAGGGAGTGGGGGCTGACAGGGCCGATACTCACAATACACATCTAGCGGGGGAGGGGGCCCAGCCTAAACTCACCTCGACCCTAGGTGGGCCTCGTTCCTCCGAACCAGCAAGTTTTTCTTTTTATTTTTAAAAGTGCTAGCCGAAATGTCAGCTATTATTTGCTAAATAAAACTCATCTATATTCCTAATCAGACCTGTGAGTGCTCGCCTACTTTTTCTGAATAACCTCTATTCAGATCTTTCACTAAATATTTATACAGTTGCACAGTGAATATAGCCTCTCAAACAGTGTATATTTGCCCTTTAACACTGCTTCCAGGCATTTATCACTTACAAGCTGACTCCATCCCTCTGACAGGAAGTCACAGGAGGAAAGGGAAATCACTTCCCATAAATTAAATGTCTAATTTAAAACAGATGGCCACACCCCATGGCTCTGGGTTTTAGACTGGAAAGAAGGGAACCACCATGAGAAGCAGAAGTTAATCTTGAAAGATCATAAAAGATACAAAAGTGAAAAAAAGTCTTTTAATTTAGTTAAAGGAGAAGTCAAGGTATATTACCATATTTTGTGAGTAGTTGCTTCTGAAATACTAGACTAGAGAGACGTCCGACGCAAGGATACCTCTTATCCACCACCACCTACCTCCCCCAGAGCTTGAGTTTTTCTAACCTGCTCACTCTCCCCTCTATTATGTGCAGAAGGAACCAAAGGAGAAGGTCCAGCCTTGGACAGTCCCACTAATGGACCTGTACACTTGGCCACTCTCTGACGATGGCCATAATAAGTGTGTCCATTAGGCATTTTGACCTATAACACTTTAGGAGGGTTATGGGAAGTGATTACTATGTTTGTGGCCAAGCTGCCTGAGAGGACTGCAGCTTAGACAATTCTAAAACTGCTAGCCGAGCCAACATACCTAGAAGCCAAAATTAGCATATCCATTAAAGCAAGTAAATATACTATATTACACTGGAAATGTGAAATTTCTGGTGTTTTCTGCAACACAAATGTATGCATTAAAAGTCAAGCATGAATTAAACAGTAGCATGAGGAAAGAATTAAATGATTAATTGTATGGCTTGCTGTGTAGAAAATATACATATATGATTAAGGGAGTTGTTCCCGAAACATGTTTTCCTATGGGCAGTTTGATGCAATAAATTTGTATCCCTATTCCCTCCCCTTTTTTTGTGCGAATTTTCATCATCTGAACTAATGTGGGTGTCGTTAGGCAGCATGCCACCCCTTTAAAATCCTGCCGCCCTAGGCCCGGCCTAGGTGGCCTTTATAACAAATCCGGTCCTGAGTGGCGTCCATTTGCTCTTTTTTTAAATATAGATTTAGGCTTAGGCTTGTGAAGGAAAATAAATGTTGAATGCTGCGTCTGTGAGCAGAGAAAGCCATATATTTCATATTCCGTCACTCCAGAGAAGAAAGTCATATTTCACTGGAACACAGAGGCATGGCAGAGATCCAGCATCTTAGGCAATTTATTTGGCAGCTCCTTGCCTGACCCAGATAAATGAGGAAGACCACAATGTCCTGTGGGCATATGCGGTGAAACTTTAAAAGGCACTGTCCAAGTTGGTGGTTTATTCTGCCAGCACTCCACTTGTAGGTGCCACCTGTGGGGACCACCTATCCCGATCTATACTAAGTCTCCTGCTTCCCTTAATTTATACCCAAATTAATCAACTTAAATGCTAATGGCTGCGAGCATTACAGATATTACTCTGCCTTTATATTCTGGACATTGTTTTAAATGGATGAAATAAATACTCTGCCTTTATATTCTGGACATTGTTTTTAATGGATGAAATAAATATTGAATTTTAAACGCTCAACTCCAAGTGGTGCTCTGTTCTACTCATACTTATACTTGATTGGATGCCTACCGGAGCAGCTTTACGCGTGTAGCCATTTGGATTCGATCAATATGGTGCTCCCTGGTGTTTTCCTTTGGTCAATAAAACCTTGTTAAGTCTCCTGGTTTTAGACATTTTGCAGTTCGCTTTTGGCAGAACTTTGTCTGTGATTGGGGTGTGGTCAGGGGTGTAGTGATTGGAGTGTGGCCAAATACCCCTTTAAAAAATGCTCCGAAAGGCTGTATGCGGTAAAGCATTGTCTGCTATTCTGTATTGTATGCTTCTGGCCATACACAGGGTGATCCACTCGTTTGGAGATGTCGCCAATTGAAGTGGGTGATATTGGGCTGATCCAATCGTGAGCCATAGGGGCCAACGATCGGATCAGAATGGAGGCCAAACGGGCGGTCGAATTGCGGGGCCGCATAAACGGAACGATGTGGCCGCGATCCGACTGGACTTTTTTACCCTGCCCGACCGGCATCTGGCTGACTTTCGGGCAGATATCTTTTGGGGACGCCTGTCGGATGGCCTCACACACTGGGCAAAAAGCTGGCGGCAGCTGTCGGCAGCTTTTATCAGCCTGTGTATGGGGGCCTTTAGGCCCCTGGGCCAACAATCAAAGCCAACTCAACTCTCTCTCTCTTTGGAATGGGCATCTTGGCAGCTAAAACTGACCCATGTATGGGCTTCTTTAGTCACATTCTGAGAAGTAACCAGATGTAATAAAAAGAAATGGCAAAAAGAGGGATTCCACCAAATCCTATTTTATCTAAAACTTAATTAAAAATGATCAGGTCTGGTCAATACAGAATAACACAATGTACAGACCGTGTTTTTTTTAAAAAATCTGTATTCATCATCTGCTGACCAAGGGGAGAACCCACTTCTACAGGATCATTTATTCAAAAGCTTGGCCAACCCAGCAAGTTCTCATCATAGTTTGACCTTTTCACAACTGTTTCATTGCAAAGTATGGGAGATACTTACTTTGGGATTGACTGAGTAAGGAGTATGGCTTCCAGTCATATCAATAAAGAAAAAGTCCACAGGAGACCCTTGATGGCTGGTATACTCATTGGATCCCATTAACACTGGAAATTATGGGAGCCCTTCCCTTGACATTGTTGACCAGATGTCCATATGAGTCCTGTGAATAGTAGCCTGAAGTTTGGTCTGATGTTGATTATTACATGGAGAAAATTTTACCATCGAAAGACCAAGTATATCTACATATGGCCAACTTTATATGTGTGAGATGTGTAGAATGATCTACTATATCCATATATTTTTCTAAATTACCGAAACAAAGGCAGAGCAAAATTCTCTTGAATTTAAAGGGGTGGTTCACCTTTAACTTGACTTTTAGTATGTCATAGAATGGTCAATTCAAAGC
Organism: Xenopus laevis; assembly: GCF_017654675.1. Classification (NCBI taxonomy): domain Eukaryota; kingdom Metazoa; phylum Chordata; class Amphibia; order Anura; family Pipidae; genus Xenopus; species Xenopus laevis. Next base: position 16,187,029 of record NC_054377.1, on the reverse strand, counting down.
ATCTTTTCCATTGGTCTTCCTTATTTATTTTTTATAAATAAAAAATATTGCTTTCTTCTTCTGACTCTTTTCAGCTTTCAAATGGGGGGTTCACTGATACCACCTAAAACAAATGTTCTGTAAGGCTACAAATGTATTGTATTGCTAATTTGTATAACTCATATTTCAATTCAGGTCCTCTCCTGTTCGTATTCCAGTCTCTTATTCAACTCAAGCAGCAGCAATGGACACAGTGCTGAACACACAGGGCAAAATTAATTGATTGGTTCACAAATTCATTGTTAATCACAGGCTTATAGGGGCTCATGAATTGGAGCAGTTGGGTCACTCTGTGAGCCTAAGGGGGGGGGGGTTGGCTGCAGCACAGACGAGACTCAAGTGCAAAAGTCAATGTTAGTGCTCCTCTTATATGTACTTGCACCCTGGGAATGCTGCACTTTGGAGAGAAGATTGTCCGGAGATGTAGATGGGCCCTGACATTTTCTCTTTGCGGCCAGTGCCTCTTGCATCTGAATGACTTTAGGGGTAGAGTAGGATGGGGGACACCTATGTGCTGCCCCCCACCAGCCGCTCTTAGATAGGGCATTGACCTAACGCAGATATTAACCTATTCAAGGGTCTACCACAGGTCTTTATTCTCTGAGCCCTGCAACAAATTGCAAAAAGCAGAACACAGTGTGCAAAGTGCAAATAAAATGGTTATTTGCTGCCTTTTTTGGACATTGTGTTTTGTTATGTAAATTACCCCTACAATCTGGATAAATAGTGGCCCCTGCCTCCTGCTGTGCATTTGAATGGGAGACTCTTGACTATACCAGTACTAACCAGGTCTGGACTGAGAATTAAAATAGGCCCTGGCATTTCAGGTACACAGAGGCCCAAACCACCCCCACATAGAGGCCCAAACAGCCCACATAGAGGCCCAAACAGCCCCCACCAGCCCACTAAATACTGACTTTCTATGGCACCTTATAGCAGCCCCTCTGGCATTTGCCAGAACCCACAGATTGCCAGTCTGTGCCTGGTACTAACCCTTTTCGGCCAAACTTGCTATAGTGCTAGCGCTCGTGTGCTTCTTCCCCCCGTGAAATACACTCACCATCAGCCTTAAGGTGGCCATAGACGTAACAATTACGATCTTTCTTGGAAAAGATCTTTCCAAGAAAGGTCGTTCGTTTCAATACACACGTGTAGAGCTGAATCGTCAGATATACAGGTAGATATACGGGAAGAAACAATAGAACTCTACCTGTATCTGACGATTCAGCACTAACAATGGCTGATGTTTGGGTCCCTTCAAAGGCACCGGATCAAAAATTTCCGTCCAGCCCGATGGACGAGCCGACCGATATCCAAGTCTTCTGCCCATGTCGGCTTTTTTCCACCATACACGCAACGGATATCGGACGAAAAATTTTTCGTACGATATTATCTGTGCGTCTATGGCCACCTTTATGGGCACCAGAACCTCAGAAATGGTGGTTTGGTCCATTCAGCTTAAGCCTAAAGCTGGGTGAATGCAATGCTCTATTTCCCAATACCTCAGTGATCTCCCTATCAGATATCTCTCTGTAACGTTGCTCACATCCTTGATGAAATACAAGCATTTCAGATATTTCCTCTGGTGCCTATTTTTAAGCGCGTCCAGGTCACAGTTACTGAAAAGTTATTTCTCACTATATTCTGCCTGCAGACACAGACGCTTTTATTTGTTTCAATTCTTCATTGTACAGTCAAGAAACGGAAACAGGCGCATCTACGCCACGGCCAGTATAATGAATCCTCATGGCCCCTTGCCAGCAAGCCAAACGGACAAATGGAAAAATAATGAAAAATACTGGAAAAATAGAATTAGGCATTTATTAAATTCAGCGGCACGACGTGTTTTGATTTAGTGTTATCCCATACTGCTCTACATCTCCCAGCATGCTCTGACAGCTGATGTTAGACAGCAATTTTAGTGTATATTATAGCTTGTGCTGCTTTATGCCATTATCGGCACTCCCAAGCTACTGAGAGTTATGCAAATATTTTATACCACAGCGACATACGCTTCATTGTAATCCTAATCTTAATGATGAATCTTGCAAGATAGACGTTAACAGGTTGTGTTGAAACTATAGAAATTGGAGAATATTATTGGATAATTGTTGTTTCTGCTATTGACTGAGAAATCAGTTAGGCACTCCCTGTGAAAAAAAATTGCTTGCTGTTGCCCCAAGTCAGTGCTCCTCTTTGGTGAAGGTCCAGCCTGGGGTACCTTCTATGGGTGCACCATGCCCCCAACTTTCCTTTTAGCGTTGCCTCGCTGGTCAGAGTCAGGATGACAAACTGTGCCTCCATCAAGTCATGACTGACCCTAAACAAACCTGGCCCACCAATCTATATACCCAGAGTCGGAATGGGCCAGCAGGAAACACTGAAAAAACCCAGTGGGTGGTGATGGGCGAATAAATTCGCCAGACACTTATTTGCGGCAAATTTCTGTGTTTCGCCAAAGAAGAATTAATTAGGCAAATCGACGGCGAAAAATCAGCCGCATCAAAAAATAAGGTTATTTAGTAAGGGCAGCAGTGGCCCCATCAAGGTGGAAAGTGGAATTAGTTTCCTACGGAGTTGTAGGGTTGCCACCTTTTATAAAAAAATTTACCGGCTGCTGGGGGGCGGGGCCTCAAAGGGACGGGATGTGACGTCAAAAGTGGCGGGCCACACCACGGACGATAGAAGAGGCAAAAGAAAAGGTAAGTTGCAGGGGATTGGGGGCAGGCCGAGGGCTCCTTTTGATCGTATTAAATTTAATGGAAGTATTTTACCGGCTAGGCCGGTAGGCCGGTAAAATACCGGCCGGGTCGCAACCCTAGGCACTCCGTAAGTAAGGGAACCAGTGCTAGTTTAGGACAAGGTAGGAAGGACAACTGGGTTTCTGGACAGGACTTGGATGGAAAAAATGTCCTAACCTGGAAGAGTGGAGGGGTATCAACCAGAAGGTAATGTCAATGAACCATTATCTTTAGGCACACATAAAAAAAATCACCCCTTTAAAGGAAAACTATACCCTCAAGTGAATAAAAACCAGATAATTTATATCATATTAAGTGGCATATTAAAAAATTTTACCAAACTGGAATATATATATATATATTTAAGTCAATCTTGCCCTTTTACATTTCTTGCCTTGAACCACCATTTTGTGATGGTATGTGTGCTGCCTCAGAGATCACCTGACCAGAAATACTGCCGCTCTAACTGTTATGTTTTGGTAGCTGAGGACGAGTAGAGTATAAGAGTGCTTTATTAGCAGGCTCATGCAGCCTTTACACAACAGTAACTTCAGCTCTAACACCACAAGCTGTATAGAAAGTATGCACAGTATAAGTCTTGAGCACAGTGACATCTACAGGCCATTTGTATAAACACCACACTAACTGTAACAGGAAGAAGTGTGGAAGCAAAAGACACAACTCTGTCTGTTAATTGGCTCATGTGACCTAAGAAGTATAGTTTGTGTGGTTTGTTTGTGTGCACTGTGAATCGTACAATCCCAGGGGGCGGCCCTTGTTTTTTAAAATGGCAGTTTTCTATTTATGATTACCCAATGGCACATACTACTAGAAAAGTATATTATTATGAAAATGGTTTGTTTACATGAAAGGGATACTGTCATTTTTTTTATCAGTTAATAGTGCTGCTCCAGCAGAATTCTGCACTGAAATCCATTTCTCAAAAGAACAAACAGATTTTTTTATATTCAGTTTTGAAATCTGGGGCTAGACATATTGTCAATTTCCCAGCTGCCCAAGTCATGTGACTTGTGCTCTGATAAACTTCAGTCACTCTTTACTGCTGTACTGCAAGTAGGAGTGATATAACCCCCCTCCCTTTCCCCCCCCCCAGCAGCCAAACAAAAGAACAATGGGAAGGTAACCAGATAACAGCTCCCTAACACAAGATAACAGCTGCCTGGTAGATCTAAGAACAACACTCAATAGTAAAAACCCATGTCCCACTGAGACACATTCAGTTACATTGAGAAGGAAAAACAGCAGCCTGCCAGAAAGCATTTCTCTCCTAAAGTGCAGGCACAAGTCACATGACCAGGGGCAGCTGGGAAATTGACAATATGTCTAGCCCCATGTCAGATTTAAAATTGAAACCCCCCTCCGCCACTTGACCCCAATTGCAACCTAAGGACCCCCATCCCAGCCGCAATACCCCTCCATCCCTACCCTCATGCGTGTGTATCTTATCTTATTGCAGCCGCACTCAGAGCCAGGGTGAAGGTAAGAATGCCGGGGTCCAGGGTGTGGAGTAGATCTGGGACTTTGGGGCCCACCAGGTTTTTCCCGGTGACCCACTGGCCCAGTCCAACTCTGCCTTTAAGGGGTGGTTTAAGGGGTGTTTAAGGGAGTTGGGCAGAGACAAATACATTGTTCACCACCCCTCAATTTAAAGGGAAATGTTGTTGTGTGCCTGAAGGAAATGGCAGTAGTTTACAGCTATAGAGGTATGTGCCTGGCCCATCTGGCAGGAAATGTTCCAGAGACAAGAAACCTAAAATAAAAATCAGCCATGCGACTTATTCTGATGTGTTCCACACATTTCCCCCAGCTCTAACACACACCCCTCACACTTTTATTTTAGCCTCACCAACCCAAGTCCCTAACACACATGCTACTGTTACCCCCACCCTGCCCTTTATAGTTTCCCCTTCGAATTTCCCAACTGCAGTTTCCATCTGTTTTGGATTTAACCCTTTATGGAAGCACAGAGGCCCTTTTCTCCCCGAACGAATCTTTGAACATACGGGAGCACCACTCTCCCACTTCTACACATGGGGTTATGGGAATATTGATCACATAGGCCTCTGGCTGTCAGAGGATGCTGGGAGATGTAGTAATACGGCTCAAGGGTAGATTAGGCGGTTCTTCATCAAAGCAATAAGAACCACCCCTCACTGAATTTTTAAAAAGTAGTGTTTAGGGGTTGTTCGCCTTACAATTAATTTAGAATGATGTAGCCATCAGAACTGTTAATGTTTAATTAATTCTTAATTTCTTTGAGATATTAAAGGGGTGGTTCACCTTTATGTCAATTTTCAGTGGGCAGTTCTAAGCAAACTGTCAGTTGGTCTTCATTATTTATTGTTTAGTTTTTTATTTGCATTTTTCTTTCTTTCAATTGTCTGAAAAACAAATGCTCTGTAAAAAATTTACTGTAGGGACCTATAGGCTCTATTAGGCTCCTATAGAGTTAATCCCCTACCTTTTTCTTAAGTTCTCTTTTCCTTTGTTATTGGGCCTAGCCTTTCTAACTGGTAAAGTGTAACAACCACACCTATTGGACAAAGAGTGTAATGACACTCCCCTGCCACACTGCTATATAGTGTTGTGTAGGGAGTGGCCTCTTCCTCTTTGGCTCCTGGTGTCTGTGCTGCTAGGTGTTTCCCATTGAGCCTGGGATCACCAAGGCCCCAGTAAAGCCATTTACCCCAAAGGGACCTGTACCTTTGGTGCTGAAGTCGGGAACCAGGAAATCCCGTGAATGAGGATTAGCTATCATTAGGGCAGATCTGTAATAGTCTCTCTAGGAGAGAGAGATAGCCAGATTAAGGTAGCATGAGCAGTTCTGTGCTCCAACAAGGAGAATAGCAGGGAGTAGCCTCCCAAAGGCTTTTAAGGTGCCTTTAGTGTAGGGAACTCAGTGATAGGGAATTCAGTTAGCAGAGCACTGCCTGACCCCTACTTGATCGATCCTGTTTCACTTTGGTCGCTGGTCTTTGGGAGTGAGATATTCTTCCTGCTGTTTGACTTGAGGAGTGACATCTGTACATGCTGCATCATCATCAATGCTATCCTTTCTCCTCTGTGATGTGCTAACTCCTACTACAACTCCTGCGTGAGTAAACCTGTGGTCAATTGCCTTTGCATATCCTTTTGGGCTAAATAAACCATTTCACTTGTTTCCACTATCTAAGAACCTCCTGGCGTCCATTAATCTATCTTTCACACTAATTAGCCTGTGGGTTGTAGTTTTACACCATCTTAAAGGGGAAGCTTCCATTTAGCGAAGGCTCCGCCCTGAGTGTAGTTTCACAGTGTAACCCATGCTCATACACTAGCTGGACACCCTTAACCCCTAATTGGCGGGATAGGCCAAGAAAGCGTTACATTACAAATAACTGATATTGCTACTAGGGATGCACCGAATCCACCTTTTTGGATTCGGCAGAACCCCCGAATCCTTTGTAAAAGATTTGGCCGAATACCGAACCGAATCCGAACCCTAATTTGCATATGGAAGGGGAAAACATTTTTTTACTTCCTTGTTTTGTGTAAAAAAAACATGTGATTTCCCTCTCTGACCCTAATTTACATATGCAAATTAGGATTTGGATTCGGTTCAGCCGGGCAGAAGGATTCGGACAAATCCGAATCCTGCTGAAAAAGGCCAAATCTTGGCCGAATCCCTAATTGCTTCTTTTATTCATCTTTCTATTCAGGCCCTCTCCAGTTCATATTCCAGTGTTATTCAAATCAATAGAAGGTTGCTAGGGTAATTTAGACCCTAGCAACAGATTGCTGAAACGGCAAACTGGAGGACTTCTGAATAAAAAAAAGCTAACTCAAAAACCACAAATAAATGAAGACCAATCACAATATTGTGTCAGAATATCACTCTCTACAATCATGCTGAAAGTTAACTCAAAGGTTAACAACCCCTTTTACATTTATAGTTGTGCAACTCTTATGTGCTCTGGTTGCTAGGGCCTAATTACTTTAGCAACCAGGCAGCAGTCTGAAATGTAGATGGGAAGGTCCTAAGAAAGATAGGCAATTATAGATAGAAATACAACTCAACCCTCACAGTCAGTTTGTTGTTTGCTGGGGTCGCTGACCCCCCCCCAAATAACCAGATAGCAGGTTTAGCTGCAGGCTATAAATAGGCAGAATAGATTATAAACCTTTATTACCCTTCCCATTCTATTCAGAGATGTATTGCTGTACCGCATTCAGTTTCCAGTATAAAAAAGTAGTTGTGTCCCACTCAGGTTTGCCAGGTCTAATTTTCAAACCAGCCAAAGTCAGCTACAAAACCAGCCCAAAACTACCGTAGCTAATAGGCACGTCAAAAGTAGCCCAAAAATAGCACAATATGTGCAGTGAAAAAAAAGTCTTAAAAATAAAAGGCCAGTAAAAATGATGGTTGATCACAATGTTATTAATAGGGGAAAAAAGGATAAATATATAAGAAGGCCGGTATTTTTTTCAAAAAAAGGTGGCAACCCTATGTTCAGAGCCCAAAATCTGGTAACTGTATTCTACCCAAGTCAGTCCCATTGCATGCTGGGTATTGTAGTCTTAGCAGTCGGCAAATTGTTAAACAAAAACTACATTACCCAACATGCACTGAGAGACGCAGGCTTGGCACATTAGGGCTAGAAAAAAAATTTCCAAAGTAAAAACCAGCCAAAGGCCCAAAAAGTAGCCCAAATCCGTACCTTGGCTAGTTTGCATACATCCCAACTGTCCCGTTTTTAGAGGGACAGTCCCTCTTTTGACAGCTCAACCCGCAGTCCCGCATTTGTACTGGAAAGTCTCGTTTTTTCTCTGCACTGAACAGCCAGAAAAAGAAACACATTTTCTAACTTAATTGGCTTTTGGCAGAGAGACCCAGAACAGCCACAACAGAAGATAAGATACATTTGTAACAATTCAAATGTCTCTACATAAGCAAATAAGTAATTGTAACAATATAAGATAAGCAGGTCCCTTGGGAAAAGTTACATTCACAGCTTAAAGGGCAATTCACCCTCCTTAGCAAAACTGTAATAACTAAAAAAAAACCCACATATGTTCAAACTTTTATAACCTGCCAAATTTTGCAAAATTAACATGGTAATTAGGGGTGTGTGGCCACAACAATGGGCGTGGTCAAACCAAATTGCCGCACTACGAGCAGCAACTGTTTTTGTCCCTCTTTTTATTTCCAAAATGTTGGGAGGCATGAGTACTTTTAAAAGCCGCCTGGGCTTTCAAGTAGCCCAATTTGGCAACCTGGCAACCCTGGTCCCACTGTGTACTGGAATAACAAGGAATGCTGGGAGATGGAGTCCAAGACACACTGAGTTGCAGTGCAAGAGACACAAGTGAGACACAAGCGAGACAGCAGGACCCCACCCTCCCTTGCGAGTGGGCGGGGCAGGGGAGGGGGCGGGGCACATACACAGTGAAGGAGGCGGCGGCTTGGCTGTGTCTGTACCTTGTCTCTCCACTCTCACATCTCTGATCTGCTTTGCAGCTAATAAGGGACGAGGGAAGGCTCAGCGCAGTCGCCATGGGGGTAGAAGGATGCACCAAATGCATTAAATATCTGCTCTTTATCTTCAACTTCATCTTCTGGGTGAGTGCGGCTCCTTACTCGGGTATATTTGGGGTACAGACACGGGCGGGGTGGGATCGCGTTTATTGGGGTGCCAGCCCTGCTGTGTCCCATCTATTTCGCTGTGGCGACTGTATTGGGGGCTGTAGTGGCCCCTCCTCGCTGTCCTAGTCACTTACTAACAACAGTCCCATTGCAGGGTCTCCAACACCACGTGGTGCAGCAGGAGGGGGATTAGTGGGGGCTGGGATGAACCTAAGTGAGCACTTTAACCCCTCCTTACCCATAGCCCCTTATGTACTAGTATAATACTGTCCTTTATTCTCTCTGCATCGCATCACACTGGCCCACATGTGAATCTTACAGTGGCCAGCATTAACAAGTCACCAGTCTGCTCCCTGATTTGGGATTCAGAGAGTTGTAGTCCAAGAACAGCTGCTGATTGGACAATGCTGAGATAACAGACCATGAAAAAATTTCAGGAATTGTTATTGAGCAACAGGCAAGCGTTGCCATTTGACTGGTATTTTACTGGCCTGGCCAGTAAAAATGATGGTTGATCCCAATGTTATTAATAGGGAAAAAAGATAAATATATAGGAAGGACGGTAAAGGTGGCAACACTATGAGCAACTGGTTGGGAGGAGCTGCCGTTCCTTTATTTCATTTATTTATGATGGGATACTGATGCAGGGGGGCTGCATGGAGGATTTAATGGAGATGGGATTGTTTATTGGGCATATGTGAAACACGTCGTCATCACAGACGGAAGGTAAAGGGGTAACAGGGCTGTACAATAGAATGGTTTATACGTCAAACGTACAGATTACATGCAAAAAAGCTGACAGTTACAGGAGGTAAAGAGGGTCCTGCTCAGAAGAGCTTACACTCTGCAAGGAGAAGGATGTGTACAGCAGTTGTGCCAATGGAAACGATGTTAACGGAAACAATAGCAGTAGGCTGGTGTGCACTATACATGTGAATGTTACATACAGTGGTGTGTATTTGATATATGTTTGTATATAATCACATCCACGTTCTGGTTTCCCTGTCACCCAACCTCTGATGATCCACGGTGACTTTATACCGTTTGCTTATTGGCTGATTTGGTATATAAAGGTACAGAAAGGGTTATTTTTTTGAAAGTGAGAGCTGTTAGGGGATTTCCCCCAGAAGTGTTTGTGCTGATACAGGAGACTGCTTTAAGAAGACCATTTGTTGCAGGAAATTATTACTATTGGTGCTTCCATGTTTGCTGGGCTATTGTAGAAAATATAGTGATGCAGAAGCTAAGGATCACTGTGTAACAGTATCACTTAGTTAAGATGTGCTTATAAAGCGTTTTTCTTTGGGTTACACATTCCTTACATTGTTTATTGGCCATATGTGTTTGTGTGTACATGGGTGGGAGGGCTGACTATCTCTTACCACATTGCTATGCTGGGATGTCAGGCTCCCTGCCCTCCATCTGTTCTTAATTAATAGTACATAAAAGCATTAAGGCAGGCAGTGTGTAGGGAATGGTACCTGGATCAAAGTTGTCCTATGATGTCCACACATGGGTGGAAGCCATCAGATTAGCTCTTAGTGGGGTCCCACTGAACAATATTTGTAGGAGTAGTGTAAGATGTTGCCGATAGTAACAGTGGGATAATAGTCTCTGGGAAGGGAGTGTGACTGTGGGATAGCAGGTATAGTAGGGAGAGATGGTGTCTATAGTAACAGTGGGATAATAGTCTCTGGGAAGGGAGTGTGACTGTGGGATAGCAGGTATAGTAGGGAGAGATGGTGTCTATAGTAACAGTGGGATAATAGTCTCTGGGAAGGGAGTGTGACTGTGGGATAGCAGGTATAGTAGGGAGAGATGGTGCCTATAGTAACAGTGGGATAATAGTCTCTGGGAAGGGAGTGTGACTGTGGGATAGCAGGTATAGTAGGGAGAGATGGTGCCTATAGTAACAGTGGGATAATAGTCTCTGGGAAGGGAGTGTGACTGTGGGATAGCAGGTATAGTAGGGAGAGATGGTGCCTATAGTAACAGTGGATAAATAGTCTCTGGGAAGGGAGTGTGACTGTAAGATAGCAGGTATAGTAGGAAGAGATGGTGTCTATAGTAACAGTGGGATAATAGTCTCTGGGAAGGGAGTGTGACTGTGGGATAGCAGGTATAGTAGGGAGAGATGGTGTCTATAGTAACAGTGGGATAATAGTCTCTGGGAAGGGAGTGTGACTGTGGGATAGCAGGTATAGTAGGGAGAGATGGTGCCTATAGTAACAGTGGGATAATAGTCTCTGGGAAGGGAGTGTGACTGTGGGATAGCAGGTATAGTAGGGAGAGATGGTGCCTATAGTAAAGGTGGCCATACACGGGCCGATAAAATCTGCCGACAGACCGAGTCGGCAGCTTATTGGCCCGTGTATGGGGGCCCCCCGACGGGCTTCCCCCGATCGAGATCTGGCCGAAAGTCGGCAGATCTCAGATCGGATGGGATTAAAAATCCCGTCGGATCGCGGCCGCATCTGTTCGTTGATGCGGTTCCCGCGATCCGACCGCCCGTTTGGCGAACGCTAGGATCCGATCGTTTGGCCCTAGGGCCCACGATCGGATCAGCCCGATATTGCCCACCTCAAGGTGGGCATATCGGAGGGAGATCCGCTCGTTTGGCGACATCGCCAAACGAGCGGATCTATCCGTGTATGGCCACCTTTACAGTGGGATAATAGTCTCTGGGAAGGGAGTGTGACTGTGGGATAACAGGTATAGTAGGGAGAGATGGTGCCTATAGTAACAGTGGGATAATAGTTCTCTGGGAAGGGAGTGTGACTGTGGGATAGCAGGTATAGTAGGGAGAGATGGTGCCTATAGTAACAGTGGATAATAGTCTCTGGGAAGGGAGTGTGGACTGTAAGATAGCAGGTATAGTAGGAAGAGATGGTGTCTATAGTAACAGTGGGATAATAGTCTCTGGAAGGGAGTGTGACTGTGGGATAGCAGGTATAGTAGGGGAGAGATGGTGTCTATAGTAACAGTGGGGATAATAGTCTCTGGGAAGGGAGTGTGGACTGTGGGATAGCAGGTATAGTAGGGAGAGATGGTGATCTATAGTAACAGTGGATAATTAGTCTCTGGGAAGGGAGTGTGACTGTGGGATAGCAGGTATAGTAGGGAGAGATGGTGCCTATAGTAACAGTGGGATAATTAGCCTTCTGGGAAGGGAGTGTGACTGTGAGATAGCAGGTATAGTAGGGAGAGATGGTGCCTATAGTAACAGTGGATAATAGTCTCTGGGAAGGGAGTGTGACTGTGGGATAGCAGGTATAGTAGGGAGAGATGGTGTCTATAGTAACAGTGGGATAATAGCCTCTGGGAAGGGAGTGTGACTGTGGGATAGCAGGTATAGTAGGGAGAGATGGTGCCTATAGTAACAGTGGATAATAGTCTCTGGGAAGGGAGTGTGACTGTGGGATAGCAGGTATAGTAGGGAGAGATGGTGTCTATAGTAACAGTGTATAATAGTCTCTGGGAAGGGAGTGTGACTGTGGGATAGCAGGTATAGTAGGGAGAGATGGTATTGTTGACATTGTATGTGTCTATAAGGGATACTCATGCTGGAATTGGCTGTTTGTGCAGTAGTAGGACAAGACATTGCAGCGTTACCTGTGGGAGTTCCCTCCACTGAGGCAAAGTTTCCAGTGATATCTAACGGAATATTTTATTTCTTTTCTTCCTGTGCGTCTGTTGTGGAAAATAAACCACCTCTTGACAAAAGCAGCAGTCTATGTATTCAGTGTTTATGAAATATTTACAATTTGGCTTGGCTCCACCCTTCCTTAGCCCACCATTTTAACTGAAATATAATGCTAAAGGGAACATTTTTTGAATGCAACTTTTTGCTTCAGTTCCTACGTGTTTGCCTTCCAAGAACCAATATGCAGATATTTGGGTTGGACCGGTTTCTTTCTTGGACTATATCTGTGTCAGATTAGTATTAAGCCTGAGATGTATTTGACATGACCGTAATAGGGAAGAAAGGTAACAGATACAGTGTGGTATTTTTTTCCAGAAAAGGCAGGAATCCTAATCAATAACCACCAGTTAGCGCTGATTGGTCAAATGCAGTAAAACTAAACACTATAGAAAAACACTATATCGAATAGAACTAAGGGATTTGTAGAGGGGAACGATATGAAATCCTTTACATTTGTTTAGATTTAAAAAAGTTGTTCATACATTTAGTATGGTGTAGAGAAAGATATTCTGAGACCATTGGTTTTCATTTTACATTATTTGTGGTTTTTGAGTTATTTATCTTTTTATTCAGCAGCTCTCCAGTTTGCCATTTCAGCAAATTAGTTGCTAGGGTCCAAATTACCCTAGCAACCATGCATTGATTTGAATAAGAGCTTAGAATAGTAGAGGGACAGAATAGAAAGAGTTGTAATAAAAAGTAGTAATAACAATACATTTGTAGCCTTACAGAGCATTTGTTTTTTAGATGGGGTCAGTGACCCCCATTTGAAAGCTGGTGAGGAACAAAAGAAAAAGGCAAACAATTAAAAAAATTAACAATGAAGACTAATTGAAAAGTTGCTTAGAATTGGGGATTTTATAACATTCTAAAAGTTACCTTAAAGGTGAACTACATCCTTTAAGAAATATTTGTACCTGCAGGATCAGCAATTATTATGGAAGTCTTTTTTTGCCCTCAGCCTGCGGGGCTGGTAATCGTACGGGTGGCTGGATTCATGAATTTGCTTTGCGTGCCGTGGCCTTTATCCCCATGTGATAAACCAATGCACCTTTTGTGAAGTCAGTGGCAGGGCAGGTCTATAAAAGGAACCCGGAAGTCGGGTGCGGGTGGAGGGAGGGCATGTTCGGGTCGGGTGCAGGTTTTACCCAACCCGCACATCACTACCACACTTCCCATTTCACTGTATAGATGTATTTTCCATTTGAAGTGAGTGATTGGATAATTTATAACTTGGAAATTAACTTTGGAATGGCTAATAAAGTTGTCCAAATCGTGTTTGGAACAGGGGGAATACCTACGCTGATTTATTTACAGATAATCATAACAAACATAAGGGGTGTTCCCATTTCTGTTGTGTCTAGAATTTTTATCACCAGGCCTATTTTGATGGCCACTCTCTACAGACAGATACAGCCACACTTCTTGTAAGAGGTTTATCAACTGCACAAAGATTTGAGATGAGGTAAAGTGGTGGGCATAGAATTGTTTTGTCCATTCTGTACCTCTTTACCAACTAAATTGTGCTGCAACCAAAATAGGACTAAAGCTGGCCATAGGCGCAATGATCCGATCGTACGAATCGTGGATTCGTACGATTTTCGGACCGTGTGTTGAGAGTCCTGACATTTTTCGTCCGGCGGAGATCGGTCGTTTGATCGATCGCACAGGTTAGAAATTTTCTTTCGCCTGCCGATAATATCTCTGCGTGTATTGCCATTCATACGATTTTCAGTGGGAGACTGTCACTAGCTTTGTCAGACATAACTTTCGCACGAAGTAGAACATTGGCTGATCTGTTCTTTTACTACTTTATTTGGTCGGAATGGTAAGACTTTGATCTGAATGGTTAGTGGCGGGTCGGCAGATGGGAAAGTCCGATCGTACGTTGATTCGTACGATTGGATCTTTGCGTCTATGGCCAGCTTAAATGGAGCAATGTCTAGGGTTGGTTGCTTCTGTTTAGCAATTAGTATTGTAAGTTGATTGCTTCTATCAATATAATGAGACCCTGTGTGATTGTACATTGAGGCCATACATGGGCAGATAGTGGCTACTGATCCTTATTGACCAATACAGTAGGCCTTTGCCCAATGGCCTTTTCATTATCAGGCATGTTTACATATTGAAAGTATGGTCAGATCTTTGTCAGTAGCACTGCACTTACTGTCCTTATGGCTGTTTTGACCTGATATGGTTTATCACGTGGGTTATAGAATCCGTGATCTTACATACACATGTCTCCATTACCTTCATAGGGATAGCAGCAAAAATAATTATGGACTTCACTGGGCAAATAGAAAGTGAAAACAAGGAAATTAAGGTGTAGTTGGCCTTTAAACATAGTCACTACGGAGATGTTACTCTCTGTTCTGCTAGTTTATTTTTTTCCCTTCTTCATCCTCTTTTTTTTTTTTTTTACTATTTTTTGGGTCTTCTCCGGTGTCAGTCTAGGGCCACACCTTTTGTTACCAGCTGTGAGGGTCTCCTGCCAAATAAATTCTTTCTACCCCTGCTCTGGCTTTTTATAGACACAGGGGAAGTTTTGTGCCTGGAAATACTTTTAACCCTTTGCTGTGCATGGCTGTTCAGTGAACAGAACCTTCCGCTGTGCACTGTTACACATAGCAATTCCCAGATGTACCATAGCAAGGGAAGTGCATACAGAAGCAGAAAATACAAGGTTGTGGTTGTTAAAGCACACAGCACAGAAAGTGAGTGTGATGAGGGTAATAAAGGTGCTTGAGGAAAGGAACGTGGTGTGGGAGCTCCTCTACCAAATGAGAAATGCTTTCATACTTTGTCATAGGTTTAAAGGGCAAGTAACACCAAGAAATGATGCATTTATTCATAAACTAAGCTTTGTCTTTATGCTTGATAGAAAATGTATTTTCATTTTACCCAACACACACGTAGCCGAGGACAAGCCAAGATCCATTTGTTCTTCAGCCTCCTGATCAGCTTGGCTGGCCCATTTATACATTCAGCCAATTGTCATATACGTGTTGCGATATCTGCATGACTTTTATTGGGGAAAAAAGTCTTATGTAAAGATAAACAAAGGTAAATATCAGCCAGTTTGGTTGTAAACTGTCCAAATTGTCCACTGGCTTTAGTAGCAGTGACTTTTGTCTGGAAAAGTAGGCCCTTTAGACAGTCACCAGCATATCTGTCTGTGTATGTGGCCTCTCTGATTTCCTCCTCAGTAGATATCTGGGTGGAAATCACGCAGGCTTAATGTGGCCATAGATGTGCAGATTTACCTTCATATCGGACGATCCATCTCCTGACCTGCCACTAACCAATCAGATCAAATAAAGTAGAACAGATCAGACAATGTTTTGCCCCTGACAGCAATCGCATGAAAGTTATGTCCGACAAAAGCTGGTGACAGTCTCCCTCTGATATCGTCGCCGACAGAAATTTTCTAACCTGTCCGATCAACTGTACGACCAATCGCCATCTCACGAAAAATGTCGAGACACTCCACACACGGCCCAAAAATCGGGCGAAAAGGAGATTTGTACGATCATATCTTTGCATCTATGGCCAACTTTAAGGACTTGTTGATTGCCAGACTGCTTTGCCGCCAGGAAAAGGCTGGAGGCGGAAGTGGGGCTCCGTAAGGTCGTGGGCAGGATGAGCACATGGAAAAGTCAGGCCCACAAATGTTATGTAGTCAGTCTGAACCCACCCGACGATTGGCTTGCAAGCGGGCCTGCACATCACTTATGTATTTGCAGTGAAATGTCTACAACAACAAGCGATTTGGGACAAACTTCATCACATGTTTTGTTGCCACTTTTTTTGGTGAAGAAAAGTTGTCACTGCTAAATGTCGACTAGTCTTCTAGGATGACACTGGCCTGGACAAATGGACAAATGGATCCTGTTCTACTATTTATAAACAGCCTAATTTCAGGGCCACGGACACACCCTTCCCTACAGACGGCCACTGTTGTGCTGGTAGGAGGATTATTTCAGTAGCAATTGCCTGGACCATCATGGTCATTTTCATAGGGTTAGGTGTTTGGAAACACAGCAGTCAGATTTTCTAGTTAACAGTTGCCATCAAAGTATAATTTTTACTGGAGGGAAACCTCTTAAAATTTGCCCAGACTTTCATAGGCTAATGACACATGTGATGGAGAAAACCTTGTTCTTGCCCCTATCTCTCTGGAATTCTCCTGTGCCCATGGGGTGGATTTCAACCTGATAATGCTGAAGTGTGTATTTTTGGAACAAAAACCACCGCCTACACCAGCAGTAACAGGAAGTCACAATAAAGGTGTGACACTGGGGATTTCGAGCTTTATTTGGACTATTTGTTAGTGATTTTTTCAAACACTGTTTACTTACTATATTACACGTAGCTTCCAGGCATGAATAAAGCATTTTCATAACTACCCTTTAAAACAAGACAACTATGAATTTCTTGGAAAGAGATTTACTTCCCTTAATATATATGCCTCATGCTGTGAATTCCCCCAAAATACAGGACAACTCTTTCCGTTTATCCTGTTTCCGTTCTGCGGCTCTGGTGGACGTAGGATGGTTTATGCAGAAAAAAAGGAGGCTACGCCTCTTACTTTTCCCAAGTGTAGCCTGAGCCAGAAAAGACAAGGCCATATATCAAACCACAAGCAGCTGTTCTTGCTTACTACTTTCCTATTGTAGCTGTGCTTGGGTGTGGGTAGGGTTTGGGGGTTTTAAAGTGAATTCTTTTTCCCTCTCTATACTCATATGTACTGTATGTATGTGTATATTTTAGCGATAGAGAGAGCGAGTGAGCAATGGTTATTAAGATGGAACACACACTATTAAAACAACAACATCGCCATAGTGAGAGGCTCCTAGGGGTCTTGGTAAAAACAAAATTATTAGTTGTAATTCTTATTTTGCTTCTGCTGAGACCCTCGAGGACTCCCCTTGGCCTTTTGCCCCCAGCACTCTGAACACTCTTTCTTAACCGAGATTTAATTTTCACTTCTGCCTTTCCTTATATAAACCTAAGGGTCATGTAACACTAGTGGAGAAGAAGGAATGTTCAATACCATACTCGTTAAGGGTAATTAACACAGAGGAGCATGTATTGTACAAAGAAAGGGAACTTCACACTCATCTCATCAGTCAGCTTTCCGTCCTGACCTGCCATCACCCCGAAACGCCTCTTCCTGAACAGTCCTACTCCTGAATAGCCTTCTTCCTAGACAAGCCTCTCATGTCAGCCCTCTCCTTAAATAATCTGCATTAAAAAAAATACGGCCTTTCACTGAATTCTCCTAATGCTCCAGCTGTTGCCTATTGATGTGGTTTAGCCTAACTCGGACCAACTTTGCCCAAAATGGATTCAAAAATAACAGCTAAAAATGATTATAGAATGAAAAGAACAACCACAAAGCAAAGGACAGAAAACAAAACTTAAACTGTAAACAAAGAACAGAAGGAAATGATTAACAACAAAGGAAAGAAGAAAATAAATAGTTCATTAAGGAAACGTATAATAATTCCTATCATATTTAATACTTGTGCTTTACAAGAAACAGAAGAAAAATCGAGTGTTATGGAACCTTGTACTCATATTTTAGTTCTGACTAGGTCATACATTTGGTATGACCCTTAAGCTTTTAGTGATGACCTCCTGATCTTGGGCTGGGAAGGCAGAAAAACAGATTGTAGGTCTCTGCCTGTCATCAACTTGACCTTGGAAACTCTAAACGTCCCCCCTTGTAAACTATGGGGTATATTTATCAAAGACTGACGTTAGAGATCACAACAGTCCACTAGCATAAAATACCGCCTCCGCGCTTGTGGTGGGCAGTAAGGACCTGGTTGGCCTGAGCCTCCCGATGCTGTGCTCTGTTTTTCACACCAGCTTTTCAGTCCAGTGCACGGAGTAGAGTACAGGTATGGGACCTGTTATCCAGAATGTTTGGGACCTGGGGTTTTCCGGATAACAGATCTTTCTTTAATTTGGATCTTCATACCTTAAGTCTACTAGAAAATCATGTAAACATTAAAAAAAGAACCAACAACAATATTCTGGATTTACTTCCAGTAAGGATTAATTTAATCTTAGTTGGGATCAATTACAAGGTACTGTTCTATTATTACAGTCAAAAAGGAAATTATTTTTAAAAATGGGGATTATTTGTATAAAATGTAGTCTATGGGAGATGGCAATTCCGTCATTCGGCGCTTTCTGGATAACAGGTTTCCGGATAACGGATCCCATACCTGTGCAGCATTTTTTAGGGCACGAGTGTTTCTTAGAAGGGCACTGAGGCACTTTTAAGATGTCTGAACTCTCTGTCTGGTTTTAGTTTCCCTTTAAAGCATAATACTAAAATAATAATATCCAGGAAGGAAGCAAAGCTATTTACAGGGGTACCAGGAAATCTGCTTTCTCACACAGGCTCAAAACTAAAGATTTTGGGAAAAAAAGTCACAAAACCAAAGTATATGCTTTTTTGCCCTAAAACAAATACCCTACACAACACAGTATATTGTATTTCATTATCTCTTCCATTGAATTGTAAGCCTTGAGCATTTTCCCAGGACGTCCAGGCATCTATTGTCTAGGAACGAGTCCTTGGAGATGTTAGAGATTCATGTCCAAGCCTTGTCGTGGGCTCAGCCTTCCTCTCCTACGATCCAACACTTCTGCTCTTCCTGTTTTTTTAATTTCCCCTGCAGTTCCCATGCGCTGAGACTGTGCAAAATGCGCCTCTGCTTTATTTAAGCCATGGTTAGATTGTAGTTGCATCACTGTATACCTGATTTAACTCACATGCAAACTAACTATATAGAATACCGTAGTCAGTCTGCATCGCTATGTATACAACATCACGTCGGAGCATAAAGCGCATATGAAGTGCTGAATCATTGTCCAGCCTGATGAAGAGTTTCCCTTCCCTTCTAGGAGCCCAGCCTCCTGTGACTCCCAGGGTTGTAGCAGAGCTGACCTTATGAACGGACAGGACACCAGTTCCTGTTTATTTCAAATGAAGCCGATCCTCCTCTCCAGCATATCCGTTGTACCTCATTTTGGAGGAAATAGTCGTATCGTAGAAAATGGAGATCTGGACATATTATATGGGATGCACCGAATCCAGGATTCGGTTTGGGATTCGGCCAGGATTCAGCCTTTTTCAGCAGGATTCAAATTCAGCCAAATCCTTCTGCCCGGCCAAACCTAATCCGAATTTGCATATGCAAATTAGGGGTGGGGATGGAAATTGCATGACTTTTTGTCACAAAACAAGGAAGTAAAAAATGATTTCCCCTTCCCACCCATAATTTGCATATGCAAATTCGGATTCAAGCTGACTTTGCACTTCCATATTGTTGTGCTCAGCACCATTGCCTTTCTCCTGCGTTTTGTTCCCAATAAAGCACAATTATGTATGTTGAAGTAGGGCGACACTGAAGCTACTGCCACCTCTAAGGGCAGAGACACACACTATGATTTGGGGAGATTTAGTCACTCGGCGACAAATCGCTTCTTCTTTGGGCAACTAATCCCCCCGAAAAGCCTTCCCGCCAGCTATTATCAAAATCACCGGTAGGTTGGTGCTTGAGGCACTTAATTTTCCAAAGTCGCCCGAAGTTTCCTTCTTCGGAACTTCGCAACTTCGGAAAAAGCAGTGTTCCGAGTGCCATCCAGCCGGCGATTTATATTCTAGCCAGCTGGAAGGCTTTTCGGGGAGATTAGTGGCCCAAAGAAGAGGCGATTTGTCGCCAGGCGATTAATCTCCCCGAATCTTGGCGTGTGTCCTTACCCTGAAGGAGACTGTAGCCCAGGGTTCCCAGTGCTGTGTCTATTGATGCAGCAGACGTGTGCCTAAAGAATTAGCTGCATCCTGAGACTTGAATAATAAAGTGATAATGAAGTGGCCATTCTAAAGAAGGTACACTTTTACTCTAACCTGATCCCTAGAACTGATTTGTATTTTTTCTTTTTAGCTGGCCGGAGGTGTGATTCTTGGGGTAGCACTGTGGCTTCGACATGACCCCCAAACATCCAACCTACTTTTCCAGCAATTTGAGGACAAGCAAGCACCAGGGACTTTCTACATTGGTGAGTTGAGTTTGGTCTACTCCTTGATTCTGCTTTTTATGCCTTTTACGCACCAATACTGATAACTGGTATCTGTTTCTAGGTGTCTATATCATTATAGCAGTTGGCGCTGTCATGATGTTTGTGGGATTCCTGGGATGTTATGGGGCCATTCAGGAATCTCAGTGTCTTCTGGGAACGGTAAATTCCTCTGTTTATATAAACTCTCAAAGCTGTGCTCACTTCGCTGCCAAACACAGACAGCCATGTCTTAATTACAGATGCAAATAGGATTATTCAGTGAGAATCCTGCCTGTGTGAGCCTAGCTGCCTGCAATTAGCGTATGTGCTCGGTGCTTGGGTGTTAAAGCTCAGCATTGGCACATTTTCTTTTTAAGTGCAGGGACAGGAGGCAGTTTTTCTTTGGGGGGGGGGGCTTTTACAATGGCACAGAATTTGTTTTGTGAATAGTTGTATCGTCCTTATAATAAGAGCTGCTTCTTGGACACTTGTACAATAACAAAAGAATTCTGACCCACCAAATTCCATTTTGCAGTTCTTTGCTTGCCTGGTGATCCTCTTCGCCTGTGAGGTGGCAGCTGGAATATGGGGCTTTGTGAACAGGGATCAGGTGAGTATCAAGTGTTACTGTCTGGTCAAAGGTAATGGAGACACCTGTTGTTGCCATGCACGCTGGCAATGTTGTGTAGAGAATGCAACATTTCATTGCTATTAATAATGATTCAGTTTGCATTAATTTTAACGTTATCCTGTGCTTTGACATGCATCATACACACCATACATTAAGGCTAAGTTGCAAGTATGAAGCACAAAATTGTGGAGTTTTGCAAAATCGGAAACCCTAATAGCAAAGGTACTTGCCATGTGCACCAATGCGCTTGTTCAGCTTCCTCAGTTCTTCCAGGGATTATCCACACGCAACTGGCTTGCAACTAGGGTTGCCACCTGGCTGGTATATTACCGGCCTGGCCAGTAAAAATGATGGCTGATCCCAATGTTATTAATAGGGAAAAAGATAAATTTATTGGAAGGCCAGTATTTTTTTCTGGAAAAGGTGGCAACCCTACTTGCAACTAGTGAATCACATGCCAGCACTGCTAATTGACACCGTGCACAACAACATGCTGGAAGAGACACTTTTGTGTTGGCTTAAAGGAAAACTATACCCCCCAAACAATGTAGGTCTCTATAAAAAGATATTGCATAAAACAGCTCATATGTAAAACTCTGCTTCATGTAAATAAACCATTTTCATAATAATATACTTTTCTAGTAGTATGTGCCATTGGGTAATCATAAATAGGAAATTGCCATTTTAAAAAATAAGGGCCGCCCCCTGGGATCGTAGGATTCACTTTACTCACAAACATACCAACAAACCATACATGTTAGGTCACATGAGCCAATTAACAGACAGAGTTGTGTCTTTTGCTTCCACACTTCTTCCTGTTACAGTTAGAGTTGTAGTATTTCTGGTCAGGTGATCTCTGAGGCAGCACACAGACCATCACGAAATGGTGGCTCAAGGCAAGAGATGTAAAAGGGCAATATTTACTTAAATATATATTCCAGTTTGGTCAGGGCCGGATTTACATAGTGGCCACCCCTAGGCCCACTGCCGTTCGTCACCCCTGTCCCCTCCTCTTTATTTGTGCAAATTGTCATCATCTGGACTGGAGCAATGGTGATTGGCACATGGGAAAATTAAAAATGATTCTATCTCCAGCGCTTTCCCAGTGGTTTTGAACCAATGTGGGTGTGGTTGGGCTGCATGCTGCCCCCCTAAAATCCTGCCGCCCTAGGCCCGGGCCTAGGTGGCCTTTCCACAAATCCGGGCCTGAGTTTGGCAAGATTCTTTAATATGCCACTTAATATGATATTAACTATCTGTTGCTTAAGTGTTCATTTTGGGGGTATAGTTTTCCTTTAAAAGCTGCAAACTGAGCTTGCACTCGATTTACCACTGTGGATGATCATTTGTGCCTGCACTGGGAAATCATGCAATTCGGGGGGTGTGCCACAAACTATTTTGTGTGCACCAGCTATTATTCTGGAGTTCTAGGTTGAAACTCTGCATTGTGTGTAGTAGCATGGCAGGTTGCATCCAAATTTTGCACTGAGCAGATTGAACGGCATTGGCAAATGGAATAGTAACAGCAAAAAATGAAAGTGTTTTAAATAGGGATGCACCAAATCCAGGATTCGGTTCGGGATTCGGCCACGATTCGGGCTTTTTCAGCAGCATTCGGATGTGGCCAAATCCTTCTGCCCGGTTGAACCGAATCCAAATTTACATATGCAAATTAGGGGCAGGGAGGGAACTCACGTGACTTTTTGTCACAAAACAAGGAAGTAAAAAATGTTTTCCCCTTTCCACTCCTAATTTGCATATGCAAATGAGGATTTGGTTCGATATTTGGCGAAGGATTTGGTGGTTTGGCCGAATCCAAAATAATGGATTTGGTGCATCCTAGTTTTAAAGTAACAAAAATATAATGCAGTGTTGCCCTGCACTGATAAAACTGATGTGTTTGCTTCAGAAACACTACTATAGTTCCTATAAACAACCTGCTGTCTAGCAATGGTGGAAATTAAAAATAAAAAGGCTATATGGCACAGGTTAATTATATTCATGGACTGATACATGATGACCTCTTCCCAGTAACATTAGAGCACAGACAATGAGGTATCTCCACTTCTCACTGCTGCCATGTTAAGTAATGCTGACCCTCAGTACATGAGGAAGTCCTTCTGCATTCTATACCCCTTCCTTATGTAATAATAATATATATCTCATCTGTCACCTGTTTCCCTCTTCTGCTTCCTGTTTTTTGCTTCCTGCTCGTCTCGTTGATTGCAGCCCTTAGACTTTCTGTCCATTATTATGATTAACAGGGTCAGTTGGGGCGATCCTGCTGCAGACTGACAGATGAATTGTCGTTTAATCTTTCCCTGGTAGGGTTAGAATTATTAAAACAAGGTATAAGCCACAAAAGGGACAGCCCTGATGTAGGAATTTATGCTTTGCATAAGACGCCTAATGATATTTTGGTTTATTTTGTCAGGTGTCAAAGGAAATGCGACTTTTCTACAGTGAAGTGTATCAACATGCAACCACCGGTACTAAGGAACAGCAACAAAAGGCTCTCCCTGTGCTCAAGGCCTTCCATGAGACAGTGAGTGATACATATCCCTTCAGTGTATGCGGCTGATCAACTCATGGGCAACTACTGCCCATAGTCTGGGTTGTCCAAATGTCATTGTTTGGGTCAAATGCAGGAAGTGAAGATGCAGTTCTTTGTGCAGCAGCCGACAAGATTTATTGGCAGATGAGATTATGGAATTGGCTCGGACAGGGTCGCAGAATGGTCTGTTGAAACCAACCCCCAAGCTGCGATTCGTGCCCTGGCAGTCAGCAGTATTGTTTAAATCAGCCAAAATGATCAATCAAACTACCAAGCTTTGTAAAGACCTCTCTACTTCTTTTTGTGTCTTATTGTCCTGACTGTAATTGCATCTCCTTGTAGTGATTCAGTCCATGTTTACTTGCGTTCAGCTAAATCATTTTTGTTACCCTTCCAGCTGCAGTGCTGTGGTGACTCCAGTTCTAAATTATCCTTCTTGAACCTTAGCGAAGTGTGTCCGAAACGTGACAATATACTAGAGCAATTCACCATAGAGGTTAGTATGCCTTGAAGGAAAGGGCTTTGCCATGGCTAGGGCTATGAACCCTCACGCTGATCATCTGCATTTTATTTCAGGACTGCCACCAAAAAATGGATGCTCTGTTCTCAACCAAGCTCTATCTGGTTGGCATCGCTGCTGTCGTTGTGGCCGTTATCATGGTAAGAACACTTTGTGCATTCTCTGTGCCTCTGTTTAATCTCCACACGACTCCATGAATGACCAGCGAGTATTCATAGATTTGTGCTAAGGTTTCCAGTTTTGTAAAAAGGAGCTTTCAAATGCCGTGGTCTTCTCCTGCCACGAGGGAAATAGCTGCTGTATGGCCCGTGGTGTTTCCAGTTAGTGAGTACTGCTAGGGGGGAAACTGGCAGGTAGGACTTTACTAATATGTTGTTAGGAGTTTAGATTGGTGGCATCTAAAAAGGTTCTGATTCACCACTGTGCCCAGTCGTTTTGCCATTGTTCTCTCCAGGCAGTTTTTATCTTATCTCAAATACTTACTTCTCATTTATTCAATTCTTCTTTTTTCCCCTAGATCATCGAGATGATACTCAGTATGGTCCTGTGCTGTGGCATCCGAATTTATTCAGTATACTAAGCAATGCCTTTATTCTCCTGTGTATATAACTCCCTCAAACCCTCCCACGACTCCCTTTTTGTTTTTTCTAAATATTCTGCCCTCTTGGTGATCGAGTCAATGTCCAGCCGGTGCAGTGAATTCCTTGCTCGGACTTTCTCTATGTTTTTATGAGCAGTGCTCTAGATATTTCTTCAGCACGACACTCAGGAATTCGGGTGCCCTCGAATGTATATGGCCTGCTTGTAGGGCTCTGACTTCCAGTTTACAGCGTCTGCGCTCAGAAGGACGCGTCATCTTGTGTTTGCCACACAATGAGATCCTAAAGAGTTGGGCAGCTGAATTTAGCCTTGTGGTAAAACTAAGCGTGTGCGCGTCCAGCTGCTCTTTACGATCTCATTGCTGTAGAGTCATGATCTCTCCTGTTTCACGTGTAAAAGATGTTGTGTTTGTACCGTTTGGGAGAGGAGTAAATCCATATTCCTTGCACAATGGCCCCTTTTCCTACACTCCATCATTACATAGTAAATATATATAAATATCAACATGTAAAAAGATTCTGATTAAAATCCTTTGGGGGCTTTTTCCCTACTCCAAAGTCTGATTCATTTATTTATGGGGTGAGGGTATGGGGATGATGGGAATTTTACAATGTGGATGTGAATTAATTCCCCCAGGCAAATTGTGAGTTGAAAACAGACAAAAATAATCAAGAAAATAAAACTTTTCGTCTGTATTTGACATTTTGGTCCCCCGACATCACTCGCCACCTAAGGTAATCAAAAAAAGAAAAATTTTGAATATTTGTAAAAAATTTTGCATCCAATCCTTTTTAAGAAGGAAGTATATTTATACATACATCTATCTCTGGGTTTTTATTACATATTCATTGTATGCTTTGTATTTTGTATGTAGTTTACGTTTTTAATATTAATACTAGTTCGTTTTATGTGTATGTTTTCTTAAATGGTTTTTTGTTATAATGGTAAGATTTCGGGATGTTGTAAAGACTTGCAAGATAGGAAAATGTGGACTCTGTAACATAAGTGATACGACAGTGCCATCTTCTGGGGGTTACACAAAAGGACTTTTGCCTTAAAGACAAAGAACTCTTTTCTCATTGGTTCAAAGTTCATCAAAGGAATTCTTCAGGAAAATTTGTATAAATGGACTGCTCTCAAACAGCAGTGCAGCTCATCTTGACTTCTGATACCATCAAGAACCTGAACATCCAGAGCTCACATATAAACGCCGGGAAAACAACTATTCACCAGAGGAAAAGGAAAGGTATTAAATTACCACTACTGGGGAAAGAAATAGATTGTCTTTTAAAGCATTTTTGTTTGTAGTTTTTAAGAACTGTTATATACAAGTCATACTCTCTGTCTTGCATTGCTTGAATAAATCCTTCCATTGCTAAGCCTAAATTGGACTGAATTGTTGTTAGACGGATCAAATTTCTAACAGATTTGGCAACCCAGCCAGTTTTTGCTATTTCCCCAATCTTGGGAGCAAACCCCATATTTTTTTCCTGTTCAGCAGGAGGTTTAAGATTAAAACTTTCAGGTTTAAATCTTAAAAAAGGGGGGAGTTCGATAACCACAGAGAGTTATCTAAATAACCACAGAGAGTTATTCAAGAGAAGAGGATTTTTTTACAAAGTAAAAGAACCTAGAGTCAGCAGTCCATTGGGCAAAGAAAGGAAGGGGAGAAGAAAAACAGTGGCCACTGTGTAAAGCGGGAAGACGCGTTGTATCTTCATATTTTTTTCTTGGATCCACGGAGAGATTCAAGAGGCGTAGTATCCTTCCTTAAAAGAGTGCACATTTTTTTTTTTAAAAGGTTATGTTTTATTTGTTTTAATAAACATTACAAAAAAGAAAAAATTATAGTAATATATCAATAAACATGTGTACAGTCAAAACATGCGACACTGGTCCTGAATTAGTTGCTCACAAATGTTGCAGTTTAGATTGAGGTTTAATTAACATCAGAAGTCATTACGGGTACCATGTAAGCATATGTATTAACCGGTTGCAGGATCATTTCTAGGTTGCACGCCCGGGCCCACTTCCCACCAAGGACTCCATATCTTTTGAAATTTATCTGCTGTGCCTCTTGCTTCATGGGTAAGCTTTATTTTGGGTATAGTTGAATCAACTAGGTTAATCCAGGAGTCCTTTGTGGGAGGGGTAGATCCCATCCAGTGCATAATCACACATTTCTTAGCATAGAATAATAACGCTCTAAACCTTAATCTTGCACTGACAGTGGGTACAAGGTGTTCCACCACGCCCAGAAGACACACAGTGGGGGAGAGTATATGTGGGAACCCCAGTGTGTTTGCTAGCGAAGCCATTACTTGCGACCAGTAAATATTTATAATTGGGCAAGACCAGATCATGTGTAGAAAGTTGGCTTCAGGAGTTCCACATCTGGGGCAGGAGTCATTGTCCTTCTTACCCATTGCCTTTAGTTTAAGTGGGGTGATATATAGTTGATGGAACACCTTGTACTGTATCAGCCTATCCCTTATTGCTATTAAGCTTTTATACATAGTTTCTGTTGCTTCGTCCCAGTCATCCTGGGACAGCTCTGGAATGTTTGTTTTCCATCGTACCTGAGCTGTATGGAATGGAGGGGGGACACTGGCTAGAAGATTTCTGTACAGCCTGGACACCAACTTTATCGGTTGCTCAGCTACGAGGGTCTCTTCAATTGTCATTGTGGAAAGGACAGGAGAAAGTGTACCAAACTGGGCCATAAAAGTGTGCCGAATTTGGAAATATCTAAAAAGTGGGAGGTTCTGAGATGTACATTTGGCTCGAAGTTCAGTATGTGAAGGGAAGGTATGGTTTTGCAAAAGATCGCCCAGGTATTTGATGCCCTGCCTTGGCCAGAAGAGGAAGTCCTCCAGGTTTCGGAAGTGAGGCAGATTGGAGTTGCCCCATAATGGTAAGAGGGGGTTGAGTCGAATAGGTCCCTTCTTAAATATTCTCAACACTTGGGTCCAGGCTCTATGAGGAGTGGAGATGGTGGATGGCAGACTGCCTGCGTCCGAAATTTTCCGGTGGGGTAGATTTTTAAGTCCTTCCAGTGACCCTATTATATTTGCATGTAGTGCCATATTTGGGTTATATGGGTCCGGATGATACCACCAGTGCAGGTAATACACTTGGGCCGCTACGTAATACAACTGGAAGTTGGGTAAAGCTAGTCCACCATCCTCCCTCTCCGCTGTCAATTTCTCCCAGGCAATTCTCGGTACCTTACGGTTCCATATAAAGGGAAGTATCAATCGGTTGATTTTTTTAAATACTGATTTGGGAATGTATATGGGGGCGTTATGGAGGCGGTATAGAAATTTTGGTAAATAGATCATCTTGATCAGGTTTATTCTCCCCCACAAAGATAGGGGGAGATTAGCCCAAATCAGTAGATCAGATTCAAGTTTTGAGATTATGGGATCAAGGTTCTCTTGTATGTAGTTTGACAGATTTGTTTGTATGTGGAGGCCGAGGTATTTAAATTTCTGAACCCACTTAATGGGAGCGTTGGGGGGGAGATCATTAGGAGGGTCCTGATTGTCAATGGGGAAGAGGATGGATTTATCCCAGTTTATTTTGAGTCCAGAGAAAACTCCGAATTGCTCCACTACTCTAAGTAGTGATGCTAGTGAGTTCTGGGTGTCTGCCAAGTAGATCAAAACATCATCTGCGTACAGAGAGATCTTTTCAGTAAGTGGGCCAATAGTGAGACCTACTATTTGTTCAGATTCGCGTATGGCTATGGCTAGAGGCTCTATGGCAAGGGCAAAGAGAAATGGGGATAGCGGGCATCCCTGACGCGTACCTCTTTCCAGTAGGAATGGATCTGATATCATGCCGTTGACCCTGACCCGTGCAGTTGGACTGTAATATAACATCTGTATCCATTTAATGAATTGGTCACCCAGGTTAAATCTGCGAAGAATCTCCCATAGGTAGGGCCATTCTATTGAGTCGAAGGCTTTAGCTGAGTCTAGGGAGGCTATTGCTCTTGTTCCCACATTGGCATGCTGCGTTTCAATGTTAGTATATAATCTCCTAATGTTGATATTAGTGGCTCTACCTGGCATAAATCCCGATTGATCGGGGTGGATCAGGTCTATTATATAGCGTTGGAGTCTCGTGGCCAAGATTTTGGCGAGAATCTTGGCATCAGTGTTTATTAGTGAGATTGGCCGATATGAACTGCACTGGTCAGGGTCTTTACCGGATTTTGGGACCACAACTATAAGTGCTTCACTAAATGAAGGGGGCAGGGAGCCAAGATCAAAGGAGGCTTGTAGGGTAGCCAGCAATTGGGGAGCCAGCTTGTCTGTAAGGGCCTTGTACCAGTTGGAGGGAAGACCGTCTATGCCTGGCGTTTTGTTTGCCGGGAGGGAGGCAATGGCTTCTTTTACTTCTTCTAGTGTAATAGGTCGATTTAGGTTGTCCTTGTCATAAGGAGGTAGGGCTGGAATTGAGATGCTGTCTAGGAAGGGGAGGTGGTGCTGCTAGAGCTGGACACTGAGGACTTGTACAGCCCTTGATAATAGTTTGCAAATTCCTCTACTATGAGCTTGGGATCGTCAACCATATTGCCCCCTGCCGATTTTATGTTCGGTACAGCTGTAGTAGGGCATTGTGTCTTTGCAAAGTATGCTAATAGCCGTCCGTTCTTATCTCCCTGTTCAAAATATCTCTGTGATTCGTAGAGAAGGACTTTTTTGGTCAGCAGGGTATTATGTCGTTCTAAGGCATTGCGTTTCTCTAGTAGAATTGAGTAATTCTCTGGTGTAGGGTTAGTGGTGTGGTCAGTTTCAGCTTGGTAGGCTTCTGCCTCTGCCTGTTCTATGGTTTCTCTGGCTTGTCTACGGGCTTGTGTTATTACTCCTGTTAGCGTTCCCCGCATAACCGCCTTAGAGGCGTCCCAGAGAATAGCCTGGGGGGCTGAGTTTGCATTCAGGTCCCAATAATTAGAGTAACCTTCAGTATTGGCCGTCTGTACTAGGTTGTTGGCCAACCAGAGAGGACTGAGTCTCCACAGTCTCGAGGTCGCAGAAGTCGACCATCTTAGGGAGAGTAAAAGTGGGGAATGATCAGAAAGTATGCGTGGTAAAAATTGCACTCTGTCAATGTATGGGAGAACATCCGAGGATACCAAAGCAAAGTCAATCCTCGAGAATGATTGGTGTGTGGTAGAATGGCAGGAGTATTCTCTCAGCCCTGGGTGTTTCCATCTCCAAGCGTCAACTAGTTGAAGTGCCTCTGCCCATTGAGCTAATTTAGTGGGAGTTGTACCTTGTGCATTAAGACGGTCAATTTGGGGGTCCATGGTGGAGTTGAAGTCTCCTAGTATACATACTGGGGCTGGAGGCAAAGTTGCAAGTTTGTTATTGACAAGATCTAAAACTGTTCCAGAATAGGGTGGTGGAATATATAGGTTAACTATAATTAAAGGTTTGTTATAGAGGGTACAATAGAGAATAATGTATCGGCCGTAATGGTCCGTAACTATTTGGGTCAGCGAGAATATGGTACTTTTTTTTATTAATATAGTTACTCCCCGGGCATGATTGGAGAATGTGGAGTGGTATGACCAACCTACCCATGGACGTTTCAGAGAAAGGACTTTTTGTCCTGTTAGGTGTGTTTCTTGCAATAAAAGGATGGAAGGTGTGTGTTTCTTAATGTAATTATGCATAAGGCTTCTCTTAAATTTGGAGTTTAGCCCCCTGATGTTCCAAGAGATTATATTACAAATAGCCATGAAATTGGAGAGCTACATATGTGAACGAATGGGGCCTCAGTACCTGTACAATACTAGTGACCAGTGTGACTGCAATAGGAAAGAGGATAAAAGTTAACATAACACATATAAAGCATTTCAACATTATCGAGAATAAGTAAAATTTTAACATCCCCCCGGTTCCCTCCCTACCCACCCTCCAAACTTGGGTGGGTCTAGAGCCCATAACAAAAGACCTGGAAGTGGTCAATACTGGGGTGCGTGCCCCTTCAAACTCAGAACTCAAATTAGTCAAAAAAAAAAAAAGGGGACTTGAACAGCCGTTGTCCCTACCGGCCCGGTTATAGGGTAGGCTAATGGACTGCCTAGATATATGTCAGACCCCATAAAAAATAATCTTGCCCCTTAGCTTGGTTGCAATCCGGTGGTTTGACTCATGTAGGTAAGTGTCACGCTTGTTGTTTCAGTTGGTCGTCCAACTAAATGGAAACAGTATATCTGTGTGTTGGACTGGGAGAGAGAAATCTCCCCCCCCCCCCAACTTGGTATTAGACATCTAGCGCAGTCGAGTCTTCAGTATTCATTTGGGAGCATGGGATTATGTCGGTGGCTGGTCTGCAGTAAGACTCAAAATTGCCTTTTTAGTCTCTTCTCGGACTGTTGTCGGGGGCCTGTCTCCGTGGGCCCCTTGCATCCAACCAGCTGTCGGCTTCTGATGGTGTTGCGAACATATGTGACCGACCGCTATCTAGGACCTTTAGTTTAGCGGGGAAGAGCATATTATATTGGATCTGCGCCTCCCGCAGGCGTCTCTTGATTCCCTGAAAAGTAGCTCTTTGCTTTTGCACTGCGATAGAGAAATCAGGATAGAAGGAGATACGGGCGTTGTTGTATTGTATGTCCCCTTTTTGGCGAGCTGCTCTGAGAATAGCGTCTCTGTCTCTGTAGTTAAGGACTTTCAATAAGAAGGGCCTCGTGGAGCTCCAGGTGGAGGAGCTCTAGAGGGGACTCTGTGAGCTCTTTCCACTATGAACACCTCAGAAAAAATGGTGGTTCCAAACAGTTCTTTCAGCCAAGTTTCGGTAAATTGTTCAGGGTGTTGTCCCTCCACCCTCTCTGGTAGCCCAACGATCCTGACATTGTTGCGCCTATGTCTGTTTTCCAAGTCATCCGTTTTATCCAGTGCAGTTTGGAGCTGTTGTTGTAATCCTCGTATAGTGTTTTGCAGGGGAGAAACTTGGTCTTCTAGAGTAGAGACTCTGTTTTCAACCTCCGTTGTTCTCTCCCTTACATTTTGTAGGTCTTGCCTTATCAATGATACATCTATTTTTAGTTCTTCAAGCTGTGCAGTGGCTGTCGTGCGGTTTTCCAGTATTGCCCCCATCAATTCTCCTAGCATTGGTTCAGTCGGTGTTTGTTCAGATTGGGGGGAGGCAGGAGGAGAGCCACCTTTACCTCCTTTACTTGGTGTCTGTTGAGAGCTGTGGGCATATTGCTCAAGACGGGCTGCAGTGTCCTGTTTTGGTTTCGGTCCGTATTTGCCCATGTTCTCCGGTTAGCGTATATGAGGTAGAAGAGAAGTCGTGTGGTAGAAGGCAATGGGTTTAGTGTGAGAGTGAGAGAGACGGCAGCGTTGTCAGGATAGCAGACCGGGCTCGGCTGTCAGGGACTATCTCTTATTTTAAATCATTTATGTCGGTGGGTAGGCACCACCACCTGTTTGGGTCTGTATTGTAACAGAGAGGTGACCACAAGAGATGGTGAGAGTGTATTGTTCCCCAAAAATTGCCAGGTAGAGAAGTTTGCAAGGCCTGAGGAGGGCCCTGGATTTGTCCTGGGTTTGGATCACAGGCAGGTAGTGTGCTAATTGCCCTGTGCAGATGTTGGCTCGCTCTGTTTAAGCAGTGCAGGCTTTTCTTCAATAGAGCTGTCTGCAGTAAGGGCTATAAAAGGCTGTAAAAAGGGGCCCCCCAGGGCTCCAATTCCACTTACCCCCCCAGCACAAGTCACCAGCAGTGTTGCAGCAGTTGTTTCGGCGCTCCGTGGCCGTTTCTGGAAAGAACCGCGCCGCCGGTCGGGCCTTGCTGGGGACAGCAATTACGCAAGGCCGCGGCTTCAGACGCGCCGCTAGGCCTCAGCCGGTTCTTCTGCGTAGAATGCTCCCAGAAGCTCGTTTTTGCCAGCGGATGGTGTGAGGGACTAACAGGAGCTAGGGTGGTAAGTACTGGGTGGTATGGGCCAGGTGGAAGGGGTGTATTTCAGGCTGGAGCCCTGGGAGATCCCCAAGATTGCGGCCACGCTGCTGCCTGGCTAGCCACGCCCCCCCCAAAAGAGTGCACATTTTAAAGGCAAAGGGACTACGAAACTTCATATCAGGTGAGTATGGAGTTAATTACTAAGCATGCAAAAAACAGTGATGTAATGTTTGAATTTAATGGTTGTACTAGAGCAGATGCTGATTTATGGCATAGTTTATATGAACAATGTGATCATGCAAACCAACTATTGGATAAGAAATTATTATGCATAAACCAGCTGCAGTGCTGTGGTGACTCCAGTTCTAAATTATCCTTCTTGAACCTTAGCGAAGTGTGTCCGAAACGTGACAATATACTAGAGCAATTCACCATAGAGGTTAGTATGCCTTGAAGGAAAGGGCTTTGCCATGGCTAGGGCTATGAACCCTCACGCTGATCATCTGCATTTTATTTCAGGACTGCCACCAGAAAATTGATGCTCTGTTCTCAACCAAGCTCTATCTGGTTGGCATCGCTGCTGTCGTTGTGGCCGTTATCATGGTAAGAACACTTTGTGCTTTCTCTGTGCCTCTGTTTAATCTCCACACGACTCCATGAATGACCAGCGAGTATTCATAGATTTGTGCTAAGGTTTCCAGTTTTGTAAAAAGGAGCTTTCAAATGCCGTGGTCTTCTCCTGCCACGAGGGAAATAGCTGCTGTATGGCCCGTGGTGTTTCCAGTTAGTGAGTACTGCTAGGGGGGAAACTGGCAGGTAGGACTTTACTAATATGTTGTTAGGAGTTTAGATTGGTGGCATCTAAAAAGGTTCTGATTCACCACTGTGCCCAGTCGTTTTGCCATTGTATTCTCCAGGCAGTTTTTATCTTATCTCAAATAATTCTTCTTTTTCCCCCCCTGTTAGACTAGTGTGTGTACACTATCAGTTAGCAACAAAAACCTTCACATATACTGTGTTATACTGTTGTTTGTTTCTGCCAGTAGGTGTCAGTGTTCATATTGTTGTGTGTTCATAAAGTTTTATTAACATGTGCATTCTGGGTATAATCTCCATGAGGTGATGTTATATCCTGTCTTCTTCTGCATGTTGTGAGGAGAATAAAGTCTCAACCATGCTTGCAGCATCATACTGGTAAGAGTCCTGACTGTCACTGCAACTCCAGATTACCCAGTTACTCTGCTAACAGGTTATGGGCCCAGATACAGCCTGCAGATAAAAGCTGCTAGATAAAGCCTGCAGATAGAGCTCACAGATACAGCCCACAGATACAGCTAGCAGATACAGCTCCAGCTATACATCTGAATATTGCTGCAGTTACAAGCACAGCACAGGCACCCAGCAATCAGTCAAAAAAAAAAAATAAGTCACAAGCATAAGTGATGGCTGCTAACAGCGCAAAGTTTTCAGTAGCTAATCTGACTAACCAGAACTACCAGTCTTGGAAGTTTAAAATAAAGATGCTGCTTATCAGAGAAGGGACATGGAAGTGTATACAGGAGGCCAGACCAAATCCACCCACAGATGAATGGCTAGAGAAAGATCAGAAGGCACAAAGCACTATTTCTCTCAGCATAGATGATGATCAGATTGTGCATATATGCAAATGTGAAACTGCAAAAGAAATGTGGGAGGAGCTACAGAAAGTGCATGAGAGGGCAAATCTCAGCAATAAACTGTACCTGATTAGAAAGCTGTACCAGACTAAGCTGATGAAAGGCCAGCATATGCAGGATTATATAAGATGCACCTTAGAAATGGTAGAACGCCTGCGAGGAATAGGAGAAGAAATTAAAGACTTTCATGTTGCAGCATTGCTGCTTAGTGGTCTCCCAGAAAGTTATGAGACACTTGTCACAGCACTAGATGCACGCCCAGATGATGAGCTAACACTGGAGTATGTTAAAGGCAAACTTGTGGATGAATATAAGCGGAAAACAGAAAGTGCAAATGACAAATCTGTGACAGAAACTGTACTAAAAACTAAGGATCAAACTAAAAATCCTAATATTCAGTGTGAAACTCGTGAATGTTTTGTTTGCAAAAAGCCAGGTCATTTAAAGGCAAACTGCAGAGTCTGGAAAGCTAGAATGAAACAGCAAAAGAGTAAAGTTAACCAACAGCAAGCCAAAAGTGTTAAAGGAGAAATGGAAAACACAGATGCAGAGTGTGCTTTTCACTCCAAAGAGGATGGATCATCAAGCCACAGCTGGTGTATCGACTCAGGAGCTACAAGTCATATGACCAATGATAAGGAATTCTTCACTCAGCTTGATCAAAGCAAAGCCGAAAGAATTGCTACAGCTAATGGGCAGTTCATGGTCTCAGAGGGAGTGGGGGAAGGTTTTCTTCACTGCCCTGTCTCCAAAACAGTCACCAGGAAGATACCTGTCAAAAATGTCCTATATGTCCCAGCTCTTGAAAGTAACTTGTTGTCTGTGAAAAAGCTAACTAAGCAAGGAAATACAGTTACATTTAAAGGTGATGACTGTGTTATCACTAAAGGGAATCGCATACTCGCAAGAGGAAATATCAGAAATGAACTCTATCAGCTGAACTCTAAGGAAATGGTTAAGGCTGCCAAAGAGGAAAGACATGGTAACTGTATTCACACATGGCACCGTCGCCTTGGGCACAGAAATCCTGAAGCAATTAAAAGGCTAGTTCAGGACCAGCATGCCAGTGGTATAAAAATTGATGCATGTAGTAAGCTATTGAAATGTACTAGCTGCATAAAAGGAAAAATGACAAAGAAACCTTTTCCAAAATCCAGCAACAGCCGAGCTCAACAGCCCTTGGACCTAATTCACACAGATCTATGTGGTCCAATGAAAACTCAGACCCCAGGAAAGAAGAAATATTTTCTTACATTTATTGATGATTTCTCAAGGTACACAGTACTCCACCTGCTGCATAGCAAGGATGAAGTTCCAGAGAAGCTTGAAGAGTATCTTGCTCAAGTAAACAATAAATTTAGCAAAATGCCAAAAGCACTCCGTGCAGATAATGGGACTGAGTATACAAGTGGCAAAACACAAGCCATTCTGAGGAAACATGGAATTATGTTTCAGACTACTGTACCATACAACCCAGAGCAAAATGGTGTTGCAGAGAGAATGAACCGCACTTTGTGTGAAAGTGGAAGAAGCATGATTTTCGATGCAGACATACCAACCACATATTGGGGAGAAGCAGTTATGACAGCCTGCTATCTCCAAAACCGCTTACCCGGCAAAGCAACAGAGAAAACTCCATATGAACTATGGAATGGGAAGAAACCAGACCTGAAACACATAAAAATCTTTGGAAGCAAAGCCTATGTACATGTTCCCAAAGAAAAACGTACAAAGTGGGAAGCGTGTGCTGAGGAAGGTATACTTGTTGGTTACAGTGAATCTCAAAAAGGGTACAGAATCCTGCACCAAAGCACCAACAAAGTAACAGTCAGCAGGAGTGTGGTTATTGACGAAAACTCTGTATGTCTAAAGTTTCATGACGTGACATCAACTGCAAAATCTACAGAAGAGCCCCAATCAGTACTAGAGAGCACTGAGACTGTGGTCAGTGTAAGTGATTCAGAAACTGAAAAGGGAGAAAGTGAAACCTCCACAACTTCAGTCAGAAAGTCTACAAGAAGCAATAAGGGCATCCCAGCTAAACGTTTGTCCTATATGGTTCGTCCAGCACCACAGCCTGAACCAGCATCATGGGAGGAAATGCAAAAGTTGCCTATCCCTGAGAAGCAAAAGTGGATTCAAGCAGCTGATGAAGAGATGTCTTCACTCAACCAGCTTCAAACTTGGAAACTTACTGAGTTACCTCAAGGTAAACATGCAATTGGATGTAAATGGGTTTTTAAAGCTAAATGTGATTCTGAAGGTAAAGTCCATAGATACAAGGCAAGATTGGTTGCAAAGGGATTTTCACAAAAGTATGGAGAAGATTATGATGCTACTTTTGCTCCTGTTGCCAAGCAAAGTACTTTTAGAACTTTAATGGCTATTGCAGCTGTAAAGAATATGATTGTGAGACATCATGACATCAAAACAGCCTTTCTCAATGGTGACATATTAGAGGAACTGTACATGACACAACCAAAAGGTTATGTGAAAGAAGGAGAGGAACATCTTGTGTGTAAGTTAAGCAAATCACTATATGGGCTGAAGCAATCAGCTAGGGCATGGAACTCAAAGATGAATAAAGTCTTGTTAGATGAAGGCTTCACAAGAAGTAAAGCTGATCCATGTTTATACTGCAAACACACAGGTGAGGAGTGGATGTATTTACTACTCTATGTTGATGATTTGATAATTGCTCACAAAGAGTATGAGGAAATTTCAAAGCTCAACAGAACTCTCAACAAGCATTTTGAAACCAAGGACCTAGGAGATGTGACCTACTACCTAGGAATCCATATACAAAGAGAGCATGATGGAAGTTTTCTGTTAAATCAAAGTAACAAAGTTTGTGTTATTCTCAATCAGTTTGGCATGACAGAATGTAAAGGTGTGAGCACACCAATGGACACAGCATACTTAAAATTGGAAGGAGAAGAAGATCTTCTGCCAAACAATGAAAAATACAGACAAGCAGTGGGGGCACTCTTGTACATTGCCACCACTACACGTCCAGATATATGTGCTGCCATGTCAATTCTTTGCAGATGTGTAAGTAAACCTCGTCAAAGAGACTGGAATGCAATAAAAAGAGTAATGCAATTCCTCAGTCAGACCAAAGACTTAAGTTTAAAAATATCTTCAAGTGGTGACCTAGATCTCACAGGATATGTGGACTCAGACTGGGCAGGTGACCCCAGTACTCGCAAATCTACAAGTGGCTACTTGTTCAAGTTAGGTAACAACCCAATATCCTGGTCTAGCAAAAAGCAAATCTCTGTGGCATTATCTTCTACAGAAGCAGAATACATCTCAGCAGCTCATGCTAGTCAAGAAGTAATTTGGTTACGCCAACTTCTAGAAGACCTTGGTGAGCCCATGCATCAGCCAACAGTTCTATATGAGGACAACCAAGGGTGTATAAAGCTTGCAAACAGTGAAAAGATCAATGCCAGAACCAAGCACATTGATGTTAGACATCACTACCTGCGGGATCTACTGGAACAAAATGTAATTGAGCTTGTCTACTGTGAGACTGATAATATGATAGCAGATGCTATGACAAAGCCACTACCAAGACCCAAATTTGAGAAGCTCAGAACAAGAATGGGACTATTGTGAGAAGTATTTGTTGAGTGGGGGTGTTAGACTAGTGTGTGTACACTATCAGTTAGCAACAAAAACCTTCACATATACTGTGTTATACTGTTGTTTGTTTCTGCCAGTAGGTGTCAGTGTTCATATTGTTGTGTGTTCATAAAGTTTTATTAACATGTGCATTCTGGGTATAATCTCCATGAGGTGATGTTATATCCTGTCTTCTTCTGCATGTTGTGAGGAGAATAAAGTCTCAACCATGCTTGCAGCATCATACTGGTAAGAGTCCTGACTGTCACTGCAACTCCAGATTACCCAGTTACTCTGCTAACACCCCCTCTATTTCCTTTCTCTCCCCTAGATCATCGAGATGATACTCAGTATGGTCCTGTGCTGTGGCATCCGAATTTATTCAGTATACTAAGCAATGCCTTTATTCTCCTGTGTATATAACTCCCTCAAACCCTCCCACAACTCCCTTTTTGTTTTTTCTAAATATTCTGCCCTCTTGGTGATCGAGTCAATGTCCAGCCGGTGCAGTGAATTCCTTGCTCGGACTTCACAGCCGGTGCAGTGAATTCCTTGCTCGGACTTTCTCTATGTTTTTATGAGCAGTGCTCTAGATATTTCTTCAGCACGACACTCAGGAATTCGGGTGCCCTCGAATGTATATGGCCTGCTTGTAGGGCTCTGACTTCCAGTTTACAGCGTCTGCGCTCAGAAGGACGCGTCATCTTGTGTTTGCCACACAATGAGATCCTAAAGAGTTGGGCAGCTGAATTTAGCCTTGTGGTAAAAATAAGCGCGTGCGCGTCCAGCTGCTCTTTACGATCTCATTGCTGTAGAGTCATGATCTCTCCTGTTTCACGTGTAAAAGATGTTGTGTTTGTACAGTTTGGGAGAGGAGTAAATCCATATTCCTTGCACGATGGCCCCTTTTCCTACACTCCATCATTACATAGTAAATATATATAAATATCAACATGTAAAAAGATTCTGATTAAAATCCTTTGGGGGCTTTTTCCCTACTCCAAAGTCTGATTCATTTATTTATGGGGTGAGGGTATGGGGATGATGGGAATTTACAATGTGGATGTGAATTAATTCCCCCAGGCAAATTGTGAGTTGAAAACAGACAAAAATAATCAAGAAAATAAAACTTTTCGTCTGTATTTGTGCCAGAAAATATCCAGTTTTAGCGACATTTTGGTCCCCCGACATCACTCGCCACCTAAGGTAATCAAAAAAAGAAAAATTTTGAATATTTGTAAAAAATTTTGCATCCAATCCTTTTTAAGAAGGAAGTATATTTATACATACATCTATCTCTGGGTTTTTATTACATATTCATTGTATGCTTTGTATTTTGTATGTAGTTTACGTTTTTAATATTAATACTAGTTAGTTTTATGTGTATATGTTTTCTTAAATGGTTTTTTGTTATAATGGTAAGATTTCGGGATGTTGTAAAGACTTGCAAGATAGGAAAATGTGGACTCTGTAACATAAGTGATACGACAGTGCCATCTTCTGGTGGTTACACAAAAGGACTTTTGCCTTAAAGACAAAGAACTCTTTTCTCATTGGTTCAAAGTTCATCAAAGGAATTCTTCAGGAAAATTTGTATAAATGGACTGCTCTCAAACAGCAGTGCAGCTCATCTTGACTTCTGATACCATCAAGAACCTGAACATCCAGAGCTCACATATAAACGCCGGGAAAACAACTATTCACCAGAGGAAAAGGAAAGGTATTAAATTACCACTACTGGGGAAAGAAATAGATTGTCTTTTAAAGCATTTTTGTTTGTAGTTTTTAAGAACTGTTATATACAAGTCATACTCTCTGTCTTGCATTGCTTGAATAAATCCTTCCATTGCTAAGCCTAAATTGGACTGAATTGTTGTTAGACGGATCAAATTTCTAACAGATTTGGCAACCCAGCCAGTTTTTGCTATTTCCCCAATCTTGGGAGCAAACCCCATATTTTTTTCCTGTTCAGCAGGAGGTTTAAGATTAAAACTTTCAGGTTTAAATCTTAAAAAAGGGGGGAGTTCGATAACCACAGAGAGTTATCTAAATAACCACAGAGAGTTATTCAAGAGAAGAGGATTTTTTTGCAAAGTAAAAGAACCTAGAGTCAGCAGTCCATTGGGCAAAGAAAGGAAGGGGAGAAGAAAAACAGTGGCCACTGTGTAAAGCGGGAAGACGCGTTGTATCTTCATATTTTTTCTTGGATCCACGGAGAGATTCAAGAGGCGTAGTATCCTTCCTTAAAAGAGTGCACATTTTAAAGGCAAAGGGACTACGAAACTTCATATCAGGTGAGTATGGAGTTAATTACTAAGCATGCAAAAAACAGTGCTGTAATGTTTGAATTTAATGGTTGTACTAGAGCAGATGCTGATTTATGGCATAGTTTATATGAACAATGTGATCATGCAAACCAACTATTGGATAAGAAATTATTATGCATAAACCAGCTGCAGTGCTGTGGTGACTCCAGTTCTAAATTATCCTTCTTGAACCTTAGCGAAGTGTGTCCGAAACGTGACAATATACTAGAGCAATTCACCATAGAGGTTAGTATGCCTTGAAGGAAAGGGCTTTGCCATGGCTAGGGCTATGAACCCTCACGCTGATCATCTGCATTTTATTTCAGGACTGCCACCAGAAAATTGATGCTCTGTTCTCAACCAAGCTCTATCTGGTTGGCATCGCTGCTGTCGTTGTGGCCGTTATCATGGTAAGAACACTTTGTGCTTTCTCTGTGCCTCTGTTTAATCTCCACACGACTCCATGAATGACCAGCGAGTATTCATAGATTTGTGCTAAGGTTTCCAGTTTTGTAAAAAGGAGCTTTCAAATGCCGTGGTCTTCTCCTGCCACGAGGGAAATAGCTGCTGTATGGCACGTGGTGTTTACAGTTAGTGAGTACTGCTAGGGGGGAAACTGGCAGGTAGGACTTTACTAATATGTTGTTAGGAGTTTAGATTGGTGGCATCTAAAAAGGTTCTGATTCACCACTGTGCCCAGTCGTTTTGCCATTGTATTCTCCAGGCAGTTTTTATCTTATCTCAAATAATTCTTCTTTTTCCCCCCCTCTATTTCCTTTCTCTCCCCTAGATCATCGAGATGATACTCAGTATGGTCCTGTGCTGTGGCATCCGAATTTATTCAGTATACTAAGCAATGCCTTTATTCTCCTGTGTATATAACTCCCTCAAACCCTCCCACGACTCCCTTTTTGTTTTTTCTAAATATTCTGCCCTCTTGGTGATCGAGTCAATGTCCAGCCGACTTTCTCTATGTTTTTATGAGCAGTGCTCTAGATATTTCTTCAGCACGACACTCAGGAATTCGGGTGCCCTCGAATGTATATGGCCTGCTTGTAGGGCTCTGACTTCCAGTTTACAGCGTCTGCGCTCAGAAGGACGCGTCATCTTGTGTTTGCCACACAATGAGATCCTAAAGAGTTGGGCAGCTGAATTTAGCCTTGTGGTAAAACTAAGCGCGTGCGCGTCCAGCTGCTCTTTAAGATCTCATTGCTGTAGAGTCATGATCTCTCCTGTTTCACGTGTAAAAGATGTTGTGTTTGTACCGTTTGGGAGAGGAGTAAATCCATATTCCTTGCACAATGGCCCCTTTTCCTACACTCCATCATTACATAGTAAATATATATAAATATCAACATGTAAAAAGATTCTGATTAAAATCCTTTGGGGGCTTTTTCCCTACTCCAAAGTCTGATTCATTTATTTATGGGGTGAGGGTATGGGGATGATGGGAATTTACAATGTGGATGTGAATTAATTCCCCCAGGCAAATTGTGAGTTGAAAACAGACAAAAATAATCAAGAAAATAAAACTTTTCGTCTGTATTTGTGCCAGAAAATATCCAGTTTTAGCGACATTTTGGTCCCCCGACATCACTCGCCACCTAAGGTAATCAAAAAAAGAAAAATTTTGAATATTTGTAAAAAATTTTGCATCCAATCCTTTTTAAGAAGGAAGTATATTTATACATACATCTATCTCTGGGTTTTTATTACATATTCATTGTATGCTTTGTATTTTCTATGTAGTTTACGTTTTTTAATATTAATACTAGTTCGTTTTATGTGTATATGTTTTCTTAAATGGTTTTTTGTTATAATGGTAAGATTTCGGGATGTTGTAAAGACTTGCAAGATAGGAAAATGTGGACTCTGTAACATAAGTGATACGACAGTGCCATCTTCTGGTGGTTACACAAAAGGACTTTTGCCTTAAAGACAAAGAACTCTTTTCTCATTGGTTCAAAGTTCATCAAAGGAATTCTTCAGGAAAATTTGTATAAATGGACTGCTCTCAAACAGCAGTGCAGCTCATCTTGACTTCTGATACCATCAAGAACCTGAACATCCAGAGCTCACATATAAACGCCGGGAAAACAACTATTCACCAGAGGAAAAGGAAAGGTATTAAATTACCACTACTGGGGAAAGAAATAGATTGTCTTTTAAAGCATTTTTGTTTGTAGTTTTTAAGAACTGTTATATACAAGTCATACTCTCTGTCTCGCATTGCTTGAATAAATCCTTCCATTGCTAAGCCTAAATTGGACTGAATTGTTGTTAGACGGATCAAATTTCTAACAGATAGTAACGTTTAATATCAGATTTAATTTAAAATATTTTGCATGGATAGTAACGTTTAATAATATTTAGGGATGCAGCGAATCCACTATTTTGGATTCGGGCAAAACCCCCGAATCCTTTGCGAAAGATTCAGTCGAATACTGAACCGAATCCTACTTTGCATATGCAAATTAGGGGTGAGAAGGGAAAAACATTTTTTTATTTGTTTTGTGACAAAAAAAGTCACGCGATTTCCCTCCCC
The DNA here is from genome assembly GCF_017654675.1 of Xenopus laevis. Taxonomy (NCBI): domain Eukaryota; kingdom Metazoa; phylum Chordata; class Amphibia; order Anura; family Pipidae; genus Xenopus; species Xenopus laevis. The sequence continues at coordinate 16,144,438 of NC_054377.1, read as the reverse complement.
AAATTTGCATATGCAAATTCAGTTTGGCCAGTGCAGAAGGATTCGGCTGAATCCGAATCCCGAACCGAATTTTGGATTCGGTGCATCCCTAATAATATTAGATTTAATTTATGGGTGGGATTCTTATATAATGGCAACGGTACATACACTGATTCATTTATTAATTGGAGGTTAACCTATGGGGGTTAGAAATCCTTTAGCAAGTCTTTAGATTGCATTGAAAAGCATTGGATTTGCACATATGAGAGGGGCGAATTTTAGCATGTGTGTGTGCACCAGCAACTGCAGTTTTTGCAACTCTCGACACATCTTGCAGGGGAAGTTGCTTAAAAAAAACAATTTTGCACCATATTTTTGCAATATGCCCTCCAGTAGTTTAGTAAATGGGGCCTTTTGTGTTTTGATCAGCTCTACTTGTGGTCAGAATGCTACTATCATCCCTGGGTCGCTTGTTATTCATTTGAACAGAAAGCAACCATGATTAGTCCTTAAAAATGGGTGTAAAAATGGATCTTGGCTGTTCTGCAGATGAAATAGTGGCACCCAAAATGTTGTGTGTGCGATATTCCTAACAGAGAAGTTAAAATGCTGAATAGAGGAGAGATCTAAAAGCAAACCTGTCATGCACAAAGGCAATATTTGGGATCATGCTCCCCATTTAACTCCTGGGCACCAATCATGCACAATCATGCACAAAGTCCACATTTTATATTGTATTCTGGCACTTTTCAGCCTGAAATCACTCCCTAGAGCATTTTTGGATTTAAAATTGTGATTCCCGGCTCTGTTACGTTTCCTATTTAAGTCCATGAGAGGCAGCAATGACCATTTTGTGTGCTTCTCCACTGACAGAGAATACAGCCCATGTAACAGCCTAAGCACATCTCTACCAGTTGGCCCAGCTTGGAGTTTTCCATCTGCGTGCTAAGCAGCGCTCCTTGTTCTTTCAAAATATTTATTTCATAATTTCCGTGCATGAAAATGTACCCTTTGTAAGGATTGGGACGCTGTGATTTGCAGGACAGTTGCAGCAATGTGGACAACAAGGCCTTATTGAAATGCAAAATGCTTGTCCTGCACAAAGGAGCTCGCAGATTGGGACTTGGATTTCTGCGCAGCTGTCGGGGCTGGTAACATGAGTAACAGCTGAACCTCTGTACAATGAACATCCCTGCACATGATCATGTGTCGTGTCCTTCAGGCTGACACTTTTCTGGCAGAATGTGCCGTTTACAATCCACTTCCAAGACTAGGGGTTTCTACTTAAAGGGGTGGTTCACCTTCAAACAACTAGTTGGTTTCAAATAATGACTTTCTATGTGTGACCGTTTTTCTAATATTGAAGTGTAAATTGTAATTTCTTACCTTCTAAAGCAGTCCTGGGAGGGGGGGTCGCCGACCCTGTAAACTGTTCTAAATGGATACATTTAGTGGATACATTTCTTATCTTTGTCCCTGCTGAGCAGAATCCCTTGGTTTCATTACAGGTAGCTGTTAGAATTGATACAATAGTTGCTAATAGTCCAGAGAGGCTGCTGAGAAATGGATCAACTAAATGTTGGAAAACTAACGCAGGTCGAGAATCAGCCCTACTCTCGATTGGAAGCTCTTCTGCGCTTGCACTCGGAACCACTATGTTGGCCCAGGTGCAGGCACATGGAGCAAGTGTCGGTGCCAAAATGCATGGTTGCATGTATTAGTGACGAAATCTGCTCTGTGACCTACGCATTATTATGAAATAAGTATTTTGAAAGAAGAGGAGCACAGCCCACAGGAGTTTCTTAAAGGAGAAGGACTTTTTACTTGGGGGTGCCAAACATTAGGCACTCCCAAGTGAACATATTTACTTAATTGACATTCCTATCAGGAGAAAACTGCACTGGCCCAGGGTTATTCAAGTGAGCACCATGGAGTGATCGTTTTCCTGCTTCTTTTATATTCAAATTTCCCGGGGCAGATGCATGCGCAGTAGAATGAATTAGATGACTTTTTTGTTAAAGTTCACTTACCGCTACACTGCGTATGTGCAGGCACGAGAAGACAGAAGGCGTAAGATGATCGCTCCATGGTGCTTGCTGGAAGAATCCTGGGCCGGTGCAGTTTTCTCCTGACAGGAGCACCAGCCCAGGGTGTCAGGTAAGTGCGGTTCAAATTTGGCCAACCGTTTCAGGTTAGGGTTGGGTGCGTTTGACTGGGGAAGGATGCTCCTCCACTACTCTAGAAGATTCACTTTTTTGCTACGCACAGACGTAACGTACAGAGAGCAAGAAGTCGTGGGTCCTACAATGGCAACATTTTGAGGGTTAGGGTCGGGTGTGTGTTGAGTTTTTCCTGATCTGCACATCACTACCACCCTGCTCCCAATGTAATGGGTCGGGTTGGGAGAAATAGAATTAGGACTTTTCGTTGACCCGCACATCACAACTGTGTAACACTGAAACAATGTATTAGCAGTAGTCGGCCTTTCTCCAGCCAATATTCAATTTCCCACAATGCCTTGCATACCTATGTGATTTCCCTTCTTTACAGGTCTGTTGATGAGTAAAATGAGGATAAATAGCGACACCATGTGGGTGCCCTTTATATTGCATTTCTGTAAAGTACAGTAGTGTCCAAGCGTCTATGAACACTTGCAGTGAAGAGTGTCTGAAGACCCTTGCCTTTGGTTGGGGAGGTCACGGAAAGCTTCAGCGAGGGGGAGTCTAAAGACTCTTTTTCATTGCACCTTTTGGCAGGTGACTATGGAGTTTGGGCCTTTGCCATTTTTTAAGGCAAGTCCAATTTCACCCTTGCACAAGTTTTGCATCTTTTTTGCACTGGGTGACTACAAGCACAAGCTCCGGTTTCAATAATAAAAAAAAAAAAAAAATCTTTTGACAACTCCTGCTGGAAAAGTCGATCTATGTGGTCCTGGCAGCAGTAATTCTAGAAAACCCATTGAAAATAATGAAAATATTTGGCAGCTGTTTGTAACTCTATGAAAGGAGTTTAGAGAAGTATTATTGAGGAAAGTGTTGACCTGAGTGCTAAGTAACTACGGTGCCAAACTGTAGCTGAGTCAAATATTTCTAAGGGAGCAGTGCATCCAATTCCAGTCAAAGGATTCCTGCAGCGGCAGATTATAATGAGGATTATAGGGGTTGCCGGTAAGGGCCCGGGACTCCTGGGAGGCCACTTCCATGTTACTCTTGCATTAATAGGCTGATGCCAAAAATGACTGTGGGTGTTGGTCAGTGCAGGATGGGTAAGGACAGTTACCAGAGAAACCTGGAAGATTTATAGAAGGTCACCAAACTGTCAGTGTGGGAGAGAAGTTTAATCAAATCCTCTGCCCCAATTCCTTGTGTCTGCCTTGGAAAGTACTGTCCAAACAAACGTTCCTAACACTGCCCATAGGCACAGTCTTTGCAGCCACAATTAACCCTTTCTTTGTCCAAGCCATTTTTTTAACTACCTGTTTAATCCACAGCCTGTAAACATTATGGGAAGTAAAAACAAAGAGAATGAGCGTCAGTGGTGGTTCTAACATATTCATGTTGCTGCCATCCTTGCTGTCTGTTACTTGCCATTGACAGAGCACACTGCAAAGTCTATAATAACATCATTTATATCAAAAGATATCTGTCCCAAGGCTTTTTTCTTCAGTAAAAAAATATTTTATTTAAATTCATATTAAAATATAGATACATACTGACCCTCACATGGCCCACCTTACGCGTTTCGCACCTTCCGGCGCTTAAACTATGACTAAGCCCCGGAAGGTGCGAAATGCGTAAGGTGGCCCATGTGAGGGTCAGTATGTATCTATATTTTAATGTGAATTTAAATAAAATATTTTTTTACTGAAGAAAAAAGCCTTGGGACAGATATAACTTTTTTTGCATATGATTGCCTGTGAACTGGGGCGAGTCCCTTTGGCTTAATTAAGGCAGTAATCAGATGTGGACTCCCGCTCAATGAATACTTTATAATAACATAATAACATACCTCTCAACATTTTCTGAGCCCTGTGCAGAAATCCCACAAGATGGACCGAAAAGAAGCCCAATTTGGACTATATGCGATTGTTTCAACGAGTGAAAATGTGAGTGAAATTTTTTTAAATAAATATATTTTAATAAAATACTATTATACTATTTTGGTTTCTATTTCTATACTTGGAGTCTAAAGACTGCAAGGAGGAGAGATAACTACTGTAACTTTGAGGTACCAGGGAGAAATTCTGCCGCACTCTATTCAAGGGATTTTTAGGGGCATATTTTTCAAAGGGTGAACTCTTGCTGTTACCCATTGATAATTAAAGGGATACTGTCATGGGAAAACATGTTTTTTTCAAAACACATCCGTTAACAGTGCTGCTCCAGCAGAATTCTGCTCTTAAATCTGTTTTCTTTATATTTCATTTTGAAATTTGACATGGGGCTAGACATATTGTCAGTTTCCCAGGAGTCCCCAGTCATGTGACTTGTGCTCTGATAAACTTCAGTCACTCTTTACTGCTGTACTGCAAGTTGGCGTGATGTCACCCCCCCCCCCCCCCGCAGCCTAACAACAGAACAATGGGAAGGTAACCAGATAACAGCTCCCTAACACAAGATAACAGCTGCCTGGTAGATCTAAGAACAGCACTCAATAGTAAAATCCAGGTCCCACTAGACACATTCAGTTACATTGAGTAGGAGATACAACAGGCTGCCAGAAAGCAGTTCTGTCCTAAGGGCAGAGACACATGCTGCTATTTGGGGAGATTAGTCGTCCAGCAACAAATAGTTTCTTCTTCGGGCAACTAATCTCCCCAAACTGCCTTCCTGCTGGCTAGAATGTAAATAAAAAAAAAACATTGTAATTTAGAAATAAAAGTGTAACACCTATTTGGGCTGCATAGCACACAAATAGTTAAACTGTCCAGCTAGCAGTAGAAGCATGGGTTACACGCGACTTCACACAACAGGGTCAGGGCCTTCGCCATGTGGAAGTGTTCCCTCTATGGTGTAGTGCAACTACATCCCCCAGGCTACTGTGCATACAACAAACAAATTGGGCGCCAGGAGGTTCTTGCAGTAAAACAGAAACGGTTTATTAACCATGCACGAGGCAAGTGACCACAGGTTTAGTAGTCAGGCAGGAGCTGAGGCAATAGCACATTTCTCACACAGAGCTGCAGGCATTAGGCATTTCTCACAGAGGAAAGATCTCCATTAGGCATTTGCAGTATTCACACACATTCCCTCCTGGAAGTTGTCAGGAAAGCAGCTTCTACCCTACATTCCCTCTTCACTGAGGTCCCTGACTGGAGGCAACACATAAAGCCTCTGGGAAGCTCCTCCCTTACTGCAAATCCTTGTTGGAGCTTCAGCTGCTCTTTCTCTCTCACCTCTCTGCCTTTCTCTCCTACAGAGACTATACAAGTCTGCCCTAGTGTAACTATTCCTCATTCACAGGGTTTCCTGGTCCCCGACTTCTTCTCCAAAGCACATGGGCCTTTCTGGGCCTAGCTGTAGCCAGGCTCCCCTGAGCACACCCAGCTGGATCACCATCCACAGGCCAAAGAGGAAGTGGCCACTCCCTACACTCACTATATAGCAGTGTAGCAGGGGAGTGTCATTCTCTCCTGGCAGATCACTCTAAGAAAAAGGTGGGGGCCTTAAAGCTGCAGGGCAGATTACCCAGTAGGGGTCCCTACAAAAGTATACCATAACCATCACGACAAGATCCCTTTAAGCCTCTAAAGTAAACAGAGAGCACAAATACCCCCTAGAACCCAGGCTGCACTCCTCTTTTCTGAATAATGCACCAGCCTGGAGGACTATTCTACACATGACCCAAGGTTTGCTTGAAGCTGTCCCGGGCCATGCGCTTGCACAGTAGAGTCAAATTTTAACTCTTTCGGATCCTACTCTATATGCTGTCACAGCATATTATTTATGGGCTGAGTCAGTGAAGAGTGCTCCGTGCTACACACATACAGCTGTAACACAAACGCATAAACTGCCTGTTATTATCTATGAGCCTGTCAATGGGTTGAGTGAGAGGCTTTGGTTTGTACACACATATGGGTGGCAGGGTGCCCTCTGCTATATATTACAGAGCGTTGAATCTCTGCCATCTGCTGGAGAAGAATGTAAGTGCAACACAAACACTGCCATGTACAGTATTTCTAATCCTTTTGGTTTCTCAGATTCTTTAGCTCTCGATAATAAGTTAAAGAATGGTGAGCGTTGTAGTTCAGCAGTATCTGGGGGCACAAGGTTAAGAAACAAGAGCTTTAAACCGAGGGTGTCCTAATTAAGCCCAGAAATGTCAGATGCTTCTAAACACCATGGGTCTGCTGAGATAATACAAAGCTATACCCCCACAATCAGGTATAGTAATTTAACCCCAGTGCTATTCAGGTGCCAGAAGGATTAATTATGTGCTAGAATGGAGTAGTGTAAGAGTATGGCTGTATAAGGCACATTCTAAGGCAAGGCAAGATGTCTCGGGAGGAGAGTACTACTACTTATTCTCAAAAGGGCATCAGGTACCCCTGGTAGACGCTGCCATGTTGTTTTTAGCTGGCGACTTGGCAAGCTTTTGATTACCAAAACCATGGGGACATGGCACTATGGTAAAACTATAGGATAAGCAGACACCCACGGCCTGGGCAGGGCCTATAGAGAGAAGGGGCCTAGTAAAAATGAGCTCCTATTCCTGCATGTCACCTGTGATTTCCCATTTCATACCCCAGGGCCCATAGGAGGTGTGGAGTATCCACAGTGGCGCTCCAGCAATGAAGCGAGTTGTGACACTCAGTTCAGGCGGCAATGCCCCCTAGATGCCAGGGGCAGCAAAAATGCCGCTCCTGGTAACTTTAAGAGGCGAATTTCCAGTTTTCAACCCGGACATTTCACTCATCTAGTGCAAAACTGCCTTTTGTATGATTTTTGTGCCCCTCATGAAGACCTGTGTGGGTCAAAACGCGTAGGGCGACATGCTGTTGCCACATGCTGTAACTGGCATGTAATACATTTTTTTCTTTTGATTCAAAAGAGTGTGCAATCTTTATTTTTCTTTCATGCATGGTTTATTTGGAGACTTCTGATGGGCAGCCTCCTCTAGGATTAGCACCTTGAATACATTTGTATTTTTTGTAATTTTTGCTTTATGACTTTGTAGTGTACGCCTTCAGTCTATTGTATTTGCTAGTGCAAAACGAAGGCCGCCTCGGGCAGCAAAATGGCCAGGATTGCCCCAGGGTATCCAAAGATCCCAAGTTGTACCCCTGGCTCCACTGCATTGGGCTACATTTTTGAAAACTGCACAGAAAGGTTTCATGAATCTTATAATCAGCACTTGGCTCTCAACTTTTTCACATATACTATACTGAGAAGTCAGGACCGAAGTCAAAAAATCACAGGGCCCCAGAGTACAAAGTTAGAAGGACCGTTACTCCAAGGCAAGCCCAGTGATTAACCCATTGGTCATCTGGGCACCTAGACGATGGCCCTTGCCAACAAGTACACCCTGACCCATCCCAGGAACACCCCATTATGGTGAAACCTTGGCCACAATCCATCTAAATATACTGTATATTCAAAATTTTCACCAAGGTGGCATCAGAACGGCACAACGCAGCCCTGCGCCATGACAGAGTAGCGCACATCCAGATGCATATACAAACGGACATTTAAAAAAAATTGCATATGCAGATTAGGATTCAGATTCGGCCGGGCAGAAGGATTCAGCCGAATCCAAATCCTGCTGATAAAGGCCGAATCCTGGCCGAATCCCGAACCAAATCCTGGATTCGGTGCATCCCCAATTTAAACATTTATATAACCCAATGTGATCAAATATAAGATACTGTTTTATTTAGCTTTTTTTCAGCAGCTCTCTAGTTTGTAATTTTTGCAATCTGGTTGCTAGGGTCCAAATTACCCTAGCAACCATGCACTGATTTGAATAAGAAACTGGAATATGAATAGGAGAGGCCTGAATAGAAAGATAAATAATAAAAAGGAACTATAACAGCTGTAGCCTTACAGAGCATTTGTTTTTGATATGGGGTCAGTGTCCCCATTTTAAAGCTAGAAAGAGTCAGATGAAAGTAAGTTTTAAATTATATAAAAAAAAAATAAACAATGAAGGCCAACTGAAAAGTTGCTTAGAATTAGCCATTCACAAGGATCAGATGCAGTTGGACCACTAGAGGGTGTCTTAATGCGACCGCCCCCAACCTCGCACACTCATTTTTAGTTTAGCACTGCGTATTGGTGAGATAAATGCTGGGAAGAGAAAGACTGAAGCTCAGAAAAACCCTATGGCTTGTTAACTCGCAGTATGGAGGAGGTGGAGAAGAGAAAAGTCATTATATCTTAGCTGAGAGCAGCGTTGCCAACCTGTGAGGCCTTGCTAATGTTACTGGTGTGAGGGATTGTAGTTTTAGGGCAGAGACACACACTGCTATTTTGGGAGATTAGTCGCCCCGTGACAAATCGCTTCTTCTTCTGGTGACTAATCTCCCCAACTGCCTTACCACCGTCTAGAATGTAAATCACCAGCAGTATGGCACTCGAATTGCTTCGGCTTTCCAAAGTCGCCCGACGTTTCCTCGTGAGGCAACTTCGGAAAACAAAGCGATTCCGTGTGCCATCCCGCCAGTGATTTACATTCTAGCCAACGGGAAGGCAGTTGGGGAGATTAGTTGCCCGAAGAAGAAGCGATTTGTCGCTGGGCGACTAATCTCCCAAAATAGCAGCGTGTGTCTCTTCCCTAAGGGTAAGGGCACATGCTAAGATTCGGTGAGATTTAGTCGCCCCGGCGACTAATCGTCTCTTCTTCGGCCAACTAATCTCTCCGAAGTTGCCTTATGAGGAAACTTTGTGCGATTTCGGAAAACAAAGCGCTCAGAGTGCCACCCCGCCGGCAATTTAGATTCTAGTCGGCGGGAAGGCAGTTCTGATAGATTAGTCACCTGAATAAGAGGCGATTTGTCGCCTGTGACCAAATCACCCCAAATCTTAGCGTGTGCCCTTACCCTAATAGTGTCAGGCAGGAGGCGTTGCATGTTCATATTCAGTCCTGTGACACAATGTAGTGTTGCAATGGCCCAAACGTAGCCCTGTAGTTGTAGCACTGCACTGAGCATCAGGCCCGGATTTGCGGCAAGGCCGCATAGGCCCGGCCTAGGGCGGCAAAAAAATAGGGGCGGCATGCCGCCCAGCCGCATTATGGGGATGTGTTTTTTCGCCGACGCGCTGGGAAGGGGAGGTGGGGTGGGCGCTAGGACTGCGCGGCCGCCTGGTCGGACCGCGCAGCCTAGGGGCGCCCCTCATTGAAATCCAGCGCTGCTGAGCATTGTCATTGGCTGGTGTTGACTGAGCTACAGGCTTGCAGAGCACAGTTGTGCTTCAGACATAGCTGCATTTGACACTGGCCCTTGCGGAAAAAAAGATAAAAATGGACATATTATAATGTATGTCGGGCATAAATTCACTGTGAATTTCCACATTTCGCCTTCGGCAAATAAATTCGAGAAACTGCCGTGAAAATTTGTCTTGGTCAAAAAAATCTGAGCGCTTTTCGGAATAGTCGCTCGCATCAAAACTGTCAGGTATCAACATTTTTCGTACGCCCATTGACTTTAACATGGGTGTTAAAATTGTCGCAAATCGACTCTGGCGCCAAAATTCATGTTTTGCTAATTTTTCGCCGTTTCATGAATTTCGCTGTAAATTCGCGAATTTTCCTGAGAAGCGACAAATTCACCCATTTGACAAACACAATCCCTGGTAGGTTCAGTAATGAAAATTACATGTTTGAACTCATTATACAATTCACAGCATCAATGGACTGGCAGGTTAAAAGGCATGTAAAGGCGAAAAAATGTAATCCTATTTTTACTTTCCTTAATGAAAAAGAAACCTATCTCCAATATGCCTTAATTAAAAAATGTGCACCGTTTTTATAAGAAACCTGACTGCATGCGGTGAAATTCTCCCTTTATTTACTGCTGTGGATAGGAATTGTCAGACGGTCCCTAACTGCACAAGTGCAATGTGCTAAACACTGAAATCCCTTTAAATGCTGTTTGAATTTTGCACCAAGTGCGATGACGTCATCACGCCAGTGTGTAAAACCCGGAATCATGCGCGTAGCAACCAGATTGCTGAAATTACTGGAGAGCTGCTGAATAAAAAGTTTAATTACTCGAAAAACACAAGTACAGAAATTGAAAACCAATTGCAAATCGTCTCAGCATTTCACCCTCTAAAGTTTATATCACACTAAGGTGAACAACCCAGGAAAGTAAAGTCTAAAACAGAATTAGGCTAGAAATGCTGTATTTTGTATACGAAACATAAACATGAAGTTACTGCACCACAAGCCTAATCAAACAAATGTTTTATGCTTTCAAAGTTGGCCACAGGGGGTCACCATCTTGTTACTTTGTTAAACATATTTGCAAGACCAAGACTGTGCACATGCTCAGTGTGGTCTGGGCTGCTTAGGGATCGTCATAAATGATCAAAACAGGGAAACAAACAAATCTGCTTGAGTTCTGCATGGCTGGGAAGTAAGGCGGGGGCTCCCCCTGCTGTTCATAAGTATGATTGTTTCCCTGCTCAGAAGTTAGGGACCGTCTGACAATTCTTATCCACAGCAGTAAATAAAGAGAGAATTTCACTGCATACAGTCAGGTTACTTGTAAAAATGGTGCACATTTTTTAATTAAAGTATATTGGATTTTTCATTAAAGAAAGTAAAAATTGAATTTTTTTGCCTTTGCATGCCCTTTAATGTTTGTTGTGTCAAGACAATCTGCTTTGCCAGCTAGCTAGCGTGGTTCTATGTGGGGCATATTAATAAGCACCGCTGCATTTATTAATATTTTATTGGTGCTTAAGAATTTATCTTCATAGCTGCTATGGTATGAAAAAAATGGCTAATGATCGGACACACCTAGTGCCAACATCATCTCATTAATGGGGTTTTCACACTCTGGGTAATCATATTGCTGCTTTGTTTCAATTATGATGTCATATTTTTTTGGGGTGGGGTGGTTAATGTTCTCCAAAAATAATTTCTGTGGCTCTGGTGCTGACTCTGGATTACAGGAGAGCACAGATTTGCCAAAGTCAAAATGCTGCCATAGAGGCTTCTGTAATATACTGCATCTAATGTAAAATAATCCACTTGAAGGGGTGGTTTACCTTTAATTTAACGTTTAGTATGTTATAGTATGGCTAAATTTAGGCAACTTTTCAATTGGTCTTTTTTGTTTCTTATTTATAGTTTTTTAATTATTTGGCTTTTTCTTCTGACTCTTTCCACCTTTCAAATGGGGGTCGCTGACCCCATGTAAAAAATCAAATGCTCTGTAAGCCTTCAAATTTAATGTTATTGGTACTTTTTATTACTCGTCTTCAGGGGCGTAACTATAGAGGAAGCAGACCCTGCGGCTGCAGGGGGGCCCAGGAGGTATAGGGGCCCCATGAGGCCCTAATTCATATACAATTTCAATAAATATTGGAGAAACAAGTCAACCTCTAAACATTTTGGGGGCCTGAAAAATAATTTGCTGTGGGGCCCAGTAATATCTAGTTACGCCACAGCTCGTCTTTCTATTCAGGCCTCTCCTACTCATAGTCCAGTCTCTTTTATTCCAATCAAAGCATGGTTGCTAGGGTATGTTAAACCCTAGCAACCAGATTGCTGAAAGTGCAAACTGGAGAGTGAATGCTGAATAAAAAGCTAAATAACTCAAAAACCATAAATAATAAAAAATTAAAACCAATTGCAATATGTCTCAGAATTCAGCTCTCAGCTAAGTTAATTTAAGTTAATTTAAAGGTGAACAACCCCTGTAAAACTTCTTTCTCTAATACATAAAGAACTTATGAGTTGAAGACATGTTGACACTTGATGTGAGGAGAGTTTATGTGGGAGAAATATCTGTGCAGCTAATGGTAGGTTCTTCATGTAAAACTTAATGGCACATTTGGCACATAGCCGACAGGAGACGTATGACATGTCTGATACCAACTTGCTGGTTATGTGGGACACTGGTTATATAGGACATATGTCAGTGTAGGTAAATATCAGTTTGCCTTATTCAGGTTCTTATTTCAAGGAGAGGTCTTTGCTAGAACTTGAGCATCAACTGTAGTGAATGAGTTAAATGTTCATGCGCGTCTTTATTTTTTTCTTTTCTAGGGTGAAGTCACTTAGGGGCAAATTCACTAACAGACTAAAATTCGCCAGCGCTGGCTTTGCGCACATCACAAAACTTCCCCAGGCGTAAATTTGCCTGGACAACGCTAATTCACGAAGATCCAAAGTTGTGCACAGGGTACCGAACGCAGCCGAAGTTGCGCTAGCGAAAATACGCTCAGCAGTTCGAAGTTACGTTAGCAATGGCTAATTTGCATACGGCGTGCAGTTAAAGTACAACGGACGTATATGCTGCAGTAACTACATTACACGACACAAGGCCAGGGAACCTTAATAAAATTAAATAGAGATGTTATAATGCCCTACACATGTGCCCACAGTATAGTTTAGGTGCCATATGTTAGGAAATGTAGGGGGGAAGGAGGGTACCCCCAAAAAAAATTCGATCTTTTTCAGCCTATCACCCTGTAAAAAGGAAAAGACGCCAGAGTTTTTTTGGACTTTTTTGAGTGAAAATTCGCCTGGCGTTAGAGCGCGAAGTTGCGCCAGAGACTATCTCCTTGGCGAAATTACGCCAGTGACAGTTAGTAAATCTGCGAGGTGCCAAAATAACGTCACGCTGGCGAATTTTTGCCCTTTAGTAAATTTCCCCCTCAGCGTATTGGTGGATTTCACAGACCCTGAGAAAGGAGAGCTGAACCAGGCACAGGATAAGGTAATTCATGAGCTGGGGGAGAAAAATAGCAATCCTTCCTACTTCAGGGGGAAGACACACAGAGCACTGCGCTGGTAAAACTGTTGCTTCAGAAACTCTACTCTAATAAGCTGCTGTGTAGCCATGGGGGCAGCCATTGAAAGCCGACAAAGGAGAAAAGGCACAGGATACACAGCAGATAACAGATAAGCTCTGTAATGGGATTCGTCCGAATATATCTGTTATCCTCTGAGTATCCTGTGCTTGAACGGCTGCCAGTGCAGAACGTTATATTCTCCTTTAAAACACTTTAATTGTTTGGTGTTACTGTTCCTTTAAATGACAGATGAATACATAGCAAATCCTTTTTGCCTTTGTGTATAGTAGTATTTCCACTAGGCAAATTGGAACATATTCTAATGCATAATCATTTGTATTTGTTTTGTTTTTTTTTGTGCTATGATGATTCTGAGTAATACCTCTGCCTTCTCACTGTTGTCCCTGCCCAATTAAGCACGGGTATAGGCTAACCAATCTCAGTCCTTTCTGTTTCATATGAAGCAACAGTCCTGTAATGACACTTTGGTCTGTTATGAGTCACTCGTATAATCCACTGTACAATGCCGCAGGCAAACTGTTTGACCTTTGTCTGTGTCTTGTAATGAGTATCAGTAACGACCTTGTGCTTTTCTCTCCATGGTGCAAATTCACTATGCGCCGAAGCACCTAACGCTAGCGTGAATTCGCTAGCGTTGGTCATTTTCGTTACTTCGCAAATTCACTAACGAACGCTGGCGTAAATTCGCTAGTGTTACTTCGCACCCTTATGCCTGGCGAATTTGCGCAACGGACGTAACTACGCAAATTTACTAACGCGTGCATTGTTCTGAAAGCTACCTTTTACGCTAGACTTCCTTCGCCACCTCAGACCAGGCGAAGCGCAATAGGGTAGATAGGGATTGCTTCAAAAAAAGTTCAAATTTTTTTCTAAGTCCCAAAAAACGCTGGCGTTTTTTCTATATTATGGGTGATAGGCTGAAAAAGATCGAAAAAAAATTTGGGGCTCCCCTCCTTCCCCCCTACATTTCCTGACTCATGGCACCTTAACTATACAGTGGGCACATGTGTAGGGCAAAATAAAATTTTATTTTATGTTTTGAAGGTTTCCCAGCCATTTGTAGTGATTGTACGTATTCCTCCATTGAAATTTGAATTTGGCGCCATATGCAAATTAACCATCGCTAGCGTAACTTCGCTTCGCTTAGCGAATCAACGGTAGCGCAACTTTGCAACCTTACGTTACCCCTGAGCGCAACTTCGGATTTTAGTGAATTTGCGGAGCGCTGGCGAAACTACGTCTGGCGAAGTGTGGTGAAGTGCGGCGAAGTTACGCCTGGCGCAACTACGAATCTTAGTGAATTTGCCCCCATATGTATTCTGCTTCCAGTTACATAGATAAGGGATACCGATGGGCGAATATATTCGCCAGGTGCGAATTTCTGCGGGTCACCAACAACGAAATAAACTTGCGAAACTGCCATGAAAATTCGCCACGTAAAAAATTTGGACGCGCATCAGAATAGTCACATGCATAAACATTGTTGCGCATCAAAATTATTCGGACGCCCATTGACTTTAATGCATTTGGCAAAAATAGGCGCATGTATAACAATTGTCGGGGGTGTCGAAATTGACGCGTGTCAAAATAATTTTGACGCCCATTGACTTCAATGCATTTTGCTAATTTTTCACCGTTTCGAGATAAATTCGCCCATCGCTAATAAGGCAGAGTAATGTCAACCACAAGAGGTGATCTGTAGAAAATACTAGCTGGGGAGAAATGTGCATTGAGTAAGTGACAATAAGGAAGCTCTTACTTTGGGTTAGGAAACAGTTGCTTAGCAAGCGAATATCAATGACTACAGTTGCACAATACACAAATACAGGGAGAGCACAGATATTCAGTAGTTGCTCATGTAACCACAACAAACCATTGGAAAGGCCTACAGCTTCCTAATAACGTGTTGTTTTGTCATTAAAACGAAACAGTCTTCAGCTTTGAAGTTTCCCTTAGTTGGAATGTTTTTCAGTATTCCACAAGCACCTTGATACATTTCATTTGGGTAAAAAGAAAACAGTCCAAATTGAATCCCTTGATATGATCACCAGCTCATATATATATATATATATATAATACATATACAGTACAGGTATGGGACCTGTTATCCAGAATGCTCCGGACCTGGGAGAACAGATCTTTCTGTAATTTGGATCTTCAAACCTCAAGTCTACAATAAAATCATGTAAACGTTAAATAAACCCAATGGGCTTCCAATGGGGATTGATTCTCTTTAAGTTTGGATTAAGTACAAGGTACTGTTTTGTTATTTTAGAGAAAAAATAAATAATTTTTAAAAATTTGGATAAAATGGAGTCTATGGGAGACGGCCTTTCTGAAATTTAGAGTTTTGCAGATAGCAGATGCTATACCTATATATTAGTTGTACAGTATACGCACACATATACTAATTGTACATCGTGAGATCCTTGTCCAAGAAATCATCCAAGCCACTCTTAAAGGGCATGTAAAGCCAAAAAAATAAAATCCCATTTTTACTTTCTTTAATGAAAAAGAAACCCATCTCCAATATACTTTAATTAAAAAATGTGCACCATTTTTTTAAGAAACCTGACTGTATGCAGTGAAATTCTTCCTTCAGTTACTGCTGTGGATAGGAATTGTCAGACATTCCCTAACTGCTCTGCAGGGAAACAATCATACTTATGAACAGCAGGGGGAGCCCCCGTCTTACTTCCCAGCCATGCAGAACTCAATCAGCTTTGTTTGTTTCCCTGTTTTGATCATTGATGACGATCCCTAAGCAGCCCAGACCACACTGAGCATGTGCACAGTCTTGGTCTTGGAAAGATGTTTAACAAAGTTACAAGATGGTGACCCCCTGTGGCCAACTTTGAAAGCATAAATCATTTGTTTGATTAGGCTTGTGGTGCAGTAACTTCATGTTTATGTTTAGTATACAAAATACAGCATTTCTAGCCTGATTCTATTTTAGACTTTACTTTCCCTTTAAGGGGTTATTTATCAAAAGTTGAGTTGATTTTTACCCAAACATTTGAGTTTTCAATTGAATTTTTCAGTCAAAATTTGTACTAGGTTCTAAGGTGGAGGACAGCAAACAAGACTTAAAGTACCATTTAAAAACACAATCTTTTAGAGTCAAGGGTGTAACTACAGAGGAAGCAGACCCTGGGGGTCCCAGGAGGTATAGGGGTCCCATGAAGCCCTAATTCATATTAAGTTTAAATAAATATTGGTAAAACAGGCCAACCTCTAGAAATTTTGGTAGCCTCAAAAATAATTTGCTGTGAGGCCGGGTGATATCTAGTTACACCATGGTTTAGAGTCCATTCATTTCCCATAAACTTGCTCTGTACAAAGCAATATTTTTTCCCAGAGCCCAGGAGAGCCCTGAGTCACACACGAGTGGTGACATCAGTCGTACTTGAGAAAAATATCATTAGCACAAAAATAAAAAAATATATATTATAAAGGAGGCAGCATCAGCCGGCAAATCCTTCTTCCTCATCAGACTGGAAAAACCAGATATAGAAGTGCTGAAGAGTAAGTAAATATAACACACTGTCAGGATCTGATGACTAATGAAGTGCCCGCAAACAAAATAAAAACACCTATAGGAATCTGGCAGTGACTATATGAACACGTCAACTGTACCATTCATTATTATTCTTCACTATGGTTTGTTTTTATTGCTGATTTTACAGTTAATATGCATTATTTGCAAGCACACACAACTTGCAAATATTGGTCCAGCATACAGCGAAAATTACAGAAAATGCTACTACAGTATTTTTCTAAAATTCTCAATTCTGCACATTAAAGAAACTCAACTTTTTATCTCTCCCTTCTAGATATACTGCCAATACTGTTAAGCTGACTGCCGTCATAGACCCCGTAAAGTTACCATGTAAATAAGAATTTAGTATGTAGACAGTGGTATTCTAAAGTCGGAGAGCTTCGTTTTCTGAAGTCGACGGAAGTTTCCCTTCGGGTGACTTTGGGAAACGAAGCTCTCTAAGTGCCATCCCGCCGGGAATTAGATTCTAGCCGACGTGAAGGCTTTTCGGGGGGTGATTAGTCGACCGAAGAAGAGGCGATTCCTCATCGGGCGACTAAATCTTCCTGAATATTAGCGTGTGCCCTTACCCTAAACCAGGGGTCCCCAACCTTTTTTACCCGTGAGTCACATTCAAAAATAAAAAGAGTTGGGGAGCAACACAAGCATGCAAAAACATCATGGGGTTCCAAATAAAGGCTGTAATTGGCTACTTGGTCCCCTATGTGGACTGGCAGCCTACAGGAGGTTCTGTTTGGCAGTACACCTGGTTTTTAATGCAACCAAAACTTGCCTCCTAGCCTGGAATTCAAAAATAAGCACCTGCTTTGAGGACACTGGGAGCAACATCCAAGGGGTTGGTGAGCAACATGTTGTTCATGAGCTACTGGTTGGGGATCACTGCCCTAAACTGAACTAATTGATGAATGATGTTGCTTCAAAGCAAGATAACACTTTTAACAATGAGGGGGTTATTTACTAAAATCCAATTTTATCTCATTGTTTAAATAAAAAAAGCTCAACCCAACTCCCATTAAATATCATTAAAATAACTAGATTGAATTGCATTGGGAAAACCTGAATTGCCCAATGTCATTCTGACTTTTCTCCTGAATCGTGAAAACCCTGATTTTTTTCTGATTATTGGGCCAAATCAAGCACAAATCACAATATCTTCAAATTGGGATAGAGACATCTGCCATTGATTTATGTTGGGGTATAATAAATCAAGATTTTTTTTTTCCATGAAAAATTTGAGTTTTTGTCCCAAAAAGCCAGACCAGAAAATATCAAGTTTCAGTAAAATACCCCCTGAGAGAAGACCTAATTTTTTGTAACAAAGAACTTCTGATTGCTGCTCCCCTTCTCTGCATTGCTGGGCAATCTCCAAAATGACTATTATCCAACTGGGTTCATACTTTCTAGGAGACATTAATACATGCATAGTACTAGTACACCACTGTAAAATATAACAATCTGTCTCTGATCCAGTTCCCTGGTGATTCTGGTAATGTATTAAATAATTTTTCCTGCCCCAGTAATGTCAGTTTTAATTGTTTATTCTGCTGCAATTCAGATTGTACAGTTTATGACCCACTTAAGACAATTGTTGATGCTGCCTTTCAGGATGGTAACTACAGAGGAAGCAGACACTGTGGCTGCAGGGGGGCCCAGGAGGTATAGCGGCCCCATATATATATATATATTTCAATAAATACTGGTAAAACAGGTGAACGTCTACACATTTTGGGGGCCTGAAAAATAATTTGCTGTGGGGCCCAGTAATATCTAGTTCAGTGATCCCCAAACAGTAGCTCGCAAGCAACATGTTGTTCACCAACGCCTTGGATGTTGCTCCCAGTGGCCTCAAAGCAGGTGCCTAGTTTGGAATTCCAGGTTTGGAGGCAAGTTTTGGTTGTATAAAAACCAGGTGTAATGATATATAGAGCCTCCTGTAGTCTGCTAGTCCACATAGGGGCCAATCACAGCCCGTATTTGGCACCCCAGAATCTTTTTGCATGCCTGTGTTGCTCTCCAACTCTTTTTATTTTTGAATGTGGCTAACGGGTAAAAAAGGTTGGGGATCCCTGATCTAGTTACACCACTGCTGCCTTTGAAGATGGAAGTACAATTTGATGTACAGAGATATAGTCGACTTGAATGAGGATATTTTGGGCTTAGTAGATGAACACGATTGCACGACATACAAGGATAGGTCAAGTCAAGAGTGAGTTTATTGTCATTTCATCCATATACGTTTGTACAGTACACAGTGAAACAAAACAACGTTCCTCTAGGTCGGACCATGGTGCTACACACAACATAGATGTACCAGACAAAAAGTGCAAGTGCAAAAATATGCAACTCCTGTAAGACAGGACAGCACAGTGCAGGGACAGGACAATACACACTCAGCAGATGTAATATGTTAAGTAAATAATGCTAAACGTCAGACATGATGGGTGTATCATTGTGATATGATAGTAGTAAGAACATTATAAAGAACATGATAAAGTGCAGATGTGCTCATAGAGAACAATTGTATCCACTGGCTATTTATTTATATAATAAGGTCAGATGGAGTGTGAGAGAGATCTGTCCTGTCCCTGAGTATTCAGGAGCCTTATGTCTTGGGGGAAGAAACTGTTACCCAGTCTGGTAGTGAGGGCCCTAGTGCTTCGGGACCATTTTCCAGATGGCAGGAGTGTGAACAGTGAGTGTGAGGGGTGTGTTGGATCAGCCACAATGCTGGTGGCTTTACGGATGCAGCGAGTGGTGTAAATGTCCGTGATGGAAGGAAGAGAAACACCTATGATCTTCTCTGCTGTCTTCACTATCCTCTGTAGGGTCTTGCGCTCCATGACAGTGCAGTTCCAGCCCAGACAGTGATACAGCTGCTCAGGATGCTCTCGATAGTCCCTCTGTAGAAGGTTTTGAGTATGGATGGTGGGAGATGGGATTTCCTCAGCTTGTGCAGAAGTAGAGGCGCTGTTGGGCTTTCTTGGCTAAGTAGGTTTTGCTGTGTAACCACTTGAGGAGAAGGAGGAGGTTGAATTTGTTTTTGGGCAGCCTCCCATTAAACAGCTGTCCAAGGGTAAGCTTATAACTATATATTGAAATGTATATTGAATACATGAAGGTGAATTAGGAGGAGCTGAAGAAGTATTTCTTTATTTTTTAAATGTGTTCTTACATAGTTAATTTGAGTTAAACAAATACAAAAGTCTTTTAAGTTCAGCCCCTCCAAATGACCCTCAGTTCATAATATACACATACCTATACAGACCTATTTGCTCTCATAAATAAACTAGATCTACTGATATACCGCTATACTAACATAGGACTAGATACTGGAGAACACATTGGAGACAAGCTATGCACAATTCCATGGTGTAGCTGCCGACTATTGTCATGCAGAAGCCTCTGATCAATACAAACTAGTTACAAGGCACCGGCTTCAGATTTATCTGTTTATAACCAGTCAAGGAAGAGGTCATACTCGTTTCATGCAAATTCAAAGATTATCATATGAATTGGTCACAAAGCCCTTTATTTAGTGTGAGCATCCATTATTTGCTTTGCCTATAGTGATGGGTATAGAGTGTGCAAATGAAAGTCTTGCTATTAGACCACGTCACCTTTAGACCAGCAGGAGCCATCCATTCATTGCACCTTTGAAGTCAAAGATCTCGCAGTTTATGTCTGTAGAGAGTGGAAAAGGGAGTGCCGGCCTGCAGGGAATCTCTTAGCTAGAAATGATATTGTCCTCAGGCAAAGCTCTTAAGACCTGGGCTACTGTCACTGGACACACCCATCGAGTTTCTGTTTAAGTGTTTTGGAGAGTTTCATTTTCTCATTGTAACACCTATTTGGGCTGCATAGCACACAAATAGTTAAACTGTCCAGCTAGCAGTAGAAGCATGGGTTACACGCGACTTCACACAACAGGGTCAGGGCCTTCGCCATGTGGAAGTGTTCCCTCTATGGTGTAGTGCAACTACATCCCCCAGGCTACTGTGCATACAACAAAAGATGGGCGCCAGGAGGTTCTTGCAGTAAAACAGAAAACGGTTTATTAACTATACACGAGGCAAGTGACCACAGGTTTAGTAGTCACACAGGAGCTGAGGCAATAGCACATTTCTCACACAGAGCTGCAGGCATTAGGCATTTCTCACAGAGGAAAGATCTCCATTAGGCATTTGCAGTATTCACACTCATTCCCTCCTGGAAGTTGTCAGGAAAGCAGCTTCTACCCTACAGTCCCTCTTCACTGAGGTCCCTGACTGGAGGCAACACATAAAGCCTCTGGGAAGCTACTCCCTTACTGCAAATCCTTGTTGGAGCTTCAGCTGCTCTTTCTCTCTCACCTCTCTGCCTTTCTCTCCTACAGAGACTATACAAGTCTGCCCTAGTGTAACTATTCCTCATTCACGGGGTTACCTGGTCCCCGACTTCTTCTCCAAAGCACATGGGCCTTTCTGGGCCTAGCTGTAGCCAGGCTCCCCTGAGCACACCCAGCTGGATCAGCATCCACAGGCCAAAGAGGAAGTGGCCACTCCCTACACACACTATATAGCAGTGTAGCAGGGGAGTGTCATTCTCTCCTGGCAGATCACTCTAAGAAAAAAGGTGGGGGCCTTAAAGCTGCAGGGCAGATTAACCAGTAGGGGTCCCTACATCATCATGGTTGATATGAAGAATAAAAAAAAGTCTACCCTGAGTATGAATCAGCTCTCTGCTTGCTGAGCATCATTGACCTCCTAGATCAGAAAATCAAAAGGCTCAAAGGAAACAATCTACTGCATTTTGTCTCAAAATATTGATGCCTGGCCCATACTAAAAGTTAATTCTAACATCATTCCATTTAGTTAATTGTAATGTAATTCCATTTAAAAGAGAACTAAAGCTACTTAGCAAACATAGGGACCCCAGCACAGCCCAATTCATCTTCCAAAACCACTGCAACCATGACCCCCAAAACAGCCCAGCTCCTAAGTACAGGCCCGGATTTGTGGCAAGGCCACATAGGCGGCGAAGTTTTTGGGGCGGCACTCCGCCCAGCCGCATCTTTGAAGCACTGGGGACTTAACGCTCCCCAGCGCTTCTGCCTCAGCGAGTGCCACAGCCGGCGCTAGGACCCTGCGGACACAGGGCGGCGCGACCGGAAGCAGCAAGGGTATGGATCGTGCGGCCTTGGGGCGCCGCTTCGTTAAATCCGGCCCTGCCTAAGTATCTATCTTAGGACAGAGACACACTCTGCTTTTTCGGAGATTAGTCGCCCAGCGATGAATTGCTTCTTCTTCGGGCGACTAATCTCCCCAAACTGCCTTCCCGCCGGCTAGAATGTAAATCTCCGGCAGTATGGCACTCGGATTGCTTCGATTTCCGAAGTTGCCTAAAGTTTCCTCATGAGGCAACCTCAGGTGACTGCGGAAAACTAATAGTGCCATCCCACCAGCAATTGACATTCCAGCTGGCAGGAAGGCACTTGGATCGATTCGCTTTCCGAAGTAGCCCGTAGAGTCAACTTCGGGCGACTTTGGAAAACGAGGCTTTCTGAGTGCCATCTCACTGGTGATTTACATTCTAGCCGACGAGAAGGCAGTTCGAGGAGATTAGTCGCCCAAAGACGAAATAATTTGTCACTGGGCGACTAATCTCCAGAAATAGCAGCTTGTGTCTCTGCATTTAAGGTAGACTTGCACAGCAGGGTTGGTTTGGCTGTTCCACCTCCCTGGTGCTCATCTTCAAACAGGAGCGCCCATGCCAGAAGACAATCTAGTCCTGGATTCTAATGTCCATGCGTCTGGCTGCCAATTGGTACCAGGGGGCAAAGGAGTAGAAGTAAAATAACATTAGGAAACCTAGTGTGGGGCTATTGTAGGCAGCAGGGTTGTGGCAGTTTAGGAGAGGGAAGGAGGGCAAGTAGAGCACAGTAACAATGTTCACTAAACAGGTTTAGTTCGCATTTAAAGTTTGTTTGATATGCAGCTGCAGTGATATAACCAAAAGAGAAAAATTTGAGCACAATCATTAGAATGAAAATTGTTTCACAAACATAATTCTGGGGGGGGGGGAGGGGGAGACCAGTGGGCCCATTACCCTTCTGAGCTCCCCAGCAACCCTATTGTCTGCTGACCCTATTGTTTCACTTCTGTATAGTAAATTTACAGTTCATGATAAGTGCGACATGTTTGCAGGCCTAGCCTTGTCGGACTATTGAGGCTATATCATATTGAGGTTTCTTTCCCATAACAATTATGCTTAGCACCTTTCTCTAGCCTAAGGGCAGTTTCACTCTGGACATGCAGTACCAAACTCATTTCTTCTTAAGGTGCTTCTTTATAAATCAGTTGGGGGGGTTTCATATGAATGACTGTATATTTACAGGAAGGATGCACCGAATCCACTATTTTGGATTCGGAAGAACCCCCGAATTCTTCGCCAAAGATTCAGCCGAATACTGAACCAAATCCTAATTTGTAGGGATGCACCGAATCCCGGATTCGGTTCAGGATTTGGCCTTTTTCAGCAGGATTCGGATTTGGCCGAATCCTCGTGTCAGGCCGAACCGAATCCGAATCCTAATTTGCATATGTAAATTAGGGGTAGGCAGGGAAATCACGTGACCAATCAAGTAGAATTTTTTCCACTTTTTCCATATTTGCATATGCAAATTAGGGTTCGGATTTGGTTCGGTATTCGGCCGAATCTTTCACGAAGGATTTGATGATTCGGCCGATTTGCATATGCATATGCAAATTAGGGGTGGGAAGGGGGAAACATTTTTACTTCCTTGTTTTGTGACAAAAGGTCATGCGATTTCCCTCCCTGTCCCTAATTTGCATTCAGTTCAGCCGGGCTGAAGGATTCGGCTGTATCCTGGCCGAATCCCGAGCCGAATTCTGGATTTGGTGCATCCCTAATTTACAGTATATATATATATATTAGGGATGCACCGAATCCAGTATTTTGGATTCGGCCAAACCCCCGAATCTTAGGCGAAGGATTCGGCCGAATACCAAACCGAATCCAAACCCTAATTTGCATATGTAAATTAGTGATGGGAAGGGGAAAACATTTTTAACTTCCTTGTTTTGTGACAAAAAGTCATGCGCTTTCCCTCCCTGCCCCTAATTTGCATATGTAAATTAGGGTTCGGATTTGGTTCAGCTGGGCAGAAGGATTCGGCCGAATCCTGCTGAAAAAGGCCGAATCCTGGATTCGGTGCATCCCTAATATATAAATATATGTTGGTCCCCCCAAACAAATAACCGATTGGGGCCCAGTCATCAGGAAGACTAGAAAGTCCTATCAGACAGGGCAGTCCTCCACCAACAGACCTGCATGGGCCTTTCACATGATCTGATTGTTGACCCAATGGTCCAAATGTTTGGATCAAACCAATTTAGTAATCATCTGCCTTTCAAAATAGAGCAGGGATCCCCTTGTTTGTTAGATATAGTAGTGCGAGTAGCTGGTGTTATTCTTACACACCGTGGGAAAGTCACCTGCGTGTGCCCAACCGTATAGTGCTGCCGTGCATATCCGCTGAACTGTGCGTGTTTTGAAACGTGGGGCATTCTATTTACAGTTGGTTGAAAATGAATAGCTAAAAATAGAGCCCTGCTTTATTTAACTTTCAGTCATTTGTGAGCCTTCATCCTTTTGTTTTATGACAGTTGTAATTTCAATGGAACCTAATCACCACCTGTTCTGACCAAACAGCAATGTGCATGAAGTGCAAGCAGTGGGGGTAAAAGTGTTTGCTCAGGAATGTTAAGTCGGAAGGAGGAGCTGCAGCTTCCATGTCTTTCTCTATTATGGGCGCGTCCAAAGTGTCATTTGATCTGTCCCACACACACCTATACTAACTCCACCTGCAGCCTAAGGTACAGGGATATTCACGGAAGTGAAACTTACAGAGACACAGAAGAGGGGAACATATTCATTTATTTGTAGTTAAAATATACTTGGAACCTTCATCCCTGCTACAGACGACACAACTGGACTTTTACAAAATACCTGGAGACACTCTGAAACTTCTAACTTTAACTGGGATAAATCATTTGGACCTGGAGCCGGATGGAATGCCAGTAGGGATGCGGACTTTGTATTTGTACATGGGATATGAATGAAGGGATTATTTATGGCAGGTGGTTGGAAGGAAAGTACAAGAGGTAACTGACGACAATCCAGGAGCGCACAGTAGTAGTAGTGACAGGCAGGAGGAGCCGGGGTGAGGACGGCACAGGAGTGACGAAAGAGAATCACCCGGCTACTGTACCAGGCCGTTCCACCTTAACCAGGGGATATCTATGAGAACTGGAACTACTCTGATACCGCTGCAAAATGCAGGTAATTGCTGAGCCCAAATCAGTATGATCAGACTGAAACCAGAGTTCAACTTTTTTTTTTACAGTTCCTTCATGTTCTAATGTATTTAAGTATGTTTTGCCACATTTTACATCATCATCATTTTGCCCCGTTTTCCATGTGAAGGTTACTTTTCCTGCATTTGAACGTGGTTCAGCTTAAAGTTAACTTTTAGTACGTTATAGGATGGCTAATTCTAAACAACTTTTCAACTGGCCTTTGTTTATAGTTTTTGAATTATTTGCCTTTGTCTTCTGATTCTTTCCACCTTTCAAATGGGGGTCGACCCCATCTAAAAACAATGTTCTGTAAGGCTACACATTTATTGTTATTGTGTACAGGGTCGGACTGGCGAGCCCAGGGGTCCATTGGGGCTGCTGTCCCAGGGCCCACTCAGGACCCACGTGCTGCGTCGGCGCACCAGTGGGCTGCGTGTGCATGCGCACAATGTTTTTGCCTCCCTTTGTCTGGCGGTTGCGGACAGTAGAAGCCACAGCAGTGGCGGAACTACCGGGGGAGCAGAGGGTGCAATAGTACCAGGGCCCGCACCCCCTGCCAGCCCACCGTCAGTCCACGCGAGCATGAAAACGCTCAACTACTTCCGGCAGGGGGTCTGCACTCGGGCCTGCCTCCCCATAGTTCTGTTACTGAAAAATGTCTAGTTTTACATACCCCAGTTTTATGGTTTCCAGGAAAGTGTTTTCCTGGAAAACATAAAGTTAGGATTTGGCTGTGTATATAACATGTAAAAATTCTATTTTAAAGGGCAATCACCATTTTCACTTTAAACAACGAAAGAAAATGTAATTTTCATGAACTTTCCAATATACATAAGGAAATGCTTTCAACGGTTTGTAAATACGGTTACTATTGAAAACACTGTGGGGCACATTTACTTAGCTCGAGTGAAGGATTAGAATGAAAAATACTTCGAATCTGGTTTTTTTTTGGCTACTTCGACCATCGAATTGGCTACTTTGACTTCGACTTCGAATCGAACGATTCGAACTAAAAATCGTTTGAATATATGACCATTCAATAGTCGAAGTACTGTCTCTTTGAAAAAAACTTCGAACACCTACTTCGCCACCTAAAACCTACCGAGCATCAATGTTATCCTATGGGGAAGGTCCCCATAGGCTTTCTAAGTAATTTCTGATCGAAGGAAAATCGTTAGATCGATGGATTAAAATCCTTCGAAACGTTCAATTCGAAGGATTCAATCGTTCGATCAAAAAAAATTTCCTTTGATCGTTCGATTGAACTAAATGCGGTAAATCCTTCGACTTCGATATTCGAAGTCGAAGGATTTAACTTCGATGGTCGAATATCGAGGGTTAATTAACCCTCGATATTCGACCCATAGTAAATGTGCCCCTGTGTGTCTGGCTGTTTATATTTTCTGCACTTCTGATTCTGACTCCTGAAACAATGTGGCAGTTGATGAGCAGACTTGGAGGAGAAGTGACTTATGCTGCAGTGATTCAAGAGTTTGAACCAGAGAAGAGGAAGGGATATACAAATATTTTAATCACATAGACAATCACATTTACCCATAACTTATAAAAAACACATAAAATATCAATATAAAAAAAGGCATTTTTATATGAAACAGACACAATTCCTTCACTGTGTTGTAAATACTGCATTGGTGCAGGCCAGTAACTGGGATACTTTTACAAGTATGGGATCCGTTATCCAGAAAGCAACGAATTATGGGAAGGCTGTCTCCTATAGACTCCATAAATAGACTCCATAAATAATTCTAATTTTTAAAAAATATTCAATTTTTCTCTGTAATAAAACAGTAGCTTGTAGTTGATCCCGACTAAGATATAATTAATCCTTATTGGAGGTAAAACATCCGATTTGAGTTTTTTTAAAAAATTAATAAAGATTATCGAGATTTAGCATACATTGGCCCTTTAAGAACTTGAATTCAACTATTCACCACCTTAAACCTGCCATATTGCTGTTTTAGCCTATGGAAGACGTCCTGGGATCAATTTAGAGATATTTGCAGCCTTCCTGACATTTGAGTTTTTTTCGGAGAAAAAACTCGAATCGAGTTTGAAAAATTCGAATTTGATTTGAGTTTTCGGGTCAATCTGATTCACCCGAGTTTGAAAAATGTGACTTTTATCATAAATTTCGATTTAAATAACTCCCATGAACTCGAAATTCAACCCTAAATTTGCCAAAGGCTAATGACAAATACAACAATTGTAGTGTTTTTAATTCAAAGGGGTGGTTCACTTTAAAGTTAACTCTTAGTATGTTATAGAATGGCTCATTCTA
The DNA here is from genome assembly GCF_017654675.1 of Xenopus laevis. NCBI lineage: Eukaryota > Metazoa > Chordata > Amphibia > Anura > Pipidae > Xenopus > Xenopus laevis. The sequence continues at coordinate 16,117,258 of NC_054377.1, read as the reverse complement.
AGTAACTTTTCAATTGGTCTTCATTTTTTTTAAAAAATGTTTTATTTATTTTACTTATTTTTCTGATTCTCTCCCAGTAGCGATCCTAGAGAGGGGCGGGCCCTGGTGCGTGACGCGCAGCCGGGCACCGCCCCCCTCCGTACGGCCGCATTTGGCCGCATTTTCAACGGCGCACGGACTGCCGGGGGGCCCTGAGGGGGTGCGGGCCCTGGCCCGCTCGCACCCCCTGCTCCCCCGGTAGTTCTGCCACTGTTCTCTCCAGCTTTCAAATGGGGGTCACTTACCCCATCTAAAAACAAATGCTCTGCAAGGCCACAAATGTATTGTTATTGCTACTAGGGATGCACCAAATCCAGGATTTGGTTCGGGATTCGGCCTTTTACAGCAGGATTTGGATTTGGCCTAATCCAAGTGCTTGACCGAACCGAATCCGAACGGAAAAATCACATGGCTTTTCATCAAACAAGCAATAAAGTCAAAAAATTTACACGCTGGTTCTCTTTCCCCTCTTTCCCTTTATTTACATATGCAAATTAGGGGTTGGATTCGGTTTGGGATTCGGCCAAATCTTTGACAAACGATTTGGAATTCGGACAATCCTAAAACAGTGGATTAGTTACATCTAATTGCTACTTTTTATTACTCATCTTTCAATCCAGGCCTTTCTTATACACCAGTTTTTTATTATAATCAACACTGAAAGGGTAATTTGGACCCAAGCAACCAAGATGCCTGAAATTGCAAACTGGAGAGCTGCTGAATTAAAAGCTAAATAACTCAAAAACCACAAATAATAAAAAATGAAAACCAATTGCAATTGTCTCAGAATATCACTATCTACATCATACTAAAATTTAATTTTAAAGGTGAATACCACTTTTAAAGCCACTTGCCTCTACATTTCTATGCAGTTCTCACCATAAATGTGCTCATTAAGATGGTCGTTGCACTGACTGGCATTATCGTGATGCCTACGGGCAGGTTTGGGGGGGACAGAAATGGGAGTCAGTTTGATCCTTTGTTTGCAATGTGGAAACACCCCAGCAGGCCCAATTGCTATATGTTCCAAGGGCCAATATGAAGATTGAGTTTATGACCTGTATTTTTATTACTAGGGTAGGCATAACAGGGGTTGCTAAAGTTTGGAAGTCTAACCAATCATTTTTGAAGCTTCCAGGAACCCCACTAGAGTTCTGCATCCAGTCTGGTACCTGTGGAATAACAGCACTGCAGGATATGGGTGAAAAATCCTTGATTTCATAACTGTATTGACAGTCTGGGGGCACACTCTAGGGGCAATTGTGTGAGCTGTAAGTGATCAAACATGACTAACTCAGAGTTAGAGAGCTGCACAGCAGGAAGTAGTGTTCTGTTCTGTTAGACATCCGCTCTCTTCAGCCTTTATACATTACATCTTTGAATAACTAACTATATTAGATACATTTTTTATTTTGCACAGCCTAAGTTTTTATCTTTACACTGAACTGTTCCTTTAATACAGTCTTTATCCCAAATATATTAGGTTAGTCAGTTCCTGTGTACAGGTATAGGAATCGCTGTCCAGAAACCCGTTATCCAGAAAGTTCCGAATTATTGAAAGGCCAGCTCCCATAGACTCTATTTTATCCAAATATTCCAACTTTTTAAGTAATTTTCCTTTTCTCTGTAATAATAAAACAGTACCTTGTACTTGATCCCAACTAAGATATAATTAATCCTAAGGGCAGGGACACATGTGGAGATTTGGGGAAATGTATTTGCCCATCGACATATCGCCTCTTCTTCGGGAGACTAATCTCCCAGAACTGCTTTCCTGCCAGCTAGAATCTAAATTGCCAGCGGGTTGGCTCTCGGATCGTTTCGTTTTCAGAAGTCGCCTTACGAGGAAACTTCAGGGGACTTTGGAAAATGAAGTGCTCCAAGTGCCACCCTGCCAGCGATTTAGATTCTAGCCGGCAGGAAGGCAGCTCGGGAAGATTAGTCAACCGAAAAAGAGGCGATTTGTCGCTGGGCAACTAAATTTCCCCGAATATCCATGTGTCTCTACCCTTATTGGAGGCGAAACCAGCCGTTTCCGTTTATTTCATGTTGAAATGATTTTCTAGTAGACTTAAGGTATGAAGATTCCAATTACGGAAAGATTTGGATAACAGGTCCTATACCTGTATAAGAATTAAGATCCTGTGTGTATTTAGTTCTGGTGCTTTCCTGGGCAGTCAGTTAGGGTATTTAGGGAGACTGTAGGTTACACAGAAAGCATTGGGTAGCTGCAGTTGCCGAGACATAAAGAAAGTGGATTTAAGAGCCATATTGATCAACACTCGCCCACAGTAGAATGTGAAGCTGCTGAACTTTGCTATTGCATTTTGTTCTTCATCTCCTAATAAAGCAGAGTAGGAAGAAGTTACCTGGCCCCACAATATTATCCTTTATCTGGTAAGATAATCGGTATGACCAAGATAAAATGAAACTGCTCATCAGCCAGTTGCACTTCGACTCTCCTGGGACTCCAAGTTCCAGGCTCTGCTCCCACTATTATAGCTGCTATAAAGCTGTCCTGTTTTTTCAGCTGTTGGTGTGTTTACATTTTAAACAGTCACAGCAGCAACAAAAACAATCCATACATTTTTACTTGTGTGGGAGTCAAATGACTCACGTGTTATAAGTCCCTGTGCCAAAACTCAGAGGCTTATGTCGTGGGATTTATGTTTCAGTTTTGTTCCCCCTTTATCCTGTAGCTTTTCTTGGTTTTTATATTACAGGGCAACCCTTTTAAAATAAAAAATATCAAAAGTGATATAAAGGTGACTTTTATTGGCTACCGTATATACTCGAGTATAAGCCGTCCCGAGTATAAGCCGAGGTACCTAATTTTACCTTCAAAAACTGGGAAAGCTTATTGTCTCGATTATAAGCCGAGGGTGAGAAATGCAGCAGCTTCTGGTAAGTTTCAATCAAAAAATTGAGGGTTTCTGCTCCCATTGGAGGTGCCGGCGTCTCGTTTTTGGATTGCCAGCGACCATTCTTGGACGCCGGCCACTATTCTAGGACGCCGGCGACTATTCTTGGGTGCCGGCGACTATTCTTAGATGCCGGCGACTGTTTTTGCGCTTGACCCGAGTATAAGCCGAGGTAGAGTTTTTCAGCATATTTTGGGGGCTGAAAAACTCGGCTTATACTCGAGTATGTACGGTAACTAATATAATCATAGCAAGCTTTCAGAACATTTTAGTTCCTTTTTTCAAGCTGATCACAATGAAGCTGTGGTGTTCTCTGGTATATATACAACATTCAGCTCATAGGTCAAATGACCAACAAAAAGGAATATAAATCTATGTATAAGGTGTCAAAATCATATACGAGGGGATCTGCCAGAGACAAGCAGTTAAGGTACAAGATAATGTGGGTCAAAGAGGCCGAGTATAAATTAGGGTTGAATTATTGGATTGTAGATCAATGATCTCTTAGTCCATATCCAGACATGTTGGTATTTCTGACCTGGTGCAGTCCTTTCTTAGTCCACATAGTTAGCCATAAATCCAGCGAATTGAAAGTTTCCATTAATTTGTATTCCCACACTTTTCTATCATCTGTTTTTAAAATTGCTCTTAAAGGAGAAGGAAAGGTTAAGACTAAGTAAGCCTTATCAGAAAGGTCCATCTAAATATACCAGTAAACCCCCAAAGTAGTGCTGCTTTGAGTCCCCTGTCAAAAGAAACACTGCATTTCTTTCCTTCTATTGTGTACACATGGACTTCTGTATCAGACTTCCTGCCTTCAGCTTAAACCTCATTGCCCTGGGCAAGAGCATGCTCAGTTTCCTCCTCTCCCCCCACCCCTCCCTTCTCTGCTGTAATCTGAGCCCAGAGCAGGGAGAGACTCAGGCAGGAAGTGATGTCACACCATATTAATACTGCAGCTCCTATCCTAAACAAACAGAGATCTTGTAGAGCTTTTTACTCAGGTATGGTAAAACATTCTACAGAATAAATATAGCATTCTAGCTTGCACTATTGCAGCTAATCTATTGGCAATAAAATGCCTCTGTAGCTTTCCTTCTCCTTTAAAGGGATCCTGTCATCAGAGAACATGGTTTTTTTCAAAACGCATCAGTTAATAGTGCTACTCCAGCAGAATTATGCACTGAAATCCATTTCTCAAAAGAGCAAACAGATTTTTTTATATTCAATTTTGAAATCTGACATGGGGCTAGACATTTTGTCAATTTCCCAGCTGCCCCTGGTCATGTGACGTGTGCCTGCACTTTAGGAGACAAATTCTTTCTGGCAGGCTGCTGTTTTTCCTTCTCAATGTAACTGAATGTGTCTCAGTGGGACATGGGTTTTTACTATTGAGTGTTGTTCTTAGATCTACCAGGCAGCTGTTATCTTGTGTTAGGGAGCTGCTATCTGGTTACCTTCCCATTGTTCTTTTGTTTGGCTGCTGGGGGGGAAAAGGGAGGGGTGATATCACTCCAACTTGCAGTACAGCAGTTAAAAGTTATTGAAGTTTATCAGAGCACAAGTCACATGACTTGGGGCAGCTGGGAAAATGACAATATGTCTAGCCCCATGTCAGATTTCAAAATTGAATATAAAAAAATCTGTTTGCTCTTTTGAGAAATGGATTTCAGTGCAGAATTCTGCTGGAGCAGCTCTATTAACTGATTCATTTTTTTAAAAAAAAAATTTCCCATGACAGTATCCCTTTAAGAACCAAAATTCTTAAATCCTTTATGGAGTGATGAGGGCCATTGAAATGATTTCCTATTGGTGTGTCCAGTTTTTTATTGGTAATTGTGTATTAGTGGTGTGTATTTCTCTTTCCCAGGCTTTGCCCCAACTCTCCTTTATATAGTCCCCCTGTTATGCATTTAGTGCATTGTATTAAATACACCACATTGGAAGTAGAACAGTTGTATTGTCCATGGATGCTGTATTCCTCTAATGTGTCTGGAATTGGTATTTTGTCTGAAGTTAGGATGTGTGGACAGGTTCGGGCACGGGTCTATAAATAAAGGGGAGCAGCGGGTCTGGGTCAGATGCGGGTAGGGAGTGGGCGTGTTAGAGTCCAGTGCGGGTCGAGAAATTCTCGACCTGCACATCACTAATATATTCAATTTTTGGTGGGTTGCAATAAGGCACCTCTTGTCAGTAGTGAGTTTAGGTTGGAAGGCTGAATGCTAGGAGTGGTGGGTCTGGGAATATGCTTTTGAGCCTCTCGTCCTTATGAAGTGTAGCTTGTAAATCTCTTGCTATTTTTCTGAGGGTCCTTAGTTGTGGATTGTATGTGACCACTAGGGGAAACCGATTTATTTCAGGTTTTTGTTTATAATGCGACTTCGGGGAATCCTGGTGGCTGCATGAATGTATTGATTTTCAATCATGAGGTTGTAACCCCGGTTGATGAAGTCTGTTTTGAGTGTTTTGGTTTTTATACAAATCTGCTTATTGGGAATAATATGAAAATATGATTATCATTAAAAACGTATATTGGCCAAAGTAAGTTTAACAGAGAAGGAAAAGTTGGTGGTGCTCCCTAGTGATTCTATTTGCTTACCTGATACCCCAGGCTGCTTGTCCAGGGTATTGTTTGAGGCATCTGTATAGTATGGAGGCCGCAAGCCCTGGTGCAAAAACTGAAGCGCCCCCTAACATTATGCCCGCTGGGCGACTAATCTTCTGAAATAGCAGCGTGTGTCCCTGCCCTTATACATTACATTTTTGAATAACTAACTATATTAGAAATATTTGTTATTTTGCACCGCATATCTAGTTGCCCAGTGTCTATTTTTTTTAATTTCATGAAATATCTATTTCCCTTGTTTTGTTCTAGTATAAAGCCCAAATAGATGGTTTCGTTTTTTTTACCTTTACTACCTTCCTTCTCTCTCTTCCTGTAATCACGAGAGTACTGTATGTCTAAATAGAGATTTATAATACAGGCTAATGCCAGACGTGACTGATTCTCGGCTTTATCCGCAGGAAGACTCAGCCCCTTTTCTGGCATCAGCCTTTGCCTGTGCCTGCACCCAGATCTAATGTATCAGCCTAGATGCAGACACATGGGGGCCGATTCACTAACTTCGAGTGAAGGATTCGAAGTAAAAAAAACTTTGAATTTCGAAGGTTTTCTTGGGCTACTTCGACCATCGAATGGGCTACTTCGACCTTCGACTACGACTTCGAATCGAAGGATTGGAAGTAAAAATCGTTCGACTATTCGACCATTCGATAGTCGAAGTACTGTCTCTTTAAAAAAACTTTGACCCCCTAGTTCGGCAGATAAAAGCTACCGAAGTCAATGTTAGCCTATGGGGAAGGTCCCCATAGGCTTGGCTAACTTTTTTTGATCGAAGGATATTCCTTCGATCGTTGGATTTAAATCCTTCAATCGTTCGATTCAGAGGATTTAATCGTTCGATCGAAGGAATAATCCTTTGATCGTACTATCTGCGCTAAATCCTTCGACTTCGATATTTGAAGTCGAAGGATTTCAATTCCCAGTCGAATATCGAGGGTTAATTAACCCTCGATATTCGACCCTTAGTGAATCAGCCCCATGGTGTGGATTCCGGTGCCAAAATGCATACATGCTGAAATCTGCTGGTTTTAACTAAATCTGAGCCTTATTCCAAAGTAGCAGAGATGCACACTCACGCATTTCTTGGGAGATTCTTGAGGATTTAGGCATGAATGACAGTTTTAAATTTTATTAGTCCTCAATGTTGGAACAGACATAAAAAAACGTAATTTGTCACAGTTTTAGTCCACCATCCCCACAATATATTACATTTGTTTTTATTCTCTTTGCAAAAGTCAAGCTTAATGTTTTAATGTCCATAACATGTTGCTTCTCAGGCCTCCTTCAATAATAATAATCTGAAAACTTAGTAGGAATCAATCAGTACTGAATCCTGTGGACACCCTTTGCTGCCTTAACCCTGTCTGACAACATTCCATTTACACACATTTGTCTGTTAATCCATAAGTAGATTTGCCTCTGCCTTATTAAAAGTCTGCAGTAATCTCCTGTGGAAAACTGTATCAGAAACCTTTGCCCCATCAACCTTTTTGCTTTTAAAATAAACAGATTAGTTAGTGAATACTTGTTATGACTTCTCCCCAAATACTGTCACACTTAATTCTTATAGATGATCATTATGTTATATTTCTGTAAGCAATTTATTCAAAGGGTTTCCCAACAGCTACTGGAGCCCAAGGACAGCTCCAGCCCCCCACCAACCCCAACCACCTGTTCAACGTCACCTGCTGCCGATCTCAATTTCCCCTCACAACCAGCTGCCTAATCTGATCCCCCTTCACCCCCTGCAACCAGCCGCTAGACCCAATACCCCATTTATCTTGCAATCAGCCAGGCTTGAGGTGTCTCTCTGCTTTTATTTTTACTCACCTTTCTGACTCAGGAGTGAGCCCAGGGTGCTAGAGCAGAGAAGCACAATTGCACTTTCTGTGCCAGAAGAGCTGAATTTCCGGCCAGTATCTCAACTCTCAAATTGGTACAGCACACCTGGCCGCCAGACCTGATCCCCCTTCACCCCAACCTAGACTTGATCCTACATCCCCACGCTCACTGTTTGCTGTAGCCACAGCTCCTGACAGTCCCCCATCCTGAGTGCTCTGTGCAAAAAAGGGTGTTGACAAATTTATTTGAACTTTGCTATTTTCCCACCCAAAATTGCGCCTCCTCCAAGTTGCACCCTAGGCACCTGCCTAATTCTGACCCTGGTCAGGCTTAAGCGCCCCATAGACGCAAAGATTTTTCTTGCCGAACGACAGATTTTATCGAAGTCCGACCAAACCTTCGAAATTATCGTGCTGTTAGTGGGATTCGAACGATCGTACATCTTACGATTTTTCGGCCGACATCTGTCAGGAAATTGATCATCCAGGTTAAAAAATCTTTATCAGCCCCAGTGCAATCTATCTATGTTTGCAGGGCCAAGCAGGCAGCTCCCCTTTGTTTTCCTGGCAAATTGGTCTTTTTAGTTGATGGACAATCCGTACAATCGTATGATCGTTCTGAGATAATCGTGGTCTCACGATGACGATCGGATCTTTTAAAAATCTCAACATCTATGGCCAGCTTTACTGATCAACAATAACAGGTTGAAATCTTGATTATATTTTCCATAGAGCTACTATATCTCATAAGGGCCACTGGAGCTGAAGATGTAAGATTCATAAATATTCCATTTTTGGGCTGACCCCTTGAATTGTCCACCCTAGGCAAAAGCCCTTGTGCCAATACAGAAAGTACAGCCCTGCAGATTGTCCTGCCTCAGACAAGGTATTCAAGTAGCCTCTAGGCAAGATCACCCTCATCATTCAAAAATGTTAGAACAAGGCTAACTAAAACAAAACAATGCTATATAGAGAACCAGAATACTATATTGCATTGTACTTACTCTTTAGCGTGACATTATCTACTAACTGAAAAATTCTTTTCTTTGGAGACAAACTCACTTTTCAGCATCACACAATCTCATAGCATAGTTCCATTAAGCTTACATGCTGCAGGCATTTTTTCCAATTGCCAAATGGGACCTAGTATCCAAAATGCTTGGTACCTGTGGTTTTCTGGATTTGGGGTCTTTCTGTAATTTGGATCTTCATATTTTAAGTCTACTAAAATATCAATTAAACTTTAAATAACCCCAAGAAGATTGTTTTGCCTCCAGTAAGAATCAAGTACAAGGTACTATGAAATAGGTGAACTCCACAAACTCAATGCAGGGGGTTGCTTTGCTGCAGCACCAACTTGTGTTACGGGATCCACTTGTCCTCAAAGTCAGAATAAAAGCAAAAAGTAGTGATGTGCTTCAAATTAATACGTGCCTATAGGAAAGAGGCTAAAGCTGATAGTGTGTTATGTTTAGTTGCACAAACTGGTACCATTTATTAGAACTACTCACATTCGGCTAAAGCAGTGGGCGCTTTAAATATATGTTTAGTAAAAAAATGGACGCCGGCATCAAAAAAACGGACGCCGGCGCCGTTTCGCAAATTCGCCCATCACTAGTTGCGTTATTATATTTTTTATGACAGATTGATCATTGGTTAAATTCGATTGAAATTGTATTGGCTTTTTTTTTTGTCCTGGTTTTTACATGTTCTACAGGCTTTGCAGGACTTGCATGTTGTTTATTAAAAAACATTGTGTGATTCTTGTGTGTGTTTCTAAAGACAGCTTGGTACTAGAATCTGTTTTATTGTTCTTGGTTTCTTTTATATCATACAAGGTATGAAAGTCTTTATCTTGCCTTAAAATATGGCAGTGTTTCTTAATAATGTTTTCCAAATTTTTATTTGACTTATTGAATATGGTGATAAACGGAATTACTTCCATCAATTTGGAATCATTCCTTCCTTTGTTTTTTTCTTTCAGTCGGACATTACGATTTTTCATATCACATTTATATTTTGCATTCTGTAATATCTCATTATACCCTTTATCCTTAAATTGGACTTTTAGAATTTGGCATTCTTTTTCGTAATCCACTGATCGGCTACAGTTTCTTTTTATGGCTAAAAGGGATATTATTTATCCATTTTCTATGGGGGCAGCTTTTGGTTGGAATAAAGCCATTGCAGTCTGTTGGTTTGCGATATATGCTTGTTTCTAATCTGCCTTTGTTCACAAGGATCGAAAAGGTCCAGGAAGTTAACCCTTTCCGTTCTGTAGTTAGTGGTTAATTTTATGTTAAAGTTGTTAATATTGAGTTTATTTAAAAACTCAATAAGTTTCATCTCTGGGCCCTTCCATATGAACAGGCAGTCGTCGATATACCGTTTCCATGCTACTAAATCAGAATTATTTGTTAGAAAAAGTGTGCTCGGTGCAAATATTGTTCCCATTGCTGTCCCTTAAGTTTGTAAAAAATAGTCCCCATCAAACCAGAAGTAATTCTTTTTGAGTATAAAGTCAATTTTAGTAAAAAAGTTGTCTGATCTTTTTCCATTGCTTCTTCTTGGTCCAGAAAATATTATGGTGGCTGCTATGCCTTGCTTGTGCTCAATAACAGTGTATAGAGATGTTACATCACATGTACAGTATATATCCTGGTTCCCACGGAAAATCATTTATAAATTCGATGGTGTTTATGGTGTCTTATTTAGATTTTTATTCTTCATAGTTTTATAATTTACTGAGGTGATAAAGCCTGCCCCCTTTACTAGTCCTTCCAAACCTGTAGGTGAAAAAGTAGGGGAACTATTGCGAAAATGAAAATTTAATATAAGCTTCAGCATACTGAAATGAGAAGTTTTATAATTAGAATGAATTAAAAATTCTGTATTGTTTTTGAAATAATCAAGTTTATTTTCACTATTCTTCTCTCAGCATCTGTTTCTCTTCATTCTCTCTTTATGCAGCAGTTGGGTGTCAGATAATCATTGACAGTTAGATCCAATACATCATATAGGGGGGCTCCCTTTGCCTAGAACAGGGGTGTCCAACCTGCGGCCAGGCCCGGATTTGCGGCAAGGCCGCATAGGCCCGGGCCTAGGGCGGCAAAAAAATAGGGGCGGCATGCCGCCCAGCCGCACTATGGGGACGCGTGCGTCCCCATTCAATTACAGCAGCTGCGAAGGCGAAAAAACGCAGGCGCGCTGGGAAGGGGAGGTGAGGTGGGCGCTAGGACCGCGCGGCCGCCTGGTCGGACCGCGCGGCCTAGGGGCGCCGCACATTGAAATCCGGCGCTGCCTGCGGCCCGAGGGCCACATGCGGCCCAGGATGGATATGAATGTGGCCCAGCTTGAAACGCTCAGTTCCCGAGGAAACGTCATAATAATATTATAATAAGTCTATTTAATATCCAGGTGTCCCATATTCCAGTGTATAGCTCCATCTGGTTATCCAACTGGTATTGTAGTTCTTTTCTGTGTATTTTCTTTACTTTTACAAAACAAAAGTGTTTGTGTATTTCATGTGTGGCCCCAGACAATTTTTCTTTTTCCAATGTGGCCCGGGGAAACCAAAAGGTTGGACACCCCTGGCCTAGAAGATGTATTAGAGCTCACTCTATTTAAAATCCTCAGACATCATGTCTCTCTACATGCAGGATTTGTGAAAAAGGCAGTTATTTTGTTAGATTTTGTTTGTACTGGAATCAGTTATTTGAGTGAGCGCTAATTCATCTGCTAGGAAAGGGAGCCCCCTATAAGATATATTGGATCTTACTGTCAATGATTAACTGACATTCAACTGCTGCATGAAGACAGAAACAATGAAGAATATTTAATTTATCGCATTAAAAAAGTTTCTTATTTCAGTATCGTTGAAGCTTCTATTAACTTTTCATTTTCGCGATAGTTCCCCTTTAAGATTAACCTCTGCTGCTGGTTGAAAATTATGATTATTCTTTTCCATTGTTATACACTTCTTAACTCTGGTGCTCCTTAGAAAAGAAATTAAAAATTTGCCATAGCCTTACATGTTCTTGCAGTATGAAGCCTACTGAAGAGTATTAACAATTATTATATAGATGCATATGTAACACCTATTTGGGCTGCATAGCACACAAATAGTTAAACGGTCCAGCTAGCAGTAGAAGCACGGGTTACACTGCGACTCACACAACAGGGTCAGGGCCTTCGCCATGTGGAAGTGTTCCCTCTATGGTGTAGTGCAACTACATCCCCCAGGCTACTGTGCATATAACAAAAGATGGGCGCCAGGAGGTTCTTGCAGTAAAACAGAAACGGTTTATTAACCATGCACGAGGCAAGTGACCACAGGTTTAGTAGTCAGGCAGGAGCTGAGGCAATAGCACATTTCTCACACAGAGCTGCAGGCATTAGGCATTTCTCACAGAGGAAAGGTCTCCATTAGACATTTGCAGTATTCACACACATTCCCTCCTGGAAGTTGTCAGGAAAGCAGCTTCTACCCTACAGTCCCTCTTCACTGAGGTCCCTGACTGGAGGCAACACATAAAGCCTCTGGGAAGCTACTCCCTTACTGCAAATCCTTGTTGGAGCTTCAGCTGCTCTTTCTCTCTCACCTCTCTGCCTTTCTCTCCTACAGAGACTATTACAAGTCTGCCCTAGTGTAACTATTCCTCATTCACGGGGTTTCCTGGTCCCCGACTTCTTCTCCAAAGCACATGGGCCTTTCTGGGCCTAGCTGTACCCAGGCTCTCCTGAGCACACCCAGCTGGATCACCATCCACAGGCCAAAGAGGAAGAGGCCACTCCCTACTCACACTATATAGCAGTGTAGCAGGGGAGTGTCATTCTCTCCTGGCAGATCACTCTAAGAAAAAAGGTGGGGGCCTTAAAGCTGCAGGGCAGATTACCCAGTAGGGGTCCCTACACATATATAAATCGCCAACATATTCTGAAGCGCTGTACAATAAATAGGGGTATACATTGATATTACATAAAGGACAACCATTTCTAAACCAATAAAGAGTAGGGATGCACCGAATCCGCTTTTTTGGATTCGGCTGAATCCCCGAATCCTTTGCGAAAGATTCGGCGAATACTGAACCGAATCCGAACCCTAATTTGCATATGCAAATTAGGGGTGGGAAGGGGAAACCATTTTTACTTCCTTGTTTTGTGACCAAAGTCACGTGATTTCCCTCCCTGTCCCTAATTTACATATGCAAATTAAGATTCGGATTCGGTTCGGCCAGGCAGAAGGATTCATCCGAATCCTGCTCAAAAAGGCCAAATCCTTGCCGAATCCCGATCCGAATCCTGGATTCGGTGCATCCCTAGTTACAACATCCCTAGTTACATTATGGCACAAGCGCTGCAAATTATGCTGGTGCTATATAAATGAATGTTAATAATAAATGTTAATAATGCCACACTACCTGAATGTTAGGCCATGCCCAATATCTGGTTTCTGGTAATGGTATAATGGCATATAAAGTATGCCCTTAGGTGGCAAGAAAGCTTGTGGCCAGCCACCAACAAACAGAGTCACGGCTTAGGCAATGCTCAAACTATGAGCTGAGCCACTAGTAGTATCATAGAAACTTGGAGAGAAAAATCAAAAGAAACTATATGTAGATATGTCCCATAATATAACCAATAGAACAAAATCCGTTGCGATATTGAAAAATAAATGTATAATGCCCCTTTACTATCATGATTAGGCAATTACCCCTCACGTGTACAGCTGATAATATAGTCTTCCTATGCAGAAGTTGTTCTTTGTTAGGCTATAGGCAAATGGTATAGATATTAGTTACAGTAACCATTACAAACATAAGGTCGCAGCACCGTTCTCTGACAATATGTAGGACCGAGAACTCTTCTCAATATTCTCCAGCCCAGTGTTGCTCAGACTTTTAACTAATGATTTACTTGAAATGTAAAATGCAATGGTTTTAGTCCTTATTATGGGTGATAAACAGGGTCAGCAGCCATTTGTGTCTATCACACTATACAATGTAGTAGAATGAACCTCTATCCTCTACAACTGGATATTTGTTGCCTCTACAACTGGATATTTGTTGCCTCTACAACTGGATATTTGTTGCCAAGAAAAAATTAAGTAAGCTCTGGAGTAACATGTATAATTTCACAGGTTATAGTTTCATGTTTTTTCACAGGTTCTAGTTTCATGTTTTTATGTTTTTTAATATATGCAGTTACTCAGTGATGTAACTACAGAGGTGGAGAAACAATATGTTATTGTAACGATAAGTTACCCTGGTGGTCCAGTGGCTTACACTGGTGCTCTAATGGCCGGCAGGGACTTCCGCCCCGCCTCCAGCGGGGGCGCCCGCCGCATGCGTCCTTCTCCTCTGTGTGCCGGTTTCCTCTATTGGGCACACGTCGCACACTTCCATAGGCTTCATAGGCGCAATGACGCCGGCATGATGACACCATTGCGCAATGACGCGAAATTCAAATGTACTTAAGGGGAATTCAGTGCTATAGACGTTGCCAGTTGTTAGGTTCAATTCAGCTTGTTCCTGGGTGTTTATTCCTTGTGAATCCTTTTTGATCTATTGTTATTGATCCTTGCCTGCCTGCTTGACTACTATAACCTCTCCCTAGCCTGCACTCCGAACTCTCCAATCTGACTTTTTGCCTGTCTGCTGACTATTTTACATTCTCCAATCCTGATCCCGGCCTGTCTGACTATTCTCTACTCTGCTTGTGCTGGCCCGGCCTGCCTGTTCCACGCTGTGTTGTCTGGCATGTCTTCCAAGTGGCGTTCTTCCATCTAGTATTTTTGGTGAGCCGATCGTGCCCCTGTGCTTGTCCAGAACCTTCAGCTTTGCTCCCCTCTTAGTAAGACCTGGCTGCATCCAATTAGCTGAGGGCTCCTCCCAAGGTAAAAGGTCGTCTGTTATAGGCAGAAGCAAGAGCCGAGACAAGGGAGTCTAGCACTGGTTCGGGATTTAGGGTGCCGTTTGTGACAATTATGCACATTGAATGAAAATAAAGCACCGTATAGGGGTTGTACAGAGGTGTCTGGTTTCCTATACTATGAAGCAATATCGCTGGATAGGAATGTCACATATTGCACTTCTCTAAATATTATCCAGTAGCAGAATATACAAACAGTAGGAGAGCAAACATAATCAGTATTTGCATGTGAAACAGCTCTGGGCCATTGACTAGGACTGCAGTTTCCTATCAAGTATAGGTTTTGTGTTAAAATGTTGTTTTGTGTAGGTTTTACACAATTTATTGATGTCAACTATATTTACTTTATGGCCCAATGAATATTCTGCTTCTCCAAAAATGCTTTCATCCTGTCCACCCAGATTCAAACTCACAGCTATGGCTATATCAGGTCTTTCCTATTCCACTGTACCAACTGGCTTTTGGGCACTGTGCCCCCATGTTCCTATATAACATTTATCTACAGTAGAATCACTGGCAGCTTATCTGAGCATGGTGCTAGACGCTAGCCTGTTGGCAGCACCAAACCTAAATACAAATTTGGGTTTTCAAAGGTGTAAAACAAAGCCCCCTTTTTTTTATTTTCCACCTATGGATACCACAACCATTCCTGCAGAAGAATAGCAGGATAAAAATCTAATTCTAGTGCTGCGGACATTGGCGCACTCCGATCCCCATCTTCCCACCCACATCTGTCTCTGCCCACTCCCTGCCTGGACTCCGCCCACTCCCCAGACTCCACCCACTATCCCACCAGTGTCCACATGCTTCCCCATTACAGTAAGAGAGAGGCTGGGGAAGGGGGGGTTATTTTTGGCTATAGAGGAAGCTGCCTCTATAGTTTCGCCATTGGCTGGGGACCTGGGTCTAATTCCAGCCAGGGAAGTAACTGCAATTTGTATGTTGCCCCTGTCTCTGCATGGGTTTCCTCCAAAATCCAAAAACACAGAGGCAGGCTAACTGGCTGCAGATAAAATGAACCATGGTCTGTGTGATTAGGATAGAGACCTTAGATTGTAAGCTTCACTGGCTGAAGTGAACAATGTATAGCAATGCAGAATATTTCAGCACTATATAAAGTTTAATAGTAATCCTTTAAAATATTACTGTCTACAACATACTGTATCTTCCCAAAGCTCTGCAACAGTGATTTTCAGTTGTAGAGGTGCTGGGGGTTATTACTAATGTAACTGATTAAAGACTGCCCTGGTAGTAGCATAATGTCCCCAACTGAGTGGCCAGTAAATAAGTCCGTGATTGAGTGGTTATTATTTAATAAGAAAGTGATTTGTTTAAATCAGAAGACAAAGGGAAAGTTAACTTTTAATATGTAATAGAATTACCCATTTTCAATAGGTCTTCATTATTTATTTTTTTATAGTTTTTGAAGTATTTACCGTCTTCTTCTGACTCTTTCAAGCTTTCAAATGTGGGTCACTGACCACATCTAAAAAGCAAATGACCTGTATTATTGCTTCTTTTTATTACTCATCTTTCTATTCAGGCCTCTCCTATTCAAATTCCAGATTCCTATTCAAATCAATGCCGGGTTGCTAGGGTTATTTGGCCCATAGCAACCAGATTACTGAAACTACAAACTGGAGAGCTGCTGAATAAAAAGCTAAATAACTCAAAAAACTTAAATATTAAAATATAAAAACTAATTGCAAATTGTCTCAGAATGTCACTCTCTACATCATACTAAAAGTAAAGGGGCCGATTCATCAAGAGTCGAATATCGAGGGTTAATTAACCCTCGATATTCGACTAGGAACTAAAATCCTTCGACTTCGAATATCGAAGTCGAAGGATTTAGTGCAAATGCTGCGATCGAACTATCGAAGGATAATTCCTTCGATCGAACGATTAAATCCTTCGAATCGTTCGATTCGAAGGATTTTAATCCAACGATCGAAGGAATATCCTTCGATCAAGAAAACTTAGGCAAGCCTATGGGGACCTTCCCCATAGGTTAACATTGACTTCGGTAGCTTTTAGATGCCGAAGTAGGGGGTCGAAGTTTTTTTTTAAAGAGGCAGTACTTCGTCTGGTGCAATGACCGGCAAAGTTGTGCTTTCTGGGAGTTTATTTGTCTATTTTATTGTGACTCATGATGCAGGCCCATTCTATTAAAAGGCAAAATCTGTGTATCGCTGTTCAGCGCTGGCCCGTCCCCATCAAGACTCGCCACACTTATTCTTTGAAAAGCGGCTTTTATTCAGCTTGCATAAGTGATAACAGGCAGTGGGTAAGTGGTGCGAACTAACGCGTTTCGTGCCCTCTCTTATTGGCACTTCATCTGATGAAGTGCCAATAAGAGAGGGCACGAAACGCGTTAGTTCGCACCACTTACCCACTGCCTGTTATCACTTATGCAAGCTGAATAAAAGCCGCTTTTCAAAGAATAAGTGTGGCGAGTCTTGATGGGGACGGGCCAGCGCTGAACAGCGATACACAGATTTTGCCTTGTAAATACCGGCTTGGAGTTGCCGGAGTATCGCGAGAGCTGCGGCCGAGACGCCACAAGGAAGGGTGAGCTCCGTTCATTACATTCACAACCCGTGTTTCTCCTGTTACCATTCTATTAAAAGCAGGGAAGTTATTGACCTATCTTTCTCAGCTAAGAAGAGGAATGTGATCATTTTTATATGTATTTTATACCATATATATATGTATGTATGTATGCAAGTGATTAGCGAGTGATAGCAGTAACCTAGAGTAAAGGTGGCCACACACGGGCCGATAAAAGCTGCCGACAGAACGAATCGGCAGCTTATCGGCCCGTGTATGGGGCCCCCAGATGGGCTTCCCCGATTGAGATCTAGTCAAAAGTCGGCCAGATCTCGATCGGATGGGACTAAAAATCCCTAGGGCCCACGATCGGATCAGCCCGATATTGCCTCCAGATCTGATAACTCCTAGCAGCCAATCAGCAATTAGTATTCAGCGGTCCCCCGTTGGAATGAAAAGCCATGATTAGTCGCTATAAACCTGTGGTCTTTTCTTGGTTTTCAGTCACTTAATCCTGTGTGCATTGTCCCAAATATGCATGGATTCAGGTTTCTGCTGGGAAATCATCAGACCGAAATGATTAGGTTTCAAGTTACCTATATGATTATCTGTATACATGTAAATAGGATCTAAATAATACTAGGGGTCGTTTATGTAGACCCAGGGCAGGGCCAATGTGTGAAAATGTGTTCCCCTTGTGCCCTGGGTCTGGCTGTGCTGTACCCCTGAGTGCAAGGTGCAGAACATGGCATAGATGGGTGCAGGCATAGAGTGGACTGTAAGTATAAGGTGGGCTCCACTTCTCCCTAACTTGTGCATCTGAATGACATGCAAATTAGGAGATGAATAGGAGAGGAGCATGGGATGCCTACAGCCCAAACAGTATATAAGTAAAGGATGATAGGTATTGCTCAGGTCTCTCCACATACCTGCTGCCTGCAGAAAAAAAGACAAAAGTACCTTAATGAAATGTAAAATGGGTGATTCATACCTATAGACAGGTAAGACCATAGACAGGTAAGTCTCATTACAAAAACATTTATTATCTGTATGTTTAATCTAAAAAAAAAAAAACAGCACTACATTTATCTCCTGCTACTTTGCCTGTAGCATCAGCAATGTCGCACCAAGGATACCTAACTCGGGTGTGTGACAATATATATGTATATTTACTGTGTATATGGACATGCACAAGCTGATCTTATATTAAACACCCTTTCCTTTATTAGGAGCAGCCAAGAACACCGTGGCGTGAAGATTTACCACTTATGGATTTCATTGAGAACCAAGTAAGTAACTGGAATGGATCACCAACCTCACATCCCTATTTCAACTACGTAACTCAACCTGTATAGGGCATAGAGAATATATTTAATGAAAATAGAGTTCAACACAGGTCACCTGAAGAGGGGATCCCTAGCTCTCTATCCACTTGCATAGGAATTTTAGTGGCTTTTTATAGCTCTCTCTTTTATCCTATATAAGGGTGATCTGTGAAATTTCTCTTTCATAATGGGTAACAAGCTATCTCTTCCTTATTTGATACCTGTCATGTAAGGCAATTCCAAACACCATGGGAGTGACCCGGTTTTGTTCTAGGTGCGCTTTAGCCTATAACAGCTATCTTTAGTTTTGGACCTTGCTCTCTGCTTTTCCTGTATAGCCAGGACACGACAATCCAGCCACTCCCACAAGGGAGCCAAATGTAAGTTTAGAGAGAGAGAGTCAGTACCAGAAAACAACCTTAGAAACGTGAGGCAAACTTGAAGAACAGGAACAAGCCAGGGTCTAACCAGGAATCAACACAAGGAACTGGACCAGGGGAATGAGGAACCTCAAGGAAACCAGGGTCTAACCAGGAATCAACACAAGGAACTGGACCAGGGGAATGAGGAACCTCAAGGAAACCAGGGTCTAACCAGGAATCAACACAAGGAACTGGAACAGGCGAATGAGGAACCTCAAGGAAACCAGGGTCTAACCAGGAATCAACACAAGGAACTGGACCAGGGGAATGAGGAACCTCAAGGAAACCAAGGTATCGAACCAGGAGCTTACAGTATCTGTCTAATTACACAAAACAGAGATAGAACAGACTGCATAGTAATCTGCAGGTCACTGGATCAGATTCAGCTTCTTCTACTGAATGCTATGCAACTGCTTCTACTGATGCTGGGGAACCCTGGGTCTACTGTCACCCTGATCCTGGAGGTAGATCCATCGCTCCACAGCGGGTTGTGTTAATAAGCACAGCCTCCACTCTGAAAATGCTAGGCTCTACCAGGGTCGGATTGGTCGGGTGGGACACTGGGAGAAAAAACAGTGGGCCCAGGCCCTCATGGGACCCACCCAGAGTGGCTCTCCTGATCGGCTTCCTGGATGGTGGTACAGGACACGACACAACTTCAATGTGACGTAGAGCATGTGGGAGTTAGTGGACATCAGGAGGGGGCCCTCTTTGCTGTAAGGAGGGCACTTATTGTAGCAGCCCCGAGGAGCCCCCAATGCCCCAGTCCGACGCTGGGCACAACTTGCACCTCAAAAGCAAGGACAATTGTATCTGTTTTGGCACATTAAGATCAATTGCGATGGACAAGCTAACAGCGAGGCTACTGGAATTGTTGAGGAAGTAAACACTATATAATGGGTAAAAAAATGACAATTTGCATCTAAAATTGCACTTGCATTGACTTCCTTATACCTCTTACCTTTTGGTGGCTGCTGATAAATAGGAGCTATAAGACATCTACAAATTAAAGAAGCAGAGAAAGATAAAAAAGTAAAATGGATCTATGCCCCCCCCCCCATAAAGGAAATTACCAAACAAAATAATTACAGATGCAATAAGAATTCACCCATGAAAATCTTACTTCCTAGCATCCTACCAGTCAATTCTGCAGCTATACTATACATGGAGTTTATTGTGATCGTCTGTAGTGATCTGTCTGAACAATTTGCAAAACGCATTGAAGTTAACGGGCATCAAAATGCAGATTTTTCCCCAGAAATTCGTCGCAAATCCATGCCTGCCAAATTTATTCGCCCATCACTAATAGTCTGACTTCATTAAACTACACTATCATGAATCATCAGGAGGGAGGCCATACTGGTCTTAAGTTTCAGCTCTAGTTGCGGGATCAAAAAACCTGGAGCCAGAATTACATAGACTCTCATTGGAGAATTCCTTTGTATTTCAATACAAAGCTGCTGGCCGTGAGAGCTGCATCAATCAATATTGTTTAAAGAATACAACCCTGGTGTTGCTGTACCGTAAGGCCCGGTGTGTGTGTGTTAAACCCTTCCTAACATGTTACAGTATGTTGGGGTTTGTAGCCCAGCAACAGCTGAGTAAGTGTGATTCAGCAATGGCACTTTGATCCCCTTTATGTTACATGTAAAATAAGTTTATTCACTTTAGTTTTCTCTTCTCAATAGTACAAAGTCCTATACCTGTTTGATTAAGAAATGCACCGAAATAACAGTGATATTTGTTTTGTACAAGCATGAATGGCCGGGACACACCTGTGATTCAAGGAACTTGCCACCCACACATTTTCTTATGGAACTTACCACATTCAGTTTCTGTTAGTACCAAGCCACGTGCATGCTGCTGTAGTGTTGGGGTATAAATAGGCTTCTTACTACCACCAGCTAGGAAGGTTTCTGTCAGCTCTGAATAAACATGTCATTGTGTTATGGCAAGGACATTATATATATATATATACACAGTATATATATATATATATATATATATATATATATATATATATATATATATATATATATATATATATATATATATATATATATATATATATATATATATATATATCATTCGATAAGGACCCGCACTCCAATGTTTCGTGAAAAAAGTTTTTTTATATTAACTTGTGCAAATAAAAAAATAAAAAAACTTTTTTCACGAAACATTGGAGTGCGGGTCCTTATCGAATGATTGTATGCTGAAGCTTTGACCGAGCACACACAGTATCTCCAAGACTGGATTTGAGTGCAAGCGTTTTTCTACACACATATATATATATATATATATATATATATATATATATATATATATATATATATATATATATATATATATATATATATATATATATATATATATAGAGATATATATATATATATATATAGAGATATATATATATATAGAGATATATATATATAGAGATATATATATATATAGAGATATATATATATAGATATAGAGATATATATATATATAGAGATATATATATATAGATATATAAATATGGCACACCCAGTGGCTGCTGGACAGGGCCTGAAGTAGGGGTAGGCAGGAGAGGCAGAGCATAGCTAAGGGGCACTGTATATCTAACCATATGTGTCATGACTTGGGGAGCAGAGGGCCCCCCTCAACATTTCTACCCCAACTTCCAAATCCTTGGTGTAATAGCCTTAATGGACAAGGAAAGTTAAACTAAAGAAGTAGCTAGAAATGTTGTACATAATGTTTTTGGCTTCTGTAACAGCCCAAGGCAACCACAGTCCTTTAGCAGTAAAGATCTGTACAGGTATGGGACCTATTATCCAGAATGCTCGGGACCTAGGGCTTTCCGGATAACAGGTTTTTCCGTAATTTGGATCTTCCCACCTTAAGTCTACTAGAAAATCATGTAAACATTAAATAAACCCAACAGGCTGGTTCTGCTTCCAATAAGGATTAATTACATCTTAGTTTGGTTCGCGTACAAGGTACTGTTTTATTATTACAGAGAAAAAGGAAATCATTTTTTAAAATTTGGATTATTTGATTATAATGGAGTCTATGGGAGACGGCCTTTCCGTAATTCGGACCTTTCTGGATAATGGGTTTCCGGATAACAGATCCCATACCTGTATCTCCAAAGATGCCCCAGTAGCTCCCCATCTTCTTTTCTGCTGATTCACTGCACATGCTCTGTGCTGCTGTCACTTACTGAGCTTAGGGACCCACTCACAATATACAGTACACATAGAATAGAAATGTCACAATATAAGGCTGATTAATAATTAATACAGATAATTACTACATGGCAGTACAGAAACCAGTGCAATTAGCATCAGAATTGAATAATCAGCAAACCTGTAGCATCAGCTTATATTACAGGGGAAGCTCATTTTCTGCTGGATAATTAGTGACGAGCCCTAAGCTTAGCTTCTCAACAGCTGCTCAGAGCCCACTGAGCATGTGAGTGTCTCAGACACTTTCCAAGATGGTGACCCCCTGTGACACGTTTGAAGTCCTGGATCATTGCTGCTATTGACAAGCTCAAACTTTAGGCTGGTGCAATAAGTTCAGTGTATAAAACATGGGATTTTTAGTCCTATTCATTTTTAAGGTTTCCTTTTCCTCTAAAGGCACACTGGATCAGCATGAAACTGAGGGGACAGGGAATGCAGAGGAAGAATGCAAATATATATATATATAAGTTGTGGCATAACTAGAGAGCACTGGGCCCCCATGCAAAAAAAATCTTCTGCCCTGCAGCCACCCACTCCCCGCCCTGTGACCGCCCACTCCCCGCCCTGTGACCGCCCACTCCCCGCCCTCCTGTCCACTTACACCCTGCCCAAATTTCCCAGCCGCCTGCGTTCCCCTTCCACAGCTTAAAGAGAGGCTTGGGTGGGGGTTATTCTTTTCATCTATAGAGATAGATCTGTGATCATGGGGTCTGCTTCCTGTATAGCACAACACACAAAAACCAAATACATAAGGACACACCTTGATTTGTTGACAAATACACCTGCGTTGCAGTAAACTCACTCTCTTTTCTTATCAGAAATCTGGGCTTTTTTCTGGGAAAAGATGGACCAGTAACTTTAGGAAATTATACTTCAGATTCAAATATATTCCAGCTGGTGGTAGAAAGACCTGTGTATAAGAATCTCTGCATAAGTCTAATAAAGTGTGGGCTTAGATAAAGAATATACGATAGATGTGTACGTTAGTAATGAGCAAGTAAATATTTCTATGGGTGTTTGCATTGTGGGTGTCCTATGTTTGCCTATTGGTTTGTGTTCATAACTACTAATCCTTTCCAGGAATTAAATTGGGACTATGTGCTGGTTTGTAAATCCACGTCCCTTGACAGCACTGAAGAACAGAAGAGAGGCCACTACTTCTCCGTTCTACAGAAGAAAGGCTTTAGGATTAAGGTCAGACGAGTTCTCTCATGGGAAACCTTTTTTTATTGGGCCTACACTGAAAATGGCCTTTCTATAAACATTTGTCCTGCATATTTATCTGCTCTCTACTGTGCACCTTGCTCCATGCTTTGGGGGAATATAAATAAAGTTGTAGGTTGACCAAACTGTCATAACTGATCCAGTGTCCTGTGTATTACATAGGGCCTATACAGTCAGTCAGTCAGTCACCTGGAGCCTATACTTGAAAGGGGGTCTAGCGTTGTTATAGGGGACAGGACTGGAGTGGAACCAAGAGGGTCAGGGGCAGAGCCTGGGAGCAGGTGGAGGACCACTCAGGGTCCTATAACAGATTAAACCACTGCTGCCTGTGATGCTCTGAGGCATATCCTATATAATAAAGTTGAAGTGTCTCTGCGTCCAGTCCCTGTGTCCGTGGGATTGCGCTACTGCGCATGTGCCCCACGGACCATCGTTACATATGTTCTAGTGCCCGTTAATTTAACGGGCTTAATGTCTAGTTTATAATATTCTCCATTTCTCTATGCGCCCATGGCATTGCGAACATAAATAGAACCTGCATATATATATATATATATATATATATATATATATATATATATATATATATATATATATACACACAAAATATCAAAATGGGACTTAACCCCATAGGCCCAAATTATACAGAATTATCACATGACCATGTTGTAAATTGTAGGATAAAATGCAATTTTTATTAACTACCATGCCACATACTTGTTAAAACCACTTAAAACATAAAAATTAGCGCTGCGCTGGGTGTAGGGATCCCTTAACCCTAAATAACCAATTTCTGAGGAGCTCCTATATATATAGCTATGATGGATGTTCACTTATGTGATGTGGCTAAACAGCCAAAGTTCCACTTCATATGTAAATGTAGGTACTTCAAATCCAATTGGTCACAGGGAAAGGAGGTGCGCCATTTGTAATCCACACCGTCCAAATCAGTTACAGTGTATCACCATAATATATTGCAACTTGCTCGTTGCTATTAAATAGTTCCCATACGTCGGGTGTGGTAAAGGGTCAATGCTCCGTATTTAATTTGGGCCTATGGGGTTAAGTCCCATTTTGATATTTTGTGTAGTTATAGTGGTGTATGTGGACACCCCCATGTAGGCTGATAATTAAATAGTGAGAACACTTGCACAAATAGCTTAAGTAAACAATATATATATATATATATATATATATATATATATATATATATATATATATATATACATACATACATACATACATACATATATATATATATATATATATATATATATATATATATATATATATATATATATATATATTCATATTCCAGTCTCTTGTTCAAATCAATGCATGGTCAGTAGGATAATTTGGACCCTAGCAACCAGATTGCTAAAATTGCAAACAGGGGAGCTGCTGAATAAAAATCTAAATAACTAAAAATCCACAAATAATAAAAAATGAAAACCAATCGAAAATTGACTCAGACTACGACTCTCTACTAGGGATTTGGTCATTTTCGGCACGATTCAGATTTGGACGAACCCTTGAGCCTGGCTGAAACAAATCTGAAACCTTGTGACTTTTTGTCACAAAAGAAGGAAGTAAAAAAATTTGTGTGCTGCGCCCGCGGCTCTCTTTTCCCCTCCCCCTCACTGGTTTCCATATGCAAATTATAGTTAGAATTCAGTTTAGTATTTGGCCAAATCGTTAGCAAAGTATGTTATAGAATGGCTAATTCTAAGCAACTTTTCAACTGCCTTTCAATTTTTTTTAAAACAAATATTTGCCGCCTTTTTCTGACTCTTTCCAACTGTCAAATGGGGGTCACTGACCCCATCTAAAAACAAATGCTCTGTGAGGCTGCAAATATATAGTCATTGCTACTTTTTATTACTCCTCTTTCAATTCATATTTCAGTCTCTCATTGAAATTAGAGCATTGTTGCTTGGGTAATTTGAACCTTAGCAACCAGATGGCTGAAACTTCAAACTAGAGAGCTGCTAAATAAAAAACGAAATAACTCAAAAACCACAAATAATAAAAAAACAATGAGAAAATCTAAATCATACTAATAGTTATTTTAAAGGTGAACAACCCTTCTAAAGCAACATATGTTTCCTGGAGCATCAGCAACTCTTAATAAGTTTTAATTTTGGAAAACCAAGTTCAAATTCATCCCTCTCTTGGACATAGCAAATGACATTGAATTTTTCCCCTTGTTCCACAGAAAGTTAGGGATGGAAAGGTAACATTTTATGGTGTCCGGGCCCCTAAAGATATCTTCAACAAATATGTCCGGCTACTGCGTAATCCTGATAAAGGCCACACGTCCATTGAAGATCCAGTATCTCCAACAAGCAGGTGAGTCTAATGGGCAGTTTGCATGTTCACTTGCAGGGTCCACATTTGCTGTGGCCCCCACAGAATTACAGGGGCCCTTAAAGGAGACCCTAAGCTTAGCTTCTCAACAGCCAATCAGAGCCCACTGAGCATATGAGTGTCACAGACACTTTCCAAGATGGTGACCCCCTGTGACAAGTTTGAAATCCTGGATCATTGCTGCTATTGACAAGCTGAAACTTTAGGCTGATGCAATAAGTTCAGTATATACAACATGGCATTTTTACCCATATTAATTTTTAGGGTTTAGTTCTTCTTTAAAGGGATACTGTCATGGGAAAAACATTTTATACAAAATGAATCAGTTAATAGTGCTGCTCCAGCAGAATTCTTCACTGAAATCCATTTCTCAAAAGAGCAAATGGATTTCACTATTAACTGATGCGTTTTGAAAAAACATGTTTTCCGATGACAGGATCCCTTTAAGGGAAAAAGTAGAAGTAAAAGTAGTAAAACTATAAAGGGCAAATTATATTTTGTGATATACATATGGGATCCGTTATCTGGAAACCGGTTATCCAGAAAGATCAGAATTACGGGACAGCCATCTCATATAGACTCGGTTTTAATAAAATAATTCACATTTTGAAAAATGATTTCCTTTTTCTCTGTAATAATAAAACAGTACCTGCCACTTGCTCCAAACTGAGATATAATTACTCTTTATTGGATATAAAACAATCCTATTGGATTTGTTTAAAGTTTAAATAATTTCTTAGTAGACCTAAAGTTTGAAGGTCCCGATTACAGAAAGAACCTTTATCCGCAAACCCCCCAGGACCTGAGCATTCTGGATAACAGGTCCCATACCTGTATAATAACAGCTCCTTTGTATATTCATACATTAAACAATATTGACCACCTTTAATTAAATTATGTATGCAAAATAAGGTAATCCTTCGATCGACCGATTAAAATCCTTCGAATCGTTCGATCGTAGGATTTGCGGTAAATCCTTCAAATTCGATATTCTAATTTGTAGGATTTTACTTTGGAGGGTCGAATTTGAGCGTTTATTAACCCTCGATATTCGACCCTTAGTAAATGTGCCCCTACGTGTTTGTAACAAGAAACGTGTAAGGCTATACATGTGACATAATCAATAATTATTTATTGCCTGGTGGAAGATTGCTTTCATTCGAGTGCCTGCTCTATAAATTCATAATTTAATTAAATCATGAAATTTAATTTTTTGTGGCTGATATTTTCTGGTGGTGGGGTACGCAAACTAAAAATTTCCACCTTTATAATTTACAGGATTCGGATTGTACATTTCATTCTTCACAATACTGCCGTTGGATTCAAAGGAAAGGAAGGTAGCGAAGACAGTTGCTTTTATATCTGTATTACGAGATTCTTTTTGTGTCTCATGACTCTGATTTACTTATGGTAAAATTACTACTGAATCCAGAAATGCTGGACTTCTTCAAATACTGTAACCCCCACAAAATATTCAGTTTTAGGAC
Organism: Xenopus laevis; assembly: GCF_017654675.1. Classification (NCBI taxonomy): domain Eukaryota; kingdom Metazoa; phylum Chordata; class Amphibia; order Anura; family Pipidae; genus Xenopus; species Xenopus laevis. The sequence goes on along the minus strand of NC_054377.1, from coordinate 16,090,296 downwards.
TCATGCTATTTCCAAGGGCACTTGTGTGAATACATGTTCCTTACAACTTGCATTGAGCTCCAGTGAGCCAATCAAACCTTCGCCGAGGATTTGTGCACAATTCTACACAAGGACACAAGGGATCCCTGGAATAAACAGTAGCTCCAGGGCTCCTTTAGCAAAGTGATCCCCAACAAGTGGCTCATGAGCAACATCATGTTCACAATCCCCATGGATTTTGCTCCCAGTTGGCTCATAGCAGGTAATTATTTTTTAATTCCTGACTTGGAGGCAAGTTTTGGTTGCAGAAAACCAGACATACTGGCAAAAAGAATCTTCTGTAGGCTGCCAGTCCACACAGGGGCCAATCACAGCCCTTATTTGGCACCTCCCTGGAATTTTTTTTTTTTTAAATAAAATTTTTTATTGGTTTCACACAATCCGTAATACCGTAATCCGGAATTATTTTAATGCTTGTGTTGCACCGTGACTCTTTTTACATTTGAATGTGACTCATTGGTAAAAATGGCTGGGGACCCCGTTTTAGCGGATCTTTCCATAGGCGGTCCAAAAACATTCATATGGTGTGAATTATGTAGTATGGGATGCATTATCCAGAAACCAGTTATCCAGAAATCTCTGAATCACAGCAAGGCCCATAGACTCCCTAATAATCCACATTTTTAGAAATGATTTTCTTTTTCTCTGTAATAATAAAACAGCCGCTTGTACTTGATCCCAACTAAGATTTATTGAATCCTTATTGGAAGCAAAACCAGCCTATTGGGGATATTTAATATTTAAATCATTTTCTTGTAGACTTAAGGTATAAATATGCAAATTACAGAAAGATCCATTATTCGGAAAACCCCTGGTCCCGAGCATTCTGGATAACAGGTCCTATACCTGAAGGTTCAAAATGTAAAGGCTGCCCTGGAAGAACTTATTCGAAGGGCTACTTTGCATCTGTAAGCCCTGGACTTTGGTGCTAGTAAAAGTACACATAAAAGGGTCATTTACAACCACAAGTACAGTCTGTAATGTACCATGATTTTTTAACCCACAATGCAGTGTTTTTAAACATAATACTGAAGTTACTGATTCTGCATGGGGGGAATGTGCCTGAAGCAATTGCATCCAATGTGTCAAAATACACACAAGCCGCTCATTTCCAGTGTTCGGCATCATAAGGACATCTGTGCCTAATTCTTTAAGTGCAAATTTGCTGAACCTATTGACGCTGGTCACCAGGCCTGGGCTGGCAATCTGGGAATTCTGGCAAATGCTGTAAGATGCCAAAGACATTCACTACTTATTGGGCCGAGAGGCGACTCTATTTAGGCCTCTCTATAGCTGACACACCAGGGCCCATTTTGAATCCCACTCCAGACCTAATAACCGCTGTGGGAATCCTGGAGACACCAGGAGCAGTATCTTCAGGTTTTCCCAGTGTCAATAGGTAGACTTGAAAAGGGCTTTACTTTGATCTGGTGCTTCACCTTCCAATGCAAGTGCAGTACAAATTAGGAACTTTCCATGAGCCTCAAGCCAAAGTACCTCCCCCCCCAACTGGATTTACCAAGAAATGCCTAGTAAACAGTGGGGAATATTCTTTATGCAGTTTAAGAGTCCTCCAGTGTATAAAAACGAATTATGAATAGTATTTTAAAGGAGAAGGAAAGGTTAAAACCAGGGCCGGAACTAGGGGTAGGCAGAAGATGCACGTGCCGAGGGCGCAAAGGTGGAGGGGCGCCAGGCACGTACCTCTTCCGACGTCTACCCCTAGTTCCAGAAGCTGTGGCAGCAGTTTTTCTCCTCTTGCGAGTGTGCACGTCATGTGCGCATTCGCGCGTCCTCGGTGCACATTCGTGTGTCATTGGCGCAGTAGCGCCATCAGCGCATGCGCATTCGCGCGTCATTGGCGCATGAGCATTCGCGCGTCACCGGCGCATGCGCTCTTCAATATAACAGGGGCCCGACGTAGTTGGCCAGGTTGCCTGGGGCGCCTGGCCGACGTGGCCCGGCACTGGTTAAAACTAAGGAAGCCTTATCAGAAAGGTCCACCTAAATACACCAGTAAACCCTCAAAGTAATGCTGCTCTGAGTCCTCTGTCAAAACATACACTACAGTCCTTTCCTTCTATTGTGTATCAGACTTTCTCCTCCTTTCCCCGGGCGTGAGCATGCTCAGTTTGCTCCCCTCCACCTCCCTCCCTTCTCTGCTGTAATCTGAACCCAGAGCTATGAGTGAGCAGGGAGAGACTCAGGCAGGAAGTGATGTCACACCAAGCTAATATGGCAGCTGCTATCCTAAACAAACAGAGAGCTTCTAGAGCTTTTTACTCAGGCATGGTAAAGAATTCTACAGAATAAATATAGCATTCTAGCTTGCACTATTGCAGCTAATCTATTGGCAATAAAATGCCTCCATAGCTTTCCTTCTCCTTTAATAGATTCAACATGTTATGCTATGCAGTTGCATTATTAATTAAGCCTTTTTTTTTTCTTTCCTTTTCTAATGGTGTTTTTATACTTTTCTCTAGAAAAACTACAAGACCTCATCAATGCAAAAGTTTTCGAGGCAGCGTTTCCATTGCACACAGTGAGCACAAATATATTTATTAGTTCATTCATTTTGCACAGATGATAATGGACTTTAACCTGTAATGTCATGTGTCCCTTTTTCTCAGCGCAAAGATGAAACCAGAGAAGGGCTTAAGAAGAGTTGGGCGCGGTGGCGTGACATCATTTATGTTCAGCCCATTGAAGAAATCAGGTGAGTGCCAAGGGGGCGGGACTTATGGGAATGCTCTAGGACAGGCATGTCACATGACACAAAGGAGCAAATTAAGTTGGTGATACTCACTCACACACACAGATACTGAAAAGTATAATATTATATAAGAGCTACACCTGGTCACCCATTGTCTACATCGGGGGGGAGTCAATTAATACAGTTTTAAAGGACCAGTAACATCAAAAAAAAAATTAAAAAATTCATTAGTATACATTGAAAAAAAAATACCAAGACAAATTAAACTTTAAAATCGCAAAGTTTTTATGAAGAAATAACTTACCCAAACGCTCCTCTTCAGAAAAGGTGATCGCGATCCATTGTACGGCGCTTGATTATTCCTTCCTGGGAGCCAGGGAGGAGAAATCGAACACCGCATGATGGATTGTCACTCTGTCGCCTTTTCTGAAGAGGAGCGGAAGCAGAGTTTCGGTAAGTTATTTGTTAATAAAGGCTTTGTGATTTTAAAGTATAATTTGTCTTGGTGTTTCTTTTTCAATGTATACTAACAAATTATTTTTTTAAATTTTTTTGATGTTACTGGTCCTTTAAGTTTCGTTAAGGGTAATTTTTTTAATTCAATAAGCTGGTGTAGCACACCCTTGAGTGCACTTTAGCTGTGTGTATTATAGTGTGTCACCAGGACTTTGTCTGCTTGTACTGTGGCCCTCGTATACCTGAGCAACTCCCAGTACCTTCTGTTCTTCGGTGTAGCAAAGGATGCAGTCTCAGAGATGTTTTCTTGCAGCAAAATAACAGTTTTATTAACAGTAACAGTTCAAATGAAGTGATGTACAGGCACGTTGATATAATTCAGTGTAATAGCAGCAGAATCCCTGCCAGAGGTGAAATAAGCAAGATATAGATAATCACACTCCTGGGACAATGCCTCCCATAGAGTAGAGCTTTGTGCATATGGATCCTCAGCCTGCAGTCTGGTATCTTGGCACCCTACCTGGTCCTCTAAAGTTCCTGCACTATTGGTGGAATAACCACGAGGTTCTAACCCCACTATTTCTCCTTGTTGGAGCAGAAGCTGCTCACTATCTTCCCTGATCCTTCCTCTTGCTCCTAGAACTATAATAAAACTTACTACCATCAGGTAATCCTATATACACACCAGACTGTAGCACTGGGCCTGTAACAACCTCTCAGAGAAGTGAGGTCCCAGGAAAGACCATGGCTATACCCCTTTATACTTTTAAATGCTGCCACCTAGTGGGCAAACCTTGAAATTATATGGACCTAACTTCCTGGGTTAATTAAAGAACCACCAGGTTGACTTTAGGTGACCAAATATAAGGGAGACTGACAGTATATAACATACCAAAATCTCAGGGTCCCTACACTGGTAAATCTTGTTTTTATTGCTTGTTCTTGGTGCCATAAAATGTTTTTTTGGCCAGGTCTGTTTAGTTTTGAACATATGATTTTTATCAATTATAGGCAGTGCCATTTGTCAAAGAGTATCATTTTGGCTGAGCATGACTACAGTTTGTTTGCTTGGGTTTGTAACTGTGTTTTTTTCTCCAATAACTGGTGACGCAGGGCTTATTACGGGGAGAAAGTGGCGCTGTATTTTGCCTGGCTTGGCTGGTACACCATCATGCTACTCTACGCTGCTGTGGTTGGACTCATTGTTTTCTTTTATGGATTTGCGCACTTTGACAACAGCCAGATAAGGTGAGCAATTCCATGTGTAAATACCCCCGCATGGGCCAGTGTCAATGCAGATGGTGCTAGATTATTGGTGTGGTTCATATTGATGTAAGGAGGCAGGAAGACAATAAATAAGCACTTACCCCAAATCTGGTTATCCCCCAGTTCCATTATAGACAGACTCACAGTTTGGGAACTGCTGGTATATTCATATTCACTAGCTGTGTTATTCTGACACAAGCCTCTACCTGCCTGGCACATACTTTCTACATAACAATTACACTCTCATGTCCCACTGTCATGTGTGATTCCTGTTACACCACCATTCCTATTCTTCTTGTGCTCATGTTTTTATCTCTTCAAAGCCCTCACAGTTACATGGGCCCTGACCCTCTGTTTTTTTCTAATTAGTCAATATCCTTTCTTTAGCCTCAATAGTCTTTCAATTCAAGCTCCAAGGTTTGGCCTCCTTAGCTCATAAAATGAGTACAGATTTAGAAACATATTGGTGTATCACTCATTCCATTACAGCTTTAAGAATATCTAGGGCAGCTAATACATATTACACCCCAAACCTCACCCTAAATGAGTGGGAAATGATTGAGGAGGAACCACAGCTCCTCTTCCCTTCCTGATGTCCCAATCATTCAATCAATACTCACAGTGGAACTATAGCAAGTGGCCATACAATTATATGGTACGTATACATTGAACCCATGGAAAGCGTATTGTAAGGGTTACCCCGTATTTGGCCACCTTAAAGGGACACTAAACCCTACTGTATTGCTCTACTCAACCACAGTTGTTGCTGGACCACAAATCTCAGCATACTACTCAACATATTATCAAGATCAAGGCATCCTGGGATGTGTAGTTTAGCAACATCAGGGTTATAGTCTTAAAGCAATATTGCTCAATACAATTTTACAGCTCTCCAGGGCTTGCAGCTGCGTTAATGTATAAAATTAAATAAACCATCAATGAAAATTCTAGCTAATCTGTATATATCCTGCTCTTGTGTTCACTGTCCTTCAGTTAGAGTTGGAAGCAATAAACACAAATGTCCCAGCACTGAACAAGTCTGTCCTTTGTCCGTGTAATATAATGAAGCCAAAATGAAGGGGCTGTTTTAGCCCCTTTGCCGCCTGAGGAGGCATGTGGCCAACTCCCCCTCCACAATCACCTTTTTTGGTGCCACAGGGGGTCCAGGGAGTTTCTTGACTCATCTCATTGGCCCCAGCCAAAATAACCCAATAATTGCTGCATGTAAAATAAAAGCAAAATGCCTGATACGTACAGGGAACCAGTATTCTTATTGGTTAGTAATCTCAACAGTTGTTGTTAAGTTCAATTCTCATTGGTGAATTGTTTACCATGTGTAAATAAGCATTTGATGACTTCTATAGACAAATAAAGGGCACACTATGATATCTTATGGTTGGGTTTAGTCAGTATCATTATAGTGGCAGAATCTGCTAAGAACCCCAGGATGAAAGTGCCTAAATGATTTTTGATATTTGTGTTCTGCAAAGCCTGATATTTGGGCAAAAGCCACATGTTCTCATTGTACTTTTTCTGTTCTCAGCCAAGAGATCTGTACAGCCAACAACACCCTGATGTGCCCTCTGTGCGATCAGAATTGCCCCTACTGGCCCCTGTCTGATACCTGTACATATGCCAAGGTGAGAACAACTACCAGTGTTGGTGGCAATGATCAACTCTAATGTCTCCAAATACATTCAAGTAATTTCTAATCAAATGCTACCACTACAGACACATATATACATGTATATCTATATATATCTATATATATATATATATATATAGGGAATGGTGGGGGCAGGCTGCACACCTTGAAGTATACCAAACGACCTGGGTGCTCTGGTTATAGAAAAAATAAGGACTGCACTTGGTACCGTCACCCACAGGATTTGCATGAAGAATCAAATGTTTTGATATGGTGAAAATAAAAAATTAGGTTTATTAAATCCGACGTTTCGGTACCGTGACTAATATGTTATCACCCTTAACTTTGCAGGTGACACATTTGTTTGACAATGAAGGTACCGTTTTCTTTGCCATGTTCATGGCTGTCTGGGGTAAGTACATACAGATATGATATTTAATGTAACAGTATTGGGATCCGTTATCCGGAAACCCATTATCCAGAAAGCTCCGAATTACGGCATGGCCATTTCCCATAGACTCCACTTTATCCAAATAATTCAAATTTTAAAAAATGATTTCCTTTTTCTCTGTAATAATAAAACAGTAGCTTGTACTTGATCCCAACTAAGATATAATTAATCCTTATTGGAGGCAAAACCAGCCTATTGGGTTTATTTAATGTTTTCTAGTAGACTTAAAGGGCAAGTAAAGTCTAAAATAGAAATGCTGTATTTTGTATACTAAACATAAATATGAAGTTACTGCACCACAAGCCTAATAAAACAAATGATTTAATCTTTCAAAGTTGGCCACAGGGGGTCACCATCTTGTAACTTTGTTAAACATCTTTGCAAGACTAAGACTGTGCACATGCTCAGTGTGGTCTGGGCTGCTTAGGGATCATCATAAACAAAGCTCTGAGTTCTGCATGGCTGGGAAGTAAGGTGGGGGCTCCCCCTGCTGTTCATAAGTATGATTGTTTCCCTGCAGAGCAGTTAGGGACCGTCTGACAATTCCTATCCACAGCAGTAAATGAAGGAAGAATTTCACTGCATACAGTCAGGTTTCTTATAAAAACGGTGCACATTTTTTAATTAAAGTATAATACACAAAAGCCATGAATATCCTGTAAATTATATCCTTATAAACGGTGAGTAGTGATGTCATCAGTTATAAACGGTGAGTTCTGATGTCATTTCTGTCACATGACTCACTAAAATTTGTGTATTATAATAAATAAAGTACCCCCAGTTGTAAAATATGAGGATATTAGAAGTTACCTCGAAGTTCCATGACCTGTATAAAAACACTCGGCCTTCGGCCTCGTGTTTTTATATGGTCATGAAACTCCTCGGTAACTTATAATATCCTTATATTTTACAAGAGGGGGTACTTTATTCACTATATATTGGAGGTTTCTTTTTCATTAAAGAAAGTAAAAATGGGATTATTTTTTTTTGCCTTTATATACCATTTAAGGTATGAATATCCAAATTATGGAAAGATCCATTATCCGGAAAGGCCCAGGTCCTGAGCATAGTTGTTTTTTTGCTGCAAACTATCTGCAGAACAGAACCACTTGTTAAGAGGTACTTAAACTTTAGGAGCAACTCGGACCCCTGTTCAACATGGGCCAAGTATTTAAAGATGGTACTGAAGTGTTTCTACCAGTTCAATTGTAAAGGGGGTTGTTCACCTTTAAATTAACTTTTAGTATGATGTAGAGAGTGATATTCTGAGACAATTTGCAATTGGTTTTAATATTTTTGGGCCCATTTACTTTGCTCGAGTGAAGGAATAGAATAAAAAAAACTTAGAATTTCGAATGTTTTTCTGGCTACTTCGACCATCGAATTGGCTACTTTGAACTTCGACTACGACTTCAACTTTGAATCGAACTAAAAATGGTTTGAATATTTGACCATTTGAAAAAAAACTTTGACCCCTACTTTGCCACCTAAAACCTACCAAAGCTCAATATTAGCCTATGGGGAAGGTCCCCATAGGCTTTCTAAGTTTTTTTTTTTGGTCGTAGAAAAATCGTTTGACCGATTGATTAAAATCCTTTGAATCGTTCGATCGAACTTTATACGGTAAATCCTTCGACTTCGATATTCGAAGTCGAAGGATTTACATTCGGCAGTCGAATATCGAGGGTTAATTAACCCTCGATATTCGACCATATGTAAATCTGCCCCTTAGTGTTTGTGGTTTTTGCATTGTTTAACTTTTTTATTCAGCAGCTCTCTAGTTTGCAGTTTCAGCCATCTGGTTGCTAGGGTCCAAATTACCTTAGCAACCATGGATTGATTTGAATAAGATAATGGAATATGAATAGCAGATGGCCTGAATGGAAAGATGAGTAGTAAACAGTAGCAAACTTGTAGCCTTACAGAGCATTTGTTTTTAGATGGGGTCAGTGACCCCCCTTTTGAAACCTGGAAAGATTTAGAAGAAGAAGGCAAATAATTCAAAAATATAAAAAGATAAGATGACAGACAACTGAAAAGTTGCTTAGAATTATCCATTCTATAAAATACTAAAAGTTAGCTTAAAGGTGAAACATCCCTTTAAGTGGGTTTTATATTTACACTACACGACAAACTGCAATTTTTCTGAAGATTTAATTGCTAGGATCAAATCTAAATATCCATATTGTGCCATTATAGATGAAATTGTTATTTCCGGTACCTTTATTGCAGCCACTATTTTTCTGGAGCTGTGGAAAAGAGCACGAGCAAATACTGTCTCTGGGTGGAACCTCTACAACTGGGATGAAGATGAGGTAAATTGGGGGAAATGCAATAGTAAATCCAAAACTTAATTTGAGCTGTGGGTTTATTTACTATAAATGGTGCAAAATAAAAAAAGAAGCTACAAAGTCTCATGTTTTTAGTATTATGCACCTTGCCCCGCTTCTTGCACCCAGTAGCATGTAACTGTGAATGCAGAGATGGCTGGGGAAGAATATAGGAATAGGGTTTCCAACTTTTTTTTGGGCGAAAACGGGAAGGGTTGGTGACATAGGGGGAAGGGTCAATGATGTAGAGGGGTGGGTCAGTGACATTGGGGGGGAGGTGACATCAGGTGCAGCAATTGGCTGATTGCCATGTCATTCACTTCCAGTAACGTAACTATAGGGGGGCGGGCTCTGGCGCGGGATGCACAGCAGGGCCCCTCCGCCCCCCTCCGTACGCCCGGAACTGCACGGAATTCATTGTGTGCGAGCTGCCGGGGGGGCCCTGAGGGGGTGCGGGCCCTGACCCAATCACACGCCCTGCTCCCCCGGTAGTTACGCCACTGCTCACTTCAATGACCTGTCCAGATTTCCTAATTTGGAAATCCGAACAGGAACTTTGCACCCGGCCAACCCTTCTACAAACCAGGCTGTCCGGGTGAAATCCCCTGGAACGTGCTTAGCTTACTTATCAAACCCGGACAAGCATTAAGTACAGGACTTTGCAGGGTCGGACTGGAGCCATGGGGGCCCACCTGTGCTGCACAACAAAGGGCCTCCTGGCAAACTCCGGGCCGGGGGTCCCCACACGACCTCTAAATGTCTGCGCGCATGTACGAAAGAAATGGCGTGCACGCATGCGTGAAAACAGGTGTATCGATGCTACACTGATACAGCTAGGCAGGGAAGCAGGTTTTTTCCCGGTGTCCAGCCGACCCAGTGGGGCTTTGTGCCTGAGGGCACTGGACAAGTGCCCTAAGGATTTACCCCTATGGAGTCCATTTTTGTGGACCGTAATGGACAGGACTTGCACTTGCACCAGTCACACATTAGCCCCTAGAATGCCACTTAAAAAAATATGAATTTAGTAAACTGTCTAATTCCCTGGACTAGGTCATTTTTAGTTACATGGTTCCCTCACCCAATATTTACCTGTTGCCCTCACACACAAATCATTCTGTTATGTGAATAAGACACATGGCCAGTAGAAATATACATATTTGAAATGAATCTCTTCTGTTTTATTTGCGTTTTAATGTAGGAGGAGCTGGCACTGGAGCTGATAAATGATCCAGAATGCGTCATTAAGAAACATGAACACTCATACTGGCGCTCTATGGCTGTTCTTCTCGGAGCTGCAGTCGTGGTACTGTCTTTTTCTTTTATTTCATCAACTGCTTCTACGGTTCCTACATCCGTATGCCTGATATGATATGACTAATGCCATGCACAACTTGTTGTTGCTGATAATATAAGGGAATGCTGTAGGCTCCAGCTATAGGAAACCTGTTATCCAGAAAGCTCCAAATTAAGGAAAGGCTGTGGCCCATAAACTCCATTTTCTCCAAATAATCCAAATTTCCTTTTTCTTTGTAATAAAAAAAAAATAAAAAAACAGTAGCTTGTACTCGATCCCAACTAAGATATAATTAATTCTTATTGAAGTTAAAAAAATTCTATGAGGTTTATTTAATGTTTACCTGATTTTCTAATAGACTTAAGGTATGGAGACTTGATAAAGGGCCTTGATAAAAGACCGATGGCGGTCTGAAACGTTGCCAAGTGTATTGGGTCCAGAAACCCATGTCTCAATAAAGGCATTTTAAACAGCATAATCTATGGCTGGTGCTGTCGACATCTGTAAATTGTGAATAAACAGACGCATGGTGGTGCCCCCAATCTGTACATGTGCCAGCCAGAAGCACCAAAATATTGCCCCCCTGAAGTCTGTACCTGTTGTGCCAAAAAATGCATTGCTCCCCAGCCCCCCCCCCAAGTCTGTACCTGTTGTGCCAAAAAATGCATTGCCCCCCCCCAAGTCTGTTCATGTTGTGCCAAACAGCTCCAATTCCAAAACCAGCAGCAGCAGTCAGCAGAATAGTCACCAGGTGGCCACCCACAGATTTAGTCAGGAGGAGTCAGAGGAGCTCAGCTCAGGCCTCAGGAGAGAGCAAACCGCACGACGCGCCAGGCCAGGTCACCTGACCTGGTCACCGTGACCACACAGGCGCACTGTCGTGCACAGCTCCTTCCTGACGTCACCGCGCCCGCCAGCGCTCCTCTTGATGCAGCCTGCAGGCGCATGATTGGATGCGCAATTGCGCATTACGTGCGCTGCTGCCTCTGAAGAAGGATCCGACAGATCTAGCCAGCAAGGCAAGTAAGAGACGGGGAAGGTGGAAAGCAGAGCGGAACTCTTCTGGGGGCCTGGGGCAGCCGCATTGGGGAAAAGGGAGTTAAAAATTAAAGGAAAAAAAAATGTAAAAAAAATAAAAAATTTTTTTCCTTTCAAAATTGGGCCCGCTATGACTGCGCCCTAAGCGGGCGCCTACTCTGCCTACCCATAGTTCCGGCCCTGCCGGGAAACCATAGGTCCTGAGTATTCTGAATAACAGCTTCCATACCTGTACAAAGCTTTATTTATCAATCATTTCTCAGCTAAGAATGTGTGCCATCTAGGTCAGAACTGGGATTCAAATAGCCCCTGGCATTTCTGATACACAGAGGCCCCCCACAATCCCACTAAATAGTGACTGTCTATGGCATCTTACTGTAGCCCCTCTGCCATTTGCCAGAACCCATAGATTGCCACTCCAGGACTTTTCTGTTTTTTACACCATTCATCATTCTGTTGTTCTCTTTGATTCCCCTGTTAGATAGCAGTTCTGATCGGTATAGCACAAGCCCTGGTCATATATCGGGTGGTGGTGACCGTGTCCTTCATGCGTTCCTCTTGTGAATTCGTGCGTGAGCATGCCAATACAGCAGCCGTCATGTCAGGAGCAGTTCTGCATTATCTCACTATCGTCATCATGACCAAGGTATAATGTCCGTGGGACCGATCTGGAATCTGCGAGAGCCGCACCCTTTTGAGTGTATTTATGCTGAACCCCACTGAAAGACTTCCGTTGTATCTTACATTGCTCTCCTCTTTCCTCTCAACAGGTGAACCGGGTTATATCCACCTATCTGTGTAACCTGGGTAAGTTATCTGTGTTAAGGTGGCCAAACAATGTCGCCAAACGAGTTGATCTCTTCCCACATTGAAGTCGGATCTGAGGCTGCATCTTTTTGTTGATGCGGCCCCGCTAACCGACCACCTGTTTGGCCTCCATTCTGATCCGATCATTGGGCCCTAGGGCCCACAATCGGATCACAATGGAGGCCAAATGGGCGGTCAGATCGCGGGGCCGCATCAACGAAAAGATGCAGCCTCAGATCCGACGGGATTTTCTAACCTGACCGATCAGCATCTGCCAGACTTTCTGCCACATATCGATTGGGAAAGCCCAATAAATAAATAAACTGCTGACTTGGTCTATCAGCAGATTTTATCAGCCCGTGTATAGGGGCCTTTAGAAACACATGTCAGGCACTTCTTCTATTTCAGAGGAGATTCTGAGTTACCAAACTGCCATGCAGATCTAGGAATGAAAAAAGCAAAAAAGTAAAAAAAAAAATTTGCTTAATGCACATTTCTAAGCCATAATGCTGGACTTTGTGGTACAAAGTGTGACATAATAGGCCCAAGGGAACCTTGGATTTAACAGGGACCCATTAAAGGGGTTGTTCATCTCTGAGTTAACTTTTAGTATGACATAGTTAGTGATATAGTCAACTTGCAATTGGTTTTCATATTTTATTATTTGTGGTTTTCAAGTTATTTAGCTTTTTGTTCAGCAGCTCTCCAGTTTGCAATTTCAGCAATTTGGTTGCTAGGGTACAATTTACCCCAGCACACGTGTATTGATTTGAATATGAATAGGAGAGGGCCTGATTAGAAAGATGAGTAATAAAAAATACCAATAACAATAAATGTGTCATATTACAGGGCATTTGCTTTTAAGATGGGGCCATATTTAAACGAGTCAGAAGAATTAGACAAATAATTCAAAACCTATAAAGAATAACTCATAAAAACCAATTGAAAAGTTGCTTAGAATTGGTCATTCTATAACATACTAAAAGTTAACTTAAAGGTGAAGAACCCTTTGAGTCCTGGGTTCCATAACACAATTCCCATTGCAAGATATTCTTTCCAACCCAATAAAAATTGCAAATCTAAGGGTGGGCTCTTGGTAAAGAGAAAACTCATGCACACCCGCTTTGTGCCTAGATGGATGCTAAAGAAACAAATAAAGGCTCCTGGCTGTTAAGGTGGGAGCAGGTGCTATTGAGAACATTATTTATTTTCGGTTATATTTAAAAAGAATACGTTCATATATGGTATTTTATGTTGACTGACTTATTAGCAATAAAAGTAAATGAAAAAGCCTTTAAAACCTCCAGCTCCAGATGTGTCTGTGTTTTTATTTGCAATGTAGTTTATCTGAAATCCATCCTTCTTATCCCATTGATTTTTACGGGCCACCCAGAGAGGCCAACTTATCAATAACTACATTTTCTTGCTTTTTTTACTAATTAAAAAATGTAAAAACTCAAAAAAAAAACAGAATGTATTCTTATTTTTTAAAAAGCATGAATTTCAAAAACTCAATCGCTTAAAAACGTGAAAAAAATAAACCCAACTCCCATTGACATCTACATGAGCTCACCAAATGTTATGGTCAGTTTTTATATTTGATTTTTTATTTTTTTTTTTATGCTTAGTGAATCTTGAAAATGTGAGTTTTGGAAACTTCCAAACTATTTTAACCATAGTATTTGAATTAGGGATGTGCCGAATCCACTATTTTGGATTAGGCCGAACCCCCGAATCCTTTGTGAAAGATTCGGCCGAATACCGAACCGAATCCGAACCCTAATTTGCATATGCAAATTAGGGGTGGGAAGGGGGAAAAACATTTTACTTCCTTGTTTTGTATCCAAAAGTCACGCAATTTCCCTCCCCGATTTGGATTCGGTTCGGCCAGGCAGGAGGATTCAGCCGAATCCAAATCCTGCTGAAAAAGGCCGAATCTCTGCCGAATCCCGAACCGAACCCTGGATTCGGTGAATCCCCAATTTGAATGTTGATAAAATTGCCCCAAAGATTCGGGGGGAAAGTAACACATTTATAAGTAAAGAAAAAAAATATATTGTTGACTTTTGGAAGTAAATCAGCCTGTTACCTTTAAGTCTCTCCATTAGCAGTGTTCATAGCAAGTCTCTCCTACTTTTATGTCTTTGCAGAAAAACCTCGAACATTCACAGAGCGAGAAAACAGTTTCACAATCAAAGTGTTCACATTTCAGTTCGTTACGCATTTTTCATCTCTCTTCTACGTGGCTTTCTTTCTGGGACGGTAAGACCCTCGCCATGTATTTATCGTTTTCCAATTATGTATCCGTTTAATAAATTATTAATTCATAAATAATAAATTATTATTCAATTTGGTCACATAGAATTGTCTGTTCCACAAAATTGTCTTGTACAAATACACATATCACCATAAGGTTTTTGGGGGGGATACTCCAAAATACATTGGCACATGTTGACATATAAAGGTGATAAGATGATAGGGCTGCTTTCCCATCCCATTACCTGCAAGAGGGGACACTGCATTTAGGGGAATTATCAAGGGTCAAAGTGAATTAGAGGGAATTTTCGAAGTTAAAAAATTCTAAATTCGAAGTAATTGTTTGGATACTTCGACCATCGAATAGGCTACTACGACTTCGATTCGAAGTAAGAAAAACTTTGATTATTCGACCATTCGATAAATGAAGTACTGTCTCTTTAAAAAACTTTGACTTCAATACTTCGCCAAATTAAACCTGCCAAAGTGCTATGTTAGCCCATGGGGACCTGCTAGAGCATTTTTCTAAGTTTTTTGAAGTCGAAGAAAAATCGTTCGGTTGATGGATGAAATCCTTCAAATCGTTCGATTCGAAGGATTTCATCGTTCGTTCGATCGAACGATTTTACTTTGACCACAAATGGCCAAATTCAATGTAAAATAACTTTGACTTCGATATTCCAAGTATTCCATTTCGATGATCGAATTTCGAATCTTTTTCTACTTTGAAATTCGACCCTTGATAAATCTGCCCCTTAGATTAGGTGCAAGTATTTGCCCTAAGGGTGGAAAGAACTGAGCCCCAGGTCCCAGACCAGCACCTTATTAATGTAAATGATGCTCTTTCTTCTTCCTTACCAATGTCTCATTTCATAGGATCAATGGATACCCTGGAAACTATGTGAGAATTGCAGGGCAATGGAGGCTGGAGGAGGTAAGATGGTGCAGCTGATATTCATATGGGAGAATTAAAGGCTTGTACTATATGTTTGGTTCACCTTTCTTTCTTTACAGTGTCATCCCAGCGGCTGCATCACAGACCTGTTCATTCAGATGTGCGTGATCATGTTCCTCAAACAGACGCTGAGTAACTTTGTGGAATATCTATCCCCGTGAGTAATGCAGTTATCAAATATAATGAACAAAAATGTAATTTTAAAAATAAAATAATTTAAAAAATAAAAAGAATCAGTAGGCTGCCATCACTGAGCAACATGCTTTTATCATTGCCAGGAATGGATTGTGAAAAAGTAGAATTTCAACACTTATGCATGAGGGTCAATGTATTAGGCATGAAGTCGATCCATTATTTTTGGGTTTGGCTGAATACTGAATCCTCCACAAAAGATCTTGAAATCCTGAACAGAATCTGAATCCTAATTTACATATTCAGATTTAAGCAAAATCTCCAACACTAGTTTTCCCCCGACAGTGATCTACCCAGCCGCGTAGATCACTGTGACTTTGGAAAATGAAGCGCTCCGAGTGTCATATCGCGGGTGATTTAGATTTTAGCAGTCGGGAAAGCAGTTCAGGGAGATTAGTCGTCCAAAGAAGAGGCGATTTGTCACCGGGCGACTAATCACGTATCTCCGCGTGTGTCTCTGCCCTTATGGTTGGGTTTAATGTCCCTTTCAGGCATTGGTCAGAGACGGAGAGGGAGGAGGACATATACTCCAGTTGGAGTAACAGGAGACAAGAGGGCTCATTTCAGTAGCATAAGGCAGGGTGCAAACTGCCATGTTTGTTGCACTTCATACATTAGGCCAGATTCAATTCAGTGAGAAAAATTTTATCCTGTGAAAAGTCATGGAAGAGATTCAATTTGAGATGCAATTCAATTCAGAAAAACGTATCTCATAGTTTATCATGTGAAACCTCTTTTGACGTCTATGGGAAAAAAACTGGAAGTGAATTAGGAGAAAAAAAAATGTTCTCCTCAAATTGAATGGCATCCATAAGTTTTCGCGCGCTAAACGAACTTTTTCACGCTGAATTAAATCCGGCCCACTGTGAGGAGCTTAACACCCTAAGACCTTATATCCCTGGTGAATAAAGTGACGCATTCTTCAGTGGTTCTGATGTGTTCTTTTTCTGATTTCCACACCCTAAAGGTACCTTAGTTACAAATGTCGACTTGTGAAGGAACGGAAATGCAAGGTGCGTGGGGAGGATGGGTCGGAGGACTCCGCTGCAGAGTGTTGGAGGGCTAACTACAGGCTGGGCGCTGTTCATGTCTTCAGTCTCTTTGATGAATTCCTTGAGATGGGTGAGGAGCACATGCAGTGGTGAAACAAGACTGAGCTGACTGAGTTAACCCCCACCAAAAAAAAATTTGTAGGGGCCTGGTGCACATTATCTCTCCCGCAGACCCCCACGGCCCACGATCCTCTATTCCCCAGGCCCCCCTGAGGGGTCTGTTCCTCTATAGTTACGCCACTGAGTTGATGAGCATCTTATATATTCTGTCATATTCTTTATATAACTTCTCCATTGGCATGTCAACTATATTGTTCCATTGTTTAGAGAACTTCACTTCTCTTTCCCTCCGTCCTCAGTGATCCAATACAGTTTTACTACAATCTTCGTGGCTGCTTTCCCTCTGGCGCCGCTTCTTGCCTTCCTCAACAATGTGCTAGAGATACGACTGGACGCCATCAAAATGACACGTTTGCAGCGGCGTATTGTGCCAAGGAAAGCAAATGACATAGGTAAGAATTCGAATGTAGCCCTTATGTTTCCAACCAGTGGCTAAGGAGCAACTTGTTGCCCGCCATCAATCCCTTGAAAGTTGCTCCCAGTGGCCACAAAGCAGGTGCTTGTTTTTTAATTACAGTCTTAGATGTAAGTTTTGGTTGCACAAAAACCAAGTGTACTGCCAAACAGAACCTCCTGTCGGCTGCCAGTCCACATAGGGGCTACCAATAGTCAATCATAGCCCATAAATGGCAGCGCATGAACCTTTTGCTCTCCAACTTTTCTTTAAATTTGGATGTGGCTCATTCAAATGTAAGCCAATGCTAGAAGGGCTCACTTACAAATGGAGCTGCTTCCCTAATAAAAACAAATGATTTATGCTTTCAAAGTTGGCCACAGGGGGTCACCATCTTGTAACTTTGTTATACATCTTTGCAAGACCAAGACCATGCACATGCTCAGTGTGGTCTGGGCGTCTGTTGGGAGGTTAAACTTAGGGATTGTCATAAAGTATTAAAATAACAAAACTCAAATAATATCTGCCAGAAGCCGATACAACAAGACTGATTAATAATCAGAATATACAGACTGCACTGGGTCCTGTGTTGTCATGTAATCGAATGTGGATTTTATAGTTTTTGTATTGTTTAATACAAACTTTCTCCAACTCTCCAGAACCAGTGGCTGCAGCAAAATAATCCTTCAAATAGAATCCCAGTTTATCTGTTTAAATCTGGCTCCATGATCTTTGCACATGCAGCTGGAGTTGGAAACAGAGGATGTTAAGGCAAAAATAAAAACCCATTTTTACTTTATTAACTGAAAAAGAGACCTATCCCCAATAATAAATATGTATATTTCTTATAAGAAACCTGATTGTATGCAGTGAAATTCCCCCTTCATTTACTTGCTCTGACTGCTGTGGATATGAATCTCTACACAGTCAATGGCTGCTCTACAGGGAAACAAACAAAGCTGCTCAAGTTCTGTGAAGTAGGGTGGGGGGGGGCCTCCCACTGCTGTTTGAAAGTATGATCCTTTCCCTGCAGAGCAGTTAGGGACCTTCTGAAGTTTCCTATCAAAGCAAGTAAATTAAGGGGTAATTTCACTGCATACAGTCAGGCTTCTTATTACAGTAGACATTTTTTAAATACAAGTATATTAGAGATAGGTTTTCTTTTTCATTAAAAGAACAAAAATGGGATGTTATTGTTTTTTATTTACATTCCCTTTAATAATATTTTGGGAATTTCAGATCCCATTCAAACAACCCTTTTTTGCAAAATGCTGTGTAGAAGCTTTGCTCCAAGAGGGAGTAGTACAGTCTTCAACATAAATTGGGGAGTTGACTTTACTGTTTCCACCTGCATCTCTATTCATACTGTTCTTACCTATCACATTGTTCTTTTCCCAGGTATCTGGCTGCAGGTCCTGGAGGCAGTTGGGGTCCTTGCTGTCATTACCAATGGTTTGGTCATTGCTGTCACCTCTGACTTCATCCCCAGGCTCATATACCTTTATGTGTATGGACCATGTGCCAGTAAAAACACAGAAGGAATAAAGTAAGGCATCAAGAGAATAAAGGGGAACTAGAGTGTGATCTGTGGGTGGGGGAAATAATAATAATAGCAGAGTTCAGTTCACTTCTAGGGGCCGATCCACTAAGCTCGAGTGAAGGATTCGAATGAAAAATACTTCGAATTTCGAAGTATTTTTTGGGTACTTCGACCATCGAATGGGCTACTTCGACCTTCGACTACGACCTTCGACTTCGATTAGAACGATTCAAAGTAAAAATCGTTCGACTATTCGACCATTCGATAGTCGAAGTACTTTCCCTTTAAAAAAAACTTCGACCCCCTACTTCGGCAGCTAAAAGCTACCGAAGTCAATGTTAGCCTATGGGGAAGGTCCCCATAGGCTTGCCTGTGATTTTTTGATCGAAGGATTTTTCGTTCGATCGTTGGATTAAAATCCTTCGAATCGTTCGATTCGAAGGATTTAATCGTTCGATCGAACGAAAAATCCTTCGATCGATCGATCGCAGGATTTGCGCAAAATCGTTCGACTTCGATATTCGAAGTCGAACGATTTTAGTTCACAGTCGAATATCGAGGGTTAATTAACCCTCGATATTCGACCCTTGATGAATCGGCCCCCTAGTGTTAGATTCCAGACTAGCAAGTAGAGAACATGAAATGACTTCTATATAGCATCAACCTAGAGAGCTGTTATTAATCATACAGATACGAGTGGGTAGGTTTAGGGGATTAATCTATAATATGTTCTCTTTCTCCACCTCTAGCTGTTTTTCGGGATACATTAATTCTAGTTTGTCTGTATTCTACACAAAAGATTTTGAGAATCTGACGCAGGTCTTGCAGTCTCCTCGTTACACAAATATTGCAGAGTGCAGGTAAATGTGTGGTTGTGTTGATCCCAAGCAGATCATATAAACGTAATAACATTCGTGTTTCAGATACTTCTATCCTAAAGTGGCTTTTCTGACATCATCACCCTCTGAAACATATACAGAAACATATTTGTCTTTCCCCAGCTACAACCTGCACATACAGACCAAGCTGACCCTTCTTCTCAAACCTATTTCTTCCTTCACTACTAGTGATGGGCGAATTTCTCCCCGCAAAATTTGCAAAACAGCGAAAAATTAGCGAAACTTGAATTTTGACGCCAGCATCGATTTTGATGCCCACGTCAATTTGTGTCAATTTTGACACCAGCGTTAAAGTCAATGTGCATCCGAATAGTGTTAACACATGATGGTTTTGACGCGAGCGACTTTTTCGATGCGCGTCCAAATTTTTTTGGTGCCGGCGAATTTTCCCGGGAGTTTTGTGAATTAATTTGCCAACTGAGAAAAGGGGAAATTGTTCTCCTTGCACCTGCCAAATGTATTCGCCCATCACTATTCACTACCCACACGGTCATTCTTTGCTAGAATATACATCCCTCCCTCCTCCCATTATTGGCACAGTGTATCTATGGAAGTGCCAAGAAATGGTCCTCCAAGGGTAGTTATTAGCTTTTCTGTTAGGGTAGTAAGCTAGGCCCAAGCCATTATCTTTCATTGTCTTGTTACTTCACTAAAATATCACAGGTGTAAGCATTAAAGGGAAAGTAAAGTGTAAAATAAAATAAGCCTAGAAATGCTGTATTTTGTATACTAAACATAAAAATGAAGTTACTGCACCACAAGCCTAATCAAACAAATGCTTTATGCTTTCAAAGTTGGCCACAGGGGGTCACCATCTTGTAACTTTGTTAAACAAGACCAAGACTACGCACATGCTCAGTGTGGTGTGGGCTGCCTAGGGGTCGTCATAAATGATCAAAACAGGGAAACAAACAAAGCTGATTGAGTTCTGCATGGCTGGGAAGTAAGGCGGGGGCTCCCCCTGCTGTTCATAATTATGATTGTTTCCCTGCAGAGCAGTTAGGGAATGTCTGACAATTCCTATCCACAGCAGTAAATGAAGGAAGAATTTCACTGCATACAGTCAGGTTTCTTATAAAAATGGTGCACATTTTTTAATTAAAGTATATTGGAGATAGGTTTCTTATAAATTAAAGGGATACTGTCATGGGAAAAACATTTTTTTCAAAATGAATCAGTTAATAGTGCTGCTCCAGCAGAATTTTTGCGCTGAAATCGATTTCTCAAAAGAGCAAACAGATTTTTTTACATTCATTTTTAAAATCTGACATGGGGCTAGACATATTGTCAATTTCCCAGCTGCCCCAAGTCATGTGACTTGTGCTCTGATAAACTTCAATCACTCTTTACTACTGTACTGCACGTTAGAATGATATCACTTTTCCCCCCCAGCAGCCAAACAACAGAATAATGGGAAGGTAACCAGATAACAGCTCCCTAACACAAGATGGCTGGTAGATGTAAGAACAGCACTCAATAGTAAAAACCCATGTCCCACTGAGACACATTCAGTTACATTGAGAAGGAAAAACAGCAGCCTGCCAGAAAGCATTTCTCTCCTAAAGTGCAGGCACAAGTCACATGAATGGGGGTAGCTGGTAAATTGACAAAATGTCTAGCCCCTTGTCAGATTTCAAAATTGAATATAAAAAAATCTGTTTGCTCTTTTGAGAAATGGATTTCATTGCAGAATTCTGCTCGAGTAGCACTATTAACTGATGTGTTTTGAAAAAAACATGTTTTCCGATGACAGGATCCCTTTAAAGAAAGTAAAAATGGGATTTTATTTTTTTTCCTTTACATGCCCTTTAAACGGGTTGTTCACATGGATGCTAGCAACCGGATTGCTGAAATTGCAAACTGGCCTAATAACAAGCTAAATAACTCAAAAACCACAAATAATAATAATTAAAAACAACTCCTTTAACCAAATGCTATAGCTTGTTCACCTTTCAGCACTTTTAAAATTCAGTTGTTATCAGATTCAGATTACCAAAAATAAAGACTTTTTCAATTGCTTCCATTACTATCTATTTGTGACTTATTCTTCTTATGTCTTTTTGTAGTAGTTCAGTGGGAGGGTGGGGGTCACCGACTCTGTAACTGTTCAACATTAGTAGATCCATTTCTTATCTTTGTCCCTGCTGAGCAGAATCTCTGGGTTTCATTACAGGCCACTGTTAGAATTGATACAATAGTTACTAATACTCCAGAGATGCTGCTGAGAAATGGATCGACTAATGGAGCAAAACTGCACCTGAATTACTGAGCTGCCAGACTCAAACAGCAGAGACATGAACATTCAACTTTAAACTATAAACATGTAAAACAAATGAAAACAGTTTTAATTTTTGGTGAACAATCTCAAAACAAGTGAACTGGAAAAAATGTTTGGAAAGTGAACAAGTCCTGTAAGACATGTAGACGTATCTATCCTTTCCATTGTCTGGATATTTCTACCCCAAACCTCCAGCTAGTTTATTGTCTACTTCTATTGTCTATTGTGCAGGTACCGAGACTACCGCTCTTCAGACGATTACAGTTTTTCAACACAGTTTTGGCACATTTTCGCTGCCAGACTTGGGTTCCTTATTGTGTTTGAGGTAAGGAGTATACAGTGTATATATATAATACACAAAAGCCATAAATATCTTGTAAATTATATCCTTATAAACGGTGAGTTCTGATGTCATCAGTTATAAACGGTGAGTTCTGATGTCATTTCTGTCACATGACTCACTAAAACTTGTGTATTATAATAAATAAAGTACCCCCAGTTGCAAAATATGAGGATATTAGAAGTTACCTCGGAGTTCCATGACCTGTATAAAAACACTCAGCCTTCGGCCTCGTGTTTTTATATAGTCATGAAACTCCTTGGTAACTTATAATATCCTTATATTTTACAAGAGGGGGTGCTTTATTCACTATATATATATATGTGTGTGTGTGTAGTGTTAGTCTGTGCTGCCTGATGCTCTCTAGGTTTCTTTTATAGAATATAAGGCATTAATATTGTGTTCTCCTCTCTCAGCACTTGGCCGTATGTATAAAGTTTGTTGCCGCCTGGTTTGTGCCAGACATCCCTCAGCGAGTACAAAACTCTAACCTGGAGATGAAAAAGGACCATCTACTGGAGGAACTCAGGTATAAAAACACCTGACACCCCTGATATGTCCTATAGATCCCCTGAGATGTACCCGCTGCAAGCAGCAGTATTAGTTCATTCCACAGTTACATGAGGCAGTCTCTTAAAGGGATACTGTCATGGGAAAAAACATTTTTTTCAAAATGAATCAGTTAATAGGGCTGCTCCAGCAGAATTCTGCACTGAAATCCATTTCTCAAAAGAGCAAACCGATTTTTTTATATTCAATTTTGAAATCTGACATGGGGCTAGACATATTGTCAATTTCCCAGCTGCCCCAAGTCATGTGACTTGTGCTTTGATAAACTTCAATTACTCTTTACTGCTTTACTGCAAGTTGGAGTGATATCGCCCCCTCCCTTTTCCCCTCCCAGCAGCCAAACAAAAGAACAATGGGAAGGTAACCAGATAGCAGCTCCCTAACACAAGATAACAGCTGCCAAGATCTAAGAACAACACTCAATAGTAAAAACCCATGTCCCACTGAGACACATTCAGTTACATTGAAAAGGAAAAACAGCAGCCTGCCAGAAAGCATTTCTCTCTGCAGGCACAAGTCACATGACCAGGGGCAGCTGGGAAATTGACAAAATGTCTAGCCCCATGTCAGATTTCAAAATTGAATATAAAAAAATCTGTTTGCTCTTTTGAGAAATGGATTTCAGTGCAGAATTCTGCTGGAGTAGCACTATTAACTGATTCATTTTGAAAAAAACATGTTTTCTGATGACAGGATCCCTTTAACACAAGAGATCATAGGGTTGTCCATCAACTTCAGCCTTTTTTGGCTAAGTGAAACCTGACCTACTGGCAAATAATCCTCAGGAAGGTGAATAAAGACCAAGGGGAAATTAAATGTGTCCTGACTAGTGATGGGCAAATAAATACACAGCGAATTTCTTCGTTTCGCCGCCAGCATATACATTTGGGAGCGTATCAGAATAGTTGCGTGCATAAAAATTGTCGCTCGTCAAAATTTTTCAGACGCCCATTGACTTTAATGCCTTTGGACAAAATAGGCGCGTGTATAAAAATTGTCGTGGGTGTCGAAAATGATGCGCTTCAAAATAATTTTGACGCCCCTTGACTTCAATGCGTTTCGCGAAACGGGACAAATTCGCCCATCACTAGTCCTGACTAATGACCTGACCTAATGGGCAATCAGTTCCTGCTTCAACCTTAAAAGAGTTTGTCATAGCAATGCTAGTTCTAAGCAACTTTTCAATTGGCCTTCATTGCTTCTTTTTTTATAGTTCTTGAATGATTTGCCTTCTTTTTCTTCTGACTCTTCCCAGCTTTCAAATGGGGGTCACTGACCCCATCTAAAAAAACCAGAAGCTCTGTAAGGCTACAAATGTGTTGTTATTGTTACATTTTATTACTCTCATTGCTGGGATAATTTGGACCATAACAATCAGACTGCTGAAATTGCAAACTGGAGAGCTGCTGAATAAAAAGCTTAATAACTCAAAAACCACAAATAATAAAACCATCCTACTTCAAATATTCCATACTATATGTTAATTTGAAGATGACCAACCCCTTAATTCCAGTAACGTTGTATTTTCTCACTTCAACCCCTTCTTGAAGCTCTCTAATATATCAGTGCAATACAGCTGTATTAGATAGTGCTGTATATAGGCACCCCCCCAACCCCAATGGCATATTCAGGTCTGGTGCTGCTCTAGATACAGGTCCTTGAGTGCTTATATGGTACATACACCCCTTCTCCCACCCCTACCTGCCCCCCAACTTGCTTGTTCTTCAGACGCAACCACATATCACCGTCTTACTCATATATCATAGCCTTGGTATAGCTTGTAGCTAAAAACACATGCTGCCTTGACCTCATCTGGTGATTGGGTATATTAAGTTCCCATTTCAGCCTCGGAGCATGTCTGCTTCCAGCAAATATAAAACCAACACCAATAAGAGTTGTCAATGGGGGCTAACTCTCCCCCTCCT
This sequence comes from Xenopus laevis, assembly GCF_017654675.1. Taxonomy (NCBI): domain Eukaryota; kingdom Metazoa; phylum Chordata; class Amphibia; order Anura; family Pipidae; genus Xenopus; species Xenopus laevis. Next base: position 16,065,736 of record NC_054377.1, on the reverse strand, counting down.
CTATTTCACAGTATGATGCCAGAGGAAAGTGATGACATTCTCAAGGCGGGCAGCCCCAATTCTTACAGTGATTTTCTTATGGACGACAGGTAAAGTCCAATCACTCTAAGCAGCAGATGTACCAACCTAGACTGAACCACCCCCACTCACTAGAATATGGTATGATCCACTCTTTCTTGAGTGTAACTGCTTTTGTTTTGTTTGTTCACAGAGTGATAGAACGTTCCACGGAGGTTTGAGGGAACTCCTGGTTCAGAACAAGCTGTGGGACTTTCAGAAAGATGTACAAAGCCTGCTCAAAGCACAGTGCTGGCATAAAGCTCAGCAGGCCCCACTCTTTCTTTTTGTGTAAAATAAATGTTTTTTTTTAATACAAAGTTTAATCTTCTTCATTTTGTGGAAATATAACGCTGAGCATACTTTAATCAACACAACTGAAGCCCAATTGTAATGAACAACTCACTGTTGAAAACAGTTTCCATTTATATGAGAACTAAAGCTTAAAGGGATACTGTCATGGGAAAAAAACATTTTTTTCAAAATGAATCAGTTAATAGTGCTGCTCCAGCAGAATTCTGCACTGAAATCCATTTCTCAAAAGAGTAAACAGATTTTTTTTATAATCAATTTTGAAATCTGACATGGGGCTAGACATATTGTCAGTTTCCCAGCTGCCCCAAGTCATGTGACTTGTGCTCTGATAAACATCAATCACTCTTTACTGCTGTACTGCAAGTTGGAGTGATATCACCCCCCCTCCCTTTTCCCCCCCAGCAGCCAAACAAAAGAACAATGGGAAGGTAACCAGATAGCAGCTCCCTAACACAAGATAACAGCTGCCTGGTAGATCTAAGAACAGCACTCAATAGTACTAGTGTAGTGTTCACTGAGTGTACTAGTAGTGTTCACTGAGACACATTCAGTTTCATTGAGAAGGAAAAACAGCAGCCTGCCAGAAAGCATTTCTCTCCTAAAGTGCAGGCACAAGTCACATGACCAGGGGCAGCTGGGAAATTGACAAAATGTCTAGCCCCATGTCAGATTTCAAAATTAAATATAAAAAAATCTGTTTGCTCTTTTGAGAAATGGATTTCAGTGCAGAATTCTGCTGGAGCAGCACTATTAACTGATGTGTTTTGAAAAAAAACATGTTTTCCCATGACAGTATCCCTTTAAGGCTGCTTTTCTACATCTTCCACGTACAGGTTCTCTATGACTGGAGAGATTATGGACCCATGGCACAAAGTCCAATAAGTAGTTTTGAATGTGGTGTGCTGTTTTATCAACTAAGGGGACTACTATGTTGATCAATGTAGCAATATCATGTCTCAAAATTTATGGAACTAACAACTGTCTTGATTGGATCGTCTTCCTTGTGAGTCCATATCGGCATGGAGTGGTTTCCCCTGGTAGAGGCCTTGATACATAGCTGGATTGATGACATTATCCTTCTCGCACTATTACAAGCTGCTTGTAGGATCCCTTGTGAGTTGTCCATATGTATTAAAATCACTGAGTAGTGTGGCCACTTTGGAGGGATAGTCTGATGGGTCACTACCACCGTACGTCTGTTATTTGGTGGCAGGATTGTGACACTTGGGCTCTTAGCAAGTGATGTCAGAGTCCTCCTCTCTTGCAAAGTTAGACCAGAAGGAGAAACTTTAGCATTCGCTACGGCAGCTGGTACTTTAACTGGATCTTTCCAGTGTATATGACATTATTGAGAATGGAACAACTGACCTTCCCTGGCTTGGTGAAACAGGATTGAGAAGGAAACCAGACACTGGACAACAGACCAAAATCCAGTATGTGATACCCAGAGGATCAAACATTCTTGTGATGAGAATTTGGTCAGTGGTCTTGGCAGGAGCCAATCAGAATAATCGAGGCCAATCAGAAAACTCAGGAACCAGGAAACCAGACAAATATTGCAAAACAGAGCACACCCTGGAACTTTGCAAGAAAGACCTAAAAATGTTAATTTTAAATAATGCCCCAGATCTATTTTACAATGGGCCTATAACTACATCTAACTTGGACTTTCTATGTTTGAACTAGAATCAAGACAAGGCAGATCTATACAAATGCTACTGTCATAATCTGTTTGATTTGACCCAGAATGAGTGAGACTGAGCAATGAACTGTAGAGATGGAGACATGGAATTTAATAAAGTCAAATTCGTAGGTCAGCATTACATTGTAACCTGCCCCGCGGGTAGAGGCTCCCATGGGGCATGGTCTTCCGGCGCCTAGTGGTGAGCGCGTTGCTTCTGCACATGTATGCCCGGTTTTGGCTCAGGCGAAAACTTGTGATGCACGTTCACATTTGGTGCATGCGCACCCTACACCTCTCCAAAATTGGACGCTGTTCTAAGGTTCATTGGTTCCCTTCTCCATGTCCATTTCATACTCCTGTCTCCCATTGGGCCTATTGGCCTTAAATAGCGGCTTCCCCTCCTTGCCCAAGCTGGCTTCTGTTTAATCAGTTCCTGCTCAAGCTTTGTACGTAGGGTTGCCACCTGGCCGGTATTTTACCAGCCTAGCCGGTAAAAATGATGGTTGATCCTAATGTTATTAATAGGGAAAAAAGATAAATATATAGGAAGGCCGGCATTTTTTTCCAGAAACACTTCAACCTTGCCTGTATTATTGTTACCATTGACGTGTTCAGGTTCCCTGATTGGTTCAGTTTTAGGGAAGTGGCCTCTAAATAAAATGCAAGTAAAATACAATTCACATAAAAAAACATGTTGAAATTCTAGTCCCAGCAGCCAACCTACAGCAGTCCGCTACATAATCATCACCAAACTGCCTTCCCCTCAGCTAGAACCGGCAGGATGGCAATCGGAACGCTTCGTTTTCTGATGTCGCCCGAAGTTTCCTCGTGATGCAACTTCCGTCGACTTCGGAAAACAAAGCGATCTGAGTGCCATCCAGCCAGTGGGAAGGCGGGGAGGCAGTTCGGGGAGATTAATCTTCCAAAAGAAGAGGATATTTGTCACCGGGCGACTAATCTCCCGGAATCTGTCCGTGTGTCTCTGCCCTTAAAGTCACGAAATACCTTAGTAAATAGTAGGGGAAAAGGACTGAAAAATTTTAAATATCTAACATTTTAGGAAAACCTGCTCCATGGTCTCATGCCTCTTCCACTGGGCTAAAATAGCTTTTGAAAGTTTTTCTGTTTAAGTGAATAAACACACAACCTTCTGAAGGGGTTAAACCTGTATGGGATCGACTCTGTATAAATGGCCATGATTGTGTATAGTCACCTTCTACTATTCTGTTTACTCGGCATTCAGCACAGACAATAGGTACCTCATTTGCTAATTCACCATGACATTAACGTACTAATATGGTGCATCCAAGTGGCACTCTGAACGCTTGGTTTTCTGAAGTCGCCCAAAGTTGCCTCACAAGGAAACTTGGGGCGACTTTGGAAAGTGCCTTCCTGCTGGTGATAATCTCCTTTTAGGGGAGATTAGTCGCCCGAAGAAGAGGCGATTTGCCGACAGGCGACTAATCTCCCCCAGTAGCAGCGTGTGCCACTGCCCTTACTTTCCTTGTGCTTTCCAATTATGTACTGGAGCAGGTCTGGGCAGGGGGTCCATAACTTATGCAGAGACCATATTTAAAATGTAAATTCAACTTTTATGGGGCCCATTTATTAAACCTCGTTTTTTTTTTCTGGTCGAGGTTGTAAGGAGGAAAACTAGATTTTTTTTCATGAAAAAATAAAAACTCAAATTTTTAGATATTTATCAAACCCATAAGCTGCTAAAAATCCGAAAATCTCAAACCTGTTGAGGTCACGTATTAGTCAAATTTTCGCGATAAAATACAGTTTTGAAGTGTTAATTGCAGAATATGAATTGACGCTTGGTTTCAGGGTTGGACTGGGCCCTGCCGCCCCAGTTCCGCACACAAATCTGAGCGATACAAAGGCATCTTCATGCCACGACCTCCCGACAAAGGAGGGTCTCACCTGGGGGCGCCAGAGGGAGGCCCTGGGCCCCCAGTCCGACCCTGCTCGGTTTTGTAGTTTTTTTCTGGAAAAATTATTGATAAATGAGTTTATTTGTGGAAGGGAGTTTGGTTGACTTAGTTTTAATACAAAACTGAGATTAATTTAATTATTTTAGTAAATAAGCCCCTTAAAGTTACCATAGGCAGCTTTCTTGCCACCCCTGTTAGCCTGCCACAAACTGAGGCAAGATTAAGGTTTCCACCTTTGCCTGGGGCTAAACCTGAACAATAGGGGTGTGGCAGATAGCATTGAGGGTGGAGCAGTGATCTTGGGATGGGCATGATGACATCAGAGGCAGGAACAATGATGTCGTGGAGCTGTGATGCTGGGTCAGGGTTATTACATCACTTATGCAACTGGGTGGATTTCTGTCCAGTTCTTGCAATGTTTTAAATGGGACAGAAAGTTTTAAACAGACCTTTGACAAACTGAGATGTCCAGTTGAAACCCTTCCTCTATCTTTTCTGCCTGATAAGTAAGACCAATCCTTTAACTACAGGTATGGGATCTATTATACAGAAATCAGTTATCCAGAAAACTCTGAAATACACCCATGCTCATTTAGAAAAGCTATCTCTTATTTTTAATTGATTTGCTTATTTCTGTTTCTTTAATAACAAGAAATTAGCTGCACTTTATAATAACTAAGCCACGGCAAGCCGGGAAAGGTAAGTGATCTTGGTATTTAATTGGTTTTCATTTGGCCAGATTATTGTTCGCTTTTCACAAGGAACAGGCAGTAACCCTGGACAAGATTCTTTTTTCAGGAAGCAGCAATCCCATCCAGTTGTCACTATCCCTGCACAGAAGAGCAATAGAGCGTGTCAGTCGTGTTGGCTGACCTATATATTATTCATTAATAAGGTGAGATAAAGCTACTCAGTCTTATAAGATATAGGTATTATTTATATATAGTATAGAATGGGGTACATTTTTACATGCTGGGAGTGTGGAGTGTGTTATTGTATAGTCACACACAGGCATGAAGTGTAGTGCCTGCTTCTTCTTCATACCTTTGCCGTACCGCTCCCTAAAGCTGGGGGTCTGTGGCTGGTGCACCCGGACCACATTAATATTTGGAGAGTCATTTACAATTTATTCTGGGGCACCTTGTTTTCTCCAAATTACTGCAACATTAATTAGATTGTCATGGGGCCCCCTATACCTCCTGGACCCCCTTGCAGCCGCATGGTCTGCTTCCTCTGTAGTTACGCCCCTGAAGCCTATGGAGTAGACTGGGGGGCATGAAAACCATTTGACCCACAAGCCTCCAGTTGGACAACCCTACATTAAGACATAATGGAAGGGATCCAGAATTTGTTGTGTTAAGTTAAAGGGATCCTGTCATCGAAAAACATGTTTTTTTCAAAACACATCAGTTAATAGTGCTGCTCAAGCAGAATTCTGCACTGAAATCCATGTCTCAAAAGAGCAAACAGATTTTTTTATATTCAATTTTGAAATCTGACATGGGGCTAGACATTTTGTCAATTTCCCAGCTGCCCCTGGTCATGTGACTTGTGCCTGCACTTTAGGAGAGAAATGCTTTCTGGCAGGCTGCTGTTTTTCCTTCTCAATGTAACTGAATGTGTCTCAGTGGGACATGGGTTTTTACTATTGAGTGTTGTTCTTAGATCTACCAGGCAGTTGTTATCTTGTGTTAGGGAGCTGTTATCTGGTTACCTTCCCATTGTTCTTTTGTTTGGCTGCTGGGGGGAAAAGGGAGGGGGGTTATATCACTCCAACTTGCAGTACAGCAGTAAAGAGTGATTGAAGTTTATCAGAGCACAAGTCATATGACTTGGGGCAGCTGGGAAATTGACAAAATGTCGAGCCCCATGTCAAATTTCAAATTTGAATATAAAAAAATCTGTTTGTTCTTTTGAGAAATGGATTTCAGTATAGAATTCTGCTGGAACAGCACTATTAACTGATTGATTTTGAAAAAAATGTTTTTTCCAATGACAGTATCCCTTTAATCACAAGATAAAACAATGAACCTTTTGTACAAAGGAGATTCTTATGTAACAAAGAAAAACCCTGTAACACTATTAATGTGATTCTTTTCCTTTAATCAGACCCTGTACAAGGAATCTTTTTACCACTAAATCAAGTAGTTCAGGCAGCCAGGTCACCAATCCTTATAACCTAAATATTACTCCAGCAGTGATCAAGCCAACTTCAACGCTAATCCTGCCAGACTTGTGTTTCCACATTCCCAAGGCAACAGCCACCACAAGACTATGTCAACTCATATGAAGTCTTCATGTAAAATGCACCATGTATTAGAATGGAAGAAAATGAATACTAACAGGTGTATTTCTAAGTCTGACAAAGCCCTTATTGCAGTTGCTTCTGAACGTGAGCCGCTGTTGGCACCTTATAGTTGTTCTCTTTCTCTGGGTTACCTGCAACAGGATTGGTGCCAAAATAGATTCAGGTGAGTGCTGTGTTTCCTTGAAACATGAAACCGAATGAATTCTGCTTGAATTATTTAACAACGCCTGCTATGCCCCATGCTGGACAGTCCTGTAACTGTAAGGTGGTGATACTGGGCCATTGTTTGTGTCTCTTGTACATAAGGAATATTTGTTTCACTTGCTGGAGCTTTCGCACAGACCCATCTTCATCCTGTTTGAAAACCAGTACAAGGAAGTCCCTGTGGACGTCACACAATTATTGGAGTCCAGAGAGGAAAGCTCAAAGTGCTGCTGTGGAAGTCTGGCTTTGTGGTATGTGCTGAGGGATCTGATGCTTAGATTTCAACGGGTTTCTATTCCAATGGGGAATCATCACCATGCCACAGCAGTTAGCATTGCTTTCCTTCACCGCTACAGTCCTACATTTGATTCCAGCCAGGGAGTCTGTCAGAGTTTCCTCCTGGTACTGCAGTTTCCTTCCACAATCCAGAAACATACAGACAGGTTAATTGGTTCTTGATAAAGTTGCCCTAAATCTGGGTAAATGTGATAGGAACCTTATACTAAAAGCCCCACTTGGGCAGAGATTGATGCATAGTCTCCGTAAAGTGCTGCAGAATATGTAGGTGCTGTAAAAATATAGGATATTGATAATAATGGTTCCCTAATGCACCTTATCAAATTGACCCTGCCGAGTGCCTTTATTGCCCTGTCTCTGGCCCTTTAATATCTCATCAAAGTTACATGGCATGGTGCCCTGTAATACATAATAGTCGTGACCTGCCCCCTTCGTGTTTCATTGGTTTGTCTCAGTTAGCCTCGAAGGTCTCCCTGTCAGAAGCGAGGGGTGATCCTCAAACCCCCGAACCAAGATGACGAGGAACCTATGATGACTCCAAGCAGTGAAACTACAAACCCTGATCCAGATGGTGATCTTGGTACAGTGCCCTTCACTCATGGGTGAACAACTCATCTTGACCTGTCAATCCCTATTCCATCTTTATTCGTTAGTTAGATCAGCTAGCGCTGGGCAGGTTTCACAGAACTCACATTGGTTGGTAAGAGGTAGTACAAGGCCAGCTAGCAGCATAGTTTGGGGTTCCACCACAGAGTAAAGAGGGTTCAGCAACCCACTGGCATGTCAGTCAGGGCCACAGTGACAGTTAGTCAGGGCTAGATAGAGCTTGAAAACTGTTGTTGGCAGGGCCGGACTTGCATAGTGGGCGCCCCTAGGCCCATTGCCGTTTGTCACCCGTGCCCCCCTGTATTCATGCAAATTTTCATAATCATGACCTGAGTAATGTGGATTGGGCACAGGAAATTTACAAAATTATTGTATCTTCTGCACATGCCCAGTGTTTTTGAACCAATGTGGGTGTGGTTGGGCAGCATGCTGCCCCCCTAAAATCCTGCCGCCCTAGGCCCGGGCCTAGGTGGCCTTTCCACAAATCCGGGCCTGGTTGTTGGTAGCAGAGACAAACTGGTCTTCTAGAGTCCCAGAGGATTCCCTGGTAGGCCACAAGTGTAGTTGGCACCAGTCTAGGACAGTTCCCATAAGTTATTTTTATATCTTAGGCCAAAGTAAGATAACATTTAGCAGTACAGGTATGGGACCTATTATTCAGAATGCTAGGGACCTTGGCTTTCCAGATAAGGGGTCTTTCTGTAATTTGGATCTCCATACCCTAAACGGGACCATAGACGTAACAATAACAATCTTTCTTGGAAACAATCTTTCAATACACACGTGTAGAGCTGAATCGTCAGATATACAGGTAGATATACGGGAAGAAACAATAGAATTCTACCTGTATCTGACGATTCAGCACTAACAATGGCCGATGTTTGAGTGGCTTCAAAGGAGCCCGATCAAAAATTTCCATCCAGCCCGATCAACGAGCCGACCGATATCCAAGTCTTTTGCCGATATCGGTCGGCTCTTTTCCCACCATACACGCAACGAATATCGTACGAAAATTTGTTTCGTACAATATTATCTGTGCGTCTAGGGCCACATTAAGACTACTAAAAAAATTATTTGAACATTAAATAAACCCAATAGGCTGGTTTTGCCTCCAATAAGGATTAATTATATCTTAGTTGGGATCAAGTACAAGCTACTGTTTTATTATTACACAGAAAAAGGAAAACATTTTTAATTATTCAATTAAAGTGGAGTCTATGGGAGATGGCTTTCCTGTAATTCAGAACTTTCTGGATAATGGGTTTACGGATAACGGATCTCACACCTGCATCTTCCCTATATGCTTTGAGAATGAAAGCCAGGTGTAAGCTTTGGTATAATGTTAAGTTGTTCTTTTGTTTACTATTTCAATCTCATATTCATCTACTATGGAAAATTATTTTATATACTGTACAAAATTCTTGCATTTTCCTTTTTAATCTACATGTCACTTATGTATTACCTAAGAATTGTTTATGAAAATTCCAATAAAATGTTACCTAAAAACCCAATTGGTTTGCGGGAACCCCATGTGCCTCATCAGTACACAGTGTTAAAGGGAAAGTAAAGTCTAAAATAGAATAAGGCTAGAAATGCTGTATTTTGTATACTAAACATAAACATGAATTTACGGCACCACAAGCCTAATCAAACAAATAATTTATGCTTTCAAAGTTGGCCACAAGGGGTCACCATCTTGTAACTTTGTTAAACATCTTTGCAAGACCAAGACTGTGGACATGCTCAGTGTGGTCTGGGCTGCTTAGGGATCGTCATAAATGATCAAAACAGGGAAACAAACAAAGCTGGTTGAGTTCTGCATGGCTGGGAAGTAAGGCGGGGGCTCCCCCTGCTGTTCATAAGTATGATTGTTTCCCTGCAGAGCAGTTAGGGACCGTCTGACAATTCCTATCCACAGCAGTAAATAAAGGGAGAATTTCACTGCATACAGTCAGGTTTCTTATAAAAACGGTGCATATTTTTTTAATTAAAGTATATTGGAGATATTAAAGGGATTTTTTTTTTTTGCCTTTACATGCCCTTTAAAGCCAAAACGTATTATAACAAAGCACACAGCCCACATTCCCCAGACATAGAACAAAGAAAGCCTGGGTCCTGAGTAAACGACAGAGTGTTGTACAGTTAAACAGGAATTGTTTGGGGGGGTGGGGGCTATAAGTCCACAGTTCTGTCCTATTCTAACTGCTCTTTTAGTTGAACTTTAATTCCCATACAAAAAAATACCCATATTAGAATACAGAAGAGCTCACAGAAGTCAGCAATCACAGCATACATTTGGGAAAAACAAGGGCCCCTAAGCATTCAGAACTCAAAACTGAAGAAACAATTTGCTATCCCCAAATATGAGTGAATTACATTCACATTCAATTTACAAGACCAGCTTCCTATGTCTTTGTTTTGTTCGGATGGAAACCCTCCTGGAAAGAATCCGCACTTTGTATTGTACTTAGGAACATACTGTAGCTTTGAAGATATTTCTGTCTGAAACTGTGCGCACCCCTAAGGGGTCATTAAATAGGACAGGTCCCAGCAAGACCTCCGAATCCATAAGAAAGGTTCTACCTCCGCCACGAAAGCCAGGGAATGGCGCTGTAAGAAACCTCCCGAAATTGAACTGTTAACCCATGAAACATATCCCGTAAGCTCGTTGTTTAAACAAATGCAAACCCATTTTTTTTTTGTCAAATTGTATATTTTATTGACGGAGCCGCTGCCCTCAATATTACAAGAATTGCACTAGAAGGAAGAAGGCACTTGTGCGTGAGGTCAAGAAGCAAGCGCACCCACTTAAATACTCCCCTGAGATAAAAAGTATCCAAATTCAATCATATTTCATTTCAATACAAGACAAAGTGAAAGGGCTTGCTTGTTATTTGCAGTCAAAGTGTTACAAAAAAGGTCCTTGAGGATCAATGTAAAAACCCAGTTATCGGCTATCTTCCACCCTTATCTAAAGCAAACGTTGCCGGTGGCCCTTAGGAAACAGGAAAGGAAGGCTTTGGCTACGCACCCCACCAGCACAGGAAGTGAAGGAGCAGAGATCTGCATATCCCAATAAGGCAAATTGTACTTATAGAAAAGTGTTAAATGAGTGTGTGTGTTAGTGCACTCTGAATGCACGCGGCCCACAAATGCACATTCACCTATATAAAATTTAAAAACAAACTATCAATTTATCTACAAAGACCTCCCCCTCTGCTCGGCCACTTGGAACAATGGGAAGTGTGGTGGCGTTTCGGAAGATCATTGACCCCTAGTTAATGTTGGCCTGGTGTTCTTAGTAGAGGAGAGGTATAACTGATCCATCCGCAGGGTAACACATCATGGATTGAGAAAGTCGTCCTTGCGATATCCTTTCTGTAAGAGTAAAAGAAACAATGGCGCCAGATGAGCACATACACCGCACTGGAAACTTGTACCATTAAGGCAACACGACTTACATATATATTACCATTAAACTAGAACTATGGAGGGTTCGCCCAGTAACAGAGGGTAAAAGCTGATTACATGTATATGCCGCAGAGGAGAGGTTTACACTAGAACACAGCAGCAGCACAAAGTAAGTACTATGCAGCCCAGGGTCAGACTGGACATTGGGGGCCCATCGGGTTACAAACCTACGGGGCCCCCCGCGTGCAAGCACGAACACCAGCGGGAGGTGCGCATGCGTGAAAGCCTTGCGCTGCACCGCTAATTTTAGTTTTCGGTCTGGTGAGGCGGTCTGGGCCAGCAGGGGCCAACCGTTTTTTTCCCAGAGTCAGTCCATTCCGACCTTGATGTAGCCAAAGCCATTTTGACATCATCTCCAACAGGAGCTAATAGGGAGGGTTTGGACTCTTCAAGTCCCTTCTTAACCTCAGATTAAGAAGAGGTGAGTTTGGGTGTGCGCTATCTGGAGAATCCCACCCAAACATCAGTACTGTGTCGGACTGGGATGCCAGGGGCCCACCAGAGAACATTAGTCATGGGCTCACGATCCAAACTATTTCTCCTCTTCCTCATCTCACTCTCTTTCTATACCTATTTAGCCTCTCTGTTTCCATACAGAAGGCAGTAATGACCATGAAATAGGCCAAATGGTTAGAAGCAAGAAGACCCACTGACACCTGGGCCCATCGGGAGTTTTCCTGGTTTCCCTGTAGGCCAGTCCGACTCTGCACCAGTAAACTGTACAGGTATGAGACCTGTTATTCAAAATGCTCAGTGCCTGGGGTTTTCCGGATAACGGCTTTTTCTGTAATTTGGATCTTCATACTTTAAGTGGCAGATTTATCAAGGGTCGAATAGTAAATTTGAATTCAAATTTTCCGAGTGTCAGAATTGACACATTCGAATTTTAACCCCCCTATTCGAATCTAAATTCAAATGTGAGATTAATCACACCTCGACCAGTCATAATTTGAATATTCGCCACCTAAAACCTGCGGAGTTCATGAACAAGTCAATGGCAGAGGTCCGTTGAGCCATTTGGAGATGTTAATAGCCTTTTTGACATTGAGTCTTTTTTTCCAGATAAAAAAATCCATTTGTACGAATCGAATACGAATCGAATTTTCGGGAATATTAGATATTCTTCTCTTTTCTTAAATAACCTCCCAGTCGAATTGTGAGTATATTTGAATTTTAAAAAATTCACATGAATTCGAAATTCGACCTTTGATAAATGGACCTCCCTGTCTACTAGAAAATCATGTGTAAACATTAAATAAACCCAATAGGCTGGTTTTGCTTTCAATAAGGATTAATTATATCTTAGTTGGGATCAAGTACAAGCTACTGTTTTATTATAAAAGAGAAATGGAAATTATTTTTAAAAATTTGGATGATTTATATAAAATAGAGTCTATGGGAGACGGCCTTTCCATAATTCTGAGCTTTCTGGATAATGGGTTTCCAGATAACGGATCCCATACCTGTACTACTTTGTGTCAACAATAACATTCTTTCTCCAGTAGGTGGTGCTCATGTTATATCATAGAACACACACTACCTTGAGCGGTTTCAGTATTTGTAGTATTTGTTTGCTGGAAAAAAAAAAAAAAAGGCCCATATACTCTAACGTTTAGTTTAAAAAGTTGTCCAGTCGCATGAAATTTTTGGAAAAAATGAAATGGGACGGGTTCTCCCATCACAAATTTTTCAAAGATCATGAAACATTCACTTGGGTTCATACATGGATTGCATTACTGATATTAACTCAGTCCAGTTGCAGGGCTGCTTAAAACAGTTGTAGTCTGCTGCATGCATCTGTGCAGATAACCATGCTGTGTGTGGATGTCATATGTGCACTGTGCTTTTTATAGTATCTATGCCAATACACTGCAACATAAAGCCTAAACACTTGTGATTGGAGGAGGAAGCAGTATGTGTGCTCAAAAGTCATAGTCCCCTGCATCAGGGAGAGGAGTTGCACTGAATCAACTTTAAAAGCAAACAAAACTAGAATAATAACGCAAATGTTTCATGTATGTATGTATATTTGATTTATACAGCTCTACGTGTGCATGTAGCAATATACAGCAGACAATTAGTTCCCTTTAAATCAGAGAGTGATTATCTATGTAAGGCAAGCCCACTTACCGCCTTGTATTCCCGATGCAACTTGCTGTACTGCCACATGTTGGTGAGGAGGCTGCAGGCTGCCCGAGAGGCTTTATCACTGTCAGGGCTGTAGGGATAAGACATTTTAAGGATCATTCTGACTTCTCAAAGCACTAATACTGGAAGGAGCCATATTGTATCCCTTGACAATCCCATTGCATCATGTGACCATATGCCACCACCCACCCAGTCCCAGCTCACACACATTTAATCCCTTGTCGTACCTGTCTTTCATCTTCTTGATATACATCAACTTGCTGAGCCCATTAAAGTAGGCAATATCTCGGGCTGCGAGGGGCCCAGCCACAGTCAGGTTGTTGAGGATAGCAATGATATTCACAAGCACTTCTGCTGGCGGACATTTCTCTCCTGAATCTGCTGGGAGTTTCTCCAGAAGATGGCTCACTAGCTTGGTGGCTAAGAGAACACAGCAAAGGAAACCCATGAGAATGCTAAACAGGAAAATGCAGCAGATAAAAATGAGGCTTAGTAAATAATATTGGAGATGTAAAACATAGGGAGGTCCAGAGTAGGTGTGTCCTTTATACACCAGCATGGTTGACCGGGAAGTCTAAGTCTAAGAGACTAAGGCATTGACCCTATGGTCACCATGAAGAATGCATAGGGCACTTACACATTTCATCCTTGTTCTTGGCGTGTCTGGACAAGTTGCGGATCAAGCCGGTGAGAGAGCGCAGTTGGTTGTGATCTGCTGTCCGCAATCGATCCAGAACTGGGTTCAAAATACGCTCCTGGTCCAGTGCCACCTGACTCAGAACGGATGCCCACTGTGAGGACACAAATATAACTGTATTAATAGATTTATTTTCCCTCTAAAACACTGTAAGTCAAAGAATATTGCCAGTGTGCCGGCCGATGTTCCCATAAGGGCTCACAGAGACGCCCAAACCTGGCTGTTTAACCCTGGAAACTCCCACTTGCAATGACTTGAAACTACACACACACACTTTTTGGACTAAAACCCTACTAATTAAGCATATGACAGGCTGCATGGCTTCTTAGCTGGCTAAAGAACCCCCTTTAAAGAATACCACAGTGTACCATGAACCTGAGTGAGGCTAATGAACACTTTTAGATTGTAAGCTCTCTTGGGCAGTGCCCTTTTCACCTTTTGTATCGGTTACTGGTCGCTATTTATGTAATTCTGTATGTTCTTTGTATAAACCTATTTAATTACAGTCCTGCGAAAAATGTTGGTACTCTAAAAATACATGTTAATAATAGTAATTATAATAAGTTCTGATGTACAGCTGCTTAGATATCAGCACAACATTTAAAAAAGCTGCTGGCTTGAAGGCAGTAGGTCAGGAGGGCCCATACTTTACTAATGTGAGGTCTACTTTTAGTGATGTTGTCCCATTATGATCTACATCCATAAAAGCATTGTTAGCATTCTGTTCCATGGAAAATATTACTTAAATATTATATTGATTTATGAGAGAATTTATATTGCTATATTTAACTGACAACTTCTTATGTAACCTTAACGTAATAAATAGCTGAATATGTTCATCATCACACGTTTATACTGCCTAAAGGTGACCATACACGATAAGATCCACTCGTTTGGCGAGGTTTCCAAAAGAGTGGATCTTTCCCCGATATGCCCACCGACAGCAGGATGATATCAGGTTAATCCGAACGATCTGATTATACAAAGGAATTGGCGCAGACAAATTGTAGGACCTCATAAACTATCCGATGTGGTCCTCAATCTGCCAGATAAATATCAGGACCGATATCAGCAGCTTTAATCTGCCCGGGTATGGCCACCCTTACCCTTCTCTCAGGCACGCAATGGTAATGAAATACACCATCCTCTCCTATGACTGACCATTCATTTCTTTTCTGTCAAGGTTCCAGCCTGATGTAATTCATCTAATATCCCTAAATCTGAAAATGCTGGGATTTTTTTTTTTTTTTTAATGGTTTACCCTGCGGTCTCCAGCGGTGATGTTCTGCAGGGCTCCTGCCGCTGCCTCTGTGGTGTATTTGTTCAGTTCACAGTGCTGCAGCAGCCGGTTGTAAAGATTGACTATCTGCGGGTGCCATAGTAACTCCATTCCTTTGGGATCCCTTGAGATCTCTGTGAAGGTGGCTATGTCTGCACCCTGCTGCTGCTGTTGCTGGAAAAGACATCAGGACTTGTATTATCAGAAAAGGACACTGGGACCTTCATACCATCTCAGTAGGGGAAAACTTCTGTTCTATACATTTGTTCTACTGCCACTGAATCAAAATAAAATGTAGAACAGAGTGCTCTGAAGTCCCACCGCTTACCTCTTTAAGTTTGCGGCTCTGGGGAGTGAAGCATCCCACCATATCACCCGCTGTGGTACGTCCTCTCTGACCGCCCTCCAACCTCTGCAAGCTGGACGGTGGCATCTCATCGTACAGACGGTAAGACAGATTCCTCAGCACGCACACTACATTCTCCACACTCTGCGATGGAAGGGAAGAAATCAGACAATAATGCATCTCTCCCACTACTGCCCTTCTAAATATCATAATGTGCCTCTTTTTTTTTTAAAGATTCTAACCCACACTTCAGACCACTCTCACCTTGTCTTCAGACTTTCCAGACTGCAAAGCATTGTTTGTGTAGGAGACCAGGGAATCCAGCAGACCTGGGCACTCGCGCATTTTCTGACGCGTCTCAGGGCTTGCTGAGCTCAAGTTCCTGCAGGGAAAATCGATACTTCGTCATCAGTGAACCCCACGAATAAAGTCCCCAAGTTGTAATGACCGGGATTGTTAATGCAACCATGGGTAACACAACAGTCAAACAAATGGGGCTATCCGTCACTCCAAGGAATCCACAAGGCCAAAATAAAGTAAAAACAATATGCCTTGTTTCGGATTTCCGCTCCTTGAAGCTGTGGGTCTGGGGCTGGTGCACCTGGACCATTTGTTACACTCGGTGATTAATTGACATTGGCACTGTAGCACCTTTTCCTCCTTTCTTTCTTGCACATTTATTTATCCTCTGTATCCTTTCCTCTGAGATCAGCACCCACTATCCATAATAATATAGAACTAGTACAAAGAAGAACTGAGCAACTGGGATATTGGGGGCAAGCTTCTGAAATATAGTGCACTGTTTGCCTTGAGACAAAGCACAATGACTTATCCCTGTTGTTCAGGTCTTCTGTGTGTGTGCCAGTTCTGTTTTCCTTTGGAGCTGAATTTGTGCTCAGCACAGTAGAACCCCTGTACACCCCTGATGGCTGGTCTGATTAGGGACCCAGTTACTATTGTCCATAGATAGAGGTGTAGAAGTGTTAAGGAGCCAACAGCAGCTCCACAGTCCTCAGCAGACACAATACAGAATGCATTGCTTAACTAAAAGTTAAAACACCATAACACACTTTGCAGAGTATATTTGGAGCCATAAAAAATGGAATACCTGAGGTAACCAGTAGCGTTGTAAAATATTTCTGCTTCCGAAACATTCTGCTGGATAACGGCAGAGCCGGCAGTTCCAGAGAGAGGAGAAAGTACCCTCTGTGTGAGTTGGTTTAAGGTGTCCCTTGCCAGCCTTGCTTTCAGGTTATCACTTGATGACAGGTTCCACAAGATACCTGTAATGGAGAAAGAGCGAGTGTGAGAAGTGTACAGGCAGATATGGCTGGTTAAGATGGGGGTGCGCATTCCCAAGAAATAGGGGAAAGTCTGCAACCCACATAAAGGAAATAAGACCCACCACTTCTGGAAGGGTTAACAACCAAATAAGTGGGGACATTGGCAGCCCTAATATTTTGCCCTGATATTGAGAGCAACCCGACAGGATCAGTTAAAACTGCCTCCATGATGGCACCTCTGGCAATAAACTGAAACCGGTGATTTTTTACAAATACAAAACTTTGCATATGGTCAACTTGAGCATCTGCGAGGAGCATAGTATGAAAGGCTAAATATATATAGCTCTTTATCTGAGTAAATTAGATGAGAAAGTTGAGAAGGAGGGAGAGAACCTGTAACATTCTTTCTGAGTTCATCATCGGGCTCTTCCAATGCAGTCATCAGTTCATAAATGCCATTCTCCTCCACCAGAGCCATCTTGTTCTCAGGGTTGTCATAGATGAGGTTACGCATGGCGCCTGTGGCATGGCGCTGGACTTCTTGGTTATCGCAGTTCAACAGCTTCACCAGCTTGGGGATGGCCTGCAGGCTGCGTGCCTTTGAGGTGCAAAAGAAAAAGAATTGTTTTATTGTCTTTGCTCTCCCTGGTCTATTTGGGGGCTGTGCTTCTGTTATGAACATGTCCCAGGGTATCACTATATATAGGTCTGATTGGCAGCTGTGCACTAGGATTATCATGACTGTGAATCATTCCTCTATTCTTCAACTTCTAGAGTTTAACTGGAGGCTGAATAAGACACATGGCGCCTATAATAATTCATGAAACATAATCTCATCTTCTGTTTGGCAGCAGGAACCTCCCATTCCCTTTTCACATCCAGCCACTATTATAACCAGCTCTGCTATTTCCTGCTGATAAGCACATAAAGTGACACCTGATTCTAATGAAAAGAGTGTGAAACATGCAATCACTGTGGGTCTCACCTGCTTTTTGGCCTCGCCGTCACTGTAGCATCGATGCTGTATATACGCAGCACCCAGAACCTGCAGGTTTGCATCGGAAGCCATTAAATACTTCACTGCCATTGGCATGTCCATATCATCAAACCTGAATGAGGCAGAAGCATACATTAATAAGTCATATCCTTACAGGCTGGAGACAGGTTGATATAAAAACAGTAAAACAGAGCCGGTTCTGTCTGCTGTATTTTGATGGTGGGCTAGGGGGCAGTACAAGGCTTTACTAGTGTTTTCACTTGATATCTAGATTAGGGATGCACCGAATCCAGGATTCGGTTCGGGATTCGGCCAGGATTCGGCCTTTTTCAGCAGGATTCGGATTCGGCCGAATCCTTCTGCCTGGTCGAACCGAATCCTAATTTGCATATGCAAATTAGGGGCAGGAGGGAAATTGCGGGACTTTTTGTCAGAAAACAAGGAAGTAAAAAATGTTTTCCCCTTCCCACCCCTAATTTGTATATGCAAATTAGGGCTCGGATTCGGTTCGGTATTCGGCCGAATCTTTCGTGAAGGATTCGGGGGTTCGGCCGAATCCAAAAAAGTGGATTCGGTGCATCCCTAATCTGGATACACAACCCTTATATTAGTGTCAGTGGATAATGGAAAGGCCCAGCAACAGAGGCAGAGCTTATAGCAAAACACTAGCACATAGATATGAACATGCAGTGCCAGATTTAGGGTAGGGCCAATAGAGCTCCGGCCTTGGCTCCAGCACCAGATGGGCTTATTGTGGAAAAATATTTTAACAGAATACAAAGACATAGGGGCAAATGCACTAAGCGACGAAAATGTGCTAGCGATGGCTTCGCCGCACTTCGCCACACTTTGTTTCGCCAGGGCAGCTCAAATTCACAAAAATTCGAAGTTGCGCCCAGGGAGGCGAAAGATAGCGAAGTTGCGCTATAGCGTTAATTGGTCAAGCAAAGCGAAGTTACGCTAGCGATGCCTAATTTGCATACGGCGCCAAGTTCAAGTACAATGGACGTATATGCAGCATAAACTACATTACACGACACAAGCCTGGGAAACATTCATTAAATAAAATAGAGGTCTTATATTGCCTTACACATGTGCCCACTGTATAGTTTAGGTGCCATATGTTAGGAAATGTAGGGGGGGGAAGGAGGGTACCCCCAAAAAAAAATTCGATCTTTTTTCAGCCCTGAAAAATATAAAAGACGCCAGCATTTTTTGGGACTTAGAAAAAAAAGTTCAACTATTTTTGAAGATCCTCCTATCTATTCTATTGCACTTTGCCTGGTCTGAGGTGACGAAGTCAAGTCTGGCGCAAGAGGTAACGTTCAGTAAAATCCGCAAGTTAGTGAATTAGCGTAGTTACGTCCCTTCACCAGAGCGCAACTTTGCCTGTCGTTGGGGAGCGAAGTAGCACTAGAGTATGTCTACTTCGCTAACGAATTTACGCCAGCACCCGTTAGTAAATCAGCGAAGTGCCAAAATGACATCACACTGGAGAATTTTCGCTAGCATTAGCCACTTCGCCCTTTAGTACATTTCCCCCATATTATCTTGTGAAAAGTGTTTTACTTTTAGCTGAACTACAGTTTCCAGCACCCCAATGACAGCAGCAGGTCATTATCACTTGAACAAACCCCACAGAGATATAAAAATGTGCTGAGTGTGAGCAAAGAATTTACCCTGGCCGCAAAATGCAGAGCTGAATAGCAAGACCACCAGTTTCCATTACCGAGTATGTGCACTGGAAATCAGCTTCCGGCGAACATGCCCTTATTTGGAGATCAGTAACTAAAAGACTGGGGGCATTTAATATCCTTTGGAGGAATGCAATTGGCCCTCAGGACTCCATCTAAACAGCCCCATATGGAGATTCCCAACTGCTGAACAGGGTTATGTTTTTGCCTTTTATGGATCCAATTCAGGTAAGTCACTTACTACTTACCCACTGGTGAAAGAGTGCTGGCTCATCAGGCTTTTGTGGCCATCAAACATATCGATGCCTCGAATTTCCTGCACTTGGTTACCAGACTCAGCAAGGCTCCGTACTGAAGGTGCCCTAGAATTATGTTCCATCATGTTTGTTACATAGGTGGAGCCAATGCCACCTGATGATTGCTGCAACTGTTGCATCTGCTGAATTTGCTGCATTTGCTGCATTTGCTGTTGGGAGCCTGTATTGATAGTGCCATAGGGAGCAGAACCCACTCGGTTGCGGTTGGTAGTCTGGAAGCGTTGGAGGGTGCGCATTGCAGGGGCACGGATAGTTCTAGTTTGTGCCACCTCTGCCCTTTCCACCCAAGAACTGCCTCCACCATCTTGCCCAATGTTGCCTGACAGAGATCTCTGGAGCATTGGTCCAGCGCTGGAAGTAGACATCTGACGGCCATAAAAGGATGACTGAGAGGCTGATCCCTGATTGTAGCGTTCTTCTCCATCTCCAATTCGCAGGGAGCGTAGAGACATTGAATCATAATCTCCCCGGGCTGGGTACATCTTTTCATGGTAGGAAGTTGGGCGGGAAGTGGTATAACCACGTGGCTGAGAAGCTACACTGATCCTCTGGTTGCCCCCAACATCCACAGCAGAACGAGATGAGTAGCCTGGACGCATTCCTCCCACCGATGAATATCCTGAAGTACGAACAGCCTGCAAAAAAAATATGCTTTTGTAAATAAGGCAAGACTAAGATCTCATAACCTGATATTTCAGGGGAAGTACAGTAATTGTATCCTTCACTTATCAGTTGATCCACTCTCCCACTTTTACCTCCAGCGTGAACCAGAACAAGTAAGGGGACAGCATCACTAGGTCCACTGCTAACCCCTCATGCACACCCTTATTTTCCTCCATCACTTGATACTTACAGACATCCTTGGTTCGCTGTTAAGAACCTGTGAGCGGGAACTGTAAGATGCTGACGCAGATCCATATTGTGTTCTGGGCAAGAAGACGTCTGTGAGGAAACAACCAAACAAACACCCTTTAGACAATGCCAATATAGACGATGTACCCCCAATCTATGGCCAAGAGTACAAACAGCAACTTGTGGTGCTATAGCCTCCACAGCTTTTCCACATTCACAACGTAGTGAAACAATGTTACAGATCACCCCAAATGACACTAATGGGAAGGCCCAATGTGCTACACCCCACAAGTGTGATACAATGAGAATAAAAGACCAGGAGAAACAGAAAACGTAGGCTCTGTGCATTGCGGAGGCCATAAAAGGCAAGTGAAACACTGGTAATTAAAGGGATTGTTCACCTTCCAAACACATTTTTAGTTCAATTGTTTTCAGATTGTTCTCCAGAAATAAAGACTTTTTTCAATTGGTTTCCATTTTCTATTTTTGTACCGTTTTTCCAAAATCTACATTTAAAGTTGAATGTTCCTGTCTCTGGTGTTTCAGTCTGGCAACTCGGGGATCCAGGAGCAGACTCTGAATTGTTACAGTTTTGCGACATTTAGTTGATACATTTCTCAGCAGCATCTCTGGCGTATTAGTAAATATTGTATCAATTCTAACAGCTGCCGTTAGTAAGTAAACCTTAAAACAAGTGAATGTAAAATTGAGGAGGGTGCTATTCTAAGAACATTTGCAAAGTATATATGAAAGGATACATGTACCGTTAACATGAATGAATTTTGTTACAACAGCGCCACCTGCTGGTCATTTACCAACCAGTTTGACCACCAAGTAGTCAAGAAAGTTGTCAGGAGAAAGAAAGAGGCTGCTCTGATGTTCTGCTTAGGGAAGATTTTAATTTCTAATTTTTTTTCTCACCAGAAGAACCACAGAGCAGCCTCTTTCTTTCTCCTGACAATTTCCTTGACTACTTAGTGGTCAGACTGTTTAGAAAATGACCAACAGGTTGGTAAGGTGAACAACCCTTTAATATGTGAGATCAAAATCATAAGAAACACGGTTCATGTATCTTGCAGTTTTGCAGCAGTTGAAGCTGATAAAACATTTATCAAGTGCAACCTTTTGTGCAAGTGAATGACACCTAACTTATAACCAATTAAAAGCAAGGCAAAACAAACCACATCTAAATACCCCTCCAATTTGCCCTTCTGGAAACAGAATTTTTTCCTCCATGAGGCAGTCAGACCAGTCCCTGGATTAACTTTGAACAATGAGTTTATTTTAGTAATCTCGCGTTTTCTCTCTTGCGAAAAAGACATCCGACCCTTTCTTAAACTATGTATAAACTCTACAACTTCCCAGCTCTCACTGTAGTAACACATGTTCACCCCTTAACCACATTAAGGGCAAAAGTAACCTACACGGGCATGGCAGAAAAGTCCTATTTTAAAAAGTCCTATTTTTAAATGTTGGAAGATACGGTATGTATTTTCGTATACCAGCCACCTTTTCTGTTTATCCTATTTTGCTAAAGAAATTAGGGATGCACCGAATCCACTATTTTAGATTCGGACAAACCCCTGAATCCTTCGCAAAAAAGATTCGGGCGAGTACCGAACCGAATCCTAATTTGCATATGCAAATTAGCGGTGGGAAGGGGAAAAATGTTTTATTTCCTTGTTTTGTGACAAAAAGTCACGTGATTTCCCTCCTGCCCCTAATTTGCATATGCAAATTAGGATACGGTTCAGTTTGGCTGGGCAGAAGGATTCAGCCGTATCCTGCTGAAAAAGGCCGAATCCTGGATTCGGTGCATCCCTAAAAGAAGTAAAACCCATTATTATTTAAAGGAACAGTAACATCAAAAAATTAAAGTGTTTTAAAGTAATAGAAATATAATGCAGTGTTGCCCTACACTGGTAAAACTGGTGTGTTTGCTTCAGAAGCACTACTATTGTTTATATAAATAAGCTGCTGTGTAGCAATGGGGGCAGCCATTCAAAGGAGAAAAGGTTCAGGTTACAAAGCAGACAACAGATAAGCTCTGTAAAACATAATGGTGTTATCTGTTATCCACTATTTAACCTGTGCCATATAGACTTTTTTCAATTTCCACCATTGCTACACAGCAGCTTGTTTATATGAACTATAGTAGTGTTTCTAAAGCAACCACAGCAGTTTTACCAGTGCAGAGCAACAGTACGTGATATGTGAATTGCTTTAAAACGATTTAATTTTTTTGATGTTACTGTTCTTTTAGGCAATAGATACAACATATTCATTGCTAAACAAGGGGTCATACTTCCCCTTTAAAGCTCTAGTGCGGGCTCGTAGCAATGAAACTGGGCTTCTCTTGTGTAAATTAGTGTAATAAGATGTTTGTCCAGTCTGCGCAAGGTTTGAAATCTCATAATGACTGATGAATGTCATAACAATCACACAGTGTTCCAGTGTTTGTGTGTGGTGTGAACGGCAGCCCTTTGTAGTGTTACTTCATACAATGTGACCTTGGAATGCAGTGTAATGGGATTCCTACTACGGGAAGAGTGAGAATGCAGACGCACTCACCTTACAGATGAGTTTCTCGCTCGCAGCGACTATTGAATAAGTATAATGAGCATTTACATTGTACTGAGAACCGAGAGTACCTACTTAAACCAATTACTAGGTGATGTGTAAAATAAAGGTCGATTTTCACAGTGCTTCGGGCAAAAGATTTCGATTGTTTGTATTGTGGGGCAGGGGACTAGTGTACCAGAAATAGGAAACCATTATATTGTCGAACTACAAGACTCAGCATTCCTCCAACAGCCAGTGGTGTAACTAGAATCAGTGATCCCCAACCAGTAGCTCGTGAGCAACATGTTGCTCTCCAACCACTTGGATGTTGCTCCCAGTGGCCTCAAAGCAGGAGCTTATTTTTGAATTCCAGGCTTGGAGGCAAGTTTTAGTTGTATAAAAACCAGGTCTACTGCCAAACAAAGCCTCAGTGTAGGTTGCCAATTCTCATAGGGGCTACTAAATGGCCAATCACAGCACTTATTTGGCACCCCAAGAAAATTTGTAATGCTTGTGTTGCTCTCCAACTCCTTTTACTTCTGATAGTTGCTCATGGGTTCAAAAGGTTGGGGATCCCTGAACTAGATGATACTGGGCCCCACAGCAAATACATTTTTGGTTCCCAAAACATTCCCAGTGGTTGTTTTGCCAATATATGTTGAAATTGATCATTAATTAGGGCCTCATGGGGCCCCTATACCTCCTGGGCCCCCCTGCAGCCGCATGGTCTGCTTTCTCTGTAGTGACGTCTTTGCCAACAGCCCATTATAAAGGTTTTACGATTGATGGCTCTGCACCATCTGGATCTGCTGCTGCACTAAAATACTTCTCGGCATAGGCATTGTATGAGGATAATTATAATATTAATAATGTATTTGTATTGTGCAACTCTATTGAAAACCACTGAAGCTTTATAAATAAGTCATAACATCTAAAAAAAAAAAAAAAAAAATCTGGAAGCAGGCCTGAATCCCAGAGAATCCCAATGACTGTTCTATGGAAATGCAACTTCCAATAAAAAGGTGCCGGCGCAGTTCTTGAGGGTGCGGATCTGCAGTTGGTGGCTCTCCAGATGTAGCTGAACTATTGTTCTCAATGGCTGGCGTGGAGATATTTACCCTCTATGCCTTAGGATAAATACTATTAAATGTTCAGGGACAGTGTCTGATGGGACAAGCAGGCGCCTCAAATCAATGGAAGGCCCCATGGCTCCTTTAACCTGTTCGATGGCTTTCCAGGTAACTGCAGCAATGTCTTTTTTCTCAAAATTTTCTGTAAAACTGCTTAAAGCATCACTGAAAAATGAATTGACATGTTTAGCACAAACATGAAAGGAAACATAAATGACATCTGTAGAGAGGGCTGCTGGCCCCAGGCCCTGCCTTGTTTAAAACCAGCTCTGAATGTAATTTTATTTTGCATATGCCTAATGGGACTTGTAATATGCTTTTAGGTCAGGAAAATTAAAGGGATTGTTCATCTTTGAATTGACTTTTAGAATGATGTAGAGATTGATATCCTGAGACAATTTGCAGTTGGTCTTCATTTTTTATTTGTGGTTTTTATTCAGCAGCTCTCCAGTTTTAAATTTTCAGCAATCTGGTTGCTAGGGTCCAAATTACCCTAGAAGCATGCATTGATTTGGATAAGAGACTGAAATATGAATAGGCGAGGACCTGATGAGTAATAAAACGTAGCAATAACAATACATAATAATATGTAACTTAGTAAGTAAGGTTGAAAAAAAGACACACGTCCATCAAGTTCAACCTTTTTACTTTTTTTTTTTTTTTAAATGATTGCCAGTTGATTCAGAGGAAGGCAAAAAAAACCCCATCAGAAGCCTCTCCAATTTGCCTCAAAAAAAAAAATTCCTTCCGGACTCCAAAATGGCAATGGGACCAGTCCCTGGATCAACTTGTACTATGAGCTATCTCCCATAATCCTGTATTCCCTCACTTGCTAATAAGCCATCCAACCCCTTCTTAAAGCTATCTAATGTATCAGCCTGTACAACTAATACATTTGTAGCCTTATAGAGTATTTGTTTTTTAGATGGGGTCAGTGACGCCCATTTGCAAGCTTGAAAGAGTCGGAAGAAGAAAATAATTAAACTATAAAAAAATGAAGGCCAATTGAAAAGTTACTTACAATACGCCATTCTATAACATTCTAAAGGTGAAGTGTAAGGTCAACCACCCCTTTAAGCACCAGGCCCTCTTGCATAGGAATGCACCACACTCTGCAGCTTGCACCAAATGCTCCATGAAACGTGCAGTTAATATATCGGCAGCTGTAGTGAATATGGCACAAGTACTGGGTGTATTGTGTGCATAGTGCACCCCTAATTTTCACTTTTGCATGTTGAATCTCATTCATTACTGGGAGGCCTTAAAGTGGTGGTTCACGGTTAACTTTTAGTATGTTATATAGAATGGCTTATTGTAAGTAACTTTTCAATTGGTCTTCATTTTTTTTTATAGTTCTTTTTAATCATTTGCATTCTTCTTCTGACTCTTTCAAGCTTTCAAATGAGGGTCACTGACCCCATCTAAAAAAACAAATGCTCTGTAAGGCTACAAATGTATTGTTATTGCTTGAAAGTGAATCGTGAAGAAACGGTTTACGGCATGAGTGGATCTGTTTACTGTAGTTAGACGCTGAGACGGCTAGGAACAGGTATGTTTGAAGCTTGTGAACAAAAGAATCGACTGAACAGGTAATGAAATAAAAAAGGTGCCACTTTTTCTCAAGTTCGGTTAGGTATAGCAACCAAATGAATACTTGGGGTGGTTAGCCATTGAGTTAACTTTTAGTATCATATAGAGAGTGATATTCTGAGACAATTTTCAATTGTTTTTCATTTTTTATTATTTGTGGTTTTGCAGTTAATTTTTATTCAGCAGCTCTGCAGTTTGCAATTTTAGCAGTCTGGTTGCAACGGTCCAAATCACTCTAGCGACCAGGCACTGATATGAATAATAGACTGGAATATTAATAGGAGAGGGCCTGAATAAAAACAAGAGTAATAAAAAGAACAATAACAATACATTTGTAGCCTTACATGTTGTTTTTTTTTAGATGGGGTCAGTGACCCCTATTTGAAAGCTGGAAAGAACTATAAAAAAATAAATAATGGAGACCAATTGAAATGTTGCTTTGAATTGGCCATTATATAACATACTGAAAGTTAACTTAAAGGTGAACCTCACCTTTAAAGGAACAGTAACAAAAACAAAGTGTTTTAAAGGAATGACAATATAATGTAGTGAAGTGCTGTACTGGTACAACTGGTGTGTTTGCTTCAGAATTCATATATTGTAACCTCTGCACACCTGTACTTCACTCTCCCTGCTTATGGTGGTGCTGGACTTCCGTAGACCGGGCAAGGTTCCTTAGCAACAGCGAAAAGAAGTAACCGGAACCGCACATACACCATTTTTTTAGCAGTCGAGGAATATTTATTGTGCCACCAACAAGATCAACGTTTTGACAAAGCAAGGTATAAGGCATCATTTCTTGGGGGGGGTCCTTTGTTTTAATAACAGATACAGACATTTGTATTGGAATAACTGATCACAAGGGTTAATATAAATCTACCTAAAAACCATGGTTATTTAGGGTAGAACTACACGGTGCACTTCCACGCGTTCTGACGTGATGAGAGGAAACGCAAGCATCGCATTGGATGTGCCGAATCTAATCTCACGTACAAGCGGATTGCACCCGACGCATCACGACTGTTGGATGCGAACGCTACATGTTGCCTCTTCATCCCACAGTTGTGTCGTGCCAGATGCAATCAGCTTGTACGTGCGACATTTGTATTACTTACATCCGACGCGACGCTTGCGTTTCCTCTCATCGCGTCGAAATGCATGGAAGTGCACGTGTAGTTCTACACTTAGTCTCAAGTTCATGGAAATATTAGATCATTTTGCCCAAAACTGTACCTTATTAATCAACGATTGTGGCAGTGCCTTGCCTTCCCAGCTGCCTATGCATTCTTATATTAAAATCATATGACTATGAATCGACACATAATCTCTAATTAGAAGTGTTTTGCTGGGAATGTCAAGCGCTGCCTACAATAACATCTGATTGCAGAGAGTCTGAGGTCACTGCTTGGAGTAAAGCCAGTGGCTGAATGTGATGTTGTCTCTGAGATACTCAGTGTTACACTGCTAGACCCTGAGACAGCACAGCCTTTGGGACTATCCCTGTATTTAACGTTTACACTCAAAATAATTTAAAAGGGATAATCTGTCAAGTGACTGCCCCACCTTCGCCATTCAGGAATGCAGTCTGACACTCCTGTCATAACTATTTTACCCCTGGAGCACTGCCTCTCAGAATTACCACTTTCCTATTCCCCTTTCCCTATTGCCACTATTCCTGTTGTTCTGGCTGGCCAAACAATGTTTAGGAGAACATTTTCTTAAAAGCCTGCATTAACAAGATTTGAAGCTGACCCGCTGTAGCATTTTCAGGTTGTCACATTTAGGGATTAAGAGAAATCACACGATGCCCCAGCAATCGCCACAGCATGAAAAACCGCTGGGACAATCCACACGGTGCAAAAATTGTATGAATCTTCGTTTCGTACGATAGTATCTTTGCTTCTATGGCCAGCTTTAATCTGTCAACTAGTAATGACATACTAACAACATGGTTTTAGCCATTTTCCCTACTCCAGACTAAAGGTAAAAAGTTCTATATAATAAACAGCTTATTTTTTAACCGTACATAAAGCGCATGCTTCAATGGACACCACTACTGTTGAAAACAAATGATTTACTTGAATTCTGAAAAACCTATAGCCTGCTCTACTGCTTCTATTCTTCAAAGGGCAAGTCAAGCCCAAAAAAAAAAAACTACCTAATAAAAGAAAACTTAATTCTAAGCAACATTGCAATGTACATTCATTACAAATGTTGTATAGTTTTTAAGTTATGTGATATCATCAGATAGGAAATACATGGAGAGATATTTATTGGTAGCCAATATATATCTTTTAACCTGTCCGATCCACTGAATTACTGATTGCCATGGTACGAAAATTGTCAGGACACTCTACATGGCCCGAAAATTGTACAAATATTTGTTTTGTTTCAGACCTGTCATTGCTGGGGAACCAAGAGTTTTGCAACATTGTTTAAAAAGTAACAACTAGGAGTTAAGCAAATGCTGCTTTCAATAGCAATTGCATTTTACACATCATTTTAAAAGCACAAAAACTCTTAAATAAATGCATATTGGAAAGATGCTTAGAATTATGTATTTTTTTAGGCAAATTTTTATTTTGGGGTTGACTTGCCCGTTACCGTTTTTGCTGTTCTGCAGGGCCCAGTGGAGGGGATGAAAGAGTGGGACTTGTATAAGAGAGAGAGAGAGAGAGAGAGAGAGAGAGAGAGAGAGAGAGAGAGAGAGATTTATATATCCATCTATCTCTATCTCTATCTATCTATCTCTATATATCCAAATAGCAAAGAAACCGCACTCCAGGTCTTTTAAGGTGAAAAAATCAAATCATATTTATTTCGATGTTTCGGCTCCTAACTCAAGCCGTCCTCAGGAAGTGATAACACTTCTGCCCAATTTTCGGCCAGATATCGGGTAGGCCTGTTGCAGGTCTCGGCCCACTGGTTGCTTTTATCAACCCGTGTATGACCACCTTAATTTGTAGCAGACTAACACAACTAACTGCTGATGGTTTGCAAAGGCACTTGTGTTAATTAGCACCGATGTTCAAAAATGCTCACAAAATCAATTAAGTGACTTGCTCAAGACTACAAGGGGTCAATTGGTGTAGCCTGTAAACACACACCCTCTCCAATTTGACATCAGCATTCACTTAACCAAAAGTTTATGTTTCTTTTTGTGTAAGTATTCAGTGCAGTGAGGATAACCAGAAAAGTTGACCAACTGCATGGGTGCCATATTGGTTAAATGATCTTTAATAAGCACATCACACTGTGTATGACCAGGTTTAGACCATAAGCAGTTTAGTAGAGGCTCCTCCTCATGATGAAGTGCACGTTTATATATACATATTTAATATGTATTAATTATTACTATGTGCTGTTAATGCTCATCTCTGTACTAACAAAAAATAAATTTCTGCATAAACGACCACTCGTAGGACTCGTATCAGTGTCCAGCCATGAACTCAACGGAATGTCAAGTGACACTTGAGTTAAGCTTGTGCACTTACAACACTGCAGCAAGAGATTAGTAACAATGCATTCTTTTAATAAATATAAAGAAAATAAATTAGAATTGTCTCTGATTTGTATTCTTCTATCCTATAGTCACGCTACTCATGACTGAAAATCAAAGGAATCAGAACTCTTTTTCTAATTTGACTAGTCCTCCAATTGAAATGGATCCCTCTGTATTGGCAGTTCAGTAACAGATGTTGGACAACAAGTTATATTCCTGCTCTACAAGTAAAGCCCTTTTACTGCTAGAATTTATTTTATGCCACCAACCTAAAGATCCTTCTAATAGTTTCCTTTCAATATTTCAAAACAACCTTCTGTATCCAATCTATGCTGTCGTTTATTTCTTTTAATGTCTCTGTTCCTGAAGATGGATTCAGATGAGTAGACATGTTTCACCATTAATTGAGGACAGCGAAAGCCTTGGTTACATCTGTATTTGTTTAGTTTCATCATGGAAGAGAGCATGAGATGTTAGAAGATTAAGAACCCATGACAGCTTTCAATGAAAAGCACAAAAGGAAGTACTTGACTTGCTCCCAGTGTTTATTACTGGCAAGGTACGTAAAATCTTACGGTGGATTGTCACCAACAACTAGTGAAGAAAAAGATTGTTATATTTGTTTTGTTTTTTAAAAGAGGGTTGACCTTTGAGGTACCTTTTAGTATATCACAGAATGGCTAATTCTAAGAAACTTTTTAATTGGATTAATTTTTTTCTTTTTTATAGTTTTTAAAGTATTTGCCTTTTTCTTCTGACTGTTTCCAGCTTTCAAGTGGGAGTCACTGACCTCATCTAAAAAACAAATGCTCTGTAAGTCTACACATTTATAGCTATTGCTACATTTTATTACTCATCTTTCTATTCAAGTCTCTCCTATTCCTACACCTCTTATTCAAATCAATGCATGGTTGCTAGGGTAATTTGGACCCTAGCCACCAAATTGCTGAAACTGCAAACTGGAGAGCAGCTGAATAAAAAGCTAAATAACTCAAACGCACAAATAATAAAAAATTAAAACCAATTGCAAATTGTCTCAGAATATCACTCTTATCATCTACACTAAAAGATAATTTAAAGGTGAACAATCCTTTAAATGTTGTGTCATGACACGAGGCACCAGTGTACAGTAGTAACTGTAAGGCCCATGACAAAAAAAAAATACACAAACAATCTTTACAATCTTACTTTATTTTTCTTATAGTTTTTGAGACCTAAGTTTTGTTGTTTTTCTTTAACATTAATGTCCCTAATAATACGATTTTTGAGTCAGCTTCAAAAAACAGTCCCTGATTCATTGTGCATCACTGTGTGTCAGCTGAAGCTGTTGGGGATAGGCAGTGAGAAGAATTTGGTATCACCAAAGACAAACAATTGTTGGGCTGTGGGAGCACAGTAATACAAAGTTACATGTTTCTCAGAAGAAGGGAGTATGTAACGTATGACTATTTGGATGTTTGCTATGTGGCTACAAATATTAATTATCTGATGCAGATCCCCAGATCCAATGTCAATAAGGAACACAATATAAACAGCAGATACACGCTATGATTCTGGGAGATTAGCTGCCTGGCGATAAATCGCCTCTTCTTCGGGGTGACTAATCTCCCTGAACTGCCTCCCGCCGGCTAGAATGTAAATTGTCGTCAGGATGGCACTTGGAGTGCTTCGTTTTCCTAAGTCGCTCCCGAAGTTTCCTTGTGGGGCGACTTCGGAAAACGAAGTGCACAAATTGCCAACCTGCCGTTGCTTTACATTGTAGCCAGTGAGAGGCAGTTCGGGAAGATTAGTCGCCCCGAAGAACAGGAGATTTGTCGATGGGCGACTAATCTCCCCGAATCTGAGCGTGTGTCTCTGCCCTTAGATCTGTTTGAGACATATTGTTCCTATCTTTCAAGTGCTGTCATCAGCCAAGTTTTACAGTATTTTGAATTTAAATATTTTTTAGTAGCTACTTAAATATTTATGTGCACCCTGTGATATGTCTATGAAAACAAGCATGGCAGCTTTGTCATCGAACACACCCTTGGATGAAAGAAATCACCTATGGTAAAAACTGCAATTACAGTACTTGCGTTCTGTTTTTTGTCACATTCACTGTCAGAGTCCCGCTATCTCGCTATCTCGGTCTATGAAGTGTCAGTCGTAAGTCTTATCTCTCAAGGCACAATAGAAAAGTATCCCAAGTATTTAAAGGGATACTGTCATGGGCATTCTTGTCTACAATGTTTTACTCAATTCTGCGGTCTTAGAAGGAATAATTACTGATGATATATATCGACTACTATTTAATGCACATCCGAATATTCCATATGTGTATTTCCTCCCTAAGATCCATAAAAGTCAAACAAACCCTCCTTGCAGACCTATCGTTTCCAATGTGGGCTCTATATGGCAACCGCTAGCCATTTACATTGATATGTTCTTGCAAGATATTCTTCCCACTTTGACTACATGTCTAATTGATACCACCGATTTTCCGACTAGGCTAGAGAAGGTAACATTACCATCGAGTGATTTCTTTCTATGTTCTTTAGACGTAAAAGATCTTTTTACGTCTATACCCCATGACGACGGAATAGAATGCATTCGTACATACCTGTCCCAGGGGAAGTTGCCCAACTACAAAATACATTTTATCTGTGATCTGTTGGATAATGTATTGAGGAAAAATTATTTACAATTCAACCAGGACTTTTATTTACAACTGCAAGGCTGTGCCATGGGTGCGAACATGGCACCTGCCTATGCCGATATCTTCATGGATTTTTTTGAAAAAAACCTTTATATTCTGCAATAACGAGTACACACAGTATATCCATGAATATATGCGCTACATGGATGATACTTTTTTTCTTTGGTCAGGTAGCCGCAAAACCTTGGATAATTTCCTTAAATATCTTAATGAAGTGCATGCTTCGATTAAATTTACTTTAGAGGTTAGTCCCACTGAAATACACTTTTTGGACGTTAATATTCAATCTACAGGCTCATCATTTGTCACAAGCGTATTCACTAAGCCCACAGACAGAAATAATTTGTTACCTATTAATAGTTTTCACCCACCAGGCCTAGTAAAAGGTCTCCCAAAAAGTCAATTTTTACGGGCAAGACGCATAGCATCTACGGATGACCTATATTAATTTGAAGCAACTAAAATGATGGGAAAACTTAAAGAGAAGGGACATAACTTAAACAGTTTACAAGAAAAATACGAGGAGGTGCGTAGAATCCCTAGGGATAAACTACTGTCCAAAAAAAAACCTTCATCTGCAACCACAACATCAAGAATCCCCTTTATTAGTTCATACGATAATAACTCTAAGGCAATCCGAAACACAATCTTGACATTGGGACATATTAAAAACAG
The DNA here is from genome assembly GCF_017654675.1 of Xenopus laevis. NCBI lineage: Eukaryota > Metazoa > Chordata > Amphibia > Anura > Pipidae > Xenopus > Xenopus laevis. The sequence goes on along the minus strand of NC_054377.1, from coordinate 16,033,090 downwards.
ATGCAAAATATGGTCATATGTTCCAGGCTCCCCCTCTTTTCTCCTACAGACGGGGTAAAAATATTGGACAACTTATTAAACCTCATAAACGAAAGTTACAGGTGGGTGGTTCAACGCATAATAAGGGCACCTTTCCCTGCAGAAACTGTGGTCATTGCAATGGAATAATATCAGGCAACACAGTTACACATCCACAACAGGGCACGAAACATGAAATTAATGGATTTTTTTTACATGTGATAGTTCTGATGTTGTTTATTGCATCAAATGCCCATGCGGCTTAGCCTATATAGGGCAAACTTCAAGACCCATAAAAACAAATCTAAATGAACATAAATCGACTATCCGCAACTATCAGCCTCATAAAATCGATAATGTCGAACCAACAGCCTCAAGTAAATTTAAAAAAGAAACATGGCTTGCCAAACATTTTTTTTACAAACGGCCACAGAGTAGCACAACTCCGCTGGCAAGTTCTAGAGAGAAAATAAAAACACAACAAGGACAGGATAAAAAGAGAATTTTATTGCAGAGAGTGTTATTGGATCTGGTTACTCCAGACTAAATATCCTAAAGGTCTTAATGAAGAGTTCAGTATGGCTTGTTATCTATGAATTCACTTTACCTTGGTTTAACTAACTATCTTTAATTAATCTTTTCAGATAAGAAACCTTCAGATAAGAAACCTTTGTACTAAATCCTGATGCAGGGACAGGTATTCTTCTATTTTTTCGCCTTCAGAGACAGGGTAAGATTATATAGTTACACATTGTAACCATTTTTTATGTCCATGTTTGTTTTATAGGTACTGCAACATTGTTAGAATTGTTTGCTACATTTGAAGCATTGCACTTATATCTTTTCCCTCTGGACTTTGAACTTTACTATTTGGGAAACGAATCAAAGACTTATGGTTTATGTTTTTGGCTATGTTTTTTTATTATTGTATTGTATTATTTTTTCACAGTTACCAAGGCCTTTTTTTAAATGAAGGTTCAATTTCACTAATTGAATGCACTTGTTAATTAATTGATTGATGCACCTATAAATGTACCATTGTACACAGATCCATTATGCTTGACAAAGGGGCTTGCCCCGAAACATTGCACTTCCGCTAATAAAATTTTACAAGGTTTTCACCTGCATTCACATCTTGTGTGCCAGTGTGCATTTTCTCAGTATCTGATTTGAGGTTGCCGGTTACCTCTATCACTGAGCACCAAGTGGATTTGGATTTATCAGCACAGACAGGTGTGCGGGAGCAATCACTAATTCTCGTCTACAAGACTTCTCTCGGGCTTCTGCTTTTCTCTGGAACTCTCTGCCACAAGCTGTCAGACTTTCTCCTTCTTTCCAAATTTTCAAGCGCTCCTTAAAGACCCATCTGTTTAAAGAGGCTTATTTGATGTACCTTAATTAATCATTGCTGTATCAAAAATGACAGTGTTTATACAATCCTAATGTCTCAATTGTACCCTAACCTTTTAGTTTGTAAACTCTTATCTCTAGGTCCTTCTAACCCTATTGTATTCTGTAATCATTGTTTGTTATCCACCATTTATTCCCTGTTTGCTATAACTGCAGTAAAGCACTGCGTATCTGGACAGCACTATATAAGTAAATGATGATGATGATGGGAAAAAAATGTTTTTTCAAAATGAATCAGTTAATAGTGCTGCTCCAGCAGAATTCTGCACTGAAATCCATTTCTCAAAAGAGATTTTTTTATATTCAATTTTGAATTCTGACATGGGGCTAGACATATTGTCAATTTCCCAGCTGCCCCAAGTCATGTGACTTGTGCTCTGATAAACTTCAATTACTCTTTACTGCTGTACTGCAAGTTGGAGTGATATCACCCCCTTCCCTTTCCCCCCCAGCAGCCAAACAAAAGAACAATGGGAAGGTAACAGCTGCCTGGTAGATCTAAGAACAACACTCAATAGTAAAAACCCATGTCTCACTGAGACACATTCAGTTACATTGAGAAGGAAAAACAGCAGCCTGCCAGAAAGCATTTCTCTCCTAAAGTGCAGGCACAAGTCACATGACCAGGGGCAGCTGGGAAATTGACAAAATGTCTAGCCCCATGTCAGATTTCAAAATTTAATATAAAAAGATCTGTTTGCTCTTTTGAGAAATGGATTTCAGTGCAGAATTCTGCTGGAGCAGCACTATTAACTGATGCTTTTTGAAAAAAACATGTTTTCCTATGACAGGATCCCTTTAAGTCTCCTGCTTAACTGAGACACTGCTATTCTCACTCCTTTACCATCATCCTCAACTGCTCATATATATTCTATTAGAAGCCTAACTTGATTTGCGGCTAAATGTAAAGAAAACCTACAGTATATACAGGGAAACCTCAATTTTACATCCCCTGATTTTAAGTTTTTCCTAATTTTACAGTTTTTGACTGATTTTACATTTTCCTGTATACGACACCATTTTTTTCAGTCCCATGAAAAACATAAAATGGAGGGTTCTACTGTAGTACGTATTATCTCCCATGCAGACTTGGATGTACCTTATGGTAGCTCAAACCTCAGTGCAATTTCCACTCACATAAGGAAAAGGAAAACTGAAGGATGGTTCTGGATGCTGACAACCTAAGGGAGTAAGAATGGTATGAGGAGCACTTAGGAGGTTTTATATCATTTTTTAAGTAACAAAAAAAAAAAAAATATTGATTAATTTATAAATATTGATTATTGATTAATAAAATATAATCAAATAATTCAAATGCTATAAAATGGTTTCCTTTTTCTCTGTAATAATAAAATGGTCCAAACTAAGATATAATTAATCCTTATTTGAGGCAAACCAACCTATTGGGTTTATCTATTTTTTTTTTTTAGTAGACTTAAGCTTCTGATGAAGTGGCAGGGAACCACAAACCGCGTTAAGCGGGCAGCCCTCATGGGAGATATGCTGCTGTGATTTTTAATGGATGTACAATAAATGTTTAACTTTTTAACTTTATATCCTGGCTCTACGGTGCTCCGTTCTTCTACACAAACTCTGATTTAGTAGACTTAAGGTATGAAAGATTCCTTATACCCAGGTCCTGAGAATGTTGGGTAACATGTCCCATATCTGTATACAATTATTCCTCTTGTCATGCCAGGCCATTCCAGGTAATCTGTACTAAGGCATGGGTCTACTCAAATACCATAGAGTCTGATAATGACTTGCATTAAAATAACTATCAAAAAAGAAGAAAAAAAAATCACCAGATCCAATTTACTAGACAGGTATGGGATCCGTTATCCAGAATGGATACTCTCTCTACATTTTATCCAAATAATCAAAATTTTTAAAAATGATTTCCTTTTTCTCGGTAATAACAAAACAGTACCTTGTACTTGTAATATAATTATTTCTTTTTGGAAGCAAACCCAGCCTATTTGATTTATTTAATATTTACATGATTTTCTAGTAGATTTAAGGTATGGAGATCCAAATTATAAGAAGTTCTGTTATCCTGAAACTCACAGTTTCTGAGCATTCTGGATAACAGGTCCCATACCTGTACTGCAATCACTCCTCTAATTGGCGATTTTTTGGCACACAAATTTTTTCACCTCTGCCCTACTGCAAACTAATTTACAGCACCCCCTAACCCCTTCCCAACCACAGCAAGCACTCCCCCCACTCACGGCAGCCACCGTGCAGGAGCTTCTGGCTTCTAGTGTGCATGCTCCTGGTTGTCCTGGGCACCAGACCTGAAGACATGTGGTCGACTTTCAAAGCCCCATACACGGGCCAATAAACTGCTGACTTGGTCAGTCGGCAGCTTTTATCTGTCCACCTTAAAGGAGAAGGAAAGCTACGGAGGCATTTTATTGCCAATAGATTAGCTGCAATAGTGCAAGCTAGAATGCTATATTTATTCTATAGAATGTTTTACCATACCTGAGTAAAAAGCTCTAGAAACTCTCTGTTTGTTTAGGATAGGAGCTGCAGTATTAATGTGGTGTGACATCACTTCCTGCCTGAGTCTCTCCCTGCTCTGGGCTCAGATTACAGTAGAAAGGGGAGGGGGTGGGGAAGAGGAGCAAACTGAGCATGCTCTTGCCCAGGGCAATGAGGTTTAAGCTGAAGGCAGGAAGTCTAATACAGAAGCCCATGAGTACACAATAGAAGGAAAGAAATGCTGTGTTTCTTTTGACAGGGGACTCAGAGCAGCATTACTTTGGGGGTTTACTGGTATATTTAGATGGACCTTTCTGATAAGGCTTACTTAGTTTTAACCTTTCCTTCTCCTTTAAGAGTGAGGGAAGAAACAATAGTCCACTCAATAGCCCAACAAAAAATAGTCCAGATTTGCACCTTAGGATCCCTCCTAATAGATACAATTCCCCGTTTAAACATTATGTTGTGCAGTTTTTGCAGTTGCAATTTAAAATGATTTCTGGTTACTGTGATATTTACACACACCTGGTTGAACTTGAGCTTCAACTGTGCCACTGAATGACAACATAAACTTTATTTCTTCTTGTGTCTCCCCTATGAGTCTGTACTTGCAGAAATATTAGAACACGATAGAGATAGCTGAAATTCCAAAATGTACAACAAAAAGGTCAAACAATGTAAATTATTGAAAATATGTCAAAGAATGTCACAGTTTACACCCCATAGTAAAAAAATTCACATTTGACCGTAACTGCTGAGGTTTCCTATTACGATTTCAGACGTGCTTGCCGCAAGGTGAACATAAGGTTGCTGCTGTTGGGGGGAGCTGTGTTGCTTTTGAAACAGAGGCTTCTGAAAAAATTTAACTACTGTACATCTTTCTAAGTTTTTGGAATTCCAGGTAAAGTTGTTGTACCATGTTAGTCAGTCACAGGGGAAAAAAAATAACAAAAAGTGGTATAAAGGTGATACCTTTATTGGCTAACTAAGATAAGCATAGCATGCTTTCAGAACATTTTGGTTCAAGCTGAATATATGATATATTTTATTTCTTTCTTTATTATTATTATTATTTATATCATGTTTTTTTTAATAAAAAACTTCTGACTCTTTCCAGTTTTTAAATGGGGGTCACTGACCCCAGCTAAAAACAAATGCTCTGTAAGGCTACACATTTATAGTTGTTGCTACTTTTTATTACTCATCTTTATATTCGGGCCCTCTCCTATTCATATTGCAGCCTCTTATTCAAATTAATTGTAAAAAAGAGAAGAGAAAAAAGAACCTTGTTTTGTGACTGCGAATTGCCTTCAACGGTTAAAACTAACCCTCACTTCTGTAGACCGTGTGTCAATTCGTTAAGTGACCAACTTTTTCATTCACCAATCAGTTAATACATATATGTAAATTTCTCACCTTGTGCCAATAAATATAAAGTGCATGTGCTTAAATAAATACAACCAATAAAATATTGATTGTCACTACACCGGCTCTGTGTGTATTTTATCAATTAATAATTCTATAAAAAAGCTAGTACCAATTAAATTAGCAAATTCTTAGTTTTATATTAGTTAACTAATGAATTATAATTGATTAATATAAGATATAAAATGCCTGTGCTGCATTGGTTGATAAAAAAAACCTCCTAATTCATATTTATCGTGATAATTGAGGTAATAAATACGAAAAGTGACCAGTGCTAATGATAAAAAAGTTGATTGAGTAAGTTTAAATTAGTGCTTCTCAGTTGCAGATTAACCCAACCGCTCCTTGAGAATAAGTGAGGAATTATGAAAAATAGATAGTTGGTGGAGTTGCTCCCAAGATTTCTAGTTATGATTTTTTCTAAGTGCCTAGGAGCACCACAAAGTGGGAGAAGGCAGAAACTGAAGGGCTGCGGTCTTGTTTGTTAAGCTTTTCTATCTAAGAAGAGAGGCTATTTAACCCTAAAAAAACGCAGACCATTCAGTTCATGGAGAGAAAACCGGTTTAAGATAAAGTTACAGGAAAGATACCCGTTTGTTTAAAAAGGTGCAATTTCTATTCACCGAGGTGAAATAATTATTAAAAGAAAATCAAGAGTCGAGTCTTGCCCTAACACGCGTTTCGCCACAGCTTTCTCAAAAGGCAAGAATGCATGTTTGTTATAGTAATTAGGACCCTAGCAACTAGATTGCTGAAATTGGTGGGATGCTGAATTAAAAGCTAAATAACTCAAAAATCACAAATAATAAAAAAATTAAATCAAATGCAAATTGTCAGAGAATATAACTCTCTGCATCATAATCAAAGTTAACTGAGAGATGAACCACCCCTGTTCGAATTTTCAGAAAATAGAGGTCTACTTTTAGTGATGTTGTCCCATTATGAAACAGGCCCGGATTTGTGGCAAGGCCACATAGGCCCGAGCCTAGGGCGGCAAAAAATTATGGGCGGCATGCCGCCCAGCCGCATTATGGGGACTAGTGCGTCCCCATTCAATAGCGCCGTTTGCTGGCACACGTGCGCTCGCGGGGGGAGTGTGGGCCTAGGGGCATCCGCCCGAGAAATCCGGGCTTGTCCATAAAAGCATTGTTAATTCTGTTCCATGGAAAATATTACTTAAATATTATATTATTTTACGAGATAACTTATATTTCTAAATTTAACAAAATACCATTTGTTCTACTCATCACCAGCTAAAGGTCTACTGGTAGATCCCGATCTAGCTTTTGGGCACCCCTGGCCTAAACCTAACAAATTGCATCTCTGCTTTAAAGGAATTGTTCAGTGTAAAAATAAAAACTGGGTAAATAGATAGGCTGTGCACAATAAAAAATGTTTCTAATATTGTTAGTTAGCTAGAAATGTAATGTATAAAGGCTGGAGTGATTTTATGTATAACAAGTCAGTCAGAAACTACTTCCTGCTTTTCAGCTCTCTTGGTTTACACTGACTGGTTACCCTGGCTACCAGGCAGTAACCAATCAGAGACTTGAGGGGGGGCTACATGGGTCATATCTGTTGCTTTTGAATCTGAGCTGAATGCTGAGGATCAATTACAAACTCACTGAACAGAAATGTCCCATGTGGCCCCCCTTCAAGTCGCTGACTAACTCAGAGTTATAGAGCTGAAAAGCAGGAAGTTGGATTCTGGCTGTTTTATTAGACATCTGTTCACTCCAGCCTTTATATATTACATTTTTGGCTAACTATATTAGAAACATTTTTTATTTTGCACAGCCTATCTATTTACACAGTTTTTATTTTCACACTGAACTATTCCTTTAAGGAAACAAAGTATATGACACTAAAAACATTTTGTATGGAACGCATAATGCAACATAAAATTACTGTTTATGGGAAAAGCATAGGAACCAAGAGCTATGTGTCACTACAGAAACAGACCAGTCATTTACAATAACACTTTGGGTGTGGTGTCTCCAGAAGAGAGCACTGATATAATTAGCTAGAAAAAAAAAACGTAAGGACCATTTAACTGTAAACAAATCTCCATAGTCCCTGCATAAGAGACCTCCCCAAATAGTGAATATGGTCACACGGTTATCTCTCACCCTGAACTGTGCAGAGCATGCTGCGTGTAGGGGCCCCAGTCATGGGTTTCCTGCATTACATGTACAGACTGTATGTAATTATGGGAGCAAGTGGCCATGTATTCCCTCACATTTCTATAGGCTTGGAAGTCAGATAAGATAAAAGCAAGAGGTCTCAGATTTCCTCAGCTGAGATGAGAAGTGGATTCATTATGTTCATGGGAAATGCCTGATAGTACAGTCAGTACTGGTACTTTTCATCTTAAAAACACTCAAGTATATTTAGCTGAAAAAGTCAGTAGTGCCATGAGAGGACACGAGAGCTTTAAGGTGCTTCTTTCCCAGCAAAAAAAAAAGCAACCAGTGCCATCCTCTCTTTCTGTGGCATGCAGCAGTTGTTTTATGTGGCCTTTTTTAAGGCCATGCATAGGTACTTACAAATTAAAAGCAAAGCAACTAGCCTTAATACAGCTCACAGACACCAGCCTATTCATTTTAAATCAGTTTAGAATTTATGTGATGAGACCCTGCTGAGAAGAGGGATGGCGGAAAGCAAAATTAAACTGAAGGAATATAATGTACTGTAGCAGATATGTCATACTGAATATGCAGGATTTTGTTTTTACTTGCCTAGTGACATCTTTTTCATTATAGATTTTCTTCCAAAGGTCAGGAAAGGACACACTTCATTGACAAAAAAAAATAAAGAACACTGAAAGTTAAACTAAAGATCCTAAGGCAAAATTCTACCTGGAGCATTACCCAATGCCACAAGGCTGCTCTAACTGCTCACATGTCAAACAGTCCTATGATAGATTCAGACAGGTACCTCTCTGGATATCCTGTGACACCTGTTCTGATCTCCTCCCATGTTTGGACAATGATGTGCATGCTCTGGGCCAGCGTTAGTGTTCAGTGTGCAGGCGCCAGAGCACTGTCAATGCTGTAAACTGGCTTTAGAGTAAGGAAGGCACACAAATTTGAGTGGCACAGGTCTGCTGTTTCTCAATGCATTTACTACAGCCCTATGAAAGGAAATAAAGGTGAAACACAGATAAATTCACATCCAAGCTTTGTCTAGGCATCTTTCATTGGCACACAGGGTGTTGGCACACAGGGTGTTTCTTCTACTGGAGTATTTTAGCTGGGGGAAAGGAACCCAAAACCCTGTCTGAATGGGAAATGCCTGATCGTACAGTCAGTGCTGGTATTTTTCAGCTTAAAAACACAAGTATATTTAGCCAAAAAAGTCAGTAGTGCCATGAGAGACACAAGAGAGGTTTAAGGTGCTGCTTTCCCAGCCGATATATTCCTGCAAAAAAATGCGACCAGTGCCATCCTCTCTTTCTGTGGCATGCAGCAGTCATTTTATGGTGCCTTTTTAAAGGAACAGTTCAGCGTAAAAAATAACAACTGGGTAAATAGATAGGCTGTGCAAAATAAAAAGTGTTTCTATCTAATATAGTTAGTTAGCCAAATATGTAATGTATAAAGGCTGGAGTGACTGGATGTGTAACAGAACAGAACACTACTTCCTGTTTTTCAGCTTTCTAACACTGAGTTAGTCAGGGACTATAAGGGGGCCCACATGGGACATAATTGTTCAGTGAGTTTGCAATTGATCCTCTGCATTCAGCTCAGATTCAAAAGTAACAGTTATGACACATGTTGCCCCCCTCAAGTCACTGATTGGTTACTGACTGGTACCCAATCAGTGAAAAGCAAGAGAGCTGCAAAGCAGGAAGTAGTGTTCTGTTCTGGTACGTTAGGCATCCAATCACTCCAGTCTTTATACATTACATTTTTGGCTAACTAACTATATTAGATACATTTTTTATTTTGCACAGCCTACTTACCAAATTTTTATTTTTATACTGAACAATTCCTTTAAAGGCCATGGATAGGTACTTACAAATCAAAAGTAAAGGAACTAGCCTTAATACAGCTCACAGGCAGCAGACTCAATTTTAAATCAGTTTAGGGTTTATGTGACGAGACTCTGAGAAAGGCTGTAAGCAAAATTAAATTGAAAGAAAAAGAATGCACATCACCTGTATTTCCTTTCAAAAGGCTGCAGTACATGCCTTGAGAAACAACAGACCTGTGACACTCACATTTGTGCTCCCTCCTTACTCTAAAGACTTTTAACTTTGACTGTGCTCAAACGCCTGCACACTGAACACTAACGCTGGCCCAGAGCATGCACAGCATTGTCCAAACAAGGGAGGAGATCAGAACAGGTGTCACAGGATATCCAGAGAGCTACCTGTCTGAATCTATCATGGGTCTGTTTGACATGTGAGCAGGTAGAGCTACAGCCTTGTGGCATGGGGTAAGACTCCAGGTATAATTTTGCCTTAGGGTCTTTAGTTTATCTTTCAGTGTTCTTTATTTTTTTGTCAATGAAGTGTGTCCTTTCCTGACCTTTGGAAGAAAATCTATAATGAAAAAGATGTCACTAGGCAAGCAAAAACAAAATCCTGCATATTCAGTATAATATATCTGCTATATTAAATTACTTCTAGTTTCAACTAGTTCCATGATTGGGGCCTACGTGACATTGGTGATTAAAGGGCAAGTCAACCCCAAAATAAAAACGTGCCTAATGCAAGTTATTTGTAAAAACAAGTGCTACTGACAGCAGCATTTGCTTAACTCCTAGTTGTTACTTTTTAAACAATGTTGCAAAAATATTACTTCCCCAGCAAAGACAGGTCTGTTAATCAGCTGCCTTATATTACATTGTATCAAGAGTCTGAGCCATCAGTGCAGAGAATAGAAAGGGGCAGAGAGACACTGCTTTCACTAGGAATATATAGTGAATAAAGTACCCCCTCTTGTAAATTATAAGGATATTATAAGTTACCGAAGAGTTTCATGACCATATAAAAACACGAAAGCACGAAAAACATACAGTCATGGAACTCCGAGGTAACTTCTAATATCCTCATATTTTGCAACAGGGGGTATTTTATTTATTATAATACACAAGTTGCAGTGAGTCATGTGACAGAAATGACATCAGAACTCACTGTTTATAACTGATGACTTCAGAACTCACCATTTACAAGGATATCATTTACAAGATATTCATGGCTTTTGTGTATTATATACACATAACTTAAAAACCATAGAACATTTGTAATGAATGTATATTGGACAGTTGCTTAAAATGGCGTTTTCTTTTATTAGGCTGAATTTATTTTTGGTGTTGACATTCCCTTTAAGGTGGGTAATCGTTAACCGGGGGACAGTTAGAAAACTTTAAAACTAAACGCAAATCCTATTTCTTCAAGCATAGTTTCTCATTCAGTCTTGGCACTTATGGGCAATTCCCCACTGTGAACTGCAACATTTATTACTCTTCTTTATGTGCCTGCGAATTACCTACTCACCTAGGGTGCAAGCTCTAGGGGAAGGAACTTCTTTCACCCTGCAACTCTGTATATAAAGATTTTTTGCAATCTTTCTTTGCCCTGTTGGTACTGTTTCTGTATTGTAGAAATCTATAGTATTCGGTATACACTAGCATATTACTATATTTGAATTTATTATGGTGAATATAAAAGAGTCAGCTTTAAAGATGCAGGCTCCCAGCATTCGTTGGCAGAAATTGAGGGACAGTAGGAGTTCTAAAATTGCTGGAGGGATGTAGTATGGACAAACATGCCCTAGCCCCACCCAATACCTTCAAACAAACAAAAACTCACCTTGGTTTCTTGTGTACCTGCAGTGGCAAGTGCCATGTTTATTTTGGATTTTCTTTTAATTCCCAAACAGGTTCTACCTATTTTGTACAACATCACTTTGTATATTACCATTTACATAATCTTTACTTGCGCTCAACCCACATTTTGGCAACTTGAAACTGATCAATTAATGGAGACAGATTTTCATTGATTATAAAGACAAGCAAAAATAAATAAATAGTATTAATAGCTGCTCTACCACTAGCCTGTCCCAATCTGTCTTAAAGATAAAGCAGTAATGCATCTACCCTATCTGTTTGTATATGGACAACTTTAGGACTGGGAGCATGTACTTGCTTTGGGAAATGGTGTAAGAGTGACCCACATAATTCTAAGTGTCAACTACTTTAATATTAAATGGCCTTTGGTTTGAATGCTAATTGCAACTCAGCTTTAGTTCTCCTTTAATAAAGAGAATATAGAATATATTTTAAAGTAGATAGATACATGGTAGCCATATGTATGTAATATGCATATGTCTCTTTGTGTATATATAGTATATATATATAGATTATATATATATATATATATATATATATTCTCCACAGGTCTTTATTTGGCAAGATGTAAAAAAAATGATTACACACTTAAGAAAATGCAATCGCTGGCAATGACAGTTGGTGCTTTCTGTGTAACCAAAAGCTTATTTTCAGCTGCATTTCCCTCCTTTGTAGGCAAAGGTACACAGACACAATAGCAGGGGGCTGACTTTAGCTCGCACATTATAGGGAATACTATTAAATGTTTAGGTCATACCCCCCCTAAATCAACTTGCTTTTCGTCTCTTACAGACCATTTGATGATTGGTGCCTCTTGAATTGTTGTCACCCACATAAGAAACATATACAGCACCATTTGCATTCCCACTATTTGCTGCTCCAAGATTTTATTTTGTCTTGGTCTCCAAATCAAAGGATTCTTCACACGTCCTCTCTTTCATTCCAATTCCTGATTGCAACCTCATACTGCCAGCCAACTATTCTACTCTTGGGTGGATGCTTTAGTAGCTATATTACCCCCTATCTTTCCACTTTTTTTTCCAAAAAGGAAATTATTTTTTGAAAATTGAAATTATTTGATTAAAATGGAGTCTGTTGTAGATGGCCTTCACATAATTTAGAGCTTTTTTATAATGGTTTTTTGGATAACAGATCCCATGCCTGTACTACAAGTTGCAATATTTAGTTAAAACATTTTATGGATGCTGGGTTTTCATTTGGAGGGGCTGAACTTGATGGACTTTGTCTTTTTTCAACCCAATTTAACTATGTAACTATAAACACCCAAGCAGTGTTTGGCCAGGCAGCATATTTGGTTATATTTTTCTGAAACAGAGAAGAAATGCCAAATGGATTTTAGAAATCCTGGAGTCCTGTAGCCAAATGGCTTTAAAAAAAAAAATCACAGAATTATGAAGTGATTTTTAAGGGGTAGTTCACCTTTAATATAGCAATTCTTCAAATAGTCTTACAGCATTTAATTTTTTTCTTTTTAGTTGGACTGTTTCCAGCTTTCAAGTGGGGGTCACTGACCCCCCAGAAGCCAAGAAACTATTGCTCTGTAAGGCCATGATTGTATAGTTTTTGTTAGATTTCATTACTTATCTTTCTATTCATGGCTCTCCCGTTCATAATTCAGTATTTCATTCATATCACTGCCTGGTTGCAAGCGATACATGAAATCGCCAGATAGCTGCTGAAATTCCAAACTAGACAGCTGCTGAACATAAAGCTAAATAATTAAAAAACCTCATATAATACAAAAAAAACCCATTCTCTCTCTGCACCACTGTCTGTATCATACTAAAAGCGGATTTAAAGGTGAACAACTCCTTAGAGCAGAGACACACGCTCAGTTTCGGGGGGAGATTAGTCGCCCAGCTTCTTCGGGCGTCTAATCTCCCAGAACTGCCTCCCACCGATGTTAATCGGTCGTTTTCCAAAGTCGCCTGAAGTTGCCTCACGAGGAAACTTCGGAAAATGAAATGCTTCGTGTGCCATCCTGCCTGCGATTTAGATTCTAGCCAGCAGTAGCCAGTTCAGGGAGATTAGCCGCCCGGAAGAAGAGGCGATTTATCGCCAGGCAACTTAATCTCCCCGAATCTGTGTGTGTGTTTCTGCCCTTATTTAAAAAAAAAAAAAAAAAAAAAAAAATTATGTAATTATATTCTCCATGCAATTAACAGGTTACTCAGACACCTAGATTAATGAATCTAAGTGAATAATAAGGTCAACCCATGGCCAGACCTATATCATTACAAATAACATGATTCAAATTACTCTAATTAAATTCCATCAACATGTCATTAGGGGGATAAATGTCATAATGACACCCAGTTCTAGATTCTTTTTTTATAAGATTGACACTAAATAGTGACATGAAATAAGTTCTCATAAATGCTCCGAGTTGATCGTTATCACCCTAATGATATGGGGTTAGTCAGTCTAATTGGTGTTTGCGACAGAAATAAACTTAGAAATTGTGTTGGAATGATGCCACATATCCTTAAAATACTGCCGACTCTTTGTTTTATAACTAAACATACAAAATCTTGTAATGAATGTATGATGAGATCTCTATAAAACATATAACGAGGTAAATCATATTAATAAGAAGAAAAGCTTGCAAATAATCAAAGAAATAAAGGTTTACACCCATATTAACAGAGGCTGAGACACACATCTCCATAGCAACCTGTAGGCACACACACACCCAAACATGCCCACACACACACACAGCTGTGTCTCAGACTTTGCCTTTATTCATGGGGGAGTTTCCCAGTGGACAAATTCAAAGCCAGGATCCACATAAGAAGTGAATGATGTGTGGCAAGGGAAAGAGGGACACGGATAAAGGAGAGAGTCAGATAGAAATGAGGGGGAGGGGGAGAGAGGCTGCATGAGAGAAAAGCAAACATAGCAAGGTGGGCTCTCAGGAAGGGAGGGAATGAGAAGGACAGGGATTCAGTCAGGGAAAGAAAGACTGGTATTGTGACCAGCTGATGAAGATACACTTAAAAAAGGGTTATATAAGCAACAAGCCATAGATAGACAAACATTTCAGGTAGCGTTAGTGACCCATTGTGTGAGGCAGTGAGTAAGAACAGACACGCCCCTTGTAGGTAAAGACATCAAGGAAATGGCTTCCCCACCCAGGGAAAGGTAATCTTAGTGTGTAACAACACCACACCCTTCCTGAATCAGCACATGTTGTATGGGTGAGGTGTCCAGAGGAAACACATTTATGTGCAATACATACCTGCGCATTAAAATATATATAGTGTGTTTCCCACACATGTACAAGTGTGTATAGAATGAGTCACCCCATAACGGGGGGACACCCCTGTTTGAACACATAAGCCCTCAAACAACTAGATTAGGCATCTAATGCTACTTGACAGATTGATTTTATCATTTATACTCATTGCCCAACAATTTGCAGTGATTTGTAATCTAGAGCAAAAATGCACTCTAGGCCAATGCAGTGTGACGCTCCTGTCACTGTATCATTATACTGACACTTGGTCACAAACCCTGCCTCCCACATATACAGAATGAACAAATTATAAATGTTGTTTAACTCCAACCACCACACTTTGTAATTGTTGTAATTCCTTTAGACCCTGGTCACGCAGAGCGTTGGCTATGCTTCTCTCCACCCACGTTTTGTAGGCAAACGGATCCGCTCTTTTCTCTAGCGAAACCGACACTGACAGGCACAGCTTCTGTCTGGGTGCAGCTACACAAACCATTCGGTAATCTTTGGGTCTTCTTCCTTACCTTCAGCAATATTCGCCACTTTCGGCGCATGTGCAGTTATCACAAAGCAGAAGACTGCTCCAACTGCGCATGCGCCGATACGGGCGCTTACTTTCCGCAGATTAAGCAATGAAGATGGCGCCTGTGAGCTCCACTGCACCAACTCTGCAACAAGGGGTAATTAGGGGCATTTACAGATGTTAACACCTGTGCGGGGGGGGAGCAGAGAGGGAGGACTATGGAGGGTAGAGTTTTTTATTAGTTGGGGGGTTAAATTCCCCTTTAATTGCACAGTCTGCTGTGGACAAACTTGTGGCAGGTCAACCGATTGACTGCAAACTCCCACCATCATCAACAATCTTCTGTTTAACCCTTTAGCTGGCCATAGATGTAAAGATTTTTAAAAGATCCGATCGTCATCGTGAGTCCACGATTATCTCGAAACGATCGTACAAATTGTCCGTCAACTAAAAACACCAATTTGCTAGGAAAACAAAGGGTAGCTGCCTGCTTGGCCCTGCAAACATAGATAGATTGCACTGGGACCGATAAAAGATTTTTTAACCTGGCCGATCAATTTCTTGACAGATGTCGGACAAAAAATAGTAAGATGTACGATCGTTCGAATCCCACTAATCGCACGATAATTTCAAAGGATTGGTCGGACTTCGCTAAAATCGGTCGTTCGGCAAGAGAAATCTTTGCCTCTATGGGGAGCTTTAGACTTTTGGATTATATTTTGATTGTGCCATGCTGTAAAGTGCCAAAAAAATATGATTTGTATATACTTAATAGACTGGGCATTTCATTTATTGAGAAATTTCCAAAGAGCCTCCTTCTGCTTATGCAGATACAAATATACTGTCCCCATTACCCAGATCACGTTAATGGAGGCCAAACCAAAGACTGTCCAACCAATAACTGGCTATTTATCAGGCTAGCATGACAATACCATTGACCCCTGTGAACTGTTTACCAACTATGTATGGCTAGCTTCACACACAGCATCTGAAATTCATCACCCATCTGACAATGTTTCCAGCCACCAGCACCGCGCCCAAACTCCCCTGTTTATAACTGATATGTACATTATTGTAAGGAAACAATCGCAGCGATGAAGTCAGGGATCTGAGATTAGGTGTTTGGACAGCAGAGAAAGCCGATCTCCAAACAGCAGTACACTGGCCAAGAGCTTTACCAAAAATGCAACACATAGGAATATTTGACTCGCTACATATGGCTGCATTATTAATACGTATCTCAACGATCCGAAGAACAAGACTGAGCCTGCAGAACACTGTACAGCTTAGCCAGACACACGCCAGCTGCACATTATTTCCCATACATAGCAGGTACATGTACAAGGGACCAGCTGATCACTTCTTCTAAATTAGACCATAGGCCCATAAATGGTTACCAAGGATAGGTGCCAGGGAAGATCATTTCGAGTGGGCAAACTTTTTTTTTTTTATCCTCCCAGTTCCCCGTTGGCTGCCCACATCAACATATGCAACCAAGGCAGAAAATTCTGATTCCAAGGCTATGTTCTGGGGGCCTTTGCTACATACCGAGTTTAGTTAATCCAAATGCCACTCACTGAGTTTGGCTAATCCAAAGGACACTCACTGTGTTTGGCTAATCCAAAGGCCATTAACTAATTTGGCTCTCAACTCACATCTGTGTATTATTCTAAGGAAATGTATAGCGTTAAAACCATGACCTACAACACAGCAGTTACTAAGTGAATTTCAGCTTCAGTGAAAAAAAATAAAAATAAACACACAATCTTACTATATACCTAAAGTACCTAAGGCTATACAAACACCCATGCTTATAGACTACATCTCCCAGCATTCCCAAGATACAGAGAACAGTAGATCTACAGCATACAGGGTCAGCAGTTCTAAGACAGTAATGATCCATGCCTTCCAAAGTTGTACACAGGAGCTTATCATCTTGGATCTTGTTAGGGCATCTTTTGAGTGTCAGTGGCACTGCCCATTTTCAGTGTGAACTGGGCAGCTGTTGAAAAGTTAAGTTTAGGTGCTGTAGGAAATCATCAAGCAGAACATGAAATTCCTCTGTCAGCAAAGTTGACAGGGACCAATAATTAAATTCTGATACAAAATGCACTGTTTTCTAATTGCCATTTAATGCGGATCCAAATTAGTTATTATCAGCCTTGTATAATCAATTTTATATTGTATATATACTGTATAATGTGAATTGATCCCTAAGCTCAGTTAACAGCAACCCAGAGCATGTGATGTGAATCTACTGAGGGCATGTTCAGAGGTACAGATTCACTTCTAAACTACTGTGGTCCCCTTAGGCTGGTACAGAATCCCAAAACATTAAAGGGATACTGTCATGGGAAAAAAATTTTTTTTCAAAATGAATCAGTTAATAGTGCTGCTCCAGCAGAATTCTGCACTGAAATCCATTTCTCAAAAGAGCAAACAGATTTTTTTATATTCAATTTTTAAATCTGACACGGGGCTAGACATTTTGTCAATTTCCCAGCTGCCCCATGTCATGTGACTTGTGCCTGCACTTCAGGAGAGTAATGCTTTTTGGCAGGCTGCTGTTTCTCCTTCTCAATGTAACTGAAGGAGTCTCAGTGGGACATGGGTTTTTACGATTGAGTGTTGTTCTTAGATCTACCAGGCAGCTGTTATCTTGTGTTAGGGAGCTGTTATCTGGTTACCTTCCCATTGTTCTTTTGTTTGGCTGCTGGGGGGAAAAGGGAGGGGGTGATAATCACTCCAACTTGCAGTACAGCAGTAAAGAGTGATTGAAGTTTATCAGAGCACAAGTCACATGACATGGGGCAGCTGGGAAATTGACAAAATGTCTAGCCCCATGTCAGATTTCAAAATTGAATATAAAAAAATCTGTTTGCTCTTTTGAGAAATGGATTTCAGTGCAGAATTCTGCTGGAGCAGCACTATTAACTGATTCATTTTGAAAAAAAATTTTTTTCCCATGACAGTATCCCTTTAAGTAACCATTAAGTGAAGCACCACTAGCCTTATTCTTTGTTAGCTTTTAGCTTTCCAATAAGGACCTTCCATACTTTGTGAACAACCATGTCTCTGTCCTTTTTTAACAGATGCGCATTAAACACATTTTTCAGAGTACCAAATACCAAAACAGCCCCATCATTCTCAATACTTGGCCTGAAATTGTTGGGAACCTATTCATTATTAGACAAACTGACCTATCAGTCCATGTATGGTCCCAATATTGGCCCAACCAGATACTTTCAATGTTTTATGGATGACCTACCAAAATAACACAATATGAAGAGCAAAAACACACAAATGAAAGCATTAACCAACCAGATGTTTAATTTGCTCAGCCCAACCCATTGTCTGGTCTTGCACAGCTAACAACGGATTCTAAGAAGTATGTAAGCACAGCAAAATGTTCCTTATATTGAATTCTAAACTAGTCATACTGCTTTGTCAGGGTAATTCCTTGTTCCTGAATATTTGCAGGCTGACTACCTAAATTAGACCAGGGCGGACCATTTCTAAAAGTTCTTATAGTCTGATATTAGCAGGTGATTAAGATGGGTGATGCTCTAGTATTAAAACTATTTAGGAGTTCATAAAACCTCTTAATTATAAGCTGTTAATACAATTGGAACAGTTGAACACATTCATCATGTTGCCAATTGCAGTTCTAAGACCGGATATATTTTTATGTGTATGCACTACGGGGGTCTCTAATTAGGTTCACTGGCCAACCCATAAAGGCATACGGTCACATTTGACCATGCAAGCTGATTCTGAAAATTTCTGAGTGTTTTAAGGTGGGGGACTTTCTTATTTTTGCTTGATATTTCTAAAGAAGGCAACATGTTAGCAGAGAGGCAGGAGCCAGACGGTAAAAAGTAATCTGAAACACAAACTGTGGCACAGGGGGTAATATACACCCCCTAGATATGGTTTGCCAAGTACTGATGCTCATGCTGACCAATCACCCAATGCATTTCTAATAATGAGAACTGAATGCTCAGGAATTTTTGGAAGTGCAGCCTGTTGCCATGGGCATTCCCACAATTACAGTAAATGTCTTAGCACTAGAAATGTACCAGAATGATTCCAGTATTACAATGGACTTGCCAGTGATTAGTCTAGCAAGGTATTACTTAAAATGTATTACATATGCATTATGATAAAGTTAAAAATATAGCTTATTTCCTAAATTCAACCTACTACATTTCATACTTATCCAGAACTTCATCTTAGACCCCAAAAGGTTGCACTTGGTCACCAGTCTAATCAAGTTAAAACCGCACCCCTATTTCTAACAATATAGCTTGCTATACCCCATCACAAGCTATTGTATCTTATGCTATAAACATTGAACTATTATTTTTATAATACATGGGCAGTACCGAAAACAAAACAATGACACATTACAAACTATCCATAAGTCAAGATGAATTTCCACTCCTCCTTAGTAATATTTTATTATTACACCAGTATAAATGATGTAATAAGATATTATATAAATCCAAACATAGCAAGTCCCAACAAAATCATAGGTCTAAGGTAGGTCTAAGGTATACTACGTGAAAGTCTTTCTATTACTACTGTCAGACTCCCAACCAGGTTTTGTCCTGCTCAGGTCGTTTTATTGTTGCCTAAATGACCACCATTAATTTTAGTACATAGGATTGCCCCAGTAACATCAGAAAGCCAACTGTGTTTCTGTTTGGGGGAGGGGGAATTACTTTTTAATGTCAGGATCCCTACCTACTGAAAATGATAATATGATTCAATTCCTTAGTTGCCCCTACTGTGCTGTGGGTGTTTTCTAACCCAACCATTCCCTGATCCAAAGCCCCTAGCTATGAAACCATTTATTATAATGCTAAACTTTACCATCTAGTTAAGAAGAGCTTTATTAGTCTTGCAACACTAGGCCTGAAACATTTGCTGAAAAAGGAATGTGAATAAAATGTACACAGCTCTGTGATCTTTCAGGAAAGGACAATAAGCGTAGGAAATCCTAAAAGATCTGTACAGACCTCAGTGAAATTTCTGTGCAACACAATGTAAAGTTATTTTGTAACAACTGGGCAGGGACTAATTATGGACCGTGTCGGCGGAGTATTATATAATACATTGTTGCTATGTATATAATAATGATTATCATATCACACTTTCTGATGTAAGAAACATGACATATAGATTTCATGGTTTTGCCCTGCGATTCCTTCTAATGGTACAATATGTGCACAACAAGGCCAGTGATAGGAAATAATTGGGCAAACACACAAAAGCACATGACATAGCGTGACCTAAATCAGAGTTCAATATGACTCTATTATACATGTTTATAAGTC
Source organism: Xenopus laevis (assembly GCF_017654675.1). Lineage (NCBI taxonomy): Eukaryota > Metazoa > Chordata > Amphibia > Anura > Pipidae > Xenopus > Xenopus laevis. The sequence goes on along the minus strand of NC_054377.1, from coordinate 16,012,776 downwards.
TCTCTCTACTAGAAAGCGGACATGTATGTTTATATTGGTATATGTGTGTGAAGTATGTGTACACGTGTGTCTCTTGGTTTCTCTTTAGTGTGGAAGCTTTAAAAATCCAACCAATCCTGAACTTGTAAAGGCCTGTCCTTCTGGGCCACTGTTCTGTTGACTAAAACATACCCTCTTTACACCTTACTCTGCTTAATTACACCTAGAAAAATTACACCAGGACTGTGCAGAAGTTGTAGAGCCACATTAGGTTTAGCACCTAGAGTAAATTGCCTTCAGCCATATCAGTGCAGAATACAATAAACTTTCAGTTACTTAAAGGAGAATGTTGACATTCCCCTTCTAATTAATAACTTATATTGTCCTTAAAGTAGGGATGCACCGAATCCAGGATTCGGTTCGGGATTCGGCCTTTTTCAGTAGGATTCGGATTCGGCCGAATCCTTCTGCCCGGCCGAACCGAATCCGAATCCCAATTTGTATATGCAAATTAGGGGTGGGGAGGGAAATCACGTGACTTTTTGTCACAAAAAAAGGAAGTAACAATTTTCCCCCTTCCCACCCCTAATTTGCATATGCAAATTAGGGGTCGGATTCGGTTCGGTATTCGGCCGAATCTTTCACAAAGGATTCGGGGGTTCGGCCGAATCTAAAATAGTGGATTCGGTGCATCCCTACCTTAAAGGGGTTGTTGACCTTCCAAACACGTTTCCAGTTCAGTTGTTTTTTAGATTGTTCCACATAAACAAATACTTTTTTCAATTGCTTTCCATCTTTTATTTCATAGGGTAAGGCCACATGAGGAGATTCAGGGAGATTTTGTTACAGATGTTACTGTTGCTTTAAGGTAGTCCCCATAGGATCCTTGAATTAAATGACCTGGATCTTGCTGTTTTAGGATAAGGCATAGAGGGCACTGGCCCTGTGCCCCTGGATAAAATGTTAATAAACTATGGCTATCGTCCAAGGCCCTTGCTTTCCAATATTGCCAAGGTCCCTTCTCTTTTCTAACACCTGCCCTGCCACTTATTGAACAAACACCTTTGCAAATAAACTGCAGTGTCAGTTTCCATAAGACAAAAGCAAGCAGACTTAGTATTTAACCCTATTTCAGTTTCGGGAGTTTTTCACATTGTTAGACATTGTGTTCCAAAGCACTTTGATCTTTTACAAGAGGCGCAGGCTATACCTGCTCAGAGGAAAATGAGCAAATTAGACTAATAAAAGAAGCAAGTCATTATCCCAGATTTTGCATTATAAGGAGTATCTTCGATTCCATGCTGAAACTGCACGACAGGACACCAATACATTCATTATTTACATCAGCAGTAGCAACACAATGGGTGTGCTGCTGTACGCACAGGTGTCTGTGTGTTTGTGTATGTGACAGCGTGACAATAGAATCAGAAATGGGAATTATCACATTTAATCCAAGTAAAACTAGTATAAAAAGAAAGTCCACTTTAAAGGGGTTGTTCACCTTTAAATTAACTTTTAGTATGATGTAGAGAGTGACATTTCGAAACAATTTGCAATTGGTTTTCATTTTTTATTATTTGTGGTTTTTGAGTTATTTCGCTTTTTATTTAGTTTGCCATTTCAGCAATCTGGTTGCTGGGGTCCGAATTTCCCTAGCAACCATGCACTGATTTGAATAAGATCAAAGTAGGTTGGAGTGCAGGACAAATCCACGGCAGTAGGTCGTGACTGCAAAAATTATTTTATTTTATTATTATTATATCCAAAATGTGCGATTTTTTTGCAATATCAGACTACTGCTGTGGATTTGTCCTGCACTCCAACCTATCTTTGAGCAATTCTATCAGGGTATCAGCACAGGATACCCTGCAGGACGAACAATAAGCAATTGGTGTCGGTGAGCTACAGTTCATCTTATATTGTGGTATTATCCTACACTGATTTGAATAAGAGACTCGAATATGAATAGGAGAGGATCTGAATAGAAAGATGAGTAATAAAAAGTAGCAATAACAATACATTTGTAACCTTACAGAGCTTTTGTTTATTTTTTTTAGATGGGGTCAGTGACCCCCTTTTGAAAGCTGGAAAGAGTCAGAAGGAGAAGACAAATCATTCAAAAACTGAAGGCCAATTGAAAAGTTGCTTAGAGTTTGCCATTCTATAGTATACTAAAAGTTTATTTAAAGGTGAACAACCCTTTAACTTTGACCTTTTGGGCTGCTGATGAACTATAAGTCCCATTAACATCATCAAGGTTAATAAGTGATCAAGTCTCATCTTTTCTAGTAGACACCAATGAAGAATACATGCTACAATAATAAGCTACTTCTAATGCTTTACTAAGAGCGGGCATTTTTGATGGCACTCCTATGTCTAAAGTTTGGTAGCCCTGCCCAGTTGGCACACCTTGTCTGTTTTATATGAATGACTGTTTGTGTTTAGTACAAAAGAGGGAGAAGTGAGTAAGGTCTGCTCAACTCATTGAGATTGCCTATGACTAAGTGCTAGGTAGGCATGAAATGCATTAGGCCATGTGGGGACTTTTTGATACTTTTGAATATGGATTAATAAATAATATTTTTATTACAATTAGCATGTTTTGGGGATTTTTATTTTGAAATTCTGATCATCTCATTGAAATATCGCTTTAACCCTGTGTGTGCTGGAGGGATAACAGGTTCCTGTAGGAGCATAAAGAGTTAAAGGGATACGGTCATGGGGGGGGGAAAAATGTCAAAATTAATCAGTTAATAGTGCTGCTCCAGCAGAATTCTGCACTGAAATCCATTTCTCAAAAGAGCAAACAGCTTTTTTATATTCAATTTTGAAATCTGACATGGGGCTAGACATATTGTCTATTTCCCAGCTGCCCCCAGTCATGTGACTTGTGCTCTGATAAACTTCAATCACTCTTTACTGCTGCACTGCAAGTTGGAGTGATATCACCCCCTCCCTTTCCCCCAGCAGCCAAACAAAAGAACAATGGGAAGGTAACCAGATAGCAGCTCCCTAAAGCTGGCCATAGATTTTTAAAAGATCCAATCGTTATCGTGAGACCACGGTTATTTCGAAATGATCATTTAAATGTACGATTTGTCCATCAACTAAAAAGACCATTTCAGGCGACATTGCCAAAATGAAGAGTAGCTGCCTGCTTGGCCCTGTAAACATAGATAGATTGCACTGGGACCGATAAAGATTTTTAAACCTGACCAATTTTCTGGCAGATGTCAGCTGAAAAATCGTAAGATGTACGATTGTTCGGATCCCACTAACCGCACGATAATTTGACGGATTGGCCGGACTGCGCTGAAATTGGTCGTTCACCAAAGAAGAATCGTTGCGTCTATGGGGACCTTAACACAAGATAACAGCTGCCTGGTAGATCTAAGAACAACACTCAATAGTAACAACCCATGTCCCACTGAGACACATTCAGTTACATTGAGAAGGAAAAACAGCAGCCTGCCAGAAAGCATTTCTCTCCTTAAGTGCAGGTACAAGTCACATGACCAGGGGCAGCTGGGAAATTGACAAAATGTCTAGCCCCATGTCAGATTTCAAAATTGAATATAAAAAAATCTGTTTGCTCTTTTGAGAAATGGGTTTCAGCGCAGAATTCTGCTGGAGCAGCACTATTAACTGATGAAAACATGTTTTTCCCCCATGACAATATCCCTTTAAAGTAAACAGTGCAGAGAGGAAAGGTTTACACGTGACACATAAAGGGCAACTCTACCCAAAACCTGTTGTTGTTTTTTGTTTTTTTAATAAATGTAAGAAACTTTCATCAAAATATTCCAAAGCAGTTTTAGGGCGGAGAGGCAACAGGTGGAGAAGGAAGGTCACTTACCTCCATAGCTGGAGACGGAGAAGTTGTTGCTGCTGTTGCTGCCGGTCCCACGAGGGGTCTTCTGCGTCATCTTGGCCCGGACCTGCTCCTGTACCCGCGCATTGCGCAGCGTCACGCTCTCTTCGCGCATCCGGCGGTCCATTTGGGAGTCGGTGGGGAGAGCCAGCGAGGTGATGTCAGTGTACGGCTGCAGGACCGACATAAGAAAGTGACTTTCCTGCATGGCTAGAGGCTGTAGTCTGGGGCTCAACCCCGCTCTCTCGCTGCACCTGAGGAGTATTGCGCACCTTTTACACTCTCTCTCTCTCTCTCTCTAGCTGCCGCTTCCCCTCCTATGCATGAACTTGGTTGTGCCTAGTATTCCTTCTCTCTCGGTCTGTGACAGATGCAGGTGTCTGTCCTTCCCTATCTGTGAGCTTTGCACTCTCTCTCTAACTACCTGTCACTGGACTCTTCCCCCTCACCACTCACTCAGTCTGGGCCCCGCCCTTAATTGCCTCATCCGCTTACCTGGCCCCTGCCCTTTCTTCGCACCGCCCCTTCTCCCTGCACTTTCCTGTCAGCTCTGCAACTGTCACCTGTCTGTGAAGCGGCTCAGTCTCTGCCGGACACTAACTACTTTTCTTGGGGCTTTTGCTGATAACCCTCCGCTTCCTGTTTCTTTGCCCTCAAACTTTCACACCTGCTTTTGCTCCACAAATAAAATCCCTCACAACTTCCGGTGCCCTCACAGCATTTGCTCGTCTCCCCTTGTTGTTCTGCTCTCGTTCCTCTTTTCCCTTTTCACACCCAACTCCTAAGACTCTTTGTCTCCCAAGCAGGAATGTTACACCCCCCTCTCAGTGACACTGTGGAATCTTCCTCCCCCTCTCTACCCATTTAGTCCGCCCCTAACTATTGGCACAGAGCCATGGCCCTATCACCTTCACCAGACATGATGAGCTCCTTCCCTATTCTGCCAGCTCTCCTGCTTCCCACACACACAGGCACAAGTACAGGCAGTGTCGGACTGGGACACCAGGGGCCCACCCTAAAACCTTAGACCAGGGCCTACCAAAGAACCATAGACCAGGGGCCCACTCTCACTACTATTATTATTTTTCTCCTTAATCAATCTCTAGTCTCCTAGTCTCTATTCTTTACATACTATAATCTATTATTCCATATATTTAACCTCTTTGTTCTCAAAGAAATAGGGAATAGCCATGAAATAGGCCAAATCTTTAGCAGCTCAAGCATACCTCCCAGCATTTTGGAAGTAAAAATAGGGACAAAAAAAATTTTCCCGCACGTAGCGCAGCAATTTGTTTGACCACACCCCTTTCTGTGGCCACACCCCCTAATTACCATGTTTGTTTTACAAAATTTTGCAGGTTATGAAAGTTTGAAAATATTTCTCCTTATCTAAATTGTGTTTTTGTGTCTAAAAATTGTTACAAAGTATCTTATTTGCACCTGTTAGCTATTCTGGGCTCTCCGCTAAAAGCCAATTAAGTGAGAAACTTTATTTCTTTTTCTGGCTGTTCAGTGCAGAGAAAAGAGGGACTTTCCAGTACAAATGAGGGACTGCTGGTTGAGCTGTTAAAAGAGGGACTGTCCCTCTGAAAAAGGGACAGTTGGGAGGTATGGAGGCTCAAGGGCCCCCTGACACCTGGGCCCACTGGGAGTTTTCCTGGCATCCCAGTGGGCCAGTCCGACACTGAGTACAGGTTACTGGGCCCCACAGCAAACTCTTTTTGCATTTGGAAATAAGATATTTTTAATAAAGTGGGACTGTCACTCCTTTTATACCCCCTGGGCTCCCAACAGGGTCTCCTCTAAAACTAAACCCATGACAACACAGTATCAGCTTCCCCAGTGTCGGACTGGGACACCAGGGGCCCACCCAAAAACGTTTGACCAGGGGCCCACCAATTAATCTTAGACCAGAGGAACACTCTCAGTATTATTCTTCTTCCTCTCCTCACTCAGCCTCTATTCTCCTAGTCTCTTTTCTTTACATACTATAATCTATTATCCCATCTATTTAGCCTCTTTGTTCTTATAGAAATAGGAAATGACCATGAAATAGGCCAAATGTCTAGCAGCATGTGGGCCCACTTACACCTGGGCCCACCGGGACTTTTCCTGGTATCCCTGTGGGCCAGTCCGACACTGAGCTTCCCCAAAACATTCATAATAATATAACATTACATTTTTCTTGTGCAACATCTCTCATAAACTGAAAATGCTTCTCCTTAAATGCTCACCTTTAGAACAGGCAAATGTCTCTTTAAATTAACCTCTAGTATATCCGCAAGGCCCAGTTTTTGGTCAAATGTTGGTGAGACAGTCTGTTGGGAGGTCCCCATACAGAGACCAATAAGCTGCTGGAGGGGCTTTTATGAGCTCATGTATGGCTAGCTTAAAGGGAAAATATAATGTAGGCATTGAATCTGCTTTTTGGGGATCCAGCCGAATTCTGAATCTCTTACCATTCATTTGACTGATTGGAACCCAAATTTGTATATGCAAACCAGTGCAAAAGGGGTGAATTGTGTTCAGACCAGGGTGTGCAAGTAGGGTTGCCACCTTTTCTGGAAAAATACCATCCTTCCTTATCTTTTTTTCCCTATTATTAACATTTGGATCAACCATCATTTTTACAGGCCATTTTTACTGGTAACCCTATGTGCAAGGCCCACCAGTACTGTTACCCCAGGGGCCCCCAATCCCCCCGGGCCCTAACCCACCGCCAGCCCATTCCCCATGGGTGCATTTTACACTTACTATTGCTGTGATCAGGGTGGGCATGGGAGAGCAACAGCAGAGGGAAGTGGGGATTGGGTCTGGGTGGGCGGGGTGTCCTGCAGACCCAGTCTGACCCTGCTTGCAACTTCCATAAACGTGTGACCTAAAGTCACGTGTTTTTCAGGGTTAGCATTTTGGGTGTAAGGTTGCGGTGGTTTGAAAGGGTGCCCTATGCAAGGGTCCTAAGTTGGCTAAGTGGGTTTAGTTCTCCTTTAATATCTATTACATAACCTAGCAACCAAGCAGTTGTTTATAATGCAGACTGGAAGATGAATAGGAACATATCTGAACAGAAGGATAAGTGATAATCTAGGATTAATCTGCTTTCTGGTTGCCAAGGTCCATGATCCCCACATCTGGATAGTATTACCACCAGGGAGAGGCAAAACAAAAGGCCCAATAGCTCAAAAACCAAAAAAGAAAACCAATTGCAGATTCTCTCAGAATATCTGTCGACATCACTGCAACTTTGTGCATGTAGTGAGCTAAATGTTTCTTAAAATGCACATTCTAGAGCCCAGTTCAAAAAATATGCCTTATTTGTAAATAGTTGTCTTGTTCTATGTATGTAACACGTGAGGGCATAGTATAGGATCTACCTGCTCTGCACATTGCACTGAAACGTTGAAGTAGGAGCTGCAATATTGCTTGCCTCAGCTAAGGTTAACATAATAATTCTCTGTAAATAAAAGGAAGCACTACAAAGAATGTATAGCCCTACCTTGGTCAAGGTAATTGGTAGTGCAGTTCAGACTCATCTTACATACTATAAATACTATAAACCTCTTTTCTTAGTACTACAGAGCAATATACCAACATACTCCTTTGCCGTTATCCTTGCACCGCATAAAGGTAAAACCGCTGACTCTGCCCCTCCAGACTAGGTGTATGGACCTTTATATGGTGCCTTTCAGTCAACCAGATATCTATCAAAAAGGCTTGAAAATATCATTGGGCTTCCCATTAGGATCTGATCGTTGGCCCAAATGATTGGATCATCCCAACTAAAACTGGAAATTATTCCTCAGTGATCCACCAGTAGCTTTAGTAAGTCAGACTCTTCCACAGACCAATGGAGTAGCCATCTCCACCTCAGTAACATAAAATAACAAGAAAGTCTGGAGAGTCTTTGCAATTAATGGCCGGAATGTTGTCTGATTTGTTGTTTTTCCTACTTTAATCCTACAATTTAAGTCTGTTTGGTCCGTTTTAGATTGTTGCATTAAAACAAACTATCACTATCCGAGCATTCGGCGTACAAGGAATAAAATCTGAACGTGTATAGCCAGCTTTAGTCATTTGAGAGGTTTTGTGGCCAGTGAGGCTGAGAGTCGGGCAGCCAAAAAAGGTATTGAATGGGTACAACAAACTGGTTTTATTGTATGCCCTACTGACCTGATACTTGCTCCACTGCCACTCATGTGTATTCCAAAGCAGTACAGCTTTGTGCTGTTTCCATTGCTTTGTTCTCCCTTCCTTTTGTTATAGAATACAATAGATCCCTGCTGTCATTTTTATGGTCATTGTTCCTATCGTCTGCCTTTGTGAACATGCCCTATACAAATTAATTTATATTTGTTGGAACTCACAGTGGACTGTCCAGCTTTCATGATCTGCAATGCTACAAGTCAGAGCCATTGCACCACTGAAAGCATTTGTGATCATGGGCTGGGGCTTCCAAATGCTTGGCTTTTTGTTTGATACTCTAACCTACCAAAGGCCTTTAGGGTAAGGACACATGAGGAGATTCAGGGAGATTTTGTCGCCTGGCTACTAATCTCCTTGTCTTTTGAGCAACTATCTCCCTGAACTGCCTCAGCGTTTTTCCCCATAGGCTACAATGAAAAGTTGCCTGCGCTAATGCACACAGGGCGATGCGTTTTCAATAGTTGCCTGAAATTGCCTCACTGAGGCAACTTTGGGCAACTATTGAAAACGCATCACCGTGTGTGCATTAGCGCAGGCAACTTTTCATTGTAGCCTATGGGGAAAAACGCTGAGGCAGTTCAGGGAGATAGTTGCTCAAAAGACAAGGAGATTAGTAGCCAGGCGACAAAATCTCCCTGAATCTCCTCGTGTGTCCTTACCCTTAGGCAATGTTGCACTGGAAGGGAATATTTATAAATGGCCTAAATGGCAGCATCATGCACTGCAATTAAATTTTTCCAGGGCTACAGCTTGCACTGTGTATAAGGATAGAGCGACACTGGGGATTCTTTTTGTAAGAACCTACAAAAACTGTTGCGCCATCCACTTCCCTTTAAATGTTTAAAACCACTTAATAACTGATGAAACTCATGACATATCCACAGGTATAGATAAATATGTTTTTTAACACTATTTTAATACTTCTTAATCTAGTTCAGGCATATGCCTTAGTTTAGGGCCAACGGCACACTCAGCGTTTGCTCCTGCGACTCCATCTTGAGTATGTACTCACATGGATGGGATCAGCCTGTTAGGGCAGATTTTGGCATGAAAATGTTCTCCAGAATGCTTAGGAACTGGGGTTTTCTGCATAAGGGGTCTTTCTATAATTTGGATCTTCCATACTTCAAGTCTGCTAAAAATCATTTAAACAATAAACAAACCCCATACAATTATATTGCCACCACTAAGGATTAATTTTATGAGAAGTACAGTTTTATTATTATGAACTGCTGATTGGTTGCTAATGAGTAGGGATGTAGCGAACGTCGGAAAAAAAGTTCGCGAACATATTCGCGAACTTGCGTCAAAAATGCGAACGGTTCGCGAACGTCGCGAACCCCATAGACTTCAATGGGAAGGCGAATTTTAAAAGCTAGAAAAGACATTTCTGGCCAGAAAAATGATTTTAAAGTTGTTTAAAGGGTGCAACGACCTGGACAGTGGCATGCCAGAGGGGGATCAAGGGCAAAAATGTATCGGAAAAATACATTGTTGACACAGCGCTGCGTTTTGTGCTGTAAAGGGCAGAAATCACACTACGTCACTCAGGTGATGTTTCTGGACACGGAATGTGAAAAAGCTCACACAGCTAGGTGGCACTTGGTTAAAGACTGGGCAAACAATGCCTGCAAGGGCAACGTATACAGTAGTGGATACGGAATATATTATTGCTGCTGTAAAAACATCACTCAGGTGATGTTTACGGACACGGAATTATTATTGTTATTATTTAGACAGAATGTGAAAAAGCTCACACAGCTAGGTGGGACTTGCATACCTCCCAACTGTCCCTCTTTTGACCACTCAACCCCCTGTCCCTCTTTTGTACTGGAAAGTCCCTCTTTTCTCTGCACTGAACAGCCAGAAAAAACCCAGTTTCTAACTTAATTAGCTTTTGGCAGAGAGCTCAGAACAGCTAACAGGTGCAAATAAGATACTTTGTAACAATTTTGACTCTGGTTGGTGCTGGTGGTGGTGAACTACTAGGAGGAGCAGCACACCAGTCCCACTCCCCAACACAGCTAGACTAATAGAACTGGGCTCTTACAGTAGCAAAGTAAAAAAAACAAAAAAGAAAATAAAAGCAGTCCTTACAAGGACTATTGGGTTACAGGCAGCAGTCAGCAGATGAGATCAGAAGAGATCAGTGCCCACAGCAGCTACATACAGAGCACTGCAGTAGAAGGTAGATTACTAGTCAGCAAAGCTAACTAACCTAAACTCACTGTCCCTCAAATCCCTGCAGAGTTCTGTCCCTACAATACAGAGCAGTATCAAGTAGATTACTAGCCAGCAAAGTTACTATCAACTGTCCCTCAAATCACTAAACAGCTCTCTCCCTACACCAGTGTCGGACTGGCCCGGCGGGACACCGGGAAAAAACCCGGTGGGCCCTGACCCTCGTGGGCCCCCGCCGGGCCAGGCCCCCTCCCCCGATGCTTGTTTTTTGAAAAAAAAAAAATAAGTATCTTCGTGGATGCGCAGTGTGCGCATGCGTGCAGACGCAGCGCCGTGCGCGCATGCATGCAGACGCAGCGCCGTGCGCGCATGCGTGAAGACGGAGAGCGGTGCGCACACAGAGGGGGCCATCGTGTGCACACTGCAGTGTGCACACTGAAGGACGACGCGTTGCAGCAGGGGGACGGGGGTCATTAGGGGGGCCCTGGACTGGAGTCCCGGTGGGCCCCGGGCCCCCCAGTCCGACCCTGCCCTACACTAGCTCTTCCAAGCACACACAGGCAGAATGAAAAAACGCTGCAGGGCTTCAGTTTTTTATATGGAAGGGGAGTGGTCCAGGGAGTGTGGGGGTGGTCCAGGAGGGAGAGCTTCCTGATTGGCTGCCATGTATCTGCTGGTCTGGGGGAGAAATGGCAAAAATAAGCGCCAGCTAAGGCGAACCCAAATTGGCGAACGTCGCGCGACGTTCGCAAACATTCGGCGGACGCGAACAGTCGATGTTCGCGGGCGAACAGTCCGCGACATCCCTACTAATGAGAACTGCACCTGCACTTCAGAGACTATGTTAGTTAATTAGCCACTCTTGGCCTGCAATTTTCTCACCTAATGCCCTTTAGAATGTCTCCTACTAATGACCTGCAGAATGCCTCCTGCTACTAGCCTGCATAATGTCCAGGATGTCTCCTACTACTGGCCTGCAGATTGCTTCCTATTACTGGCTTGTACAATGTCGCAGACAATGTGTCACCTACTAGTGACGTACAGAACATGTTTTCTACTAATGTCCTTTAGAATATCTCCTACTAATGCCATGCACAATGTCCAAGATGTCTTCTACTACTGGCCTGCAGAATGCCTCCTACTACTAGCCTGCATAATGTCTAGGATGTCTCCTACTACTGGCCTGCAGAATGTCCAGAATGTATTCTACTAGTGGCCTGCAGTATGTTTTCTACTAGTGGCCTGCAGAATGCTTCCTACTAGTGGCCTGTACAATGTCTCCTACTAATGACTTACAGTATGTCTCCTACTAGTGACCTACAGAGCATGCATCCTAATACTGGCATTCAGGGCAGAATCTCTCTCCTTCTAATTCCTTGCTTAACCCTGCTCCCACAGAACTAATAAACTTGCTATTACATATTTCTGCTACCTTAACATTTCAGGACATTTCTCCACTACACTAATACTAACCTATAAAGATTTCAATTCTCCAGTGCTACAGCTAGGGGGAGTTCAAACAAAGAAATGTAGTATATACTGAAAAATGTATGCCACCCTGCTATCTTGTTCAGTAAACAGTGAGTTTAATTGTGGTTCCATTGATCTGTGAGCCAAAGTCATTGTTGAATCATTGTAGTATAGGTAGGTATTCATAGACCCAGATAGTCACAACAAACAGAATTTATATCAACTGTAGGTATGGGACCTGTTATGCAGAATCCTCAGGACCTATGGTTTCCAGATAATGGATCTTTCTGTAATTTGGATCTTCATACCTTAAGTCTACTAGAAAATCATGTAAACATTAAATAGGCTGGGTTTGCTTCCAATAAGGATTAATTATATTTTAGTTTGGATCAAGTACAAGGTAGTGTTTTATTATTACAGAGAAAAAGGAAATCATTTTTCATATAGCTAAAATGGAGTCTATGGGAGATAATCTTTCCAGATAACAGATCCCATACATGTACAGCCCAGCAGCCAGCATCTATATGTATATGGGGCATATCAAGCAGGACAGATACAAAAATCTATAGTTATGGCTTCTTGTAAACACCTGTCTGCAATACTTATTCTAACCTGTTGTTTGGCAAGCACACCCAATACTGGAGCCTCCCTTCTACTACTGATTTACGGAATATGCATTAGTGACAAACAGAGCATTGTGACTGTCTCCTGTTTCTGATATGATTTATGAGTTTTCTATGTACACACATGCCTCCTACTACTCACCCACAGAATCTGTTTCCTACTACTGGTCTGCAGGACATGTTATTTACTAGTGACCTGTACAACGTCTCCCATGAGTAGCCTGCAGAACATGCCTCCTACTACTGACCTGCAAAACATGTGTCCTATTAGTGGCCTGCAGAGCATGTGTCCTACTACTGACCTGCAGGGTAGAATCTCTATCGCTCTAATGCCCTGCAGAGAACCTCTCTGCAGAACTAATAAACCTGCTGAATCTCTCTCTCTCTCTCTCTCTCTCTCTCTCCTACTACCGACAGGTAAACATGTCACCTATTGGTAGCCTGCAGGACATGCGTCCTATTAGTCACTTCTATAATGTCTCCTATAAGTGGCCTGCAGAACGTGTCTCCTAGTAGTGAGCTGCAGAATATGTCTTCTTCTACTACTGACCTGCAGAACATGTCTCTTATTACCAGCATGCAGAACATGTATCCTAGTAGTGGCCTACAGAACATGTGTCCCACTACTTACTTGCGCTAAACTGCTTATTACATTTCTACTACTGAACTTGCAATAATAAATATATTATTTCTCTTTGACAGTGTCCATACTAAAACTAAGCTGGCTTGTGTTCCTACTACTGACATGCACAGCATCTTTACTTATTCCTGCACAAATGATCTGCCCTGTGTCCTGCTTAGCATCTCTTCTGTAAACATCTGTGTCTTGCAGTACAGCCGAGGTTATTGTAACGGTTGGCACCCTAAATCAATGCCAAGCACCCTGGTCTCGGCTTGTGCTTCTGCCTGTAGCAGCTGCCTTTGGCCTCGGAGGAGCCCTCAGCTACTCAGATGCCGCCAGATCTTAAAACGACAGGTGCAAAGTGAGGGGTAATAGACAGGCAGAGGGGCACAACTGTAAGCAAACTCTTTGGGCAGAAGGTCGTGGTACAAGGCGTTAGGCAATAGAGTAGTCAGATCAGGCTGGGTCGGGGCAGGCAGAGAATAAACGTAGTCAGGCAAGGGTCAAACCAATGAGTCAATCAGAAGGGTTAAGCAGAATCGAAGTCGCTAGTCAGGCAAGGGTCAGGATTCAGAAGTCAGGATAGTCAAATAGCCAGGCAGGGGTCACAACAGGAATCAAAACACAGATTAATCAGAAGCTCAATAGCACAGAAGCACCAGGAACAAGATCCTATAACGGGCAAGGTCTTGAAGCCCAAATGATCCATTTATACTGTTTCGATTTTCGTGCCATTGCACGTCATTGCGCGCCAGCGTCATTACGCCAGCGCGTCTGCGTCTATTTTTGAAACGAGATGCGGGCGTGCGCGCCCTAAGAAATAGACATGTTGGCCGAAGAGGAGCAGCGTGGCAGGCGTCCACTCCGCACCACTGGACCACCAGGGTGAGTCAGATTTGTTACATTACCCCCCTCGAGGGGGGCCACTGGACCCCCAGGTCTCTCAGGAAACTTTAGGTGAAATTGTTTCCTGAGATGATCAGCCCTAATGTCCCAAACTGGAACCCAAGAATTCTCCTCAGGACCGTAGCCCTTCCATTTAACTAGATATTGCAACTTACATCGCACAAGGCGAGAATCAAGGCGTTCTTGGACTACAAACTCAGGCTGACCTTCTACCAACACTGGGGGAGGAAAAAACTGTTGACGGACCTGAGATGCTGGCCAAAAATGTTAACATCTTGCTAAAGGAAGGCCACCATACATTGTGAGACAAAAGGGACAGTCTTAGAGATGCCAGGATGTCCCTCCATTTTTGAATTATGATCCTCACTTAAAACCTGTTCCCTAAAGTCCTCAGGTACAAATAACCTCCTGGAGGGAGTGTCTACAGGAGCAGATGATTGAACTGAGGATAAGAGAATGATGGGAATACACTCACTAGGTTCAGATGGATTAGATTCAAAACTCCTAGAGAGTGCATCTGCCTTGGTGTTTTTGGAACCAGGCCTGTATGTGAGGGAAAAATTAAACCGGGTAAAAAACAAAGCCCATCTGGTCTGCCTAAGATTCAACCGCTTGGCAGACTCAATGTACAATAGATTTTTGTAGTCAGTAAAGACTGTTATCATATGTTTAGCCCCCTCCAACAGGTGTCACCATTCCTCAAAGGCCCATTTGACAGCCAACAGTTCTCTATTCCCAATGTTATAATTAGCCTCAGCAGGCGAAAATTTCTTAGAGAAGAATGCACACATGTGCACCTTGTTGGTTATTGGATGCCTTTGAGAAAGGACTGCCCCTGCCCCAACTTCTGAGGCATCTACCTCTACAATGAAAGGAAGAGTGGTGTCAGGGTGACGAAGAATGGGGGCAGAAACAAATTTTTTTTTGAGAAATTCAAAGGCTTGAATAGCCTCGGGGGACCACATACTTGTATCTGCACCTTTTTTAGTTAGATCCGTGATGGAAGCCACAATCAGGGAGAAGTTTTTTTATAAATTGACGATAGTAATTGGCGAAACCTAGGAACCTTTGGGTTGCATGCAAAGAAAGAGGCTGGGCCCAGTCCAGTACAGCCTTAACCTTCCCAGGATCCATTTCTAGACCCTTACTGGAGATATTGAACCCCAAAAATTGAACAGAAGAAACCTCAAAGGTGCATTTCTCAAGGTTAGAAAAAAAGATTATTCCTCCTTAACCTGAGTAACACTTCCCTGACATGCTTTTGATGGTCACTCAAGTTAGAAGAAAAAATTAGAAAATCGTCAAGATAGACCACTACGAATGACCCCAGCAGGTCCCGGAAGATGTCATTGACAAATTCCTGGAACACTGTGGAGGTTTTACAAAGACCAAATGGCATTACCAGATATTCGTAGTGGCCGTCCCTGGTGTTAAAGGCCTTTTTCCACTCGTCCCCTTCCCTGATACGGATGAGGTTATATGCACCTCCAAGATCAAGCTTGGAATAAATATTGGCATTTTTAACCTGATCAAATAATTCGGAAATCAGAGGAAGGGGGTAAGGTTTTTTTATGGTGATCTTATTAAGATCTCTGTAGTCTATACAAGGACGAAGACCACCATCTTTTTTACCAACAAAAAAAGAAACCCGCACCAGCAGGGGAACTAGAGGGTCTGATGAAACCTCTTCGCTTGTTTTTTGTCAACCGCTAAAATTCTCATAGGGGGATTTAAAGAGGTTAAAGGAATATTAAACCTTACTGCGAAGGCAGCATCCATAAAATTCCCTTCCGCCCCAGAATCCACAAAAGCGGAAACCTTAACAGAGCCAGTAGGCCAGGTTAACTTAACCGGTAACATAATCCTAGAGGAAGAATGGGGAGAGGAAACTTCTTGACCCAAATGGAGCTCCCCTTCTCTATTTAGGCTTGGAAGTTTCCCGGCCTCTTAGGACATTGATTTAGAAAATGACCCTTTTCCCCACAGTAACTGCATAGACCCAAAGATCGCCTGCGAGCCTTTTCCTCAGGAGTCATGTGGGATGTGCCCAGTTGCATGGAGGGATTAGGAGGTTTAACATTGGTAACCACATTCAGAAAGAAAGACTTGACATTGGTAACACCAAAATGAAAGGAAGTACCCATCTCACCCCTTCTCTCCCTCTGTCTTCTATCTACTTGGATGGCAAGAGACATGAGATCATCCAAGTTAGTAGATAGAGGATAGTTTACTAGACTGTCTTTGACAGGATCTGAGTGCCCTATCCGGAACTGGCTACGAAGAGCCATGTCGTTCCAACCAGTTTCTACTGCCCACTGGCGGAACTCAGTGCAATACACCTCCCCATCCCGTTTTCCCTGGCGTAATTTACGAATCGCAGAATCGGCAGATGATGCATGATCCGGGTCATTGTAGAGTATCGCCACGGTGTTAAAGAAGGTTTCTAGGGAAAAGCGGGCAGGGTCAGTGGAGGGTAATCTTAGGGCCCAAATTTGGAGGTCACCCTGTAACAGGGTCATTACAAACCTCACTTTTTCTCGCCAGTAGCGAAAAATTGTGGGAAAAAGCTGAGGTATAATTTGCATGAATACATAAAATTTGGTTCTATCCCCACTAAATTTCTCGGGGAAAGAGATTTTGGCTTCATGGAGTTTGTGTACATTACCCATTACGGCAGAAGAACCCACTGGAATGGCCACAGGAGGAGAGACTACTGGACGGCGAGTGAGATTATGGAAGCCTTGCATTAGGTAGTCTTGCTTCCGCTCGTGATCTTCCAAGCACTGTAGCAGAGTGGTAAGAAGTGCGTCAGTAGTGGAAGGAGCGGCAGCATCGGCGTAAACTTCTTCATCCATGGCCCGTTATAATGTAACGTTTGGCACCCTAAATCTAGAACCAATGCCAAGCACCCTGGTCTCGGCTCGTGCTTCTGTCTGTAGCAGCCGCCTGGGGCCTCGGGAGGAGCCCTCAGCTACCCAGATGCCACCAGGTCTTAAAATGACAGGCGCAAGGTATGGGGTTCTAGACAGGCAGAGGGGCATAAGGTCATGGTACAAGGCGTTAGGTAATAGAGTAGTCAGATCAGGCGGGCTGGGGCAGGCAGAGAATAAACGTAGTCAGGCAGGCAAGGGTCAAACCAGGAAGTCAATCAGAAGGGTTAAGCAGAATCGAAGTCGCTAATCAGGCAAGGGTCAGGATTCAGAAGTCAGGATATTCAAATAGCCAGGCAGGGGTCACAACAGGAATCAAAACACAGATTAATCAGAAGCTCTATAGCACAGAAGCACTAGGAACAAGATCCTATAAAGGGCAAGGTCTTGAAGCCCGAATGATCCTTTTATACTGTTTTGATTTTTGCGCCATTGCACGTCATTGCGCGCCAGCGTCATCACGCCAGCGCGTCCATTTTAGAAACGAGATGCGGACACCCTAAGAAACAGACATGTCGCCCGAAGAGGAGCTGTGTGGCAGGCGTCCCCGCCGATGGCGTGGTGGGCATCCCCGCCAATGGCGGCGGGCGTCCCGTCCGCGCCACTGTACCACCAGGGGAATCAGATTTGTTACAGTCATCTGCTGTAGGCTAATGTGCTAATATCTGAGAGTAACTCCCCTATTACTGACTTGCAGAACATATCTTCTACTACATAAGTGATGTGCAGAACATCTCCACTTTATCTACTTCTGATTTTTGCAATGACGCCTACCAATGAGAAAAGTATGTAAAAGAGCAATTTTCATACTAGTGACCCACAGAGCATCTCTCCCCCTCAATTTCTACTAACATGTACAGCCACTTTTCAAAACATTGACATTTGTCTTCTACTTGTGAACTGCAGAACATCTTGTCGTCTACAACATGTCTGCCCAACCACTATCCTACAAGTACCATTACAGTACCATTACATCTCTCTTCCAATGGAGCTTGTTTGGCCAACTTCTCTCCTATAAGCAACTCTCCTGCACATCTGCAGGACTTCTCTCCTATAAGCAACTCTCCTACAAACCTGCAGTACATTTCTCTTCTAATAGGTCTTGTCTGGCCAACTTCTCTCCTATAAGCAACTCTCCTACAAACCTGCATTACATCTCTCTTCTAATGGAGCTCTTCTGACCAACTTCTCTCCTAGAAGCAACTCTCCTGCAAACCTGCAGAATATCTCTCTTCTAAAGGATCTTGTCTGGCCAACTTCTCTCCTATAAGTAACCCTCATACAAACCTGCAGTACATCTCTCTTCTAATGGATCTTGTCTGGGCAAATTCTCTCCTATAAGCAACTCCCCTACAAACCTGCAGTGCATCTTTCTACTAATGGATCTTGTCTGGCCAACTTCTCTCCTATAAGCAACTACCCTTCAAACCTGCAGTACATCTCTCTTCTAAAGGATCGTCTGGCCAACTTTTCTCCTATAAGTAACTCTCCTACAAACCTGCAGCACATCTCGCTTCTAATGGGTCTTGTCTGGCCAACTTCTCTCCTATAAGCAACTCTCCTTCAAACCTGCAGTGCATCTCTCTTCTAATAGGTCTTGTCTGGCCAACTTCTCTCCTATAATCAACTCTCCTACAAACCTGCAGCACATCTCTCTTTTAATGGATCTTGTCTGGCCAACTTCTCTTCTATAAGCAACTCTCCTACAAACCTGCAGTACACATTTCTTCTAATGGATCTGATCTTCCCAACTTCTCTCCTATAAGCAACTCCCCTACAAACCTGCAGTACATATCTCTTTTAATGGATCTCGCCTGGCCAACTTCTCTCCTATTAACAACTCTTTTTCAAACCTGCACTACATCTCTCTTCTAATGGACCTTGTCTGCCTTACTTCTATCCAAAAAAGCAACCCTAATGCAAACCTGCAGTTTATCTGTATTCTAAAGAACCTGATTTACACAACCACTCTCCTATAAATTTTCCTACTGCACACCAACAGAATGTCTCTTTAAACACTATCCTTACCCTATTTCCCTGTTGCCTAAAATAATAGTGCAAAAGAACCTAATTCTCTCTACAATGTAAAACACCACAAAGCTTGTCAACCGAAATCCAGCATGAGGCCTATCAAACAAACCCTGTTGTTTTCAGAAAATGACTTCATTAACATATTGCAGTAAATACCTGAGGCTGCCCGGTGGGAATCACGGCGCTGCGCATTGCCTACTCCACTGAGTGTCTTTGCCTGTAAGAAGTCTAGTTGTAACATCCCAAAATGTATCTAACACAGAGAATGGAAACGATATCATCCCGTGATGTCACTAAACCTGTTCATGCACCTCCGCCCTGCGCAGTGTTAACTCTTCCAACAATCAGCTTTGTAGCATACAAACGCTTAAATAAGGTTTGAGTACTGCAACCAAATAATACAGTACAGATGCCATGGAGAGGGTGTAGTTATAGGGCCTCGAGCAAAGAAGCCTAGCAAGTCTGACATTCAGAATGCGTGAGATGTGTTTCTCAGTACTAGAACAATGAGATCCACTTCCTCATCACAATCTGGTTCAGGTATAAATGTTTAACAAATCTGTCCAAGCACAAAAACCCATAAGATACCCAATCAGATATTTGCTTTTATAGTACACTAACCAAAGCAGGGTAACGTTGTGCTGCCACAACTAAAGTTAAGTGCAATTAAGTACAGCAGGTATAGTACTGGATTTCCAACTTTGCAGATTATCCGCACTGGCTTCCAGGATGAAACTGGACCAGCAGGACAACAGCAGAAAACACTATGGGCCTAAGGAGATGCGTGATTATGCATACTCTAAGGACGTGGTTTTAGGACATTGTTGATTCAAGACCCCCCCCCCCCTTCAAAGGCATCCCATAGTTCACAACAAGGGTAAATATATTTAAAACATTGCTTTACCACAGTTCCAACAATATTTATACTTCCCAAGTCCCTCACATAATAAGCTTCCAAGAGTATCTATAAAAGCAAATGAACAACATTCTAAAATCTACCTGTAACTGACTTCCAAGTTAACCACACCAGCTACTACTCCAGGCCCAAAGTTTGGGAACCATCGGATTACAATGCACTATGCACTATTACTTGAATTGACTCAATGCCTAACAGCAATGCAATGCTTTGAAACACCTTAAATTGAAGCACAAAAAAAAAAACAGGGTTATGAGCCCTAAAGATGTAGAGTAGCCACTTAAACAAATCTATCCTGCCCTGTGTGCAAATTGGCAACCAATCAGTAATTAACGCTGACCAGTCAACTGCAACAAGACTTTTATAAGCAATATTCTAATATTGCTTAGGGTTATAACTCCAAAGAAAGGTTTACTCCATTCCTATAAATTCTTTGTGGTATTGCACTGCTTATACAATATGGCCAAAAGTATCTGGACAAGCCACACCCATTATTGACTTAAGCACATAGCCATGTAATCTCCAGCAACAAACATTGGCAGTAGACTGGGTCTTAGTAAAGTGCTCAGTGACTTTCATTTTGATATAATCACAGGATTCCACCTTTCCAGCAAATCTATTCAACAAGCTTCTAGCCTGGTTGAGCCACCTCTATCAAATGTAAGTGAAATCATTGTGAACTGGGAAGATCTAGGACTACAACTGTTCAGTTGTGGAGTGTTGGGCCACCCAAGTCCACAGGGAGCACCAAGCACTGAAGCAGGTAGTACATACCATTTGTATGTTTTCAATTAAAATGTTGTGTTCAAAATTGGAAACTATGTCAGCACAAAAACCTTCATCGGGAGCTTAATGAGATGGGTTTCCATGGGTGAGCAACCACAAACAACCCAGACCCAACATCCTATGCATCACGCCACGCTCCTGCTGGAGTGGTATATAGGTTGCCGCCATTGGACGCTGGGACAGAAGTCATGCATTCTCTACACTAGAGTGATGAATCACACTCCATTATCAGGCAATCTGACAAAAGGAAGGTTTTGCAGAGAGGGAATAATGGTTGGGCCACTTCTTCATAGTTTGGACTTTGGCTCCTGATTCAAGTGTAAGCAAACCTTAATGATACAGTGTAAAATATTCTTTGCTTCCTACTTTATAGAAACAATATGGCAGTATGGTGACAGTTTGTCTCAAACACACAGAAATAGGATGGTGGTGCCATCCTATTATTGTGTGTCTCATTTTGAATATCTGATAAAGTGAGGTCCAGGTCTGAAGTATCCAGACCATCTATGTTATGCTCGGCTTTAAACACCAAGGCTGGGGCATTCTGGCACCAGTTCTTCATTTTCCCATGTTTGTTTCATGAATTTTAACATTTTTTATTCACAAATTATTTTTGTTTAATGAATATATAGGTGGTAGAGCACTGGTATTTCTCTTTTGTCATGTCTCTCCTCATCAGCAGAATAGAGCCCCCTTGAACAAAACAAGGTCTGTGCAGATTGGGGTTACTAAAATGCGAGTGGAATATCCTAACTGGCCTACAGTGAGCCATGACCTCAAGCCAACCAAACCCCCGACACTGTTCCAAAATCTATCGGAAAGCCTTCCTAAAAGAGTAGGGGCTGTTATTGCAGCAAATGTAGGACAATCTTCAAATAAATACCCTTGGTTTCAGGATGAGATATTGGACAGACAGGATCATATACCTTTGGTCTTATAGAGTATATTAGTGCAGCTTAAATCTGGCCATACACAGGCAGATTTAAAGGGATACTGCCATGGGAAAAAAAAATTCAGAATGCATCAGTTAATAGTGCTGCTCCAGCAGACTTCTGCACTGAAATTCATTTTTTTTTTTAAAAGAGCAAAACTTATTTTTTTTATTTAATTTTGAAATCTGACATAGGGCTAGACATATTGTCAGTTTCTCAGGTGCCCCCAGTCATGCTCTGATAAACTTCAGTCAGGCTAGGGCCACACGGCGCGATTTTGCCGCGATTCTGCGCTGGGCGAGTTGCGAGTTGCGAGTCGCTGCGGTTTTTAAGCCGAAATAGCTTTGTTAACTTTGGCGCTGGCGTCAATGCAAATCGCGGCGAAATCGCTGCGCTAATTCACACGCGGCGATTCGTTTTCTATTGTCGCCCGAAGTTGCCTCGCTGGGCGTTTCCGGGCGACAGTAGAAAAAGAATCGCCGCGTGTGAATTAGCGCAGCGATTTCGCCGCGATTTGCATTGACGCCAGCGCCAAAGTTAACAAAGCTATTTCGGCTTAAAAACCGCAGCGACTCGTAACTCGCAACTCGCCCAGCGCAGAATCGCGGCAAAATCGCGCCGTGTGGCCCTAGCCTCACTCTTTACTGCAAGTTGGAGTGGTATCACCCCCTTTCTTCCCCCTCAGCAGACCATTAACAGAACAATGGGAAGGTAACCAGATTATAGCTGCCTGGTAGATAATATAAGAACAGCACTCAATCGTAAAATCCCATGTCCTACTCTGACCCCATTCAGTTTCATTGAGTAGGAGAAACAATAGCCTGTCAAAAAGCAGTTCCATAGTGCAGCACTGGCTCTTTCTGAAAGCAGGTAAAATGACACGAGATGGCTGCATTCACACCAATATTACAACTACAAAAATATATACTTGTTAGTTCAGGATCAGGAATGACATTTTATATGTTAGAGTGAATTATTTGCAATGTAAACAATAAAAGTCATGACAGAAACCCTTTAGAGTCAGGGCACACAGGCAGATTCGGGGAGATTAGTTGCCTAGCGTCCCATCTCCCTGTTGGAATTTATATTTTAGCCAACGGGAAAGCAGGTGAGGCAATATGGGGAGATTAGTCGCCCCGAAAAAGAGGAGATTTGTCGCCAGGTGACTAATCTCCCCAAATCTGCCTGTGTGCCCTGACCCTTAAGATATTGTCCCCTTTCAGACCAAGTTTGCAGTTTATGTGTGTATAAACCCCAGAGTCGGGCCAACCCGGCCAGGCGCCCTAGGCAACGTGGCGGGCCACCGCGCCAGCTCAGTGCCTGTGAAACTGCGCATGCGCGAAAATACACTCCAGTGCGCATGCTCAAAGCTTCGCTACAGTGCGCATGCGCGAAATGGTGTGCGTGCATGCGCGAAATGGTGTGCACGTATGCGCAGAGGCGCAAATTTCGTGAAAGTTAACCTCGGACACAGGGTAGGTGACAGAGCAGGTACGTGCCTGGCGCCCCCCTCAGCTTTGCGCCCTAGGCACGTGCCTACTCTGCCTACCCCTAGTTCCGGCCCTGACAAACCCTCCTTTCTGACCTGAAATTAGCCCAATATCTATGGGGCAGGGTAAAAAAAATCCAGTTGGGCGTGTTGATGCAATTCTCTCCAAACAGGCTTGGCACTAATTATAATCTGTTTGTTGGACTAGGGGCCAAATGATCGGATCAGCCCAATTCTGCTCAGAGTGTAGGCTGCCAAATCAGGAAAGATCCACCTGCTTTACTCTTGTGCATTGACACCACTGTATAACCACCTCCGGTTATTCTCAGACTCTTTATGCATTGATGTCTCCTCACTCGCTAAGTTTCTTTTCTATCAGTACATCGTAAAATATTTGCATTAAAGACAGGGAACACAACTGCCTGACTGCCAGAGAGCTCCTGCGGGGGTAACTCCAGTCTAGGACTGACTCACTTTCTCACAGGGTTGGGAGGGAACCAGTCATACCCCCCCCCCCCTTGCAGGTGCAAACTTGTATAGGGGTTATTAGAGCCACACCCAGCACCTTGCATTCTCCACCCAAGAAACAACCTCTATAGGGAAACACATTAGACACTCAGGGATATGAAAGAAAGGAATATACTGAGTCAGCCTATAACAGCTCCAGGGGGGATGGATGTTTAAAAATATTAACCTTCATTAAAGGGGAACTATCGTGTAAATTAAAATTTAATATAAGCTTAATCACACTGAAATAAGAAACTTTCTAGCTACAATCAATGAAACATTCTGCATTGTTTCGGAAATAATTCACTATTTCTCTCTCAGCATCTGTTTCTCTTCACTCTCTCTTAAAGGACCAGTAACATCAAAAAATGAAATTGTTTTAAAGTAATAAAAATATACTGCAGTGTTGCTCTGCACTAGTAAAACTGCTGTGTTTGCTTCAGAAACACTACTATTGTTTATATAAATAAGCTGCTGTGTAGCAATGGGGGCAGCCATTCAAAGGAGAAATGGCTCAAGTTACACAGCAGATAAGCTCTGTAGAACATAATGGTGTTATCTGTTATCCATTATTTAACCTGTGACATATAGCCGTTTTTCAATTTCGGCCATTGCTACTCAGCAGCTTGTTTGTATGAACTATAATAGTGTTTCTGAAGCAAACACACCAGTTTTACCAGTGCAGGGCAACACGACATGATATTTTCATTACTTTAAAACACTTTCAGTTTTTGGTGTTACTGTTCCTTTAATGCAGCAGTTGGGTTTCAGATATTCATTGAAAGTAAGATCCAATATATCTTATAGGGGGGGCTTCCTTTTCTAGCAGATTTATTATGGCTCTTGCATATGGGCGTTTTTTGGTGCACTTCCCTGGGTTCCTCTTTCTTTTGTTCATTTGCAGGGGAGTGCAGGAGTAGACGCACTGAATTATTGTCAATGGGGCTGTAGTCAGACGCATGTAAGCACCAAACGCAGGTGGAATGCAACATGCTGCGTCCCACCTGCGTTTGGAGCTTACATGCGTCTGAGTACCCCCCCATTGACAATAATTGAGTGCGTCTACTCCTGCACTCCCCTGCGGCTGAATGGAAGAAAGCAGAACGCAGGGGAGTGCACCAAAAAAACGCAGTGTGCAAGAGCCCTTAGAGCTCACTCAACTAACTGATTCCAACACAAACAAAATCTAATAAGATACCTGCGTTTTGCACAAATTCTGCATGTAGAGAGACTGGATTTCTTATGATTTTAATAGAGTGAGTTCTAATACATCTTCTAGGCAAAAGGAGCCCCCCTATAAGATATTTTGGATCTAACTGTCTATGAATATCTGACACCCAACTGCTGCATGAAGAGAAACTAATGCTGAGAGAGAGATAGTGAAGATAAACTTGATTATTTCAGAAACGGTACAGAATTTTGATTGTATTTAAAAACGTCTTATTTCAGTGTGCTGAAGCTTATATAAAATTTTCATTTTCACAATCGTTCCCCTTTAAGTCAAACATTAAAAATTAGAGCTCAGGATCTTTGCTGTCATTTGACAGGGCCATACATTAACGATAAACTTGCTGACAACCAAACGGCAGTGCTTCTGTTTGACCCATGAACTACAACATCATGCTGCAGTATTTTAGGGATTGTCAGTTTAAAACTGGACACATTAAATCTGCATACTGCTTACCTAAATGGCTCTTAATCTAAATACAAGCTACCGAATGCATTCTTTGATGGGTAGATATGCTTATTAATTGCCAATTAGTCTTTCAGCAAGCAGATTTATTGTGTCTAGTTTGACAGGGTTGAAGGGGCAAACAACCTGCCGTCAACTGGACATCTCTTGCCTCCACACTCAGTTAACTGACCTGTTTTTCCTGATTTTTCTT
The DNA here is from genome assembly GCF_017654675.1 of Xenopus laevis. Taxonomy (NCBI): domain Eukaryota; kingdom Metazoa; phylum Chordata; class Amphibia; order Anura; family Pipidae; genus Xenopus; species Xenopus laevis. The sequence goes on along the minus strand of NC_054377.1, from coordinate 15,987,444 downwards.
TTTTCTAGGGCTCTTACTCACGAGCGTTTTTACCTGCGCTCCCCTGCGTTCCGTTTTTCGTCGTTCAGCCGCAGGGGAGCGCAGGAATAGACGCATTTTTTCAAATGGGGCTGTACTCACACAGGCGCATGTAGGCGCCGAACGCAGGAAAAATGCAGCATGTTGCGTCTCAACCTGCGTTCGGCGCCTACATGCGCCTGTGTGAGTACAGCCCCATTTGAAAAAATGAAATGCGTCTATTCCTGCGCTCCCTGCGGCTGAACGCTGAAAAACGAAACGCAGGGGAGCGCAGGTAAAAACGCTCGTGAGTAAGAGCCCTAGGAAAAAGAAAAATCAGGAAAAACAGGTCAGTTAACTGAGTGTGTAGACAAGAGATGTCCAGTTGACAGCAGGTTGTTTGCCCCTTCAACCCTGTCAAACTAGACACAATAAATCTGCTTGCTGAAAGACTAATTGGCAATTAATAAGCATATCTACCATTTGGGGAAATAAATGAAAGGACATGTCGTAAGGGGACACTTTTACCTAAGCAGATAACAATCCATTACACGTCATTGTGCACTGTGCGTAATGATTGGCAAATGGGTAGGGTAGGATAATCAATTAATCATTGTTATCTGTTGAAACATCAAAATGTTTAAGATGTTTGTACATCCGACATTTCAGTATGCAAATGGCATCCTCCTTTCTCATTCACATACTAGTGCTCTTACACTTGCGCAGTTAAAGTCACACATACTTGCTTGTAGCATGCCAATGATTTGACTTAATAGTTTAGTTTACCTTTATAAATGGACCATTACTATGGACCATTTTTAGCACCCTTTCAATTGGTCTTCATTTTTTATTTTTTTCTATAGTTTTGCAATTATTTGCCTTCTTCTTCTGTAGCTTTCCAAATTTGAAATGGGTGTCACTGGCCCCAGTAGCTATCTTTCCATTAAGGCCATATTCTATTCATCTTCCAGTCTCTCATTCAAAACGCTACCTGGTTGCTAGAATAATGTGGACCTTAGCAGGTCTGGACTGAGAATCAAAATAGGCCCTGGCATTTCAGGTACACAGAGGCCCCAACAGCACACACAGAGGCCCAAACACAGGGCATTCAGTAGGTACAGTCCCCATAGAGAAGATTTTGGCCAGTTAACTCCTGCAATCCCATGAAATGGAACCAGCATATGGGAACACAATTTAAGGGAATATTCAGCAGCATAATTAAATTGTGCTGCCCCCCGCAAAAAACCATCGGAGGCGCCATGCCTCACACACTTACTGCTCCCCTCCCTCACACTGAGAATTTGTAGCTGGTGCGCAAATGTTTCCAGTTTATGATGGCCTATAGAGGAAGTAGACCAGGTCCAGGCCCTCCTGCAACCACGGCATCTGCTTCCTTAAGTGTGAGTACAGCCCCATTGACAATAATTGAGTGCATTTACTCCTGCGCTCCCCTGCGGCTGAACGGAAGAAAGCGGAAAGCAGTGGCATTCACCAACAACCTCCCGTGTGTAAGAGCCCTTAAGTAGAGCCATGCAGCATGCATCTAAATGAATTGCTAATTAGCCATGCAGGCTGTGGATTCCATATGTGTTCGGTTTTAAAGGGGTGACAACCTTACCTACCTCTCTAAGGGCTCTTACACACGGCCGTTCCGACCTGCGCTCCCCTGCGTTCCGTTTTTTGGCGTTCAGCCGCAGGGGAGTGCAGGAATAGACGCAAGTCATTATTTGAAATGGGGCTGTACTCACTCAGGCGCGTGTAGGCGCGGAACGCAGGAAAAATGCAGCATGTTGGGTCTGAACCTGCGTTCGGCGCCTACACGCGCCTGAGTGAGTACAGCCCCATTTCAAATAATGACTTGCGTCTATTCCTGCGCTCCCCTGCGGCTGAACGCCAAAAAACGGAACGCAGGGGAGCGCAGGTCGGAACGGCCGTGTGTAAGAGCCCTTACCGATTAAACAAGTTTTGACTGGCCTCAAAGTCTCAAGCACATAATTGAAAGATATATATTTTTAAATTATACAATTATTTGTAAGCTAAAGGAAAGTGGAAATTCTTCCAGTTTTTATGCTATGTATATTTTGATCTATTGTATTATCCCTTACAATGAAACAAGTGATATCATAATAGTGTTAAAGCCATTGCCTGATAAAATTGTTATTGTGCCGTAGGACAAATGGAAAGAATCTCAGCTCTGTATTATGCCACAATAACAGAGACGTGAACCCGGTGGGCCTTGTTTTTCGGGAGAATTTTGGTCCTGCCCTGTTCCACCCTCACCATGCTCCTGTTTGTGGGTCCAGCTCTGTCCAATACTGCTGGGGACCAGATAAGGGGGGTCAAATAAGTTTTAATCATGAAAAATTCTTTTAGTTGGCATGTCTGCAATAAGCGATGGATACATGTGTTTGGTTTCCTAGCAGAAAGAGAAAGTGTACTTTCTATTTAAATATGGGCTTTTGGCTGCAATTAGTCAGCAGAACAATGAAAAATAAACAAGACAGCAATAGCCAAGGAGTCTCGTAACTGGATCTGCCACTCCTTCTCTCCCAGCGTTATAGATTGACAGCTTGTCGTCCAGTCTGTAAATGCCTACGGGGGCAGCATGTCAGTCAGAGGTTGTGCTACGTATGTGGTTACTCTGGGTTTGGGGTGGTTCATGGAATCACTGGGGCTGGGATTTCTCTGAATCCTGAATTTTGATTTTAGCCCTAAATACTGAATTTAATAATTATGACATCCTAGTTTGTGTTCCACAGTTTACATTGAAAGGGTAAAAAAAGGGTTTGTGACAAATGTTTCGGGCTTTGAAGGGGTTAATGATTATAGGTGTCAGGACAACACGGTGGATTTTATTGTACACAGTGGATTTTATTGTTCATTTATACCTTCAGTGGCTGCAATTTCAATTTACACAGGAAGAAAAAAACAAAACAAAAAGGAATTATGACTGGGGGAGATATGATAAGAATTCTGTACATTAGACTGCTGCTCTGATTGGCTGGACAAGATAGATGCTGTGAGTTTGACTTCAGGTGCGTCGGGATTGGCTGAAACAAATCATAACAAAGTTCCTGCCTTCAGAAGGAGGAAGGTAAAGCAGAGAGAGGAAGGTGAAACTCTTTTTTTATGGCTCTGAGGGTTCTGCTGGTCAAATAAACAGCACATATTAAACACAGTTTCGCTTGTGAATACCAAGGAGATAAAAAGCTTGTGAGGTTTTATAGGCTTCTAATGCCACCTGATAAACTGCTGCACTGTGTGAATTCTCTATTTCAAGCGTGTAAGTGCCGAACACAGGTAAAATGCAACATGCTGCGTCCCAACCTGCGTTTGACGCTTACACGCGTCTGTGTGAGTACAGCCCCCTTCACTATAATTGACTGCATCTACTCCTGCGTGTAAGAGCCCTGACTTGGGGCAGCTGCGAGATTGACAATATGTCTAGTCCCATGTCAGATTTCAAAATTGAATATAAAAAAATCTGTTTGCTCGTTTGAGAAATGGATTTCAGTGCAGAATTCTGCTGGAGCAGCACTATTAACTGATTCATTTTGAATTTTTTTTTTTCCCATGACAGTATCCCTTTAAAAACAGCATTGACTTTATTCAAGCACAGACAGCGATGGCAACTCCATGTCAATGGGGTAATATTGATCCAGTCCCAAATCCTTTTTTTTAATCATAATTCCTCTTCGTACTAAATGGCAACAGAAAATCACTGGATCGCTATCACCCTAATGATATGGGATTAGTTGACAAAGGACTGCTCTGCCCACATTTACCAGTCATTATGATCCCACCCATAGCTAGCAGGGTATGTTATCCTGACCTTACCCACCGGGCATTTAATCCTTCCTATAGCTATCAGGCATATGATCCCACCCATACTTACCTTGTTTAAGAACAAGAGTCAAATGTGGAATGTGATATCGGTCGCTAATGCAAAAATTGTTCACTATTTGTTCTGTGTGAATAAATGTTCGCAAAATGAAAAATGTTGTCTTTGCGAACACTTTGCCCCTCATGTGACAGTAGGATATCAATTGAGAATGTTTTACTTTGCGATAGTGCACAGTGTATGTAATAAAATCTCACAATCAGCAGGTGTTAGGTGCAAGGTTCACAATGCCTAACGAAGAATATTACATTGTGACATGCAAATTTTTATTCGCAAAGTTTTGCATTTTGCAAATGTCATTACATTTCCCCCATAGTGTATCGGCTGCTACTGGACACAGATCTCTATCCAAAAAATAATGTATTCTGGAGGGGTGCAATGATTAAATGTCGTTTTTTTAATTTTAATAATCTTATTCGCTCGGTTTACACTGCTCACTGATTACTGTGTAACCTAAATAGGCATACGGGATTATAAAATAAATATTGTAGTATTCCTTATCATTACGTGTGATTATTGGGCTGGGCTGGGCCAGGCTGTTCTTAAAGGGGACCCGTCACCCAAAAAAATTATTCAAATTCCCATTTTATCATTTTATCATTTATTAGTCAAGCGAAATGAACTTTAATTACACTATATAAATTATTTAATTCTTGTTTCCTTCAGTCTGGGATTTCAAAATTAGAGCAAGCAGGCAGCAGACATTTTGTGGACACTGTTATTAAGACAAGCCTTGTATCATCTCAGAATCTTGTTTGTGGGACCCGATGTCCATCCCCATGCACTGGCTCACAATTAAATGGTAAAGAGAACGGGGGAATGTGTGCAGAGCAGTGACATCTGGGAAGTGCTGAATAGAAAGTGAAAGTCATTGTCTGCCCCGCCTCTATGCCACTGGCATAGAGGAGTGGCAGACAATATTTGATTGACAGCTGAGATTTTTAAATGAGCTTACAACAGCTATGAATGCTTTAAAGATAGAAATTGGATTTGATGTTTCATTTGAAAAGGACTTTTATTATACAGATTTTTGTGTCTGGGTGACAGGTCCACTTTAAGGAGTAAGGAATTGTTGGCACTTGTTAAGACACAAACCGGAACGTCTAAACCAAAATGAATGGGGCCACCAGAGCTGGAAACCCTTCCTTATATTCAGGAGGTATCCAGGATCTGTATACTGGACTTGAAGAGAGCTGGGACATAACAGGGCATGGCCCAGGTCTAGGCTTGCCAGGGTGGGTTAAAAGATGTCTCTGCAGCACAGCCTACATTAAAAAAGTCACCTTATGCGTTCCTTTTTTTAAAGGGGTTATTCACCTTTGAGAGTGATATTCTGAGTAGGGATGCACCGAATCCAGGATTTGGTTCGGGATTCGGCCAGGATTCTTCTTCCTGGCCGAACCGAATCCAAATCCTAGTTTGCATATACAAATTAGGGGCAGGGAGGGAAATCGCGTGACTTTTTCTCACAAAACAAGGAAGTAAAAAATGTTTTCCCCTTCCCACTTCTAATTTGCATATGCAAATTAGGATTCGGTATTCAACCAAATCTTTCGCAAAGGATTCGGGGGTTCGGCCAAATCCAAAATAGTGGATTCGGTGAATCCCTAATTCTGAGACAATTTGCAATTGGTTTTCATTTTTTAATATTTGTTGGTTTGAGTTATTTAGCTTTTAATTCAGCATCTCTCCAGATTGCAGTTTTGGCAATCAGGTTGCTAGGGTGTAAATTACTCCAGCAACCATGCATTGATTTGAATAAGAGACTGGAATATATATAGAAGAGGCCTGAATAGAAAGCTGAGTAATAAAATGTAGCAATAACAATACATCTGAAGTCTTAGGGCTCTTACAGACGAGCGTTTGAAGCTGCGCTCCCCTGCGTTCCGTTTTTATGCATTCAGCCGCAGGGGGGCGCAGGAGAATGGGGCTGTATTCACACAGGCACCTGTAGGCGCCGAACGCAGGAAAAATGCAGCATGTTGCGTCTCAACCTACGTTTGGCGCCTACATGCGCCTATGTGAGTACAGCCCCAATGAAAAAAACTGAATGCGTCTACTCCTGCGGCTGAACGCATAAAAACGGAACGCAGGGGAGCGCAGCTTCAAACGCTCGTCTGTAAGAGCCATTACAGAACAGAGAGTTTTTTTTAGATGACCCCCATTTGAAATCTGGAAAGAGTCAGAAGAAGAAGGCAAAAAACTATAAAAAAAAAAAAAATGAATTTGCCTAGAATTTGCCTTTCTATAACATACTTAAAGTTAAGTTAAAGGTAAACCAGTCCTTTAAAGGGGAATGTTAGCCTGTACCCACTAGCATAGAATAAATACATTGCAAATCTGTGGGTGCTTAATGCCATTGCCGCTGCATCCGTATTTATACATGAGAACAGGGTATAAACACACATGTGCACGAGACCTAAGGATCATTGTCTGTAATATATTAAATCCATAGTAATTCCAGTTGTATCTGTAACTTGCCCTTTAGACTATATTTGGTGATAAAAAATAAGTTGTAATTGTTGTGAGTGACATGACTCGGCATGGACATGAGATACAGCTACGACCCCTATGGGAGCAGAGAAGGAGACTCCTGGGAATAAACTGTGCATTTGTCAGACATTTCCCCAGAAAACTGTTATAAAGAAGGGGTCGGATTTGCAGACAGTCTTGAATTGTTCTTGATCTATAACCACTCATTGCAGTGTCAGTGGAGGTTGTTACTGGACTTGGATCCAGGTAGTGTTCATGCACAACCCTGCATATCCCCCAGGCTAATAATTGTCAGTGTCCACCTCACTGACTCAAAAGGGTTTTAAACCCAGAAATAACATTTGCAGTAAGAAAATGTGATTTAAAATACAATATAATTCTTCAATAATTAAAGGGATTGTTCACCTTTAAATTAACTGTTAGTATGGTGTAGAGAGTGATATTCTGAGACGATTAGCTATTGGTTTTCATGTGTTTTTTGAGTTATTTATCAGTTCTTCAGTTTGCAATTTCAGTAATGTGATTGCTAGGGTTCAAATTACCCAAGCAACCACGTATTGACTTGAATAAGTGACTGGAACATGTATAGGAGAGGACTCAAATAGAAAAATGAGTAATAAAAAGTAGCAATAACAATACATTTGTAGCCACTAGCCTTACAGAGCATTTGTTTTTAGATGGGGTCTGTGACTCCCATTTGAAAGCTGGATAGAGTCAGAAGAATAAGTCAAATGTTCCAAAAATTGGAATAAATAGCAAAGACCAACTGAAAAATTGCTTAGAATTGGCCATTCTATAATATGCTTAAAGTTAACTTGACGGTGAACCACTCCTTTAAATAAATTTGTAAATGTAATTACAATAGAAAGCAGTATCTGCCCCTTGCTATTTTCTGCACTGCTGGTTATGGCTATTAATGTAGCAGAAGCTGGTGGTGCAGAAAGGGACAGACCGATGCTGCTCTCAAGAGCAATTTCATTTACAGATAACTTTTGCAGAGGAGGTTAATATAGAACATAAAAGAGATGGAAATAGGTTCCCAGATAAGAATATGAATTCACATTTGAAGGAGAAGGAAAGGCTTGCTGCACTTGGGGGTGCCAAATGTTAGGCACCCCCAAGTGATTGTATTGACTTACCTGAAACCCCGGGCCGGTGCTCCTATCAGCAGAAAACTGCACCTGCCCCGGGGTTATACCAGTGAGCATCATGGAACGATCCACTTCCGTCTTCCTCTTTCTTCAAATTTCCTGGGGCAGACGCATGCGCAGTTGAACGAAATAGCCGACTTTTTAAAGTTTGGCTTCTCGTTCTACTGCGCAGCCGCGCGAAGCAGGAGGAAGAAGGAAAAAGATCTCTCCGTGGTGCTCACTGGTATAACCCCTGGGCCAGTGCTCCTATCAGCAGAAAACGGCACTGCCCGGGGTTATACCAGTGAACACAACGGAGAGATCTTCTTCCTCCTGCTTCGCGCGGCTGCGGATGCGCAGTAGAACGAAAAGCCAAACTTTAAAAAGTCTCTTATTTCGTTCAATTGCGCATGCGTCTGCCCCGGGAAATTTGAACAAAGAGGAAGACGGAAAAGGATCGCTCCGTGGTGCTCACTTGTATAACCCTGGGCCAGTGCAGTTTTCTGCCGATAGAAGCGCGGGCCCGGGTTTTAGGTAAGTCAATACAATCACTTGGGGTGCCTAACATTTAGCAGCCCCAAATGCAGCAAGCCTTTCCTTCTCCTTTAATACATTCTACACTCTCCCATAATGGAACGTGACTGTGATATGCTTTTAGCCTGGCAAGTATAGATTTAAGGCTTTGCCGCGCAGCGTGTTCATACTTGATGTTGTTTGTATGGCAGGAGCCAAAGTTTAGTTCCATTGAACTCAATTAGCAATTCACACATACTCTTTAAGTCTTTTATCCTGAGCCTTTCTCTACGGAGAAGAGAAGTGCATTGGGTGGGGCCCGTACCCTGCGCTGAACTGAACTGGCACAATATCAGACACTTAGTTTAGGATAGCCATTTATAGCAAGCTGGGTTTCATATAAACGTGTGTCAGTGCACATCTGGGTGTCCCATATGACTTCACATTACTATTAGAATTTTAAGAAATGCACACCTTAAAGGGTCACTATACCTTCATTAAATTGAATGTAACATTAAACAGAAGGCAGTGTGCAGAGGTCACTTTCAGTTATTTGCACATTGCCCTCTGGTCTTTCTGAATTTCTGTAGGTCTCTGCATTCCGTTTCACAGCGCTACCCCCATGAATGCAATGCTTGGATAGAGCTAGGATATAACAGGGCATGTCCTGGGCGTAATGGGGGTATGTCCTGGGTCTACAGGGTTTTTTTTACAGTGAAAGCTGTGACGTTGTGGAATTCTCTCCCATAATCAGTTGTACGGGCTGATACATTAGATAGCTTTAAGAAGGGGTTGGATGGCTTATTAGCAAGTGAAGGAATACAGGGGTATGGAAGCTCATAGTACAATTGCCATTTTGGAGTCAGGAAGGATTTTTTCCCCCTCTGAGGCAAATTGGAGAGGCTTTTTTTTGCCTTCCTCTGGATCAACTGGCAGTTAGGCAGGTTAAAATAGTTGAAGGGTTCAACTTGATGGACATGTGTCTTTTTAACTTACTATGTTACTATGTAATGCATTGTGTCCAGGGTATAATGAGGCATGCTCTGGGCTTGCCAGGGGTGGGCTAAAAGATGTCTCTGCAACACAGCCCTGCATAAAGAATCACCTTTTTTTACAGGTGATTGTTGGCAGGTACCCACTATCATAGAACAGATACTGTACATAGAGGGTCTCATTGCAAGTCTGTGGGTGCTAGTTCCCACTGCCCCTCATCCAGATTGATACATGAGCACAGGGATTGACTACAGTGTGTATAATATATTATAAATAATGTAATAAATGCATAGTAGTTCCAGTTGTATATATAACTTGCCCTTTGGAATATATTTGTTGCTAGAGAATAAAGATTAAAAATCTTCAAAGAATCTGCGTCGGCCATTTATTGGCGGGAGTGGGGAGGCATGGTAATTGGTGTCTGAAATTCCCCACTGCACTTGTGGTTGTAAATGACCATTAGCATTATTCTTTGCCTGTGTGGATTCAAACTGCCTCATTACCCCCTACACACCTTGGTATGTGCTGTGGGGGCCCATGGACACATGAACTGATGCCACTGTGGGTGCCACCATCCAAAATGCCAAGTAATAAAATATTACACTTAAATTGACTTCCACTAACGTCAGTTACATCTAAATGTGCCCCAAAGTTGAAGGCAGAGTTAAGTGACAAGAAACTGGATCCCTTGTCAGTGGGACTGATGAATTATAAAGCCGCAGGTCTATAAACTGTCATTCATCCACGTGTTTGGGAGCAGTTTAAGGTGAAGGTAGAGATATTTGACCTGTGTGAAGGGGAAGGGGTCACATTAAAACCTATTGCGTCTGAGTGTTATCTCACAAGTCTGGATTTACTGAACGTACTACATTTTCTTTAAAGTAACAATAAACAATTTACAGGGCTTTACCTTAAGCTCCCCAGAGAGGCGACGATTTTTCTGGCCGAACGACCGATTTTAGAGAAGCCCGACCAATCCTTCGAAATTGTCGTGCGGTTATTGGGATTCGAACGATCGTACATCTTACGATTTTTCGGCCTACATCTGTCAGGAAATTGATTGGCCAGGTCTAAAAATCTTTGTCGGTCCCAGTGCAATCTATCTATGTTTGCAGGGCCAAGCAGGCAGCTCCCCTTTGTTTTCCTGGCAAATTGGTCTTTTCAGTTGATGGTAAATTCGTACGATCGTTCTGAGAAAATTGTGGTCTCACGATGAGGATCTGATCTTTTAAAAATCTCAACATCTATGTTCAATGTCATTACTACACAGCAGCTTGTTTATATGAACTATAGTAGTGTATATGAAGCAAAAACATCACTTTTAGCAGTACAGGGCAACAGTACATAATATTTTCATTACTTTAAAACACTTTCATTTTTTTGGTGTTACTGTTCCTTTAATTTATACTACTGAGATGTAATGTTGAAAAGCCTCCACCCTATAGCCGTGCCACCTCCATGTTACCATTAATAAGCCTCTGCAAGGTCTAGTAACCCATAGGAACTAAGTAGCATTTAATGGCTCAGCAAGTGTAGCAAACCTGGCAGAGATTTCAAGAGATTCAAGTTTATCAGACTTTCCAGGCTTTCTTCTCATACACTCCTATGGGCTTCGCCAAGTTTAGTGATGTATATCAACATTATGTAGATATTGGTGTAGCATTGCACTTGCACTAACTGGAGCTTTTGTTTACCGTACAGATTTATAACTATGTGTTAATTTTAGACACAATTTTGCACTTTTTTGGAACAATATTAAATATCATAGCTTTTAGCTTCGAAATAGAGCCCTGCAGTGGGTCAGGTACTCGCGGGTCAGGTTGCGGGCCGGGTTGTGGGTCCAGGTCAGATAGCGGATCAAAGTAGGTAAATATGCGGGTTGCGGTTCGGGTCGCGGGCTTCGGGTTGCGGGTTCTGGTCTGGGTGTGGGTCTTAGAAATTGGTTCTGTGCAGGACTCTATTGCAAAGGACCCTGGCACATAGAGAATTTTGCCTGGCACTGGCAAAGAACAGCAGTGCATGGGCGGAAAGGGGTGTTTTGTCCGCCATTGTTCTGCTGGATAGACAGTAGGGAAAAGATGTCCCATGTAGCTGTAACTAGTAGAGATTTGCATGGGAACTTCAAAGTAAATAAGGGGTACCGTACATACTCATATACTCGAGTATAAGCCGAGTTTTTTAGCCCCCAAAATATGCTGAAAAACTCTACCTCGGCTTATACTCGGGTCAAGCGCAAAAACGGACGCCGGTGTCTCAGAATAGTTGCCGGTGCCTAAGAATAGTCGCAGGCGTCCAAGAATAGTCTCCAAGAATATTTACCGGCATCCAAGAATGGTCGCCGGCATCCAAAAACGAGACGCCGGCACCTCCAATGGGAGCAGAAACACTCAATTTTTTGATTGAAACTTACCAGAAGCTGCTGCATTTCTCACCCTAGGCTTATACTCCAGCCAGGGTCGGACTGGGGGGTCCGGGGCCCACCGGGACTGGTGTCCAGGGCCCCCCTCTGGCCCCCGCTACCTACTTGTTCGGCGAATCCCTGCTCGGCGCATCGCGCATGCGCAAACGGAAACGGCGCTCAGCGCGCATGCGCAAACGGCGCTGCTATGCGGCGAATTTTTTTTTATTATTTTTAAAAAACTGTTTGGGAGAGGGGGACTGGCCCGGCGGGGCCCACTAGGGTCGTGGCCCACCGGGTATTTTCCCGGTATCCCGCCGGGCCAGTCCGACACTGACTCCAGCCAATAAGCTTTCCCAGTTTTTGGAGGTAAAATTAGGTACCTCGGCTTATTCTCGGGACGGCTTATACTCGAGTATATACGGTAAGTTATTAAGACCCCCAGGTCACAGAGATGCCATCCTGGATCTGAAGGGATTCAGGTGCATCTTGGATGGATATCAGTCAACATCAGGGAACAAACAATTCCTGTTAAGTTATCTCAGATTTGGTAAAGCAACATTTTTCATTAAATGTGATTCAAGAGTGTACAGCTTGAACGTGTTAGAGTTGTTTACTGTTGAAGTGTAATGGCTGCATGAACCTGCTAATAAAGCACTGTTTTACTCTACTCATCCTCGGCTACAAAAACACAACAAAGAGCTAGCTAGGGCATGCTGGGAGTTGTAGTTCCCCAACAGAGTAGGAATGGTCGTATATTGTGGTTATAGAGGGTACTGATTTTGTTGCCTTCGAGGCACGAGCTATAAAGTGATCTTTATAAGATCTCAGTAAGGTTATATGAGATGTGAATGAGCTGTCTGTCCTCCAGGGCTCGGTGCTTGGGCATAGTAAGCCAGGCTTTTATTTGGCACGCATATTGCCGTACACACCCTGCCCAGCAAGTTGGTTTTTCAAGTTCCTTAATCTCCTTCAAGATCATTTTTTATGACAGACCTTTTGGATCTTCCCTGCCTCTGGTGACAGTTGTAAAAACATGCCACTGTCTGCATTCTACTAGCTAATTTTAAAGGGGAACTCTCCTACATGTCTTTTTAAGTTCTTATTGGGGCGCTATGTAAAACTATTGCAGGTCTATAGCTAAGATGCAGTTGGCCTTTGTGCATTAATGCTCAAATCTACTGACAAATGCCTGTAGCTTTATCACTTCAGTTGCCACATTTGCTGGAATTATGGTTCTAAAGTCACTTTAAAGTACAAAACGATGTCACATTGTCACTGAGGGACCTATCCCGGATGAGCGGCTCAGCTGCTATTACAATGTCCATCCTCAAGTGCTACAGTGATCAAGTGTTTCCAGTAAACATAATGAGTAACCTCTGAGGTGCAAAGCCTTTCAAAAAGTGGTGCTGCATCTTGCACTGTTGTGCACAACTGACCCAATAGCTGCTGGGTGGCGCAACAGTATAGGGGTTTTAGGCCGATGAATAATTTTAATCAAGCAGACTATTTTCTCCTATAATTCTCAAAAAATTGCCAGGTTGGGGGGGGTGGCAAAACATACATAATATAGTTCCAAGAATGCAGACAAGACTAGTTCACAATAAAGTCAATAATAGCATGGTGAGAAGCATTTGGAGTCCTGCTTTGAGGTGAGAGTTGTATTATTATGATGTAGCCTTTGCCCGGTGAAGTTGCCTCTTCTTTAACCTATCATGTCGTCATGCACTGAACCCCAACTCTTGTACCCCTTTCTATGAGGAGCATGACATGTCCTAATTGATGGCTCTACCTTCTCACACCATAGATTTATATTTGGTGTCAAGCGTTCCAGAGCTCTTTGCCTGTCATGTCCTGGTGTTTGTCCCCTAAACAACACATTCTTTGTCTTAGACTTCCGCACAATGCCACTGGTTCTCTTGGCACATCCCACCACAACCAACCCTTTCTCCAAAGCCATGGAGTTCTTCCCGGCAGTTCTGTCTATGACCCATAAGTCTTATGATTATTAAATATTCATTGATTGATTAAACGTCATGAGGAAGCCCCATATCCACTTCAATAGATTTGATTTACCAAACAGCATTCTCTGTTTGCCCCAGTTCCACATCCACCATAGTTTTCCTATAAAAATCTTTACTTCTAAATCTTTATCCTTAGATACTTTCTCCCTGTTCACTGATTTGTATACAATTTGCCCATCTGGCTCATCCAGCTGTGGTCAGCCAAGTAGGGTGCACTGTAATTCTTCTGGGCCACCATCATGACTTCGTACCAAAAATTCATCATTTCCAAGTAGTGCCATTGGTAGCATGGAACTCTGTGCATAAAGACCACTCCTTACTTGTCAGCCACCCTCTGCCATGGCTCTAAGAATATGTTTCCTCTTACGTCAATTCAGACCCTTGCAGCACTTTATGGTATCATGGAAATTACTATACCTTCATAAACTCAAATTACCCAATAGTTGGCAGTCACTGAAACCTGTTCCTTCTGTAGACAACTTTGATGTCAGTTTCTCTGTCTGTGACATATGGTTACTCACTTAGTTCATCTCTTCCAAGCCCACCTATACACACCCCTCCATACACACATATATGCACTCAGTGAGCAGTCAGTTTCATTAAGTGTTTCATTTATTAGTAATACTTTGGGGGGGGGATAGAGGATTCTTTCTCTATAGAATTAGATAACTTCATGGCCAGCTTCCAGAGTCATTCTTTGGAGGAAATATATACTGGGGAAAACCAATAAAGCTCTTAAAGAATTCATTGAGTTGGGTTAAGTCTAGAGGTTAAAAAGTTGCCAAGAAAACTCCAGGTAAACACAAATGTGAGTGGGCCATCGTGCTGACCCAACTATGCAAGGTAGTATGTCTATAACATGGCCATTCTCCATTTCTGTGTGAGAGAAGGGGGAAACAGAAGGGAGAGTAGACAAGCACATGTAAAATATACCACACAGGCCCTGTTCGTAAAACATGAATCCTGTAGTTACTGTCATAACTCGTATCCACTAGACAAAGGCTGATTCAGCAAGACAGTGGTGAGTAATTCTTTATATTCCAGCCTGACCCAACTGAATCACTACACACTCCGATTGCTTATTTGTCCCTTTGCTGCCACCTGCCTGTGTCTGTGCTTGGCTCATATTTCTTACATCATATAGTAACATCTTACCTTCTCATTCCATTCTTCTTGGTGTATTTTGCTGGGATATTCCTGCCTTAGTCTTGTCTTGCCTTATAGTTTTGCCCAACCTGTTCCAGTATCCCTGCCTTTTCCAGTTTCCCAGCCAGGATCCATCAGCCCTGCATACACCTTTCTAGACTGCAACTTCAGTCATTCCACACCCTTTGCAAGTGCCTTGTTCAGTAGCTTAACTAAATGTTACTGGGCAACATAGCAAATTCAATTTAGGGCCCCAAAGCATTGTTAAATTGACATATTCTATAAAGATATATTAAAGTGCTCACTCCTGGACTCCTGCAACCACAGGGTCTGCTTCCTCTGTAGTCACACCCCTGGCCTTGTTCCAGTCTCTCTCTCTGTGTCTCCTTGCACAGGGTTCCATTCCTGCCATAGCAGTTCCGTTACCAATCAAAAAATACTCCGTTTGACCCAAGTGGTTTATAGTTACTGGAAATCTTTGAAGGTTACATCTTGTAGATGGTTAAAAATAGGTTTTATTCCCTCATATGTTATAAAAGGCACAAAGTTTGGCCAGGAGCAATAACTCATAGCGACCAATAAAATGTTTGCTTAGGTTATGAGTAAATGCTACCTGTTGATTGGTTGGCTAGATCGGTAGCAAACGTTGCATTTTTTTACTACTTAAACCTTTCTAGGATGAAAGTAGTCTACAAATTTTCTCCAGAATTCTCTCTATCCCTGTGCCTACCTACTAAAGTCCCTATACAGGCAGGTGGCACTCAGAATACTAACCCTCCTCCTCTCCTCTTGGAGCCTCTACCCTAAGCTGGAAACTCCCAGAGACTCTAAACTCACACTAGCAAATCTTAGCACTTCTGGAACTCATCCTTCTCCTAAAGCTCTCTAACACCATCCGACCAATGCAAAAAGATGGGTCCAAAGAGAATGAACTATATATTGACTCCCCTTTTAAAGACCAGGGACACCCGACACCCCTGACCATTAAGGAACTTCCAGTGTAACTTTACTCTGGAAAGATAAATAGCTCTCTGAAGTCTCTTTCCCAATTCTAAACAGGACCAGCCTAATGGTAGACTAGCCTTTTAGGGAACTTTTTAAGTAGATATGGCCAATGTCATTATCCTCCTACACATATAAACCATGAGTGCCATAGAAAGTCTCTAAGATTGCCTTCTAGTATTTCCACTGTTCTAGAACCAGATTAGACAGTACAGTGGGGGAACTCTGATCTCCTGTGTTGGCCAATAGTCAATGCTGATCATTCATTCACACCAGCACTTGGTTGCACTTACTCTTTTATTGGCACCAGACTCTGGTCTGATGTTTCCTGTACTTTGTCACTCTGTCCAGTCTCCTAAAACAGAAATGTCATTATTCCTACATGTAACAATATATTTTCATTCCCGGATACATTTACAGGATCTACTAAACAGAAGACTAAATAGTCCAGGTTCTAATTGTGCACACAATCTGGGGACGCCCTCAATTGTATTGTGAATGAGGTGCCACTTTTGTTTATCATCCTTGTGTTCCAAACTGGGCATGTGGAATCTTGTGGGTACTGGATCTGGTTCAGATTGTCTGGAAAGACAACAACCTGGAGCCACCAGTTAAAATCGCAGTGCTCAGCGAGGAGGAACAGCAGTTCACCTGCAAAACCATTGCCGTAAATCTGCCATATTTATTCATAGATAAAGAGATAGCTATAAATCTGACCGTTCACATAAAACTGTTGGGTTTTTAATTTATGCCCCATAAAGTCTCTTCTAGTATAAGAGGGTGGCAGTTTCATCCCACACCCATCCCTCGCTATAATAATTTATTCTGCTGAATATTCTGGGCAGTGAGAGATATAAAGTCACTGTAGAGGGTGCAGTCATTGCCAGCACTTGCTTATTAAACCTACGTAAGTATCAGTCCTACTCACCTCTTATAGGTTTCACTGACAGGGAATTCTACAGGTTTGTGTAATAAATATTTCATAGCTCTTGTCTGTAATTAGGATACAGGAGGCATGTGAATTCCTTAGACTGTAGTCCATAACTTACTCTGCAGGGTCTCTGCAAGTGTTTGACTCGGCATGGCTGCATCTGAGCAGATGTTTCCAAACTGGGAAGGCCCACAGCAGTTCTTCACAGGAATTTTACCATTTTGTCTGTTGCTAGAACTATAGCACAGAGACACCAAAGGGCTCATTTTTTGTCCACATCTAGAACCGGGCCAAAAGATAGTGGCACTGAGGCCTGCCACCAACATAACCCAGGTAGTTTGCTTGCTCGCTCATTGCTGGTTCTTTGTAGGGCCAGAGTTAGAGAATCAGCAGGGGTACTTGCCTCATGTTTAGGGAATAACTGGGGGGAGGGGATAAAAGGCCCCTAGGAATGTCTCTGCTGCCAACTAGTTCTGGCCCTGCCCAAAGCACATCTTGCTCCTGCTCTTGTGTGCCAGCTTCTCTCAAAGAAAACTCTTTGTACCTCCATAATAGTGAATTGCACACTGAATGGTGCAAGTTGCCCATGGGCATTCACATGCATGCCTCTTACTTAAAGGGATACTGTCATGGGAAAAAAAATGTTTCAAAATGAATCAGTTAATAGTGCTGCGCCAGCAGAATTATGCACTGAAATCCATTTCTCGAAAGAGCAAACAGATTTTTTTATATTCAATTTTGAAATCTGACCTGGGGCTAGACATATTGTCAATTTCCCAGCTGCCCCAAGTCATGTGACTTGTGCTCTGATAAACTTCAATCACTCTTTACTGCTGTACTGCAAGTTGGAGTGATATCACCCCCTCCCTTTCCCCCCCCAGCAGCCAAACAAAAGAACAATGGGAAGGTAACCAGATAGCATCTCCCTAACACAAGATAACAGCTGCCTGGTAGATCTAAGAACAACACTCAATAGTAAAAACCCATGTCTCACTGAGACACATTCAGTTACATTGAGAAGGAAAAACAGCAGCCTGCCAGAAAGCATTTCTCTCCTAAAGTGCAGGCACAAGTCACATGAACAGGGGCAGCTGGGAAATTGACAATATGTCTAGCCCCATGTCAGATTTCTAAATTGAATATAAAAAAATCTGTTTGCTCTTTTGAGAAATGGATTTCAGTGCAGAATTCTGCTGGAGTAGCACTATTAACTGATGTGTTTTGAAAAAAAAAAACATGTTTTCTGATGACAGGATCCCTTTAAGTGTAAGGGACAAGTACTGTAGGTGGGCCTCTGGGCACCATGGGCATTTGGAGCCCTAAGTACAGGCTGCACCCTTCACTAGATGTTCCATCAAATATGCAACTGGATCAATTTACAGAGAACATTTTGCATCGCATATCAGTTGTGTAAAATCTGTCCCGCCAATTTGCTCTGGTCTCTTAGCAGATGAGCCCTTCTTATTAGGGACTTTATAAGCACAGTATTGGAAAGCATTGATGTGTAATGCAATTATGTCTGACACTCTCTGTCCTAAGGGCTAAATGGGGTGCAATATCAATCTCTCCACTAACAATTCCTCCAGGGTAAGTAAAGGCATATTTCTAAAGCAACTTTGCATGTACACCAAGGCACACTGTCCTGTAGAATGCTGCATAGTTACAAAGTTGTGTAAGGAATGTTGGTGTGTAAGGGTAGCAACGTGTACAAATTTAGAGTAAATGAGGTGTTAACTTGGGAAAAGCTGCTTAAAAATAGAAGTGGAGTTTTTTTTTAACGGACTAATTGGGTCAGATTTACTTGAATGAGTCGCGCTAGGTCTGAGCTAATGTCAAATAATGACATTAAATGAGGTGTTAATCTGCCATTAAATGACACTTTTATAAATACTGCAAGTGGCTGTTTGCAATTTACGTGTTTATGATGCTTGATACATTCCTTGTTAGTACAAGACGAAACAGCACCACCTTCTTGATACATTCCTGCCTAATGAATACAACTCTGCTTTTTTGTGTCATTTAACACATTGTAAATGACCAATTTGTTAGGTATGAATAGAAATATATTGGGAGCACCCTACACCTCCTGGGCCACCAGCAATTGGACGATTCTTAAAGGGGTTGTTTCAGTTCTATTATTTTCAGATAGTTCACCAGAAATAAAGACTTTAAAATTACGTTCTATTTGTGACCATTTTTCTAATATTGACTTATAAAGTTAAAATTTTTCACCTTTTTATGTTTTTCTGAAGCAGCTCTTGGGGGCGGGGGGGTTGCCAAATTTCTAAACTGAAACATTAGTCAATACATTTGTTATCTTTGTCCCTGATGAGCAGAATCTCTGGGTTTCATTTCACCCACAGATGCTGCTGAGAAATGTATCAACTAAAGGCCCCCATACACGGGCCAATAAAAGCTGCAGACAGACCGAGTCGGACCGAGTCTGGCTGAAAGTCGGTCAGATGCCGATCAGGCAGGGTAAAAAATCCCGTCAGATCACGGCTGCATCTGTTCGTTGATGCGGTCCTGCGATCCGAGCACCCGTATCGCCTCCATTCTGATCTGATCGTTGGCCCCTTTTTGGATCAGCCCAATATCACCCACCTCAATGTGGGCATGTCGGGGAGAGATCCGCTCGTGTGGCGAAATCGCCAAATGAGTGGATCTGCCAGTGTATGGCCACCTTAATGTAGCAAAGGTGCAGGTCGCAGACAGGTTCAGGTTGTGCTTGCTATACCCATCCACGACCTTAGACTGCTGGCTTCTATCTTTTGGTTTTATAGGCGTGCGCCTGCCTGCCCCGCCCCTTTTCTGACCTCAACCGCGGAGAGGCATGGGTCTATAAAAGGAGAAGGGAAGCCTGGTGTATGTGTAAGTGGATTGGATGGCTGGGTGCTGGTCAACCTTTTTTTTCCCCGACCTGCACATCACAAATGTGTACCCCAACCCCATGTTGTCTATTGGGGAGATTTTATTGTGTGTGGCCCTAACACTATTACTCTCTACTTATTCTTGGCCTGCACAAAGCTCTGGCCTCAACCCAATCATTTCTGTAGAACTGAAACTCTGACTGCAAACAACAACCAGTGATGTGAAATTAAAGGGGGTCTTAACAGGGTCCCCGTATCTGCCGATACAGAATTTTGCTACTGTCTTTTGCCATTAGTGTAATTATGGGGTGTACAATTCTAGTGTATGTCTCAGGCTCATAGCATAGATGGCAGTTTCTTCATTGGGGAAAAAAACACCTAAATCCAGCCATACCACCTGCTATTTACAATAATATAAACCTGCCTGCCACTGCTGCAACAGAATGAAAGCCATCTTTCACAGTATTGTCAAATGGATTTCTACATACAGTTACAAGACCTGTTATCCAGAATGCTCGGGATCTGGGATTTTCTTGAAAAACCGATCATTCCATAATTTGGATCTTCATACTTTGTCAACTAAAATATAATTTAAACATAAAATAAACCCAATAGGCTGGTTTTGCTTCCAATAAGGATTAATTATATCTTAGTTTGGACGAAGGTACTGTTTTATTATTACAGAGAAAAAGGAAATCATTTTTGAACATCTGGATTATTTGGATAAATTGGGAGATGGCCTTTCTTAACTTTGAGCTTTCTGGATAATGGGTTTCCGGATAACGGATCCCATACCTGTAGTCAATGACAAATGGTATGGCCAAGCTTGGGTTTTTTGCCAATGGAAAAACCACCACCTGTGCCAAATAAGTGAGGGGTACCAGTGCCCAACCAGTGAGACTCAGGGTAAGGCAGTCCATTAGTGAAAAAATTCTCTCTTTTGTTTGTGTGTATTTATTATTTAACCAACTACTGAATTTGAGTTGTGCTTGGGACATTCTGCACAACATCTATTTCCAGAAATAGCTGATCTGCTGACTTGGATTTTTCACTTCATTCATTTCGGCCCTTAGAAAGTCTTTACCCTAATTCTCTTTGTAAGAGTGTAATTAAGCATAGGAGAGAGCCTGTAAGGGGAAGACGTGGGAAAGGGAGCAGACAGTTAGAGAGGGGTTATTACACAGCAATTTGCTTGGGAACGTCAAACAATTGTGCAGTTACTGACAGCTTGCCCTTTAATAAGCCTTGTTTAGCTGTAAGTCTTGGGTTAGTAGGTTATTATCAGAACTTGCACTATTTCCCTTAGGAGATCTAATAGGGCAATAAATGCATTTCTAATCCAGGTGTCCTATGCTAATGTCATATTTAATATGCCCATCAGTAATAAAATTCCCTTGCCTACCACCAGGATACCAGGGAAAATTCCAGTGGGCTCCACCACCCCGTATTTTAGAGAGTGCAGTTCTCCTGCCCAGCATTCTCCATGCCCTCTATTTTATCCCCCACTTGCCACACTGATGATCAGTCTCAAGGTCTGGTACATTTTCCTGCACCCAATCAGAACTCTTTATTACAGGCAGGCAAATGTACCAATCAGGAATTCCCTACAGAGCAGAAATGGGTGAGTCTGACCTGGGAGTTCAAGCTAAATGTTGAACAGTAGAGAAGATTGAGGACTATAAGTAGTAAAAGTCTTCTATGCTCCCCAGACCCACTAAAATCACTTTACTCTTGTTCACCCATTTGCCTTGGCCCCCATATTTGTTGAGTTGACCCTGTGCCCTGGGTTTGCTTGTTTTCTACCTGCGGTAACGGTCCCTCTTCCAGCCGCAGCCGGCACCAATTCATTCTATGTTGAGGTTGCAGACATGGCCAGAGGCAACAAAGATCCCTTGAGGATGAGGTTCTCTGGTGGGCCCCAAGAATCCCAGTAAGACACTGTATTACTGTATGCTACAGCTGAGTTGGATAAATGACATATATGGGGAGAATTGTTTATCTATATATATATATATATATATATATATATATCCGTGATTTGGGTGTTCAACCAAATTGTAATGTTGCAAAGGATTTATTACTCCCTTCAGTGATCCAGATATGATCCACAACAATGAGAAATACCCCTTTTTTTAAGTCATTACCCTAATGCAAACCAGAGATTCCTGTTCTGTCTGATAAAGGACACAGCACAGAGGCCACTCGCTGATAACCCAGATATTTGAGACTTCAGCCATATACCGTGTATACTCGAGTATAAGCCGTCCCGAGTATAAGCCGAGGTACCTAATTTTACCTCGAAAAACTGGGAAAGCTTATTGACTCGAGTATAAGCCTAGGGTGAGAAATGCAGCAGCTTCTGGTAAGTTTCAATCAAAAAATTGAGGGTTTCTGCTCCCATTGGGAGAAAATTATTACTCTGATATTTGGTTTCCTTCCCAGAATTCCTTCTGCTTCACATGCAAATAAGGAGAGGGTCTCCCCCACTTGAAATGCTTTTCTTGTGGTTGAATTTCTAAATGTTCCAAGATTTATACACCAAATGGCCACATGAGCAAAGTTTCACTGGACTCCATAGTAAAATCTTTATAAATCATCAGGATAATCTGTTTCAAAAAATATATTACAATTATTAAAGATCAGGTGGGGCCTCCGTAGCTGGGGAGGTGGGGATTTGTTCCCCTCTTGTTATGGCCACGTGGAGACCTCAGTGGTGAAATAGATGTTTTGCATCACTATACAACCTGTTTTAGAAAACCAAACATTTAAGCATTAACGTAACTAGAGGGGGGCGGGCCCTGGCGCGGGACGTACAGCCGGGCCCCGCCCCCCTCTGTACGCCCGGAAACGGATGCATTTACCCAATCGCACCCCCTGCTCCCCAGGTAGTTACGCCACTGCATTTAAGGATGCTTTGGTTTCCCTTGAAACACTCACAATAGATTTCTGTCAGTTAAGAAAAAATAAAAAGGGCAACAAATTCAAACTGAAAACTGTTTATTTTAGTTTAAAAAGAAATTCATGTTTGAAAACTTCTAAAAACCACTTTGCTACATTGTAATTTCACAGAAATTAGTGTAAATGCTGAGCGGGGCTGGACCTCGGCTCAGGAGATGAGCTGTTGGGGCCAAAGGGAATTCTGTCTTACAGCCCAACATTCCCAAATGGAAAAGTGAGACAATCGTGCCGTGGTCCTGATCTGCCGTGGCCATGCCCAGACACTCCCAAAATTTGTTCCAAACCCTTCCCAGGATAGGAACAGGTAGGAGGTGTGATCTCAGACTGACAGTCCTCCCTTTGCATGGAAGAGGACTCTCTGGTAAGTAGGGGGTTAATGTTGGGTTATTAAAGGGCGAACAAATCCCTATAATAAGTGCATTATTTTCTTTGCAGTGATGTAAAATCTCTGCTTACTGCCCTCATGCCTTCAGACACGTTGCATATCTTGTAAAACAAGATCTGGAGCTGAGACACTTTCATGGTTTGGGTTCAGCAGCCCATAGAAAGGGAAAGTGTGGATACGTGAAAATAATGTCATGCTTTCAAGAAATCATTCAACCTTTTAAAAACTGCAGAGTGCTCACTGCTTGCGAGTGCGGGCGCCACCTGCCTGAATAAATATAATAGGCGGGAGGGAGATGACGACCCTACTTGTGGGTAAATGGATATGGGGCAATATCGTGTGTAGGTGTTACAACTAAATATTACTGCGCCCCACAGCAAATATTTTTCAGGGCCCCTGTACTTTGTGGGCCCAGCCGCAGGGTCTGCTTCCTCTGTAGTTAACTGGTTATAACTCATTATAACTCATTACAACTCATTATAACTCACTATAACTAATTATAACTCACTATAACTCATTATAACTCACCATAACTCATTATAACTCACTATAACTCATTATAACTCACTATAACTCACTATAACTCATTATAACTCAGTATAACTCAGTATAACTCATTATAATTCATTATAACTCACTATAACTCACTATAACTCACTATAACGCATTATAACTCATTATAACTAAATCATTATAACTCATTATAACTCACTATAACTCCCACTTTGCTTGGCTGTGTCAGGATTCCTAATAGACTGCGCCCCCATGTGACCATTGCACTTATTACATGGAATAATTCCTATGGTTACTGTACATTCCTGGGTGCCCTTCCTGTGGGGTGTCAAGTCAAAAATCCCCTGATAAATACTAGTCACTGTCTGCCTAAAGCTGCTGGTGGGTCTGCTTCCACCCTGGTATAGTGGCATTCAGTTGGGTGATTATTGTAGTGCTTTGTATGCCTCGGGCATGTTGGGCAGTGTATTCCTGGAGACAGTTGCAGCAGATACTCATTGCATTAGAGGAGAAGATTAATGTGTTGAATATTATCAGGTGCAGAACTATGCATTCCTATGCTCACTATAATTTCACTATTCCTATGAGTGTAACACACAGGGTAAAAGACCCATAGAGGGTTAAAAACAATGTAATCCTGCAGTTTGGGTTGCCTTCCTATATATTTATCTTTTTTTCCCTATTAATAACATTGGGATCAGCCATCATTTTTACCGGCCAGTACAGTAGTACATTCAGTCTCACTGAGCTTACAATGGTGGTTATATAAAAGCATACACTACTCATATCTGTAGCGCTCCAACAAGCCCATTAAAAGCCCCATACATAAAGAAGGGGCTTGTGCCAAGGGTAGGGTTGCCACCTTTATTGAAAAAAATAATCGGCGGTGGGGGGCGGGTTCAAAAAGGAGGCGGTCCATGATGCAAAAAAGGGGTGGGGCTACGCAGCGTGCCAAAAAATGGGGCAGAGCAACATCGCGGCGATGTCAAGAACACTGCAAAAAAAGGTAAGTTCTGCACAAATTGGGGGCAGGCCAAGGGCTTTTTTTTAAAGGGTATTACAAATTACCGGCAAATTACTGGTAAATTTGTAATACTGGCCCCGGCCTTGGCAGGTGTTTTACCGGCTAGGCCGGTAAAATACCGGCCGGGTGGCAACCCTAGCCAAGGGGCAATACATAAGGTGCATGGAAGCCTTATTGCAAACCCCTGCCTTGCCCATGGCTTCCTATGTCTACTGCATGTGCACTATCAAAGTGGTAGTTCACCTTTAAGGTAACTTTTAGGGGCACATTTACTTAGCTCAAGTGAAGGATTAGAATGAAAAAAACGTAGAATTTTTTGGCTACTTCGACCTCCCAGTACGACTTAGAATCGAACGATTCGAACTAAAAATCGTTCGACCATTCGATAGTCGAAGTACTGTCTCTTTAAAAAAACTTTGACCCCCTACTTCGCCACCTAAAACCTACCGAGCACCAATGTTAGCCTATGGGGACCTTCCCCATAAGCTTTCTAAGCTTTTTTTGATCGAAGGAAAATCCTTTGATCGATGGATTAAAATCCTTCGAATCGTTCGATTCGAAGGAATTAATCGTAAATTTTATCGTAAATGCGGTAAATCCTTCGACTTCGATATTCGAGTCGAAGGATTTTACTTCGATGGTCGAATATTCGATATTCGACCCATAGTAAATGTGCCCCTTAGTGTGTTATAGAAAGTCTCTTTCTAAGCAACTTTTCAGCTGGCCTTTATTTTATCTTTTTATAGTTTTTAAAAAATGTTACCTTTTTCTTCAGACTTTTTCCAGTTTTCAAATGGGGGTCACTGACCCCATCTAAAAAAACAAATGCTCTGTCAAGCTACAAATGCATTGTTATCCTTTTTATTACTCATATTTCTATTCTGGCCCCTCTCCTATTCATATTCTAGTCTCTCATTCAAATCAATGCATGGTTACTAGAGCACTTTGGACCGTAGCAACCACATTTGCTGAAATTGCAAACTGGAGAGCTGCTGGATAAAAAGCTAAATAACTCAAAAAACAGAAATAATAAAAATGAAAACCAACTGCAAATTGTGTCTCAGAATTTCAGTCTCTACATTGTGCTAAAAAGTTAATTTAAAGGTGCACAACCCCTTTAAAATCACACACACAACTGAAAGGCATTTAAGTGCAAGACCATGTCCTATGCCACATTAACATCCCAGGTTGCACCAATCTGTGCTATGTTTACCACTTTTCACGATTACCTTATTTATCTGTGTATGTGAATGTGTATTAATTGATTTCAAAGGGGCTGCTGTACTTGCCCTGCCAGGGTTAAAAGAAAGGAGTGCTCCAACTGGCCAGATTATTGCCAACCAGTGGAAAGAAATGCAAGCTCCAGTGTCCTGTGCCACTTCCTAATACAGAACTTGTGTCTTAGAAGATCTCACTCAGGTTCTTTAGGTAAAGAACTGAATGACTGAGCCTATTCTAAGGCTGATATAACCTCAGGCCAATCTCCAGCGCTATTCCAAGGTTGCAAGGTATATTGAGGTAATCGTAAAGGATTTTGCTTAAAAAATGTACAATGCAAAAAGTTGAGAATGGACCTAATGGAATTATATGGATAAGTTGGCCCCCTATTAGACCAGTTGGTCATCTTAAAAGCTTAGCAATCAGATCTTCTCAAATGTGACTACAGAGGTAGGTGGCCAAAGGGCTCTGAAGTTGACCAAGGCTTGAGACATTGACCAGAATGGTCTATTCTAATGGAACGACTGCATGATGGGCTGATTGAACGGCCCATACAGAGGGATGGTTGGACATTCTGTGAACACCTATAATTCATGAATATGAGTCTCTGTGTGCCACCCTAAAGGCGGATTTATTTCTTGACTCTTTCAGGGGGATCTAAAATTCTGTTCTCGCTTCCCACCAGTCGGCCAGCTGAATTGTAAATGGAAACGGCTCAGGAGCAAGTTACTTCCCTAGAAGAATTATCAGCCACCAACCATAAAACATGGAAGATTCATCTCCTGCAGAGCATCTCAGCCTTCTCAGAGCCCAACCAGAGCAGTCCGTACCATGCTTAGCACCCAAAGTGCAACAACTGCTTTCTGTCTGTTCAAGTTAAGCAACATGATCAGTCTTCCCATCTCAACAAACACAAACCACGATGAGGAGTCCACGCCTCCAACCCTTTAGGTGCGTGTCAGTCCTTTACTACACTCTCCTGGCTTTGTGTGTTCCACATGCCTCGTTTGGAGTGGTAGTAGTGGAAGAAGTTCCTCAGACGCAAACGCTCCACTTCCAGACCATTTTGGAGAACCCTGGAAAAAAACACTCAATGTGTGAGAGTTTAAGCAGCAAGGCACAGCCAGTAAGGTTGTCATTATCAACAGCCAGATGTACTGTAGACTATATTCTATTGCAGGAAGAATATCCCCTGTATTAAAGGGGTGGTTCGCCTTTAAGTTAACTTTTAATATGTTATAGGATTGCCAATTCTAATCAACTTTTCAATTGGTCTTCATTATTTATAGCTTTGAATGATTTGCCTTCTTCTTCTGACTCTTTCCAGCTTTCATATGGGGGTCACTGAAAAAAAAACTCTGTAAGGCTACACATTTACGGTTATTACTACTTTTTATTCCTCATCGTTCTACTTAAGGCCCCCATACATGGGCCAATAAAAGCTGCGTCAGACCGAGTCGGCAGCTTATTGGTTCGTGTGCTTGGCCATCCAACGGGCGCCCCAATCGATATCTGTCTGAAAGTCGGACAGATGTCGATCGGGCAGGGTAAAAAATCCTATTGGCCCGCATCTGTTGGTTGGACATCGCCAAACAAGCGGATATCCCTGTGTATGGCCACCTTTAGGCCCTCTCCTATTTATATTCCAGTCTCCTATTCAAATCAATGCATGGTTGCTAGGGTAATTTGGGTCCTAGCAACCGGAATGCTGAAATCACTAACTGGAGAGCAGCAGAATAAGAAAATTAAATAACTTAAAAACCACAAATAATAAAAAATTTAAAGCAACTGCAAATTGTCTCAGAATATTACTCTCTACATCATACTAAAAGTCAACTTAAAGATGAACAATGCCTTTAAAGGTAAAGGTAGACACCTCTTACCTGTCAAGCAACTCCCAGTCCTCTCCGCCCCAGCGATCTTTAAATTCCTCTGTATTCATGCCTCCAATTCTATCAAAATCTGATTTGTAGATTCCGAAAAGACCAAATCCATTCACCTCCCAGTACCCTGTAGCGGCATGAAATAGGGCACAAAATGGCTAAGAGACAGATGATTTTTAGATTTTACAGGTTGCAGACTTTTATTTATTTCAATTTTGTTCTTCTTCTGTCTCCACTAAGTTTAACTGGTAATATAGATGCTAGAACTTACTTAACCTAGCAACCAGAAAGTCAGCTGGAAGTAATAATGATAGATGAATAGGGATGGGCCTCTACAGAAAGATAAAAGAATAATAATAACATAAATACAGCCTAACCAAAAATCATTTTTTTGTAAGGAAGGGTCAGCGACCTCAGCAATCAGCTATTATTTCAAATTGCAGGGAGAAGTAGAAGAACTCACAGCCAGAAAAAGACCTGTGAGGGTGGAGAGAGTTGCAGTGGGACCCACGGGGTGCAAAGTTAGGCCAATGGAGGAGACTATGAAAATGTAGATCTTACCACGGGGGTTGTAAGGAGAACTTCCGCAGCTCAGCCTCATTACTATAGGTGCAAAGGCCAAACGTCCCTCTACACAATGTTTCCTCACACTGTCCAGCACAGAAAGCGGGAAGTGTATGTGCAGGTCACACAAGAATACGATGCTGTGATTGTCCTGAAGGAAAAAAATAAAATCCCATCGGTGATAGAAAGAATTATTTTCCCTATATTTTCACGCGTTACTTTTCCTTCTAACAAACAACAGTTCTGTCTTGCTTTATGGCAGGGATTTTATCCAGAGAAGGGAAAAATCACCGGCACAACAGGATATTTCTAGCAGGGAAACCCTTGCTCGTTTATTTGCGGATGCAACGTTTCGGGGCGTAACCCCTTTGTCAAGCATACCGGGAATCAATGCTCATAGAATTTAAAAGCATATCAATTAGACGCTTTTTATATGCTTTTAAATACTATGAGCATTGATTCCCGGTATGCTTGACAAAGGGGTTACGCCCCGAAACGCTGCATCCGCAAATAAACAAGCAAGGGTTTCCCTGCTAGAAATATCCTGTTGTGCCGGTGATTTTTCCCTTCTCTGACTGTTGTGGAGGTTGCCAATACCTCCTTCATCGAGCACCAGGTGTCACGAGACTTGGACGAGTGTGCGAGGTGACTCCTCTCTTCTTCCTAAGGGATTGTATCCACTCAGAACCAGGGAACTTGTCTCAAAAGACAAAGCATGATTAATTAACCCTAATTATCTGAAAGTGAATACTACACTGCTGCCTGGGGAGTGGCAAGGATGAGTAATGAGTAGCTGTAGGAGTGGAAGAGATGAGAGCTCTGAATGAGGCAGAAAATTAATGCTCATATCATATATAAAATCTGAACCTGTAATGGGACAGAATACAGCCTGTTCAAAGTGTGATCCTTGCAGCACCTGCCATGTGATGTTCATTTCCTTATTGAAATAACATGTGTAGGGAATTGTGGGGTTTGGAGGATGCAGGAAGAGGACAGATTGCTGCTTAAGCTGGCCATAGACATAAAGACGTCCCCATCTCCCGACCTGCCACTAACCTTCAGTTCAGGCTTGTTTCAACCCTTAATGCCGCCTGAGGCGGCGTTGGAAATGCCACCCCCCTGCCCGTTGCGCTTACCTTAATATCACCGACAGGGGTCGGGGGGGGCTATAAAAGCCGAATTTCTGGTTTAAAAAACGGAAATCCGTCTCTTAAAGTTACCAGGATCAGCTTTTTTCCGCCCTGGTAAATTCTAGGCAGCTGCCCCTGCTTCAGTTGAAATAAAGTAGTAAAGAACAGATCAGCCAATGTTCTGCCCCTGACAGCAATCGTACGATAGTTATGTCCGACCAAAGCTAGGGACAGTCTCCCACTGAAAATCGTACGATCGGCAATACACGCAGAGATATTATCTGTAGCCGACAGAAATCACTTAACCTGTCCGATCGAATGAACGACCGATCGGCATAGCACGACAAATATCGGGACACTTCACACATGATCCAAAAATCGTACGAATCGGGGATTCGTATAATCGGATCTTTGCGTCTATGGCTAGCTTAAAGGGCATGTAAAGGCAAAAAAATAAAATCCCATTTTTACTTTCTTTAGGAGTAAAGATCGGTGTCTCCAAAGATGCCCCAGTAGCTCCCCATCTTCTTTTCTGCTGATTCACTGCACATGCTCTGTGCTGCTGTCACTTACTGAGCTTAGGGAGCCACTCACAATATACAGTACACATAGAATAGAAATGTCACAATATAAGGCTGATTAGTAATTAATACAGATAATTACTACATGGCAGCACAGAAACCAGAGCAATTAGCATCAGAATTTAATAATCAGCCCTGTAGCATCAGCTTATATTACAGGGGAAGCTCATTTTCTGCTGGATAATTAGTGACGAGCCCTAAGCTTAGGTTCTCAACAGCCAATCAGAGCCCACTGAGCATGTGAGTGTCACAGACACTTTCCAAGATGGTGACCCCCTGTGACAAGTTTGAAGTCCTGGATCATTGCTGCTATTGACAAGCTGAAACTTTAGGCTGGTGCAATAAGTTAAATATATAAAATATGGCATTTTTTAAGCCTATTCATTTTAAGGGCTTAGTTCTCCTTGAAAGAAAATTTTACAAGCAAGGATAAATATGAATCAGGATATGGATGAGGCAGTGTAGACTTACTTGTATAGTGTCAACGCCTGCCTGCAGCCCAGCTGAACGCTCAAAGTTTCCGCTTCTCTTCAGATACTTATAACTAGAAATCATTTAAAAGCAAAGGGTCAACATTTCACTCAATTAAAACCCTACAAAGTCCTAATCAATGACCTGAGCAATCCTAGGCCTAACTGCATTCTCTAACCTGTCTGATAGCTATCTGGCTGAAATACCGCTTTCGTTCAGGGTTCATTGCAGAGCCAGAAAAGTAATGGCTGCACTTTGCAGAGTATCGTGTCTCTGGCAACTAGTAAGGTCTGTTGACATAAGCAGGCGGTACCTGGGGAATCAACGGATCAGAGAAGAGCAACTTCAAAGATCTTGAAGATCAAGTGCAGAAAGTTTTTTTAATGGACAGTTGTCCAGAGATGAAGGTCTCCTTTAAAGGGGCAGTTCACCTTTGAGTTAAATTTAAGTATGATGCAGAGAGTGATATTCTGATACAAGCGCTTTTTATTCAGTAGCTCTCCAGTTTGCAATTTCAGCAGTCTGAATGCTAGGGTCCAAATTAGGTATGCACCGAATCCAGGAATTGGTTCGGGATTTGGCCAGGATTCTGCCTTTTTCAGGAGGATTCGGCAGAATCCTTATGTCTGGCCGAACCAAATCCTAATTTGCATATACAAAAAGGGAAATCATGTGACTTTTCTTCACAAAAAAGGGAAGTACATTTTTTTTTCTAGACCCTAATTTGATTATGCAAATTAGGATTCAGATGCGGTTCGGGATTCAGCCAAAATCCCAAATAGTGGATTCAGTGCATCCCCAGTCCAAATTATCCTAGCAACCATGCATTGATTTAAATGATAATATGGAATATTAATAGGGGAGGGTCTGAATAGAAAGATGAGTAGTAAAAATAATACATTTGTAGTAGGGATGCACCGAATCCACTATTTTGGATTCGGTCAAACCCCCGAATCCTACATGAAAGATTTGGCAGAATACCGAACTGAATCCTAATTAGGGATGGGAACCCGATTTGGTTCGGCCAGGCAGAAGGATTCAGCAGAATCCGAATCCTGGCCGAATCCCGAATCATGGAATCGGTGCATCCTTAATTTGTAGCCTTACAGAGTATTTCTTTTTAGACGGGATCAGCGACCCCCTTTTGAAAGCTGCAAAGAGTCAGAAGAAGAAGACATATTATTCAAAAACTTTAAAAATTAAATAATGAAGGCCAATTGAAATGTTGCTTAGACTTGGCCATTTTATAACATATTATAAGTTAACCTAAAGGTGAAATCACCCCTTTAAAATCTGCACCTCTTGCAGAACAGCCACATATATAGTAATTCCTTCTGCTCTCACCTACTGATTGCTTCTTCTTCATAGCTGGGTTTAAATGACAGGTCTCCATTTTTTAAAAAACTCCCTGCATTCTTTGACTTACTGGTTCTAGACACAGGCAGCATCCTTTATTTAGAGAACGGTGAAGAAGTGTGCTTTATTTCATTGGGAAAACAGAATTAAAGGAGCAGATCAAAAGCTCTACCACCAAAGCAGTGTGATTCTCAAAGCCTGAGCCATCCCATATATATATATATATATATATATATATATATATATATATATATATATATATATATATATATAGATATATAGATATATAGATATATCTCTATATATATATATAGATATATATCTCTATATATATATATATATATATATTAGTGTATTATTCACATAACAAAATCAAAGGCACAATAAAGACTTCTCTTCTTTCTCTGCAGGGAAAATGAACTCTTTGAATCATATAAAGCAGGCTGTAGGATGTATTCTCTGTCTCGGGAAGGGGAAGGGGGGCTGGACTGAAGCAGGGTCTGCTTGTATGTTTCCATGCAAGTGACCAATCACAGGGGTGTGGGGTAACCACATGGCTATGGGTGCAAAGCCGCTGCTGCCCCTCCCCCAAGTGGTGCCTATAAAATTTGGTGATCTATGCCAGTTTGTTGCTTCCTTTGATAAATGTATACTAATACTAATGTATTAACACACATGGCTTGTCCTACTCAGTGTAACTGTAAGTACGCAGAGAATGCACACATTAAAGGAACAGTAACATCAAAAAAAAAAGAAAGTGTTTTAAAGTATTAAAAATATCATGCAGTGTTGCCCTGCACTGGTAAAACTGGTGTGTTTGCTTCAGAAACACTACTATAATTTATATAAATAAGCTGCTGTGTAGCAATGGGGGCAGCCATTCAAAGGAGAAAAACCTCAGTTTACACAGCAGATACGCTCTGTAGAACATAATACTATCTGTTATCCACTATTTAACCTGTGTCATATAGACTGTTTTCAATTTCAGCCATTGCTACACAGCAGCTTGTTTATATGAACTATAGTAGTGTTTCTGAAGCAAACACATCAGTTTTACCAGTGCAGGGCAAAACTGCATTATATTTGTATTACTTTTTAAAACACTTTCGCTTGATTTACAGCTACCCACATATGTAATAAAAGGCACTAAGTTTGCCCAGGAGCAGTAACCAAAAGCAACCAATAAGATGTTTGCTTTTAAACCGGTAAATGCTGCCTGCTGATTGGTTGCTATAGCAAGTTTCTGCCCCTGGGCAAACATAGTGCCTTTTCTCACTAAACTAATGTTGGTCAATAAATTCTACTTTATCAGACTGGTATAATAACATATACAACTCCATGGGGTATCGTTTTTTTCTTTTCCACCACTCATTCATGCACCGTGGATAAATAGCTGCACCAAAATCATATCCTGATGCCTCATACACAGGGTGAATGATCTCCTCCATCCATCTGGCCTATTTACCTTGGTAGTTTAGCAGTGCGCAGAGCCCTCTCCACATCCATATCCTCGCTGTCATAATCTACCAGAATGAGATTGAATTGATCATCCTGAGTGTTTGTGTACAAGAACTCCAGGTCTGAGATGAGCTGCTGGACCCAGCGGGCCTGATTCTTTACTGAACAAAGGACGAAAAAATATAATGAAGAGTGTTAGAGAAGGGCAGGGTGAAAGGGAAAACAGCAGGACAAAAATACTCCCAAATAGGAAGCAGAAACTAAAGAGAAGGAAAACAAGTATCACTGTTCTAATTAGAATCGGTCCACATGGAAACTCCCGCTGAGTTCAATTGGTCATTTCACCGAGACTGAACTTTCTTGCTTTCAACGAAATACCCTTAGAGGACAGATTGCTAAATAGAGCAAGGACTGCGCTCACAGCAACTAACTTTTCAATGTTTCGTTTACTGGGTGTAGAATAGTTCTCTAACTGCCAGTACAGGCATGGGACCTGTTATCCAGAATCCACGGGACCTGTGTTTTTCCAGATAACTGATCTTTCTGTAATTTGGATCTTCATACCTTAAGTCTACTAGAAAATCATTTAAACATCAAATAAACCCAATAGGCTGATTTTGCTTCCAATAAGGATTAATTATATCTTAGTTGGGATCAAGTACAAGCTACTGTTTTATTATCACAGACAATAAGGAATCATTCTTAAAAGTTGGATGATTTTATTATAATGTAGTCTATGAGAGACAGCCTCTCCGTAATTCTGAGCTTTCTGGATAATGAGTTTCCGGATAATGGATCCCATACCTGTATAATCATACATTTACAGGGTCACACTGGGTCTCCTAGGAACAGTAAAGAACCAGGGGGCCCACTCTCAAAACCATTAAATGTAGATAGTGGTACATGTAACGGGTGTCATATAGACAGTGACATAACTAGATATTACAGGGCCCCACAGCTAATTCGTTTTCAGGTCCCCAAAATGTCTAGAGGCCGACTTGTTTTAGCAACATTTATTGAAATTGTATATGAATTAGAGTCTTATGGGGCCCCTATATCTCCTGGGCCCCCCTGCAGCCAAAGAGTCTGCTTCCTCTGTAGTTACACCCCTGCATATAGGCTTATGGGAGAAATGAGAAAGGCCTGATGGGAATTATCCTTGTCTGTGGCCAGTCTGTACAGAAAGTCTTTTGTTGTTTATCTAGATCAGTGTTGTCCAACTTCTGTGGTACCAAGGGCTAAAATGTTTCCGGCCTACATAGTGGAGGGCCAATAATGGAAGCCATCTTTGACCACTCCCTGTTTTTAAACCACACCCACTTTAAACCACACCCATGTTACCACAAGACCATATCCACATTAATTGTGGTAGCACACCAAAAAAACAAACGGTTGCTGCTCACTGCAGGGATATCACTTATCACTCATATGTGAAAAAAGTCAATTCATATTAAGATATACCCTTAAATCCATACACCTCCTCTTCCCCTTGGATAACACAGCACATGATTAAACACCTTAGGGGCCCCTAACAATAGTTTAATTTCAAATGCTTACAAACCCCCAGAACAAATACCAGCATTGCACACACAGGCAGAGCACACACAGGTAAAGCATTGCACACACAGGTAGAGCACTGAACACACAGGTAGAGCACTGAACACACAGGTAGAGCATTGAACACACAGGCAGAGCACACACAGGTAAAGCATTGCACACACAGGCAGAGCATGGCACACACAGGTAGAGCATTGAACACACAGGCAGAGCAGGGCACATACAGGCAAAGCAGGGCACACACAGGCAGAGCAGGGCACACACAGGCAGAGCAGTGGCATAACTACTGGTGGAGCAGGGGGTGCGATTGGGCCAGGGCCCGCACCCCCTCGGGGCCCCCCGGCAGCTAGCACGCAGCCATTTCCAGGCAATTCTGGGCATACGGAGGGGGCCAGGGAGCCCGGCTGAGCGTCCCGCGCCAGGGCCCGCCCCCTCTAGTTACGTTACTGAGGCAGAGCATTGCACACACAGGCAGAGCAGGGCACACACAAGCAGAGCAGAGAGAAAGTACATTTTAAGGGAATAACTAGCGGCCATATGACTGTGCAGTTTGGCTAATATAGGCTTTACTGCCCAAGCAATGCTATTTATTTGAGCTTAGTCTTGACAGTAATGATCACACTGGATCTCAGTTGGTCTATCCAAACAGAAAAGACAAAATTACTGATGCCTCCCACTAGTGTGAATATCCCCTGTGCCTAGTACTTATACATTAGCCCTTATATCTGCACTAAAAACTCAAATTCCAGCTTTATTCACCTGCAAAAAGAATTACCTGCCGCACAACTGTGTGAGATAAGGCAACATTTTGGTCCCTTTATCACACACTGTGTAGGCCCAAAAATTGCCTTATCTTGTATGTCTTTGGGCTGAATAAATCTGTTTTGCACAACTACAACTCACACAGTAAGAGGCTGGTAATTCATTTTACATATGGATATGGCCCCATGGCAGGTGTGGGTCCTCTCCTCTAGTTCATCACCTGACACCACAATAAAGTAATGAGCTCAACACAACAGTAGATTTAGCTTTACTCACCTGGCACTACGAAATGCACAGTTGCACGAGGATTCCAGTTAAGGCTCACAGGCCGGCACAGGATTGGTTTACTGTATAAGGGAAGTTGAGGGCTGGGGAAGATTTCTGGGGTCTCTGCTGGTGGGCTTTCATCACTGTCTCCCCCAGTTCCACGATGCAGTAGCAGGTACACATACTCTGCAAGTCTCACTTTCCTACTGCCGCGCTCCTGAAGCTCCAGCTCGATAAAGTAGCGGTTTCCTCTGGCCGAGTCCCTCCTCTTCTCCACATTGATTATACGCAGCAAAGTGTATATACTGGTAAGAAAAGAGACTCCATAGTCAAAGTGAGGCAGAACTTAAGTTACAATCTAAAAGGCCACTAAAGAAAATAATATCAATGTTGATAAGATAGATGATAGCTAGCCTTCAAGATAGATAGATGATAGATAGATAATTATAGATAGTTGATAGACCATAGATAAATAGATAGATAGATAGATAGATGCTAGAGAGAGAGAGAGAGAGAGAGAGAGAGAGAGAGAGAGAAAGAGAGAGAGAGAGAGATTGATAGATAGAGATGATAGATGATAGCTAGCCTTCAAGACAGATAGATTATAGATGGATAGATAGCCTTCAAGGACAATGAAGTGACCGATTAGGCATCCCAGTGAATCTAGTCAAACTAAATTGGCACTGGAGTCACTCAAGCAACAATGAAAAAAAGCCACTTACCCACCATTCTTCTCATTTAGTTTCTCCATATACTGTGCCACCAAGTCCACGGTTTCTGCCTCTGAAAGCTGTAAGTTCCCACTCACATTGCAGCGAAGGTCATTCCAGTCTGACCGTAGCATCTCAAAGTCGACGGTGCCCACGCTGAAAGTTCGTTGCCAGTTGATAGCATCCTCTGGCCAGCGTTGCCGGGGCTCCTCTTCCTCATAGCTATAATCCTGCTCCTGAACTTCTGCAGGAGAATCCGAAGACATACTAAGAGATGGAGGGCCATTAGGTTGACCAGGAGAGGTTGGAACTGGAGCTCCAGGCTTTTCAGTCTGTCCATCCCAGCTGAAAAGCCCCAGTTCTGAGGTATCAGGCAGACCCCAACCCTTGGACCTTCTGCCTCCACGGGAGGTTTTGGGAGTATGGGGGGCATGCAAGTGGGCATGAGGACTAGGAGAGCGGCGGGGTTTAGGTTGATGCAGCAGCATCCCAGGTAAGAGTCGATTTTGGGACTTTCTTACTTTGGATAGCAGCCGTGTCACATACACCTTCTCAGGCTTATGTTTATTTTTTACTCTTAAAGTGTCCTTCAAGTTCTGTTTAAGCATTGCCTCACTGGTAACAGACTCCAAGCGTCCTTCTTCAGTGGGTCTGACTTCTGACAATTCAGGCTTTTCCGTGAACTCTGTTTTTAGACCAACCATTAGGGAATCTAACTTTCGAGCTCTGTTTCTTAACTCTGACTTTTTGTCTCTCTTTCTTACATGAGACATTTGTCCATTCTTTGACTTACCAGTTACCCTATGTTCTCTAGTCAAAACTTCTGACTCCGTTATCAGTCTCAAATCTAACGTCCCATCTGTGGGACTTCGCCTAGCTCTTTTAATTGGTCCTTCCAATGTGGGTATTAAAGGTCTCCTTTGCCCTCTGTGGCCCGGTGGGGGGTGTTCCCTTGATGTCCACTTCAAGCTCCGACCATGTATTTGAGCCACAGTGCTGACATTTATTCCATAGGTAAGTTCAGGGGGTACACTAAGGGGGATGCGAGTGTCCTCTCTATGGTCAGTATTAGGTGGCATGGGGTACCCAGGGAATTCGTCTTTTATCTTATGATTTAATTTACTCCCAGCAAACAGTGCTTCCTCGTCGTCGTCATCTTCCTCCATGAAGTCTAAAGGAGAAAGGAAAATTAAGATTAAGGTAGAAAAGATAAGTATGCTGTATGCTGTTGCTCAGGAAAGGGAGAAGATTCAGGAGAACATAATATTCACACCAAACTGAGAAACCCATCAGTTAGTTCCTATGCCAAGGGCACAAGGTTTATACACCTCTTTTGGAAATGGTTTTCAATGATAAAGGCATCATATACTTAGGGAGCTGCATTCAGTCCACTCCAGGCATCCTTCTCTAACATTTAACTGCACGTGGCTCCAGCCTTTGAGATATTTTAAATCACCAGGTTATCATATAATAGCAACTGCATTACTAGTTATATATCTATTTTATTAAAATTATGGGGTCATTTACAGTTACCCCAGGCATAAGTGTGAGAGCACTAAGGGATGCAAGAATGAGGGAACTTCTGTCTGGAGTTTGGCTGCACTCTGCACCTCCTTCTGGACTTTGTTGTGTTGCATCTTGGCCACAATGTTGATGGACACAGACCAGCCCAATATTTACCATCCGCCATAGTTGCTGCGGGTCTCTATATTCCGAAAAGGATCACAGACTTGTAATAATTCAAAGTGAATAGAAGGCAGAAGGAAAAGGCACCCCCAAGTGATCACATGTACTTACCTGAAACCCCGGGCCGGTTCTCCTATCAGAAGAAAACTGCACCAGCCAGGGATTCTTCCAGCGAGCAACACGGAGCGATCCTCTTCCAGCTTCTTCAATCTTCAAATTTCTGAGGTAGATGCATGCGCAGTAGAATGACTTTTTCATAAAAGTTTGGCTCTTTGCGCTACTGCGCATGCGCAGCCGCGAGAAAAAGAAGATAACAGAAGCCAATTGCTCAGTGATGCTCGCTGGAAGAATCCCAGGCCAATGCAGCTTTCTCCTGATAGGAGCCCTGGCCCGGGTTGTCAGGTAAGTACTTGCAATCACTTGGGGGTGCCTTACTTTTGGCACCCCCAAGTTAAAGTTTATTAAAACACGTTTTTATAAATCTTGTCAATTTTGTTAAATAATTTCCTAACAGTACGGGGGTTATTTATAAAAGTCCAAATGCAAAAATCTGAAAAATTCATGGGTTTTTTTGCTATTAAATCCGAATTTTTAGTAGAAAAAAAACTTGAATTTTTCGGGATTTATTATACCCTGAGGATGGAAAAAGTCTGAATCCAAAAAAAAGCCAGCATCTCAGAACTGCCGAGGTTGCATATAAGTCAATGGGAGTCCCAAATATATATTGATCTGCGCTTGGTTTCGTGCAATAATCCGAAGATTTTGTGGTTTTCGGGAAAAATCAGAAAAAATCAGTTTTTTTCACTATTGTTCGTTTTTTTTCTGCACAGGAAATTTTCGGTAAAATGTATTAATAGAAGGGGGGAAAACCTGTGCAGATTTGGTCGGAGTCGTTTTTAGAAAATGAGACAAATTCGAACTTTGATAAATGGGCCTCCCCGTGAGTGATATAATCAGGAGCGCACCTGCTATGAGGCAAGGCAATTCCCCGCAAGTTACCAGGGACGACAAAAAAAAAGTTTGCAAACTTGCAAAGTTTGGAAATTCAGCTCTTCTGGTCAGGGCTGTATTTAGTGCCACCTGCAGGCACCTCACCTTACAGCACCCCCAAATGTGTGGCATGACATCACTCACATGGTCACTTACGGGAAACATAATTTCCAGATTTCTCATACCAGGCCTGACGGATTTAAGCAGCAAGTCTTCTTGACGGCTGGGGGGGGATTTTTACATTTTATTTTGAATTCTTTTTATATATATAGGCACCGGAGGGCCGCCCCATTAAGGGGGCCATACACTAAGAGATGTCACCAAATGAGCGGATCTCTCCCAGATATGCCCATCTTGATATCGGGCTGATCTGATCGTGGGCACTAGGGCCCAAAGATCGGATCACAACGAAGGGTAACAGGCGGTTGGATCGTGGGACCGCATCAACGAACAGATATTGGTTTCGGCCTAATATCGATAGGGGAAGCCCGTCGGAGGGACCCATACATGAGCCAATAAACTGCCAACACGGTCTGTTGGCAGCTTTTATCGGCCCGTGTGTGGTCACCTTTAGGCACAGGCCCTCAGGTTCTTATATATATATGCATGGCCCTGACTGCAGCTGCAAAGATTTAACCACAGACGACAAATGCTCCCTAATTTGTTGATTATTATTTTCAGTTAGTTTATTTATTTTTTTGAGTTTGACATGCTCGGGGTAACCCTTCCCAACTGTGATAAATCCAATGAGCCAAATGGAATTTGCCATCACCATACTGGCCAAATGGAACAATTGTCCCTTTGACTAGCCCATTAGATAAGCCTGGAAGTCTTTTTTGCCTGGCAATGCTTTTATAAAGGTGCATAGTGCTATAGTTGCCTATGAGAGAAGCAAAAGGTTAGCTCTCTACAGATGGCTGTGCTTGAATACCGGGGTGTGATTAGGATTAGGGCGATGCTTCCGGACTAGAATTGGGCATATGGACATTACACAGATTCAGATAATAGTTGGAGTCAGTTATTTGCCAGTGACTGCTGACATTACAAGGTTTTGGCTATGCAGAGATTACTATGGAAGAGAAATCCATATGTAGCGTACGAGTCAATTGATGCAAACAGTCTAAAGCTGCTTCATTTGGCACATAAAGCAGTACTCAGCTGGTACCGATATTATTAACATAGTTTGGCAATTGAATCCTATAAATATTATAAATCGCCAGTCCTTTCGCAGATGTTTTTTGGAAGCGTTTTTTGCTTGGATGTTGATTTGATGTGTAGCCTCAAGATAAAGAGGTGCAAAAAAAAAAAAAGTTTCTACCCATTGTTTTTAACACTCCATCTGATCATGTCAATGTGATCTGCAGAGCATGAAATTGGGAAAGCGGATGCGCTAAAACAAATCAGTTACATTCTGGGCTGTGAACATATCGGCACATTCAGAGAGATGGACGCCATTAATTCATCATGTTCCACTATGTTCAACAGAGCGGATTTATTGACAAGATGGAAAGTTGGGGGGAAACAAATGAAAGAGATTCAATATAGTATATATAGTATAGTATATAGTATAACTCCAATGTGAAAAGATAATTAATTTTAGCAAGTACTCTTAATGGGCCCAACAACACCCTCAAACTTCTTCCCCCTCTATTGCAATGGTTCCAGAACTGTGGGACTACTCCCGCAGCAGGGGGCTCAGTCTAAAGGTCTATAGACATACATGAAACCCCAACTAGAAGGTTATTACAGCAAGAGTTCAACTTCCCAATTTTTGTACAGCTATTTGTAAATTGAATTTCAATGGAAAGCAGTTTATATTCTCTGCACTCCTGGGACATTGTAGCAGCAGCCAGCTGAGTAACAGACCTGGAGGAGAATTGAGGGACAGAACAGAAAGGGACACGTACTCATTTAAACTGGATTGAAGTTTACAAATTACTTTTTAACCATCATAATGTTTTCATTAACGTACATTCAAAAGTGGCTTAGAATTACATTTTCGTTCCTTATTAAAAAAAATATTTTTTAGGGTGCAAAGAGTCCCTTTAAATGTACAAAGAGGTATTTATTATTTATATTGTGATGACACATTTCCACAGCAGATTAAAATGCATGAGAAAACTCACGAGTTAAAACTGTCACTTCCTTCTCTCCGTCTGTGGTTGCTGATTGCAGATGACAGTTACGCACTGGGTTTGCTTATAGTTTCCATCAGTGCCGGCCTCACAACAAGCAAATTCAGCAAGAGAACAGATGGTAGCACCTACAGCACTGAATTCCATAGATCCTATGAATGTAGTTGGTGGGGGGATGCAGGGAATAGGCAGTGCCACAAAGAAATCAAGGGCAGGGTTCTGAGTGTTGCAGGACTGGGGATGATAGTGATGTCTGGCAGTGTATATACATTAGGAACTAACTAAGGCACAGTTCAGTGTTGTTATTAACTGGTTAGATAGATAGGCTGTGCAAAATAAAAAATGTTTCTAATATAGTTAGTTAGCCAAAAATGTAATGTATAAAGGCTGGAGTGACTGAATGTCTAACATAATAGCCAGAACACTACTTCCTGCTTTTCAGCTCTCTAACTCTGAGTTAGTCAGCGACTTTAAAGGGGGGGCACATGGGACATAACTGTTCAGTGAGTTTGCAATTGATCCTCAGCATTCAGCTCAGATTCATAAGCAACAGTTATGACCCATGTGCCCCCCTCAAGTCTCTGATTTGTTACTGTCTGGTAACCAATCAGTGGAAACCAAGAAAGCTGAAAAGCAGGAAGTAGTGTTCTGGCTATTATGTTACACATCCAGTCACTCCAGCCTTTAAACATTACATTTTTGGCTAACTATTTATATTGGAAACATTTTTTATTTTGCACAGCTAATACATTTACCCAGTTTAATTTTACACTGAACAATTCCTTTAAATGTGATAAAGGCCAGGACACTCACCGCAATATTTAGCATTGAATGGGAATATATATATATATATATATATAATACACAAAAGCCATGAATATCTTGTAAATTATATCCTTATAAACGGTGAGTTCTGATGTCATCCGTTATAAACCCCGTTATAAACGGTGAGTTCTGATGTCATTTCTGTCATATGACTCACTAAAATTTGTGTATTATAATAAATAAAGTACCCCCAGTTGCAAAATATGAGGATATTAGAAGTTACCTCGGAGTTCCGTGACCTGTATGGTCATGAAACTCCTCGGTAACTTATAATATCCTTATATTTTAAGAGAGGGGGTATTTTATTCACTATATATATATATATATATATATATATATATATATATATATATATATATATATATATATATATATATAGTGGCCGAGAGGGCTTTACTGTATACGACAGTAAGAATTATTTTAAAGGAAAATTCTTAAAACGTTAACCTGCATAAAGGATCCTCCGATCCTGTGGAATTGCCATTCCTATTCTTTATAAAACGGTGTAAGCATCAGACTCACTAGACATAGATTGGAAGGGAATGGGACAGGAGAGTTTCCCTGTACTTACGCTGGCGATTGAAGAACAGGAATGGTACTTGAGGAGACTCTTCATCGTCCATCTTCATGTACTTGTAAAAGCCAAACCTATTAAAGGATGAAGAAAGAGATTTAGGGGGTTATTTACTAAGCTCCGAATGCAAAAATCCCAAAAAAATTCATGATTTTTTTATTTTATAAAATTGGACTTTTAAAAAATCACGAATTTTTCAGAATTTATTAAACCCCCGAAGTCCAAATTAGCAAATCCAGCATCTCAGACCTGTCAAGGTTGCATATAAGTCAATGGGAGATGTGTGCTGGGTTTCGTGCAATACCCCGGAGTTTTTGGCCAAAAAAGCATAAGAAATCAGAGTTTTCGGGTGAAAAATCCAAAATAAATCGTGATGTAATAATAAATAAGTGTAAAAAACCTAAGTGGATTTGATCGGAGTTTGTAGCAGAAAATGTTGAGACAAAATCGGACTTTGATAAATAACCCCCTTAGTTTCACAGAAGGAATACAGTAAGAAATGCCACAAGCAAGGATTTTTATAAAAAAAAATGTATGCGGTGGGGGGGTTGAAAACACATGTCCAAGTCAAACTGAAGGAAAGAGGTAAGAAATAGGCTCCACTTACTTTTCTAGGTATAGGGGAGACTCTCGATAGAAGCATTTGTTTTCTGTTTCCATATGAGTCAGGCGGGTGAAATCATTTGGGTATACAAAGGTGAGGTAAACCTAAGGATGAGACAACAAAATATATGAAAATGGAAAACACACTACTGATTCAGTAATGTTTCATTATTATTATTTTATTGTCTAAATGGAGAATTTAGCTTCTACCAATATCTGCTTATATAAACGCGATTGCATTTCGATTTCACTATTATTAGGGCTATGCTGAGCGATGCAACGCTAAATTAAACAGTATTCATTAATTCAATAATCTATCAGTTATGGCTGACTTTTCTCTAAAAAGGAAACAAGGAAAGTCTTGTAATGTTACTCTGCTTAGAAAAGGAAGCTCATGAGCAGAGGAGAGACACCTGCGAAT
Organism: Xenopus laevis; assembly: GCF_017654675.1. Classification (NCBI taxonomy): domain Eukaryota; kingdom Metazoa; phylum Chordata; class Amphibia; order Anura; family Pipidae; genus Xenopus; species Xenopus laevis. The sequence goes on along the minus strand of NC_054377.1, from coordinate 15,943,975 downwards.
TTATCTGGTCGGTTCTAAGCAGAGTAACGTCACAATTAGGGGTGTAACTACAGAGGAAGCAGACCCTGTGCCTGCAGGGGGGCCCAGGAGATATAGGAGCCCCATGAGACCCTAATTTGTATATAATATCTATAAATGTTGGCAGGGCTGTATTTAGATCCGATGCCACCATAGGCATCGGACCTAAACACCCTCCTAAGTCGTGCGTGCTGACATCATGCTCCGTATTCAGCGGAAGTGATGTCAGCGGCCCATGCGCGTGACATCACTTCCTCATTCTTCCTAGGCCCTCCTACTACCCCTCATTTCCTATGGAAATCCGTTGCGGAGGGTGAGGAGAGTTTTAAAATAAAAACAAAAAAAATAGGCCCCCCCGAGGGGAGACCCAAAAACCGTGCCGCCCCAGGCAGAAGCCTTTGGGGGCCTATATATAAATACGGCCCTGAATGTTGGTAAAACAGGTAAATTTCTAGACATATTGTGGGGGGCCTGACAAATAATATGCTGTGGGGCCCAGTAATATTTAGTAATGCCTCTGATCACAATACTTTAATTTTTTTCACTACTGCAGTTTTCCTTGGAGTGTGTCCAGTCAGTCAAAATGTGCAGCAGGGGCGCTGCTTCAAAAACGTTTATATAGTTGCAGCATAAAAATCTGTTAATATCTTGAAAACTAGAAAAGAAAATGCAAAAATGCTCATAAGAGCACTGGGAGCAACTTTACATAAATGTTCTTTAAATTTAGTTAAAAAGTACTAGTTAAAACTTACAAACTGCAGGCCCTGGTATCGTGCTATTGGGAAATCCTTTACTACATATGTAGGTTTATATGCGCAGGGGACCAGAACGCTCTCCACTCTCGATTGTTCAATCAGCGGTGCTGAGGGATAAATGACAAGCCATTGGGTTAATGAATAGAACAAACTACTGGTAGGAAAGCATTAAAGGATAAGTAAACCTTAAAAATAAGTGAATATAAAATGAATGAGGGGGCTATTCTAAGCACTTTTGCAATGTACATTCATTATTTAAATTTTTTTAATTCCAAGATATTAAAGGATACATATAGGGGATCGCTCCGTGGTGTTACTGGTATAACCCCGGGCCGGTGCAGTTTTCTGCTGACAGGAGCACCGGCCCGGGGTTTCAGGCAAATCAATACAATCACTTGGGGTGCCTAACATTTGGCACTCCCAAGTGTGAAACGACTTTCCTTCTCCTTTAAGTTAACGACACCACATATGTATTAAAGGCAACTCATAGATTTATTGTAGTTTCCATAAACAAAGCAAATTTTAGACATATTTTTTTACTATAGGAAGCATGGAACATTCATTCCGTATGTATCTGTATTAAGATACTGCAATTCCTACTCTTCAAAATACTCACTCATAAAAAAATCATTGCGGGGGTCGTCCATCAGCATGTCAGCAGCAGGCTGCTCTTTGTCCACTCCCCAGCGGTGACCGGGCCGGCTAGAGAGAGTGCGTGGGATATGAGCCACCTCGTTCATTCTGTAAGCAGTCTCATCTGCAAAAAAACAGAACATTCATGAAGGAGTTCTCCACCTCAGCTGCTGCAGCACAACATCAATACAGAGAGAGAAAAAGAGAGAGAGAGAGAGAGAGAGAGAGCGAGAGAGAGAGAGAGAGAGAGAGAGAGAGGGTCGTACCTGTGTAGAGAGATATGTAGGCTGAATCCACAATCTCAAACTTCATGCCCGGAAGGGACAAACGCCACTGGGGAAATAGAATAAAATCAGCATGTTATTTGGGAACAAATCACTTTAAGAGGGTGTTGTAGTTCTCCCCCTTTTCCCTAGCACGTGCATTTGTCTATAGGTGGAAAGTAGGCTCGCTCTGATGTATACCGGTATGGGATCCTTTATGTGGAAACCTGTTATCCAGAAAGCTCTGACTTATGGAAAGGCCATCTCTCAGAAATTTTTTTTAAATGATTTCTTTTTTCTCTGTAATAATAAAACAGTAGATTGTACTTGATCCCAACTAAAGGTGGCCATAGACTCCAAGATCCGCTCGTTTGGCGACATCGCCAAACGAGCGGATCTTTCCCCGATATGCCACTAAACTGCATGGCTATATCGGGGGTAATTCGAACGTTCGGCCGTATGGCCGAACGATCGAATTACGATTCGCCAAGCGGCTCCGACGGGTTGGTCGGGTAAAAATCCAACATTTCCGATCGATATCGTGGCCAGATATCGATCGGGAAGACCCGTTGGAAGCCCCCATACACGGGCAGATAAGCTGTCAAATCGGTCCAAACGACCGATATCGGCAGCTTTATCTGCCCGTGTATGGCCACCTTAAGATATACTTAATCCTTATTGGAAGCAGAACCAGCCTATTGGGTTTATTCTAAAGTTTATATGATTTTCTACGGTATGAAGAATGGAAAGGTCTATTGATGGGAAACACCCAGGTCCCGAGGATCCTGGATAACAGGTCCCATACCTGTACAGCACGTAAACATCATGAAAATCAGTCAACCTTTACATCTCTGGCTTCCACAGCTTCTCCTTGCTACTTCGGTAGAAAGAATATAACTAAAAGATCATTTATCCTGCTGTGACCCATGCTCGGCTATAAAGCAATTGCCAAGAAGAGAAGCAGATGCAAGCATATGACTGCCCAGAAATACACTTAGGCAAAGAAAGAGAAATCGCTTTCAAATTTTTTCAAAAATAGCTTTTTTCAAGCAATGTTCTGCTCTACCTCTACTTCCTGAACTGCCTTCGCGCAACTTCATTTTCTGAAGTCGCCCGAAGTTTCCTTGTGAGGCAACTTCGGGGCGACTTTGAAAAAGAAGTGCTTCGAGTGCCATCCCATCGACGATTTTGATTCTAGCAGTTTGGAGAGATTAGTCGCCCAAAGAAGAGTTGATTTGTCGCCAGGCGACTTAATCTCCCCGAATCTCTACGTGTGTCTCTGCCCTTAAGTGGTTCCCAGATTGTATGTCTGATTGCCCTGAGGCAGGAGCTTAAAGGCCCCTTAGGTTGACATTTGAGGAGAATGCCTATTTGTTCTCCTGGAACCTTAGTATAAGGGGCATTTTTATTAAGAGTCTAATTAAAAATTTGAATTCTGATTTTTTTTTTATGGTCAAAACTCTCAAATTCTAATTGTGAATATTCCAAACTTGATTTTAATTTTAATTTTGAGGTTTATCAAACTTTGGCCCTTTAAAATTCGAATTCAGTTATCCGCCACCTAAATCTGCCGGGTTCATGTATAAGTCAATGGGAGAGGTCCAGTGACCAATTTACTAGCTTTCCTGGCATTCGAGTTCCTTTCGGAGAAAGAAATCGATTCGAGTTTAGTCGAATTCGAGTTTTCAAGTTGTAAAATTCCTTTTAGATATTCGATTTTTTTTAGGGATGCACTGAATCCAGGATTCTGCTTTTTTCAGCAAGATTCGGATTTGGCCAAATCCTTCTGCCCGGCCGAACTGAATCCTAATTTGCAAATTAGGAGTGGGGAGGGAAATTGCATGACTTTTTGTCACAAAACAAGGAAGTAAAAAATTTTCCGCTTTCCACCCCTAATTTGCATATGCAAATTCGGATTGGGTTTGGTACTCGGCCAAATCTTTTGCAAAGGATTCGGGGGTTCGGCCCAATCCAGAATAGTTGATTCGGTGCATCCCTGTTTTTTTTTTGTTTTTTTTTAAATAACCTTCCAATCGAATTTCGAGTATTTATTAGAGTTTAAAAGAAACTCACATGAATACGAAATTCGACCTTTGATAAATGTGCCTCTAAATGTCAAATAGAGTGGGATGTGGAGGTGGGAGGTGAACAATAATTTGCTATATTGTTAAAACTATGGCTAAATGGCTGATAGTGCCGTCTCCTTCTTTGGTTCTGGTGTGAGAAAAGCGGTGGGGACGCTGCGGACAGAGCACCCAACAAGGAGCACACGGAGCAGCGTATGGGGGTAAGTTTGGAGAGGTCTGTTTGGTGTGAAAGAAGTATTAAATGGCTGATACAGTTATGATTTCATATACTTGTAACCTTGTTTTGAGCTAAAGGGAACACTAAAGGTGTGATCTCCAAGGGCAGCACGTAGGGGCGTAACTACAGAGGATCCGACTTTGTGGTTCCAGGGGTGTAGAGTCCAGATTCAGTAAAAAAAACTATTTGCATGCTCACCGCCACTTCCACATGATCTGAACCACGATCGTCCTGCTTGTGAAGAACCTCAAAATAATAGCGCCGAGAGCTCATTAACCTGTAGTAGAAGAGACTATGAGAAACGATACACTGGACCAATGAGTTGGCAACATTCTGTAACATATAGCAGCCAATCAGAGACAAGCTTGAACTGGCCAAGTGCAATTAAGAATAACCTAATCGGTTTCTGCACGATAGAGTGCTAGAACAAATTAATTTGCAAGCACAGCATTCATTTTTTACATGAAAATATATACAATGCCATCCGTGCTCATCATTGTTAGTGAATTGCAATTTTATATTTATTATGCTTGGTTCTGAAGTACCAGTCCCTTTCTGGACATCGAGGAAAACTTTATGTACAGTCTCTCCATTTGTTGTTGGTGAGTGTTACTTCCACATGTTGAATAGCATTAAAGGAATTATTCCGTGTAAAAATAAAAACTAGGTAAATAGTGCAAAATAAAATGTTCTCAATATAGTTAGTTAACCAAAAATGTAATGCATAAAGGCTGGAGTGACTGGATGTGTAACATAATAGCCAGAACACTACTTCCTGCTTTTCAGCTCTCTAACTCTGAGTTAGTCAGCGACATTAAGGGGGGGCCACATGGGACATAACTGTTGGTTTCTAGTGATTGGTTACCAGGCAGTAACCAATCAGTGACTTGAGGGGGGATCATTTGGGTCATAACTATTGCTTTTGAATCTGAGCTGAATGCTGAGGATCAATTGCAAACTCACTGAACAGTTATGTCCCATGTGGCCCCCCTTAAAGTCGCTGACTAACTCAGAGTTAGAGAGCTGGAAAGCAGTAGTGTTCTGTTCTGTTACACATCCAGTCACTCCAGCCTTTTTACATTACATTTTTGGCTAACTAACTATATTCGGAACATCTTTTTTATTTACCTAGTTTTTATTTTCGCACTGAACTGTTCCTTTAAACACAAGCAGACCTGCACCGTTCAGGTACAATCCTCTCAGTGTTCATCAGTATGAGTCACGTAATCAGGCTAAGAGGATTTTCTAATTGTAAAAAACAATGAGACAAGGGCATGAGAAGCAAAAAAAAGCGTCACTGCTTCAATAACTAGGAACTTTGCAGCCCTGTGGCATTGGGAACAAATGGCTTGAGCCTGGCACAGGATAAAATCTAACCCATCTTCCTTGGATGTAAAGGCTAATGGCCATAAATATGGAAGATATACAGCATGGGCTGGACTCCATTGACCAGGTATGTGCAGATCTGCAGAGTCAAGACGGCTCCACTATACATATTTCAGAGAATGATACAGTTTTGTCACACCATATGGGCATGAGTCAGACAGACCAGGGCTTGGAGGAGAGCACATCTGCTGTCTCTATGCAGCAAGATCAGTTGTTGCTTTTGAACAAAAATGGCAGCAGTTCCTTGCAGGTTGAGGCAGATGAAGGCAATATGAATCCGTGTTGTTGTGCGACAATAGACTTGGCAGATCCACTGGAAATGGGCACCTCTGCTATCAATATGGAAACCAGTATTTCTTTACTATTAGATGCAGTGGAGCAGAGTACATCTGACATCGACATGGAATTCAGTGATCCTGTGATACTAAATATAGATCCAGAGACGACGGGTGCAGCTACCAACGACCAGACGGAAAATCTGCAGGTAGAAGCCATGGCATTGAGAACAGCTTGGGATGGTAAGTTACTCAACGATTTTTTGGTATTGGGTAAAAAGGACTGCTTCCTGCACAATTACTTATCAGAGGACATGCAGTCCATTGATTTTCCCCAAGGTGGCACTGATCACTTACAAGGAAATTCACGAAAGTTGGGCTTGGTGGGCACACACATTTTAACCCCAGGCTCTACTTCTCCTGCAGCTGTAAATCTGCTTCCAGATGGCAGCCGGCACAGGGATCCAGAAAGTGTGAAGTGGCTGGAGATTGGGGCAGTGAATATAGCTTCCATGACCCTGGGCACAGTTGGCATAAATGTCTTTCCAATGTTTTCTGCTGGCACAGCAGACATGGATCCAACAATATCTGGAATAGACACTTTTGACTGGGACACTTTGAGCACAGACTCTATGTCCTTGGCCATTCCATATGATGATTCTCTAAATGTGGATTCCTTAACACCTGAAGGGGTGAAGGAACATTGGGATCCACTGGAAGAGCGTCTATATTCTCTTGGGAATGCACTTGCTGCTCTGGATAGGAAGTTAGAAGGATTTTCTCCTTGCCTGCAGGACACAGAAAAACGTCTGAACGACTTGGAGTCCTCACTCTCCCACCATGCCATGACGATTGGTGACCTTGCCAGTGAAAGCTCAGCACAGGCACCAAAAATCCTATGTCTTGAGGAGCAAGTGACAAGAGAGATGGTGCTGGAGGACTTGGCAGAGGGGGGTAGAAACGAGGTCTAATGACATACAGTTCAGAGATGGATCTGTGTATAATTATGTAAAAATTGTGACAACCTAAACCTATTTTCTACAATTGTCTGTATTTCCCTTTAAGGGACATTTTAGTATTAAAATAAAAACTCGGTAAATACTGTAGATAGCCTGTGCAAAATAAAACATGTTTCTAAACGTGGTGCATACAACCTTAACCCTTAAGAATGGGGAGCAGACTGAAACTGAAAAATACTGTAGAGCAGGCACTCAAATTAAGGCAATCTTCCACCAAGTAGTTGCAGCAAAGTAGAAAAATTTATTGTATACACAGCCTTATGCGTTTCGTGTTACAAGTCATAGGCTATGACTAAGTGTTTGTAACACAAAACGCGTCAGGCTGTGGATACAATAATTTTTTCTACTTTGCTACAACTACTTGGTGGAAGATTGCCTTCATTTGAGTGCCTGCTCTACAGTATTTTTAATGTTTCTAATGTAGTTCGTTAGCCAAAAATGTAACATATAAAGGCTGCAGTGACTGGATGTCTAACAGAACAAAATAGAACTTCCTGCTTTTCAGCTCTCTAACTCTGAGTTAGTCAGCGACTTTAAGGGGGGGCACATGGTACATTTCTGTTCAGTGAGTTTACAATTGATTCTCAGCATTCAGCTCAGATTCAAAAGCAACAGTTAAGGCAACCATGTGCCCCCCTCTCAAGTCACTGATTTGTTACTGCCTGGTAACCAGAGGAAACCAAGCTAAACAGAAGAAACAGAGCTAAAAAGCAGGAAGTAGTGTTCTGTTCTGTTATGTTAGACATCCAGTCACTCCAGCCTATATAGATGACATTTTTTGCTAACTATATTAAAAAACATTTTTATTTTGCACGACCTATCTATTTTTATACTGAACAATTCCTTTAATGCTATTCAACATGTGGAAGTAACACTCACCAACAACAAATGAAGATACTGTACATAAAGTTTTCCTCGAAAAATTGGATCACAAAGGAGCAGCTGTTTTTAATTTCATGTATATAATACACTGCTTTCCAAAAAGAGATTTACACATTATTTTAACATCATTAAAATGCAGCAGCCTGTAGAAATTCCACTTCATTAAATGGCACATTTTATGTTGATTTAATGTTGGCCTGGTGATATTACAGCACATGGGGAAGGCACAGGCGCAGATAATATGTGGATGGTATTGTTCCCAGGATAGTGTGAGATCTAGGTACACAGGCAGGTTCAGCCAGGAACAAAAACTATCGCTCTTACCGGATTGGCTTGGACACTTGAGAACTGAACTTTGTGAATTCCCCTGGTGCCGTCCACTCGGAGCCACTCTAAAATACATATGGGAAACAAGAAAACATCATTTCCAGCTCACTAAACCTCAGGTAGTATTCTCCTAAAGGCTGACTGGGTACATTCTCCACCTGATCGGCCCATGGGCCTAATGAACAGCTGTAGCATTTGCCCTCTCTACAGACTTGCTCATTCTGCTCATGTCTGATATTGTTCAAAATACAGTAAAACTTTAGCACACCTCCTACCTACAACTGCTCCTCACCAATATCCACTACAGCTAAAGAGAGAAGGCACAGAGAGTTCTAGGTGTTCTATTATCCACCAAGAATTCAATGTGCCTTCTCTCTTTATCTGTACTATTGTTCCAGGACATGTTCCTTTGACTTGGTCAGTTTAAGGATACTGTAGTTGCCCTTGTACTGTAGCCTCCGAAAGGTCCTCTTGGAAAAATACCCTTGGGAAAACTACAAAAGGCATACCGTAATGCTTTCTAATAATTTTAATGTAAATTAAGGATGTCTATCCCTGCCATTGGTAAAACTACATCCCACCCACAACCATTAGTTTTTAGTTTGAGGCTGCACATTAGATGTTGTGGTAGTGTTGTTGAGTCTGGAGAAGTGACTTTCATGCTCTTCCCAATTCCTCATTTTCTCAAAATCCTTTTTGTGTCAAGAATGCTCGGGGGAGTGCGCCAGGAACTGGGAACCACAGGGCCACGACAGGGCTAGGAATGAGGGAACCGGAAGAGGAGGTTAGGGATTATGGGTTGTAGTTCCTGGGTTGCTATTGGGATGGGTGGAGACACAAGGGGTTAAAAAAGGAAGGAAGTGAAGGGAGGATGCTCTTTTACCTTGAAAAGCTCCCATCTGCCCTCCCCAGAATAAAGGGGTAGTTGGGGAAGGGGAGAGTGTTAGCATAATGTTGCAGCGGGAGGGAATCCCCTAAGGGGGGTGCTGGTGAGAGTAGTAACATGTGTAGGGCGTAACAGGTGTTAGGCCTGGGGCCAAAGTAGAGTTGCCACCTGGCCGGTATTTTACCGGCCTGGCCGGTAAAAATGATGGCTGATCCCAATGTTATTAATAGGGAAAAAAGTTAAATATATAGGAAGGCCGGTATTTTTTTCCAGAAAAGGTGGCAACCCTAGGCCAAAGTGATGGAAAGGGCCCGGCAGAAGTGGCATGACTTACGGAGGAAAGCCACGCCTAGGAAGGACAGCAGACAGGCCCCTCGCTATTGGGTACAATTCGTTGCAGCCTTCAGCGGCTATCAGGTGTTAAGTAAGTTAAAGTAAAATATTTGATAAATGTTGTGGTTCATTGCTACCCTCAATGCTTTTGGTTTATGTTGGTCATTATTTATGTGATTTAATAAATACCCAAGATATCAGATGTGGTTGGTTTGTTATTTAAAGGGGAACTATCGTGAAAATGAAAATTTAATAGTAGCTTCAGCATACTGTAATAAGAAACTTTCTAAATACAATCAATTCTGTACCGTTTCTGAATTAATCAAGTTTATCTTTACTATTCCTCTCTCAGCATTGGTTTCTCCTCATTCTGTCTTCATTCAGGAGTTGGGTGTCAGATGAATGATCCAATATATCATATAGGGGGCTCCTTTTGCCTAGAAGATGTATTAGAGCTCACTCTATTAATATCCTCAGAAATCCTGTCTCTCTACATGCAGAAATTGCATTTGTTAATTTGTTAGATTTTGTTTGTACTGGAATCAGCTATTTGAGTGAGCTCTTATACATCTGCTGGGAAAGGGAGCCTCCCTATAACATATATCTGACCATTCATCTGACACCCAACTGCTGCATGAAGACAGAATGAAGTAAAACAAATGCTGAGAGAGGAATAGTGAAGATAAACTTGATTATTTCAGAAACAATGCAAAATGTTTAATTGATTGTATTTAGAAAGGTTCTTACTTCAGTATGATGAAGCTTATATTTTCATTTAGTTCCCCTCTAAGAAAATGGGGGTGAAGCTTGGTGTTGTTGAGAGAGGCCCATCAGATTATGCTGCCCCTGTCATGCAATTTATATATCAGTCATCAAAGCCCTATTTCCCTTTCACATTCCTGTAGGTGAGCACTTCTATTCTCCCGACTTACCCTTCCCACGTAAGCTATAAGCTGGGCACTGGATGGGCTCTCCTCACTGCTAAACCAGAATTCTGAATTATCCTCTGATGCCACTGCAAACTGGAAGTCACCTGAAAGTGAAATAAGTCCAAGATGAGTGCAAAGCAGAAAAACAACCATAGGCAAAGCAACAGAGACGGTTAGAAAAGAGCACAGCCTTCTCATGACAGGGTAGTTCACCTTTTGATTAACCAAAACCAATTAGGACCGCTCCAAACTCACCACCCCTTGGCTGCTCCCCTGCGTTTCGGGAACACACTCCCTTAGTCATAGGCTTCACTTTCACCTTTGGATCAACTTGTAGTATAACGCAGACAGTGAGACCATTTGCAACTGGCTTATGGTTTTTAAATTATTTTGTTTTTTTCCTTCAGCGGTTATCTGGTAGCTAAGGTCTAATTTCTAGTGGAAAATGAATAGTAGAGTGCCTGATTATAAGAGTAAGTATTAAAAACAAAACAATAAAACTACATGTTTTATGGCTGCCAGTTGGAAACAAGATAAAAGCAAATATATAAAAAAGTTGAAAGTTACTCAGAATAAGGCTCTTGTATTCTAAGTTAACTATTAACTATTCTAGTTAACTTAAAGGAGAAGGAAAAGTTAAAATTAAGTAAGCTTTATCAGAAATATCTGTATAATTACACCAGTAATTAAGTTAAAAGAAATACATTTTTCTTTCCTTCTATTGTGTACTCATGGGCTTCTGTATCAGACTTCCTGTTCTCACCATAAACCTTCAGGGCTAGGGCTTGAGCATGCTCAATTTGCTCCTCTCTCCCCCTCCCTTTTCCCTCCTCCCCTCCCTGCTGTAATCTGAGCCCAGAGCTATGAGTGAGCAGGGAGAGACTCAGGCAGGAAGTGTCACGCCAAGCTAATATGGCAGCTGCTATCCTAAACAAACAGAGAGATTTTAGAGCTGTTTCCTCAGGTGTGGTAAAGCATTCTACAGAATAAATATAGTGTTATAGCTGGCACTATTGTGGTAAATCAATTGGCAATAAACTGCCTCGTAGCTTTCCTTCTCCTTTAAAGGTAAACTACCCATTTAATTATCTTTATCAAGAGACTTTGGTAAAATATTTATTTGGGAGTGGGGTTCAAGGCCATCATCAGATATCAAGGGCCCCCCTTATTACTTAGCTGGCAGGGACAAACTGCAAGGGGGCATAGATACTAAGCCCTCTGTCTGACCATGCACCTTGGCTGGTGGGCCTTTTTATAGTAGGCCATGCCAAATTCTGGCTAAACATGCCCTTGTCTTGCCCATATACAGGTAAGTCCTGCCCATTTTGCATTCCATCATTGTTTCTTTCCATGCCTCATTACCATTGAGCCCCTGACTGCAACCCTGCTTGGAAACAGAAGCAGGAAGATGGTTTTCAAGAAATCATCTCATGAAGACTGGTGTTAGGTTAACCACTTTCTGTTTCTGCCTCAAAGAAGAAATCCATGGCCTGATGCCTTTCTTGCATAACAACCAGTCCATCAATCAATATCTCACTGGCCCCAATCAGATTTGGCCCCTAACAAAAAAGCTTCTGACCAAGCCGAAAGGCAACATCAGCCAGCTTTAGTAAAGCACCATCATTTAAAGAAATGTGTAAGTTCTAAAGGTTCCTTAGTTTCACTTCTTCTGCTTCAGTTAATCTCATTTCTTTCACTCATCTGCGTATTTTGTAGGCTTCTGCGGTTACTGCTCTGGTTCTTTTTAACTAGTCAACCAGCCTTTAAACATAACAGGGTGGGTGGGTTTTGCTTGCCACAAAGGAAGAAGAGGCAGTTAGTATGTCATAGAAAGGCCAATTCTAAGAAACGTTTTAATTGGTCTTCATTATTTATTTTTTTATAGTATTATTTGCCTTCTTCGGACTCTTTCCAGCTTTCAAATGGGGGGGGGGGTCACTGACTCCATCTAAAAAACCAATGATCTGAAAGGCTACAAATGTATTGTTATATATAGTGTTTCTATTTAGATCCCTCTCTATTCATATTCCAGTCTCTAGTCTCAGTGTATGATTGCAAACTGGAGAGCTGCTAAATAACTAAAAAACCCTAAATAATAAAATTAAAACCAGTTGCAAATTGTCCCAAAATATTACTCTCTACATCATAATAAAAGCTAAATCAAAGGAGAACAGCCCCTTTAAAGAACTTGGCACTCCCCCAATGATTCTAACTTTCTTTGTCTTTTAAAATTAAAACAAAACAATGGCAATATTTGGCATTCAACAAGGATTTATGCAGCTCAGTTACCATCAAGAATAAGGTTCTGTCCTATTGGAGGTTTCTGAAAAATTAATGCCATACCTGTAGTTTTTAAGTAGGGTATCTTAGACTGCCCTGAGTTTATACTCTGTTCGGGTGAAGACACTAGTAGCAGCTACTCGTCATAGCTACAAAAGCCATAAAAATACTAGGGATGCACCAAATACACTATTTAGGATTCAGCCAAATCCCCGAATCCTTTGTGAAAGATTCGGCCGAATACTGAACTGAATCCTAATTTGCATATGCAAATTATGGGGGGGAAGGGGAAACAAATTTTACTTCCTTGTTTTATGATGAAGTCATGTGATTTCCCTTCCCGTTCCTGATTCATATGCAAATTAGGGTTTGGTTCGGTCAGGCACAAGGATTCAGTGCATCCCTAGAAAATACTCCATAGAAAATGCCAATTCACTAATATGCAAAGTTTTGTCCTGGGCGCCGAACGGTGGTTGACTTTTCCTATGCGTTACTTCGGCAGTGAGAGCATTTCACAGCGAAGATGCGCTAGCGTTAGTTTGTGCCTAGTGAAAATTCGCTAGTGATCTTGCGCTTAGGTCAATTTGCATAGGGCGGGTAATTTAAAGTTGTATAGAGGTCTTTATTATAAATGTTGGTACAAAAGTTACCACTTTTTATTAGGGGGCCGATTCACTAAGGGTCGAATATCGACTAGGAATTAAAATCCTTCGACTTCGAATATCGAAGTTGAAGGATTTAGCGCAGATAGTTCGATCGAAGGATAATTCCTTCGATCAAAAAAAGTTAGCCAAGCCTATGGGGATCTTCCCCATAGGCTAACATTGACTTCGGTAGCTTTTAGATGCTGAACTAGGGGGTCGAAGTTTTTTTTAAAGAGACAGTACTTCGACTATCGAATGGTCGAATAGTCGAACGATTTTTACTTCGAATCCTTCGATTCGAAGTCGTAGTCGAAGGTCGAAGTAGCCCATTCGATGCTCAAAGTAGTCCAAAAAAAACTTCGAAATTCGAAGTTTTTTTACTTCGAATCCTTCACTCGAAGTTAGTGAATCGGCCCCTAAATATGTCCAGAGAACCTCAATAAAGACAAGAAAATTAATATAATGCCCTACACATGAGCCCACATGTCTGGAGAAAACCGACTACCCAAAAAAAGTTCAAGATAGGACTTTTGCAGTCAATTCCGCTTAAAAAAAAAAAAAAGGAAAAGTCGCCAGCGTTTTTGTAACTTTAATGCATTTTTGGCACACAGGATATGATGTAAGTGAAGATTGAGGAAGATGTAGCTTCTTTTTAGCACTTCGCTTGGTCTGAATTGGAGAAGTCAACTCTGGCGAAAGAGGTAACGTTCACTAAAATCCGCACTTTACTAAATTTGCGGAGTAATGACCTTTCACCAGCCTGAAAAGAATGAACGCTAGCGATGGTCTCTTTCGCTAGCAAATTGGCGCCTACGGCTGTTAGTGAATTTGCGATGTCCCTGCTTGTGGCAACAATGGCGAATTGTAGTTAGCGTTGGCCACTTTGTCTTTTAGTGAATCTGCCCCTAAGAATTGCCCTGCTAAAACACACATAGAGGCAGTTAAAGTAAACTAAGCATTTGAGTAAACTCAGCATTGTCTATTTTTGTAGCTGTGACAAGTAGCTGCTACTAGTAGCACAGTGTGTCTTAATCTAATGTGTAGGTAAGGTTCCCAGAGCAAACTCACCATCTTTGTAAGGGTGTATGTAACCAAACAGCCTCAGCCCGTAGTTCTTCCACTTGGGCGACACTGCAAGTTTTGTGACGGTGGTTCGAGTCTGTGGAAGCAAATGCATAAAAGTATAGGTATTGGAGCAAGAGCCATTTGAGGTTTTGGGGCAGGGCGAAAAGGTGGCACTCACATGAGGGTACAAGGGGAAATGCAGGTTAGTCTTTAAGTTCAGCACGGATCCACCACACCAATCCTCAAACACATGGAGGTTCACTTTGCCTTTATACTGTTTGGAGAGAGAGAAAAAATGGTGGAAGGAGTGGGTGGATTCAATAAAAAAAAAATGATGGACAACATACAATCATGGTCAGGGTTAGAGAAGAGGGTTGACATGAATACATAATGGAAGGAGAATTAAAGCTTATTATCAGTAGTGTTCAACATGCAACTATATATGTCCCTGAAGTATGAGGTCACAGCTAAGTGTGTATAAAGATCAGCTTTAAAGGGAATATTCACTTCTTTATTTTCCTTGCCTATTGCTCAAATGAGCATATACTAACCCCAAGATCAGGTAAAATGTACTTTATAATACAATGTGATTTTTTTTAATTGAAGTGCTTCATAAATGAATGCTTATTTTGGCAATAGGTAAGAATCTCACCAATCTCACCCCCTGAGAAAAAGACCAGGGCCTGGCCAACCCATGCCCTCTCTTGTGGAACTGTGGGCGCACCCCCACACCCCGACTGTGTCAACAAAGAGGAAGTTAGAAGTACAGGTATGGGACCTGTTATCTAGAATGCTCGGGACCTGGGGTTTTCCGGATAATGGATCTTTCTATAATTTGGATCTTTGTACCTAAAGTCTACTAGAAAATCCCATAAATAATAAATAAACCCAATAGGCTGGTTTTGCCTCCAATAAGGGTTAATTATATATTAGTTTGGATCAAGTACAAGGTACTGCTTTAATATTACAGAGAAAAGGGAAATCATTTGAAAAACTTTTAGAGTCTACGGAAAATGGTCTTTCCATAATTCACAGCTTTCTGGATAACGGGTTTCCAGATAATGCATCCCACACCAAGAACGGTTGCCGTTGGATTTGATGCTTTGAGGTGGCGACTAGAAGTTTGGTTATGCAGACACATTGGTAACTTGTAATATCCTTATATTTCACAAGAGAGGATCCATTATTACCCATATTATCTATATATTACCAAATTTTGTCTAGGTTATTGCCCGGGTGCCAGCAACAAGGCTATATAGAACATAAAGCAGAGGCAGCACTCACAGGGACTCGATGCAAAAACAAAAAATCTTTATTGGACTCAAAGTTTCGATCCCCCATAGGGATCTTTGTCAGGTTTTTCTCCTGACGAAGATCCCTGTGGAGGATCAAAACGTTGAGTTTTTGCATCAAGTCCCTGTAAGTGCCACACTTATATTTATGTATATATATCTATCTATCATGAACATATTTTATACTCATAGGAACAAACTAGGGGAAAGGAATGTTCTAAGCCGTGCCCTAATACTTTATTTTCTATTTTAGGAAAACTAAATGGAAAAAAAAACCCATGGGAAGGGAGGAGACGAAGAAGAGATAATTGCATTACCAGTAACACAGAGAGAAAAGCACTGACCTTCTCATTCCAGGGCACAGCGATATCTGTGAGGTTAAGCCGACTCTCACTGGGGTTCCATCTGCGCTCCCTCTTCCAAGCCAGAGCATCAGGCTGTGGAGGTATGGGTTATCAGTGTAAGAATTATAATCTGCCCAATCTTTCATGATATAGATATATATACACACACACACTGTAGGTCTTACCGTGGAAGCCTCCTCACTAGAGTCTCCAGCCTGAGAATGAGCAAGGAAAGCCTGGGCCCGTCCTGTTTTACGTGCATGGTCCGTACTCTCCACTTTCTCACCATCTACATAGGAAAAATGATAGCAATCTATTCTTCATGTTTAACGGGATACTAGACCAAACCATAAAAGCTGCCCCACTGCGCCCCCTAGTTTTCCATAGAAGAAAAACCTTAAAGGGTTGTCTTCCTTTAAATCAGCCTTTAGTATCATGTAGAAAGGGGACATTTGCAATTGCTTTTCATTTTTTATTATTTGTGGTTTTTGAGTTATTTAGTTTGTTATTCAGCTGCTCTCCAGTTTGCAATTTCAGCAACCTGGTTGCTGGGGTGCAAATTCCCCTAGCAACAGAGACTGGAATATGAATGGGAGAGGCCTTTATAGAAAGATGAGTAATAAAAAGTAGCAATAATAAATGTGTAGCCTTAAAGAGCATGTGTAGCCTTAAAGAGCATTTGAAAGCCAGAAGAAGTCAGAAGAAAATGGCAAATAATTCAAAAACTATAAATAATAAATAATGAAGACCAATGTAAAGGTTTCTTAGAATTAGCCATTAACTTATAGGTATATATATATATATATATATATATATATATATATATATATATATATATATATATAGGTAAATCCCCCCTTTAACTACACATGGAAAACAATTCACCAAGGAGAACTCTGCTGTCCAAAACCATCATTAGAAATGCAAGGGAATTCACCAATGGGAATGCTGAGCACTATGCCAACCATCTTGTTATTGTCTTACATACCAAGATTATTGTGTCATTTCGGCTGTAATATATTACATTGGAATCAGACATAATGATACATGGGAGTAACCCAGACTAGCGGGATTCTCATTGGAGGATTATTTTATTAATTTTAATGCAGTTGTGGACCTTTGTTTTTAACAATGGAAAATAAATTGATTTCCCCTAAACTGAACTTGGTCTATATTCATGAAGCTGTTTGGCATGAACCTGAGAAACAGCAAATAGAATTGCAGCGTTCTTATGTTCTGTGCCAATCATATTGCATGCACTCCACATGAACCGCCATAGGGATGCTGCTGGAAACACATTGAGAAAAAGCAATTCAAATGGATACAGGCAGTGAACAGTTAAGGGATCAGCAGGTAGGTGGTTAATGAAGCAGTATAAACACAAGTATGGGCTGTCTCGTTCTGGCATTCTGCGAGAGTGAGAGCGTGCCCAGACTAAATAGAGACTGCTCTGAATGGGAGCCTTTCATGCCGTGTCTCTCTCCATTCCCGGCAGTGGAAATTGAGAGCAGCAAATCCTATAACCAGTTAATGTTCCCAAACTGGAAAGAAATTCTCAGTGAATCTTGTAGATGGAGATCCAGCAGACTTGTAAGCAATAATAATTGAATTTTCATTTTCGACAATAATGATTTACAAAAATTGAGCGCATTTACTCCTGCGCTCCCTTGTGGCTGAACGGAAAAAAAGCGGAACGCAGGGGAGCGCAGCAAAAAACGCCCGTGTGTAAGAGCCCTTATGCAAGCAGTAAAAAATCTGAAGCTGGATGTCAGGTCTATAGTACAGAAGTGAAAGCCCCATCCCAAAAATGACTAGTTAAAGGGGAACTATCTTGAAAATAAAAATCTAATATTAGCTTCAGCATACTGAAATAAGAAAGTTTCTAATTACAAACAATTAAAAATTCTGCAATGTTTCTGAAATAATAATCAAGTTTATCTGCACTATTCCTCTCTCAGCAACTGTTTCTCTTCATTCTGTATTCATGCAGCAGTTGGGTGTCAGATATTCATTGACAGTTAGATCCAATATATCTTATAGGGGGATCCTTTTGGTTAGAAGATGTATTAGAGCTCACTCCAATAACTGATTCCAGTACAAATAAAATCTTACTATACTACATAGATATATTATAT
The DNA here is from genome assembly GCF_017654675.1 of Xenopus laevis. Classification (NCBI taxonomy): domain Eukaryota; kingdom Metazoa; phylum Chordata; class Amphibia; order Anura; family Pipidae; genus Xenopus; species Xenopus laevis. Next base: position 15,926,205 of record NC_054377.1, on the reverse strand, counting down.
TTAAAGGGAAACTATCTCGAAAATGAAAATGTAATATTAGCTTCAGCATCCTGAAATAAGAAACTTTCTAAATACAATCAATTAAAAATTCTGTAGCATTTCTGAAATAATACGTTTATCTCCACTATTCCTCTCTCAGCATCTGTTTCTCTTTGTTCTGTCTTCATGCAGGAGTTGAGTGTCAGATATTTATTGACAGTTAGATCCAATATATCTTATACAGGGGCGTAACTATAGAGGAAGCAGACCCTGCGCCTGCAGGGGGGCCCAGGAGGTATAGGGGCCCCACGAGGCCCTAATTCATATACAGTTTCAATAAATATTGGTAAAACAAGTCAACTGCTAAAAATTTTGGGGGCCTGAAAAATAATTTGCTGTGGGGCCCAGTAATATCTAGTTACGCCACTAGGGGGGCTAGCAGATCCTAGCAGATATATTAGAGCTCACTCTATTAAAATCACCAGACATCATGTCTCTCTACATGCAGAATTTTTGCAAAAGGCAGTTATTGTTAGATTTTGTTTGAATTGGAATCAGTTATTTGAATGAGCTCTAATTTATCTGCTAGGAAAGGAGCCCCCCTATAAGATATATTGGATCTAACTGTCAATGAATATCTGACACCCAATTGCTGCATGAAGACAGAAAGAAGAGAAACAGATGCAGAGAGAGGGGAAATAAATATAAACTTGATTATTTTAGAAATCATGCAGAATGTTTAATTGTTTGTAATTAGAAAGTTTCTAACTTCAGTATGAGGAAGCTTATATTAAATTTCCATTTTTGCGATAGTTCCTCTTTAACCAAGCTAATATACAAATGAAGATACAGCCCGATGGTTGCTTTGAGCCCCACTGTTACTAATAAGAACGGCAAGTGCTGCGCTTTGCCCCAAATCTGAGATTCCGACCTGAAAAATGTGCCAGCGTTCATTTCATAGCACATGCATCGTGACTCATGGCACTTCCCCCAGTCGTGGCAAAGCAAGACATTCTGATCACAGCTAAAGAGCACTGCATTTAAATTGCTCCATATGTCATAGCCCTCAGCTTTATTAGACTGCTTTCATCTGCAAGGGAGATAAATTAATTATTAGGTGAAATTCCCCTTTAACCTTTAGATTTTAAAGCAGCCTGTTTATTTATAGCCAGTTACCATCAGGCTCTAGCTGAAGATGTAGCAGCCAGGAGGGGGGTTGTGGGTTGAGAAGGTGGGGGTACAGGTATAGGATCCGTTATCCGGAAACCCGTTATCCAGAAAGCTCTGAATAAGGGCAGGACTCCACAGACGATTCCACCGTGATCTGACGCGCTGCGCAAAAACGCAGACATCACGTCGGATGCGACGGAAATAAAATAAGTAATGCTATTGTCAGATCGTGTCGCATTGGTGATGAGACACGACATGACTGACAGAAGCAGACGCAGCATGCATCGTCTGCATCCGACAGTTGCGTTGCATCAATGCTGCGACACGGTCCGGACCCTTTATCAAGCCTAATGGTTGGTGGTAGAAAAACTAGCAGTTTTAGGGCTCCTACACACAGGAGGTTTTTGCTGTGTGTAAGAGCCCTAAAATGTACAGGGCATAAATACAGAGAAACTGCTCAGCACTGATCCAACACTGCCCTATGGCTTTAAAGGAGAATTAAACCCTAAAAATTAATATGGCTAAAAATGCCATATTTTATATACTGAACTTATTGCACCAGCCTAAAGTTTCAGCTTGTCAATAGCAGCAATGATCCAGGACTTCAAACTTGTCACAGGGGGTCACCATCTTGGAAAGTGTCTGTGACACTCACATGCTCAGTGGGCTCTGAGCAGCTGTTGAAAATCTAAGCTTAGGGCTCGTCACTAATTATCCAGCAGAAAATGAGGTTGGCCTGTAATATAAGCTGATGCTACAGGGCTGATTATTAAATTCTGATGCTAATTGCACTGGTTTCTGTACTTCCATGTAGTAATTATCTGTATTAATAACTAATCAGCCTTATATTGTGACATTTCTATTCTATGTGTACTGTATATTGTGAGTGGGTCCCTAAGCTCAGTAAGTGACAGCAGCACAGAGCATGTGCAGTGAATCAGCAGAAAAGAAGATGGGGAGCTACTGGGGCATCTTTGGAGACACAGATCGTTACTGCTAAAGGGCAGTGGTTGCCTTGGGCTGGTACAGAAGCACAAAGCATACTGTACAACATTTCTAGCTACTTCTTTAGTTCTCCTTTATATAACACGCTCTCTATTACTGACTGCCAAATAGACCAAAGCCAAAGCCGACACTTGCAGGCTCATCCAGGCTCACTGCCATTTAGCTTTAAAACAGTGTGTCTAAATCAGCTAGCCAGGGAATAAAGCTCCAAACCATCATTTCTTTGCAAGAAACCTGATTCCATAACCTAATAAGACTATGTCATCCGCCTCAGCTCTGCCCATGACCCGCTGTGACTTAAGCTGGCAGGAGGAAGGGCAAACACAGACGAGCAGCTCTCAGCAGCTCACACCCCTCTGTTAATTAGGGGTCCCAAGGCCCTCACCTCCTCCTCACAGTTGTGAGCGCCAGCTGGAATATCCATGCCTGACTCACAGAGCAGTGTGTGGAAGGAAGGGTGAAGGCAGGGCAGGGAACCTCTAAAGTAACATAGATCTAATCACTTAAATGATCTTCCCTTTTAACCCTGTCCCCTCCCCTGTAGCAATGGGCGAATTTGTAGACGCAGGAGTAGATGTAATGAATTCTTTTCAATGTGGCTGTACTCACACAGACGCATGTAGGCACGGAACGCAGATAAAATGCAACATGCTGCGTCCAAACCAGCATTAGACGCTTACATGCGTCTGTGTGAGCGTCTGACAGTCGTGTCGCGTCAGACCAACACTCTGACATTTCTATCTCTTACCTTATTTCCGTTGCATGCAATTTGTCGCAGCGCGTCGGATCGCGCTGCAAAACGTCTGTGTAGTCCTACCTGTATGGCCAGCTTTAAAGGGGAAGGAAACCTAGTTGGCGCAAAAACCCTCCCCCTCTCCCGTGTGTTGCCCACCCTCCCTCCTCCCCCCTGGCCTACCCGTCCCGCTGGGCAAATGCCCCTAACTTGTTACTTACCGTTCTGCGCAGGTCCAGTCCAGGGAGTTCACAGACAGCATCTTCTTCCACGCAATCTTCTTCCTGCTTTGAACGGCGTTTTTGCGCATGCGCAGTAGGATCATTTAGCCGGTACGTATCTACTGCGCATACGCCATAAGTCACGATGTACTTTTGGCGCATGCGCAGTAGATCGTACCGGCGAAATGCTCCTACTACGCATGCGCCGGTCAAAGCAGGAAGAAGATTGCGTGGAAGAAGATGGCGTCGGTGAACTCCCTGGACTGGACCTGCGCAGAAGGGTAAGTAACAAGTTAGGGGCATTTGCCCAGCGGGACGGGTAGGCCAGGGGGGAGGAGGGAGGGTGGGCAACACACGGGAGGGGGGGAGGGTTTTTGCGCCAACTAGGTTTCCTTCCCCTTTAATCAGCTGATTCTGCTACTTTGTTTCAGGAGTTATAACTAGCAATGCTTAGAATATATACAGCTGCATTGAATTGCAATTCAATTATGTATATTTATGGTACAGGTATAGGATCGTTATCCAGAAAGCCCGGGAATTACAGGAAGGCCGTCTCCCATAGACTCAATTTTATTTAAATAATACAAATTTTTAAAAATGATTTCCTTTTTCTGTGTAATAATAAAACAGTAGCTTGTACTTGATCCCAACTAAGATATATTAATCTTAGAGGAGGCAAAACCAGCCTATTGGATTTATTTAACATTTAAATGTTTCTTTGCAGATTTAAAGGGGTAGATCATCTTCAAGTTAACTTTTAGTATGTTATATAGAATGACCAATTTCAAGCAACTTTTCAGTTGGTTTTCATTATTTATTTGTTATAGTTTTTGAATTAATTGCCTTCTTCTTCTTCTGACCCTCTCCAGCTTTCAAATGGGTCACTGACCCCATTTAAACAACAAATGCTCTGTGAGGCTACACATATAATGTTATTGCTACTTTTTATTACTCCTATTTCTATTCAGGTCTCACCTATTCATATTCCAGTCTCCATTTTAAATCATTGCATGGTTGCTAGCAGGGCCAGAACCAGTGTCGGACTGGCCCACCGGGATACCAGGAAAACTCCCGGTGGGCCCAGGTGTCAGGGGGCCCTTGAGCTGCTAAAAATTTGGCCTATTTCATGGCTATTTCCTATTTCTTTGAGAACAATGAGGCTAAATAGATGGAATAATAGATTATAGTATGTAAAGAATAGAGACTAGGAGAATAGAGGTTGAGTGAGGAGAAGAAGAATAATAGTACTGAGAGTGGGCCCCTGGTCTAAGGTTTTAGGGTGGGCCCCTGGTGTCCCAGTCCAACACTGGCCAGAACTAGGAGAAGGCAGAAGAGGCAGCTGCCTAGGGCGCAATAATAAGGGGAGCGGGACAGCTACCTCTAAAACTGTCATTTGCCTACCCCTAGTCCGCACCTCTTGTCACCCTTCCTCCCTCCCTCCGTCACTCACCCCTCCCCGTCCGTCTTTTTCCTCTCTGTCACTTGTGCCGGGCAGGGCTTGCCGGCCAGGTTGCCTAGGGCGCCTGGCTGGCCTGGCCCGGCCCTGGTTGCTAGGAGTATTTAGATCCTAGCAACCAAATAGCTGAAATTGCAACCTGGAGAGCTGCTGAATAAGGGTAGGACTACATGGGGGTTTTCTGTGTGATCCGACGCACTGTGCAAAAATGCAGGCGTCAAATAAGGTAAGTCAATGCATTGTCGGATGGTGTCGCAGCATTGATCCGACACGACGCAACTGTCGCATACAGACGCTGTGTCTGCATCCGGCAGTCATTTTGCGTCCGATCAACGCTGCGACACCATCCAACATGTGTATATCTTACCTTATTTCCATTGCATCCAATTTGACGCCTGCGTTTTTGCGCAGCACGTTGGATCGCACAGAAAATGCCCATGTAGTCCTACCCTAAGTCAAAAGCCACAAATAATAAAAAATTAAAACCAGATGCAAGTTGTCTCGGAATATCCCACTCTATATCATACTAAAAGTAAGGTAGGAAGATCCAAATTACGGAAAGATCCACTATCCGGAAAATCTCAGGTCCTGAGCATTCTGGATAAACATTCCCATACCTGTATAACTGAAAGTTGCTTTTGAATGACATTTATTATGCAGACAGTTGTTGGGTGTGGACTCCTTTCATGCTCTATCAGAGGAAGGTAGCAAAGCATCTAATACATTTGTACGATTTCCACATGTTGAACCCAAAGCAATGGCTGAGAAATGAGCCGGTTTGCCGAGCATTTCACCATGACGTAACCTTTTATGCAGGAAATGACCTACAGAGCCCTTATTGTTCTGCCCAGTGAGAGTGAGGGGGAATGTAAATATTCTGCCCTTCACATTAACACAGGATTTTGACATGGAAACGGAGGAGTGGGATGCCGCAAACACGCAGGTGCCATTAAGTAACTACACAATTTACTGATGCTCACATACAGGTAAAGTTTTCATACCCCTCACAGGTATTTACTGTTGGGTACAGTACAGGACAGGACAGCACAGGAATACAGGTATGGGACCTGTTAACCAGAATGCTTGGGACCTGGGGACCTGGGGTTTCTGGATCTTTTCGTAATTGGGATCTTCATACCTAAAGGGCTCTTACTCACGAGCGGTTGTAGCTGCGCTCCCCTGCGTTCCGTTTTTCTGTGTTCAGCCGCAGGGGAGCGCAAGAATAGACGCATTACATTTTTTCCAATGGGGCTGTACTCACACAGGCGCGTGTAGGCGCCGAACGCAGGAAAAATGCAGCATGTTGCGTCTCAACCTGCGTTCGGCCCCTACACGCGCCTGTGTGAGTACAGCCCCATTGGAAAAAATGTAATGCGTCTATTCCTGCGCTCCCCTGCGGCTGAACGCAGAAAAACCGAACGCAGGGGAGCGCAGCTACAACCGCTCGTGAGTAAGAGCCCTTAGTCTACTAAAAAATCATGTAAATGTTAAATAACCCGAATAGGCTGGTTTTGTTTCCAATAAGGATTAATTAAATCTTAGTTTGGAGCAAGTTCAAGCTACTGTTTTATTATTACAGAGAAAAATAAAATAAAATGGAGTCTATGGGAGATGGGCATTCGGTAATTGGAGCTTTCTGGATAACGGGTTTCCGGATAACGGATCCCATACCTGTACTTGAAATAACAGAGCCCTAGTCTTTATGTCATGGTAACACACTGACCCCCAAACTCAGCGGAGACATTACATATTGTGACTCACCTGCATTTGGCATTTCAGCAAGGTGCCGTGGGCACAGGTAAAGCATATAAAAGCCACATGAATAATCACACCTGTATAACAGCCCTGAGACATTTAAAGCCACCCATTACTCACACCAGACGTTGACTTGACCTGCTTCACTCCTAACCAACACCAGCCAGCCAGGCCCAGATTTGTGGAAAGGTCACCTAGGCCGGCAAGGTTTTAGGGGGCGGCATGCTGCCCAACCACACCCACATTGGTTCAAAAACACTGGGGATGAGCTGGTGATATAATCATTTTTTACATTTCCCGTGTGCCAATCCCCATTGCTCCTGTCCCCCTGGAGGGGACAGGGGCGACAAATGGCAGTGGGCCTAGGGGCGCCCATTATGTAAATTCGGTCCTGCAGCCATTACTGGGTCGTCTCTCTCTACTCTCACACCCATGGGATAGAGCAGCTGGTTTTTAAACATCACCTACACCATTAGGTTTTGGTGACGCCTCTTGAAACTCCAGGGAATTGTGTCTAGAAAAGAGATTACGTGTAACCCTTCAGCGGCTGATATATAACAGCTCCCAGTACATGGTTATTGTTATTGGACTATGAGACGTATAGTTCAACACAAGTTGGAGGGCTCCCAGTCTGGACACATGGTATAATGAAAAGTGCTTGAATTGGAGTGAAAAAAGTGGAGGGATGCTCTATGTGGTGAGCATAGCGCGGCGTGCTAAAACAAGCCCCTCCCACAACCATAAGCCACACCCATTGTTATAATAAGCCTCACACACCAATACTTTCTGGTTTCCCCCTCTTTAAAGCAAAGCCATTTTGCTATTTCCATTTTGGTCTTTCGTTCTAATGCACAATTAGATGCCCAGTATGTATAGATTTACCTAAGTATGTGACCTGAAGGGACCTCAAAATTAAAATTGAGAATTTAGCTTTTCTTGGCTGACAATTCAGCTTGCAAATACAGCATCTTGCCTGTGTATTGTGTGTCATAACATAGCACGACCACATCATATTATATATTACCCAAGATTATTTCATATATATAGTTATAAACTAAAGAAGTAGCTATACATATTGTACATGATGTTTTTTGCTTCTGTACCAGCCCAAGGACACCACAGCCCTTTAGCAGTAAAGATCTGTGTCTCTAAAGATGCCCCAGTAGCTCCCCATCTTCTTTTCTGCTGATTCACTGCACATGCTCTGTGCTGCTGTCACTTACTGAGCTTAGGGACCAACTCACAATATACAGTACACATAGAATAGAAATGTCACAATATAAGGCTGATTAGTCATTAATATGGATAATTACTACATGGCAACCAGTGCAATTAGCATCAGAATTTAATAATCAGCCCTGTAGCATCAGCTTATATTACAGACCAACCTCATTTTCTGCTGGATAATTAGTGACGAGCCCTAAGCTTAGCTTCTCAACAGCCAATCAGAGCCCACTGAGCATGTGAGTGTCACAGACACTTTCCAAGATGGTGACCCCCTGTGACAAGTTTGAAGTCCTGGATCATTGCTGCTATTGACAAGATGAAACTTTAGGCTGGTGCAATAAGTTCAGTATATAAAATATGGCATTTTTAGTCACATTCATTTTTAGGGTTCAGTTCTCCTTTAAAAACCTTGATTTTCTCTTCTTGTTTTCTTCTTCTCTCCTTTTCTCTATAACCATCTGTGACGCCTCCAGCTTCTTTATCTGTTTAACACTTTTCTACCTCTTCTCTACTTCTCTCCCAACAATCTTTCCCCTCCTTTTAACCTCTATATATATCATATTTTACCTCTTCGTTTTATTTGCATGCAAAAGTGGAGAGGAGCAAAAAAACGTTCTGGGATTCAGAAAAAAAAAGTGAAGGCATGGCATCCCTCCCTAATTCCAGCACTGCTAATGAGAGAGAACCGTAAGAGTAATGGCTTACCTCTGCTGTAGATGAAGGGCAGTCGGAGTGTTTTGCCCTGCCTCGCAAGGCTGATGTGCAGGTATGTGACCCAGACGGCTGAGGTAAGTAACACCAGCAGCAGCAACAGCTTAAATTGCCTGCGGATCTTCTTCACTGGCAACCACGGCATCCTGCTGGCACCATCACAGGGCACCACAGAGGGGCCAGTGGAATGGCTCCCTCACACCCGGCCCAGCCGCATCCAGGCAGCGAGACAATCTAGCAATGACAGATAAACATTATTAAGCTTATTATAAGCTGGTGTCAATTTTATTTTCCCATGGGGGCACTAAGTTCCATGAAACTATTTACAACATCAGGCTGTTCCTACAAAGTCGCAAGCATGATCCAGTAATCAATCCTTACCAAGACCTTCCTTATTCATCTTCGGCAAGGAACTAGGAAACCAAAAACATCCTATTCTATAAGTGTTTATCTTCTATACAGCTGCCATTTATAAGTCCCTGCAATGCGAGCTGAGGCTTGTAACAGTGTGTGACATGAGGATGCGCTGCTGTGTGCAACACCTACTCACCACAAAGCCGGGCAGTGTGCAATACACACACACACACACATTTCTGCTCAGAGTCCTGCTACAGAAGAGGTGGAACCATTAACTTGAGCTTCAGCCTGGGGAAGGTCCCCATCTGTATGTTAGTGCTCATGTGCCTTCATGCAACAACCCCCAGTATCCTCTACAAGCCAAAATATACAATGAGGGGAATGGAGCTGCATAATTCATTTATAGAGGAACTCCACCATTACATAATATAATGCTTCATTCTAAGCATATTTCCAGTTAACAATCATTAAATATTTAAAGTTATTCCCAAACGTCATTACTACTGAAGACTACATACCTCCCAACATTTGGGAAATAAAAGAGGGACAAAAAAAATTGGTGCGCATAGTGTGGGGAAAATTTGTTGTCCACACCCCCTAATTACCATCCATGTTCATTTTACAAAATTTGGCAGGTTCTTAAAGTTTGAACACATTTCTGTGTTGTTGTTTTTCCAGTAATTACAGTTTTGCTAATGAAGGTGAATTGACCTTTAAGCTGGGAGTCTAACTTCTCCCAATGGACTTGTTATCTAAATTGTTACTTATTTGCTTATCTCAAAATTGTTACAAAAGTATCTTACCTCCTGGTTGTTCTGAACTCTCTGCCAGAAGCCAATAAAGTTAGAAACATTGTATCTTTTTTTTTTTAGCTGTTCAGTTCAGAGAAAATCGTGACTTTCCGGTACAAACACGGGACTGTAGGTTGAAAAGCAGGACTGTCCCGCTGAAAACGGGACAGTTGGGAGGTATGCATACACTATTGAAGACTACACATAGTACTGCAACTTTGAATTCATAGTCCGAACTCTGGGTTTCCACATTGCCTTGCATGTTCTGCAAAGAAGGAGAACCACAAAAAGCATGCAAGGCATTGTGGGCAGGGCCGGAACTAGGGGTAGGCAGAGTAGGCATGTGCCTAGGGCGCAAAGCTGGGGGGGGCGCCAGGCACGTACCTGCTCTGTCGCCTACCCCATGTCTTGTCCCCTCACAACCCATCTTCTTGCGCTTCCATGTGTGTGCGCCGGTGTCAACTTGTGCATGCGCAACAGGGTCAACGAGCGCATGCGTGCACTCATCCGCCGGCGAGGTTGCCTAGGGTGCATAGCCAGTGTGCCTTGGCTCTGATTGTGGGAACTGAAGTCTTGGCTGGAGGACAGTTGAAAGGTGATATGCTGTTTCCAGAGTCGTACTGGGCCAGCCGGACACTGGGGAAAAACATGGTGGGCACCTACCAACTCACACCCACTCCCTGGTCGGTGTCCCCTAACCTCCCTGGATGGTCCCTATCACAGTCGTAAAAGATACACACAGGGACTGCAGAGCAAGATTGAGGCTGGGGCGGGCGGGGGGGTGCGGGCCCCTAATGCAGTAGCCCTGGTGTGCACTGGACCCCTCCAGTCTGATGTTGGCTGTTTCTGAGATAGCAATAGCAAAGGATAGACAGAAGCAGATTTCAATTGCAATTATGTATACAAATAACGCCTTGGCCCAAGGCACGAAACACCATTGCTTTTTTGGGGCAGGTCAGTAAGTAATACAGTATGTGGATCCCTAGTGGCGCTCATAAAGTGCCCTTTCACAAAGTCACTGGACTCTGGGTCTTGGTGTTGCAAGTTTTACTCCTGCTTTACCCATTATGCCTCAGGCACAAAAAAACTTTAGGCCTTAAGGTGGCCATACACTATAAGATCCGCTTGTTTGGCAAATGAGCGGATCTTAACCCATAATGGCTGGGCGATATTGGGTGAATCCGAACGTTTGGCCCTTGGACGCTGGGTCGCAGGACCGCATCAACTAGCCAATCCGGTCCAGGATCGTGGAAAATATTAAAATTGACCGATCGATATCTGCCCAATTTTTGGCGTGATATCGATCAGGAGGACCCGTCGGGAATCCCCACACACGGGCAGATAAACTGCCAAATCGCTCTAAAGGACCAATATTGGCAGCTTTAATCTGTTCACCTTACGGCTTACTGAATACAATGTACACCTACATGCGATTGAAACAGTAAGGCAATCTAAATAATATATATAATAATATAAAAAAAATATACAATAAGAAAATCTTTATAAACACAGTTAAATATACAGTGTTGGAGATGCCTTACGCTTGTTACAAGGAAGCAGAATATTTATGGCCACTATATTGTGTGATGCTAAATAAATCGATGGAACTGTAACTCCCAAACCTGTACTCATATGATTGCCATGGTGTAACATTTTGTTAAAGCTTTCAAGCATTATCAACCTTATCAGTATATCCCCAAAAACACAGTTTCTTAGGTGCACAGTCCCCCTGGTTTACTTATGTCTTGCATCTCCTGCAACCCAAGTAGGCAAACCCTTACTTAGACAGGCCCGGAAGTTTATAGCAGCAAACTCCATTATGAGCAGCACAAGGGGATTGGTAAATGGATAATTCTAGTAGTTCCACCTATAACACGGCAAGATCATGTTCACTAAGGCCAAACCAGAAGAATGGAAGGAGCAGACATCACACCAGTGATAGCACTGGTATGATGTCTGCTCCTTCTACTCTTCTAGTTTGGCTATGTGCTATGTGCTGAAAATGGACACGTTAATTTTCATCCATTACACAGCAGCTTGTTTATATGAACTATAGTAGTGTTTCTGAAGCAAACACGTCAGTTTTACCAGTTCAGGGCAACACTACATGATATTTTCATTACTTTAAAATGCTTTAATTTTTTTGGTGTTACTGGTCCGCTAGCCAAACGAGCGGATCTGTACGCAGAACTATATTTAGGGCAAAGCTGTCCTAGGCATCAGAACTAAATACGCCCCCTACGTCATGCGCGCACAATACCGCAAACCAGTCCAGCCCCCTACCCCTCATCCCCCCAGCTCTTTCCCCGGATGGAAATCCATGGAAGAGGCTGGGCGATTTTTTTTTTTAATGTAAAAAAACAATAATTTATAGGCACCCGGCCTTAATATAAATACGGCCCTGTCTGTATGTATGGCCAGCTTTAGTCCTGACCGCTCAACTGTGTCTCAGCTTGCACTTCTTTCCACAAGCGGAGAAAAGCCGATACACTATGGGATTTACACGCCAATATCTGCACACAGGTTGATGTCATTTCAGTGTAGACACATGCAAAAGCAGATGAAGTGCTTTGCTTTGTCTTTGTGGGGAAAACACCCAAGCAGAGAAAAGGAGAGGCACAACTCCAGGCGTCATTAGCCTTAAACTTTGTTAATATTAGTTAAAGTGGACCTGTCACACAGACATAAAAATCTGTATAATAAAAGTCCCTTCCAAATTAGACATGAAATCAAAATTCCTTTTTTTTATTAAAGCATTCATAGCTGTTGTAAACTCGTTTCAAAATCTCAGCTGTCAATCAAATATTGCCTGCCCCTCCTCTATTCCTAGGCATAGAGGCAGGGCAGGCAATTACTTTCACTTTCCATTTTGCACTTCCTAAATGTCACTGCTCTCCCCACATTCCCCCAGCTCTCTTAACCATTTCATTCTGTACCCAGTGCATGAGGATAGACATCAAGTCCTCCATTCTGGTGCACAAACAAGATTCTGAGATGATACAAGGCTTGTCTTAATAACAGTGTGCACAAAATGGCTCCTGCCTGCTTGCTATCATTTTGAAATCCCAGACTGATGGAAACAAGATTCAAATACTTTATACATTGTAATTAAAGTTTATTTTGCTTGACTAATGTGATAAATTAGGATTTGGAATATTTTTTTTGGGTGACAGGTCCCCTTTAATATAACAAGAAACATAAAAAATACAAAATTAGAAAGCAGCTGGAAAAAGCTTTAATTTCTGGTGTACTATCTAAAAACAACTAAATTGAAAATGAAGTATATGGAAGGTGAACAAACCCTTTATCATGAGAGAGAAATAAATACATTATGTCAGATAGTTCCCCCCCCCAAGCATCACACATGAGTATTGTTAGAAACCACACGGAAACCACTTCCTCCAAAACTCACAGATTATTGTGTCTGCAAGTCATCATACTGGAAAGTCTCCAGGGCAGGACATAATCTCCCCTGTCCTACCGTTGTGCAGAATATTCAAATTATTCACTGCACAGTGTTCCTGTATCAGCACTTGTTTTTTTGCTGCACTATAAGGGGCAGATTTATTAAGGGTCGAATTGAAAATTTAAATTAGAACTTTCAAAGTTTTTATTATGGTCAAAAATGTCAAATTTGACTAGGGAATTATCCAAACTCGATTCGAGTTCATTTTAAAAAAAAAAAACTTATCTTTTCAAGATTCATCAAACTTTGGCCCTTTAAGAATTCGAATTTGACTATTCACCACCTAGAACCTGCCAAATTACTGTATAAGTCAATGGGAGAGGTCCAGTGACCAATTTGGAGATGTTTTTTTTAGAGAAATAAATTGTATTGTGTTTGGTTGAATTCTAATGAATTTGATTTGAGTTTTCGGGTAGGTAAAATTTGTCCGAGTTTTAGCTATTCCATTTTTTTCTTACATAATAGAATTTCGAATACATAAAAATTTAAGAGAGTTTGAAAAAACTCACGTCAATTTGAAATTCCGCCCTTGAAAAATGTGCCTCCCCATGTACTGTACTTTAAGAAAGTTAAAGGGGAAAGAAAGCCACCAATGTGTTAACTGTTTCTTTTGCAATGGTCCCTTTAAAAAAAAAGAGGAAAGCTCAGCTGTTTCAGGGTGTAATATTATTTTTTTCCATGTTACTCATGATAAAGTACAAATAAGACATTGTTTTGTTTTTTACCCTTACAACTGTCTCCTCTTCCCTATATCTGTACAGACAAGCCACTCCCTACAACAACTGCTGACTATAGTGGGATTTGGATCATTGGGATTGCCATAGTCTATGGAAGGCAATTTTTGTTTTTGTTATTAATCCACAAATAATTCACTCAGGTGACAAATTTGCTGTGTGCCATTGCTCTTAATTTGTGGGTGTGTGATGTGCCATTGCTCTTAAAGGGGAAGGAAACCTAGTCGGCGCAAACCCTTCTGCGCAGGTCCAGTCCAGGGAGTTCACCGACGACATCTTCTTTCACGCGATCTTCTTCCTACTTTGAACGGCGCATGCGCAGTAGGATCATTTCGCCGGTACGATATACTGCGCATGCGCGTGACTTTTGGCGCATGTGCAGTAGATCCGTACCGGCGAAATGATCCTACTGCGCATGCGCCAAAACGTCGTTCACAGCAGGAAGAAGATCGCGTGGAAGAAGATGTCGTCGGTGAACTCACTGGACTGGACCTGCGCAGAAGGGTAAGTAACAAGTTAGGGGCATTTGCCCAGCGGGACGGGTAGGCCAGGGGGGAGGAAGGAGGGTGGGCAACAAACGGGAGAGGGGGTGGGGGGTTTGCGCCGACTAGGTTTCCTTCCCCTTTAATGTGAAACCAGCACCCTCTTCATTCTACAGGGGCAGTTAACTCTTGCTACTTCATAAAGTTATAGTACTGCAACTGTCAGTTTTAAGCTGGCTAAGGATTCTGTTTGTTGTATCTGTGCAACGTCTGACATGACAAAAAATGGCCTGTATATGTAACCAATCCCTGACATCTTACAATATTCAGACCAGCAATCCTTATAATAGAAAACCACAAAACCCCTGCTAAAGTATAGCTTTAGATAAAAGTGCCACTTCAACTGCGCATATTACAATTTTGTAACACAACCACTCCAAGATATAACAGTTTTTACTGTAAACACAGAGAGTGCGCACCCCAAACCACACTCACCAGACTCCCCCAAATGGCCCTGCTCCTTTGCACTGAATCAGAAACGACAGAATGCAAAGTCGGTTGGAGTCCTCCATGTTACTACATGTCCTCGCAGACATGGCGGCCACCAACACCTCAGTGTATATGCTAGCAGGATACAATACATATATTGTATATATATACATATATACAGCAACAAACACATCTAAGGGCTCATTTCCTTACCTTAATGCAATGTACAAAGTGCATTTCCAGACAATATTTTTCCACACATCGTAGTATTTTCTTCCACAATTTCAGCATAACTGCGGCTGTGGGGGAGTCACACTTGTTGCAATTGAACTCAATACATTAAAACAAGCACAACTGCTGCTACATGTGGTAGCAAATCAGATGCAAGATGTGGCTAACATCCAGCGTTGGACTGGGGGTTCCGAGGCCCATTGGGGCTGCTGCCTGAGCGGCAGGGAAACATTGCATTATATTTTTATTGCTTTAAAACACTTTAATTTTTTGATGTTACTGTTCCTTTAATAGTACCTTCATCAAAATATGCTCCTTAAAGTTATGTCTATCCTGCTGCTTCTGCTAAACTGTGTGTAAGTGCGCCTACGGACGATGCAACCTTGGATTCTGCACTGAAATCCATTTCTCAAAAGAGCAAACAGATTTTTTTATATTCAATTTTGAAATCTGACATGGGGCTAGACAAAAGAACAATGGAAAGGTAACCAGATAGCAGCTCCCTAACACAAGATAACAGCTGCCTGGTAGATCTAAGAACACTCAATAATAAAAACCCATGTCCCACTGAGACACATTCTGTTACATTGAGAAGGAAAAACAGCAGCCTGCCAGAAAGCATTTCTCTCCTAAAGTGCAGGCACAAGTCACATGACCAGGGGCAGTTGGGAAATTGACACTATGTCTAGCCCCATGTCAGATTTCAAAATTGAATATAAAAAAATCTGTTTGCTCTTTTGAGAAATGGATTTCAGTGCAGAATTCTGCTGGAGCAGCACTATTAACTGGTTCATTTTGAAAAAAAAATTTTTTACCAAGACAGTATCCTTTTAACTTAAAGTTGTACCACCCCTTTAACTCTACATGTTGGAAATGATGCCATTCGAACAAATGCAGGGGGAATACATGCATGTTGCAACTTATTGCATTTTACCAAAATGACACTCATTTGCACCCATATTGATATACAATGTTCCCCTCTGCATGTATTGTGGGTAAAAAAAACTGGCACATTCCTCTTTAAATTTCTGCCCCTGACAACCAGCTAACAGGCAAGAACCAGGTCGAATAGAAAGTCTAAACACACACATACGACAAAAACCTTTCGCAGTGTGCCTTTAGAATATCATAGTCTTAATGTGTTTTCAAAGATAAATGTCCCCTTTAATTACATATTGTTACACTGAGGGGAAACATATCATTCATACAAATACATAACAGCAAGCAAAGACTTGCTCCCTATACAAATACACAACCACAGCCATTCACAACACCCAAGAAGCTGAAACTGCTGACACGAATGATCAACTCAGAGTGGTACCACTGAATAGGAACTGCAGTACCTCTGAAATGAACTGCAATTCCAAAATCACCCGAATTAGAAAAGTACCAAGAACAGGGAGAAAGGGGCATAACTATAGACAAGGCAGCTGGTAGAGGGCCAAGTTTTTCTGGTAACAGCTAATGGCTTTTCTTGTGTTCCCCCAATTTATCTGAGGGTCACAGACTGTACTGCACATGCACTGACTGAACTTCATCAGTAGATTACTCTCAGTATGTTACTCTCAGTTTCACTGTCAGAAAGTTATTTAGCATAGCAGTCAGCTCCAGAATGTGTGCAGCACTTATATACTCTCTAGAGACACAGCACTTTCCCACACTGACAAAGAGACAGCTCTCTCCCAGAGACAAATTAGTAGTTACTCGACTGCCAGAGACATACCCTGCCTACAGCCAGTCTCAGACATGAGCAATCATTCTCTCAGGCCACATGACTCTCTCAATGCCACACACATAATGTAGCAGCTTCTTTTCCATGATATACAATATAACTGAGTAATTAATGACACTTCTCACAAGTACCAATCATCCTCCTGCTGCAGCAATTCCCCCAACAGCATTGCCATTGGCAGGTTGAAGATCCCCACTGAAGTGATAGATTACACACAGCCTGAAAAGTGCCAAGCTTCTCACCCCTCTCACTGGCTGTCTCTTTGGGAGCTGTCTGTTGTCTATACCTGGATCTCCTCTTCCAAGACTCTCCCCTTCATCGGGTTTTCTGTTTCACATTATGTCACAATATATTGAACTACAGGGGGGTCTGTGTCTTTCAACAGGTGACTTGCCTTTCTTGCTGATTCTTCTCTTTGATCGACAGTCTCTCCTGATCAGAGTTGCCTCTTCTTTCTCTCCATGCTGTATCTCTTTCTGCCAAGCTGTCCCTATTTGTCTGCCAGCAGTCTTTTTCTTCAGCTGTCACCAAGGGTGCCACATATCCTTTCTTTCCACCCTGCCTTCAACGCTCTCTTTGCCACAGCTGTCTCTCTCTCTCTCTGCCTCTCTCTCTATCTCCTTCTGAGCATCAACGATGTGGTGCAGCCAAGCTTCAATCCAGGACCGTTCTAAACATTGCCTGGCTTTAACCAATCAGTGTGTCCCTTCCAGAAAGGCAGCCAATCAGATGGCCACTAGAAGAGGACTACACTGTAGCAGCCACTTTGTAAAGCAACATCACTCTTCTAAATGAAATTCGGTGAAAGCTTTCTGAAAACAGACAGTATTCACACGCCTCATGCTACATACACAACATTCCCTGTTTAGCCCTCCTTTAGGGATATGGGTGGAGACATGGAAAGTACTCCTTTATGTCCCTGTGGCCAGCTATGAATCCCTAATGACAGTCCCTAATGTAATAAACACTCGCTCTCGACTAACTCACAGGCTGGACACGTACACCAGAAAAAATTCCCCTCGTATCACAGCCATTTTCAACCTGCTGCTCTGGGGCTTTAATTCGACTACAGTTCCCAGCATCCCCTGACAGCCCAAGCCCCTGACACGTGACAAGTTAGAGAAATCATCAAGGACATCTCAGTCACAAGCAGCTCCTTCCTCGCTCTCACAGAAGGGCTCCCTTGTGACCTGGATGCTATTTCTGGACCTTCTCCTCCCACATTCTTCCTCGCACTGGATTTTCTCTTATAAGATCCTGGTAAAGCAATAGAAGATAGTTAGGGGTCACTGTCTATTACAAGTGCCTCACCTTCTGCCCAATTCCTTTTCATGTTTGTCTGTCACAGGTGCTTTTAGTCCTGACAAGGCTGTATCTCTGCATCCCAAGCTGTCTTCTTGCACCTCTCAGCATTTGCAAAGGCTGCTGCAGCTTTCCCCACCCTGGCTGTCTCTTTCTTTCTCTCCCTGTCTCCTTCCAAGCATCGCTGTGGTGCAGACAAGCTCTCCTGCATTAGCAGGCCACTGGGTAGAGGTTGGCTGCACTGCACTGATGCTGGAAGGGGAGATAAAGAGAAAGAACATGAGACAGCCAGGGTGGGGAGAGCAGGGGGAGGTGAAGCAGAGTGAGTAGCAGCCCTAGTGCTTAATCCAATCAGAGCATCAGGGCAGGAATAGAAACAATACAAAGCATGTTTTGTGACAAAGAAAGTCTAAAGAAACTGGGGTGATGAGGAGAACGGTATAAATAGACAGCTGCATGTCCCAAGAGACTCCCAGTGAGGCGGGGGTAGGGCCTGACTGGTCGTTACATATATATATATATATATAAATATATGTAATACACAAAAGCCACGAATATCTTGTAAATTATATCCTTATAAATAGTGAGTACTGATGTCACCAGTTATAAACGGTGAGTTCTGATGTCATTTCTGTCACATGACTCACTGAAATTTGTGTATTATAATAAATAAAGTACCCCCTGTTGTAAAATATGAGGATTTTAGAATTTACCTTGGAGTTGCATGACCTGTATAAAAACACTCGGCCTTTGGCCTCGTGTTTTTATATGGTCATGAAACGCCTCGGTAACTTATAATATCCTTATATTTTACAAGAGGGGGTACTTTATTCACTATATAACATATCATGAAGCCTATTAAAGTGGTGGTTCACCTTCAAACAACTAGTTGTTATCAGATAGATCACCAGAAATAACGACTTTTTCCAATGACTTTCTATTTTCTACGTGTGTGTTTTTCTAATATTGAAGTGTAAAGTGTCATTTTTCACCTTCTGAAGCAGCTCTGGGAGGGAGGGTCGCCGACCCTGTAAACTGTTCTAAATGGATACATTTAGTTGATACATTTCTTATCTGTCTCCCTGCTGAGCAGAATCTCTGGGTTTCATTACAGGCAGCTGTTAGAATCGATACAATAGTTGCTAATAGTCCAGAGATGCTGCTGAGAAATGGATCAACTTAGGGGCAGATTTATCAAAGGTCGAAGTGAATTCGAGGGAATTTTCGAAGTAAAAAAAATCAAGATTCTAAATTATTTTTTGGATACTTCGACCATCGAATAGGATACTACGACTTCAAATTTACTTCGATTCAAAGTAAAAATCGTTTAGACCATTCGATAATCGAAGTACTGTCTCTTTAAAAAAAACTTTGACTTCAATATCTCGCCAAATTAAACCTGCCAAAGTGCTATGTAAGTCTATGGGGACCTTCTACAACATTTTTCTAAGTCTTTACACATCGAATAAAAATCCTTTGATCGTACGCTAAAATCGTTCGATCGGACGATTTTTATTCGACCGCAGGATTGCCAAATTTGCTGAAAAGTTTTTTAATTCGATGGTCGAATTTCGACTTTTTTGTACTTCGAAATTCAGCCCTTGATAAATCTGCCCCTAAATGTTGCAAAACTGTAACAGTTCAGAGTCTGCACCTGAATTACTGAGCTGCCAGACTCCAGAGACAGGGACATTCAACTTTAAACTTGGATTTTGGGAAAACCGTCAAAAATAAATAATGGAAAGTAATTGAAAAAAAAAGTCTTTATTTCTGGGGAACAATCTAAAAACAACTGAATTGAAAAAAGTGTTTGGAAGGTGAAAAACCGTTGCATGGCTCTGAAACTAGGCTGCACTCTTTAGCGCTTGAGTGTAC
Organism: Xenopus laevis; assembly: GCF_017654675.1. NCBI lineage: Eukaryota > Metazoa > Chordata > Amphibia > Anura > Pipidae > Xenopus > Xenopus laevis. Next base: position 15,906,489 of record NC_054377.1, on the reverse strand, counting down.
AAGAGCCTGCACTTTATAGATAATGATGCCCAACTTGTGGCCATTCAGATGGGTTTGTCCTAAAATCACCAGTGTTGGCTCTCAGGATCCACTACAAATGTACATGGCAAAGCCCAATCAGAGTAACCCAATGTAACTAGGGTTGCCACCTTTTCTGGAAAAAAATACCGGCTTTCCTATATATTTATCTTTTTTCCCTATTAATAACATTGGGATCAACCATCATTTTTACCGGCCAGGTCGGTAAAATACCGGCCAGGTGGCAACCTTATACAGGTATAGGATCTGTTCACTAAAATGCTTGGGAATGTTCTGTAATTTGGACCACTAAACCTTAAATCTTCTTAAATAAACCTAAACCATTACTATACTTTTACAAACAAAAGCAGTTGGCATATTCTTACACAGTGCTAAATCCATTCAACCATTTGTTTGCATTAGTCCACTGCAGATTAAAGGGATACTGTCATGGGAAAAAACATTTTTTTCAAAATGAATCAGTTTATAGTGCTGATCCAGCAGAATTCTGCACTGAAATCCATTTCTCAAAAGAGCAAACAGATTTTTTTATATTCAATTTTGAAATCTGACATGGGCCTAGACATATTATCAATTTCCCAGCTGCCCCAAGTCATGTGACTTGTGCTCTAATAAACTTCAATCACTTTTTACTGCTGTACTGCAAGTTGGAGTGATATCACCCCCCTCGATTTTTCCCCCCAGCAGCCATACAAAAGAACAATGGTAAGGTACTGTAACCAGATAACAGCTCCCTAACACAAGATAACAGCTGCCTGGTAGATCTAAGAACAACACTCAATAGTAAAAACCCATGTCTCACTGAGACACATTCAGTTACATTGAGAAGGAAAAACAGCAGCCTGCCAGAAAGCATTTCTCTCCTAAAGTGCAGGCACAAGTCACATGACCAGGTTCAGCTGGGAAATTGACAAAATGTCTAGTCCCATGTCAGATTTCAAAATTGAATATAAAAAAATCTGTTTGCTCTTTTGAGAAATGGATTTCAGTGCAGAATTCTGCTGGAGCAGCACTATTAACTGATTCATTTTGAAAAAAAATGTTTTTCCCATTACAGTATCCCTTTAAAGTTAAGTGCTATGGGTTACTGGGTTAGTAGCAGAGGTTTGCCATCTATGGGGGTCATTAATAGAGGCCTCAGATGAAACTGAGTGCTCATAATGCTTACGTCTATAATGTTATTATATTTACTAGGAATATTTTTCTCTCTGTATTTCCCTTTTCACTTTTCTTACCTTTAATGCGAATACTTTCTTTCTCCCAGTTGTCCTCTTGTACTCTGCTCCAGGCTTCGTCCTATCCACTCTGCATTCCACAAGAGCCTTTTCTTTCCTTTACCTCTAGAACATGCTCCATGATATCCGTCCGACTCCCTGTATGTCAGCTTTCTCAAACACCACCTTACAAGGAAGCTTTTCAGTAAATTCTCCAGCAGCTTTGTCTCTGCTGCTTTATCATTATTTCCGTATGCGGCTGTACATTCCCTTTTATTCTAATAGACTGTAAGCTCTTGTCAGCAGGAACTTTTGTAAAGATAATTACTGTTAATGACAGTTCCATATTTATAGACGAGTACACTTATGAATATGGCCTGTTAGGTGCTATGTACATGAATATGGTATAAAGTATGTTTGATAAATATACTGTTTCTAATCATGCAGAACTGTCCGCAGGTAATTGCCTGTCCCATAGATCTAGGTCTGGTCCCTTGGGGATGTTTAGTGTCCTATTTATACAGGTGTAAGAAAGGTCAGCTGAAATTTCTTTCGTTTACAGCATGTAAAAGGTGTCTGACTTTAGATCAGATGATTGAGGCTTCACATCAGGGTGGTTAGCACTGCTCCATTCTAGCACTGGTGTTCTGGATAGGATTCTGATCAGGACATTATATGGAGTCTGTATGGGCTCCCAATATCTGTGTGTTTCTTATCACACTCCAAAAACAGAAAGACCAGGCCAGCTTGAACCTTATGAAATTGACCCAAGTGCATGTGTGTTATGTGATGCTGCATGTTGACTGAGACCTGCAGGGCTCCATCTACATGCAACACAGTGAAGGCAGGTGCAGAACCAGAAAGTGAGTTGTACAGCAGGACATGCAGCCAATGGTTGGCTCTTTGGTTAGTTTTTTCCAATTTCCGTTTTTTTTCATAGTTTGGCAAAAATGTGCACAGTGAATAAATATGAAATAATTAACTTTTAGATTCATGATTTTAGCAGTTGTTGACTGCTAATATCAAGAATGTGTAACAGGGGCACCCTTTCCAGGCAGGTGCTGGACAGAATGCTAAAAGCTTAATTTATTAATGCAGGAAGCATCTCCTGGTGCTTCTTTGCTTAGTTATGATAAATAATACATATAATCCTCCCCCAGCTCTACAGCAGCCCCAATTTTTGCATGGATATTTACCCAAGAGCCTACTGTAATGGATCTACACTGTTTTTTTTACCAGCAACTACCTGATAAAGCTCCAGGACAGCTTATTCTCTCCAGAACCCATCCTGTAACAGGTCCATACTGCTTTTATTTTCCAAAACTCCCTTAAGTACTCCAAATTCCATGCTCAAACAAGAGAGTTGGCAGGTAACCAAAGAATGGTTGTATTATATAAAAAAAAACTGTAATGAACAATTATCATATAATAAAATATTTGAATGTATAATATCATAGTGCATTGTGAATACCAGTATGTTCAATAAACCACAGAGAGGATACTGTTTCTTCCAGATGACCAATGAAGCCTGTAGTGTGATCAGATAAATAAACAATCTCAAAAATATCCCCCACAGGGAGTTGAACAGCACGTTTTCCATAATATACAGGCTGTAGCATTTTGTTGACTACACTAAACTTACATTGAAAAGACAGCTTGAGTGATTTTTGAGTAATGTTGTTGCTTTAGCACAAAGCTTAGTGATGTCACTCTAGTAAAAAGCTTAGTGATGTCACTTTGGCATAAATCTTACTGATATCACTTTGCACTCTGGAGTATTAGCAACAATTCTGTTTGAGTCTGTAGGACAGATATTTGGACAGAGTTTTATGGAATTAATGGAGTGACAGCATCACACCACCCATCCACCAATCAGATAACTATTCCAATGTGGGGTACAAAACTGTGTATATGTTTAGGGTTGCCACCATTTCTGGAAATAATATATTTATATATTTCTGCTCTATTTATAACATTGGCATCAAGCATCATTTTTACAGGCCAAATGGCAACCCTATATATGTGAAGTCTAAAAGCTAATTGGAAACACATGCTGTCAATGCCCTTAAATGTATTGCTGACCTGCTTTCAGAATGCTGTGGTTCTACAATGGTTTTCTAGATATTGGATCTTTCCTTAACTCGGATCTTCATACCTTAAATCCTCTAGAAACTTATTTAATAAACCCAATAGGATTGTTTTGCTTCCAATAAGGATTAATTATATCTTGGTTGGGATCAAGTACAAGCTACTGTTTTATTATTACAGAGAAAAAGGGAATCATTTTTAAAAAATTTAGATTATTTAGATAAAATGGAGTCTATGGGAGACGGTCTTTCTGTAATTCAAGCTGGATAACCGGTTTCTCAGTGCGGTGTGGGCATATTGGGGAAAGGTCGGCTTGTTTGACCTCACCAAATGTCTAAGTTCAGCTTCATTTTCCACTTCCTACAAAATTAAAAAATTATGATCTAACAATATGGAAACAATAGCCAATGCTACTGAATCCACTTACTTTAATATTAAACCAGGTAGAGCAGGGCTGATCCTATCAAATGTGGGGCCCAATTGGGACCATGTTGGCGGGGCCCCTAGAAAAAGTGTTGCTGGCTACTGACACACCAAGTATTTAGGAAAATAAGGGCATACAGGCACATAGAAAGGAAAGGGGCAGACAAGGTAAGAGAGTGAGAGGCATGAAATAGGGGCACACAGGGTAAAAGAGAGAGGGAGGAAATAGGAGAGTGGACTGGGCCAATAAGTTTGGGGCAGGCTGGGCCGATTCAGCTTGGGAGCAGGCTTGGTTGGATTGGGGACAGGCAGGGCCTATCAAGGTTGGAGGAAAGCTGGGCCTATGAGAGTTGGGGGCAGGCTAGACCTATGGAGTTGGGGGATAGGCTGGCTTATCAGAGTTGGGGGTGGGCTGGACCTATGGATTTGGGGCTGGGCTGGACTCTCAAAGTTGGGGGCAGGCCAGGCAGCATCATGTGCTGAGGGAAATATTATCTGTGCTGCCCTGTGGTGCGGGGCCCCCAGAGGTGCGGGGCCCTATTGGGCCCAATTGGTCCAATAGGCCTAAGGCCGGCCCTGAGGTAGAGGATACAGCTCCCTCTAGATTTCACCAAGGATTCATAACTATGCCAGAAGTAGTTACTCTTTGGAAGTCAAAGACCCCACCCTTTTCGGTCTCACCAGATATATTTGTTGACAAGTAATATCCCTTTATATAAACTGGCTTATTAAAAAAATCACTAACAAGTTTTACAGGACACTTTCACCCCCCACCTTTCCTGCCCAACCCTCTATCTCCTTTCCAAACCTTCCCCTCCTCTCTCCCCTTCTATGAAAACTTCTAAGAATTCTTTAAATAACAGGCAATGAGAATCAATTGCGCTGCAACAAGGTTCAAGGTTTTTTTAGATGAAGCGACAATCTGCAGATATCCAAGGAAGGAAGTCTTAACATGCCTAAGTCCAACTGGTCTCTACGCTCTTATAATTATAATTTCCTCTAGTGTAATGAATTGTGACTGATAATGACATGATCTAATGTACAAAGAAATGAACAAAAAGTAACTGAATGAGCCAGCGACTGAGGTAAATTCCAAGTAGAGCTTATTGTTCATAGACTGAGCCAAGAGAAGGTTGAACCATGAGTCTCCAAGTTTTGTTTTGATGGATTCTGTCACCCGAATCAAGCTGTGCCAGGGTGGGGGTGAGGAAATGATCCCTTTCCCTCCCCTACTGAGAGAACATTAATCTTTCTTATGGTTGGAAATTTGTGTAGTAGTAGTAATATCCATGTTTTTTGTGCCTACATGTAAAGCTATTAAAATGTTTAAAAAATTGACCCAGGTGAAAAAAAGTTGCAGCTTCTTGAACCTTAATAAATCTTCGTCGGAAGAATTATCGGAATTGTTTTGACCATTGATGGATGTTCACTGAAGACTTAGTTTAAGGCTGCTTGCAAGCTATAGTTTATTCATAGCTGTAGGGCTGAGATTATTACTACAAAATGTAATATTACATATTAGGGGCATTTACTAATGCCAAGACAAGGTTCCCTAGCAGTCCCTAACTCACGTCTGAATGATGTACAAGTCTGGGGCGGGTTGGTGGGATGCCTATGTGCTATATACAGCCTGCCCCTCATGAATACAGCACTGCCAAATGCAGACAGAGTTGTATTCATCAGAAAAATAGCAAGTCTATACACTCAATTCAGTGGTGCAAAGACATGTGCCTGTGGGTGCTTGCAGAGTGATAGGGTGCGGTGCATAGTACAAAAAACATAGCAGCCTGTTTTTTGCATTTTGCACCCTGCCCTGCAAATCATAAATGACCCTTGCAGTATAAACCTGCAAAATGTTTCTAAAATCGTGTTACCCAATAAAGGTCCAGATTCAATTGAGTGAGTAAAAGGTTTATCACGTAAAAAGTCACGGATGAGATTCAATTTGAGACGCAATTTAATTCAGAAAAACGTATCTCATGGTTTATCACGGGGAAACTCCATTGAAGTCTATGGGAAAAAAACTGGTACTGAATTTGGAAAAAAAGGTTTTTCTCCGCAAATTGAGTTTTCACATTAAAAACTAAATTCTTACTAAATTGAATCTGACCCAAAATGTGTTAAAAGGCAGACTGTGATAATGTAAACAATTTTAAATAAAATGGCAAAACATTAAATGCTTGTTTTTATTTCTCAGTGAAACGTGGGACAATTAGTTGCTTGGTAACGGGAAACTAATTTTCTAATATAGTGATATTTCACTCCCATCCTTCCTCTATAGTAAAACCATGCCTGAATGTGAGCAGTTATAGAAAAACATGTAAATAGTATTGTAGAATTAAACGTTTCTATCTCACTGAGAATAAATAGAGGCATTTCTAGGCATAGGATGAATGTTATGAATTCTAGCAGAACTACGCATGAAGAATAAAAGAACAGACCACAACAAAGACTGTAAGGAAAATATATAGAGAATAAAGAAGATTTTGCAAGAGGAAGGCCATTAACTAATTTTCTAGATGTGAAGATATAGGGGGGAATTCACAAAAGTGGTGATACAGAGACAAAATGATAGTGGAGATAAAAATGTAGGATTTCCCACCAAATTCACCAACCTCTATCTCCACTTTTGTGAATTTGTCTTTTAAACAGACAGTTTTCAGATTTTATCTTTCAAACAACATGTTGTAAGGCACTAGGACCTGGCAGCCGCGGTCGTCCCCGCTGTGGTCGCGCTGGAGCCGTTCGTGCGTGCGTGCGTCCGTCGCGGCGCGTGCGTCTGCGTGCGCGTTGCGTCGGTCGCGGTGCGCGCGCGTCGGTTTCGGCGCATGCGCAATGCGCTTAAAAGGACGCCGAGGCCTGCACTTCCTTGCGAAGTGATCATTGCCTACTAGTGTGACGCTAAGCCTTATTACTGCCTGATATTTCGTGTTTGACCCCTGCCTGTTATTCGGATTTCCTGCTTCTAATATCCTCTGCTGACTTCTGCCTGTCTCCGGTTATTGATTCTACGCTGCCTGCCTTCTGACCTCGGCCTGTTCCTGACTCTGCCTTGCCTGACGATTCTGTACCTCGATTTCTGGAAGTGTTCCTGTTTCAGCACTTCTACCACTCCTGCACGTGACCAGTCCTGTTCCAACCCTCAGAGTCTGCTTCATTGTGGGAGGTGTAGGAGAGGCTTCTCTTCGTCTAAAAGTTCCAACTAACAGTGAGTACCCTGACAGTATCACTTCGCCAGCATGGAACCTACGGAGGAATCCTCTCCTTTTGATGTCCTAGTCACTCAAATCTCCACATTAACCCAAGCTGTCCGGGATCTGCAAGGTGGCTATCTTCAGATCCAATCTCAGATCCAGAGTGGTGCCACTTCCTCTGACCCTTCGCAGCCTGGACCATCAACAAGTCGGGGTTCATCCGATTTACTCCCTGGAGTCGTTGCTCATGGACATTTCCCTGAACCTAAAGTTCCGTTACCTGAACGCTTTTCAGGCGACAGAGCCAAATTTCAAGCATTTATTCACCATTGTAAATTGCTGTTCACTCTCCAACCTCGGACTTATGCTACTGAACAAACAAAGGTTGGCATTGTTATTTCACTGTTGGATGGTGAACCACAGACTTGGGGGCATCGTTTGATTGACCAGAATAGTCCCTTGCTCCAGGATTCTCAAGCTTTCTTTCAGATGATGACTACGCTTTATGACGATCCTCAGCGCACAGCCTCAGCGGAAGCAGCACTCAGGGGGCTACGGCAAGGCCGACGACCTGCCGAGGAATACATCGTGGAATTTACATCCGTAAATATACGACAGACTCCATGTGGAATGATCGAGCCTTAAGACACCAACTCCGCATTGGTCTTAATGACAACCTTAAGGACGAATTGGCTAGAGTTGGAGTTCCCGAAACTTTGGAGGAATTAATTGACTTGATTATTCAGATTGACCGCCGTCTCATTGAAAGACGTCTCGAGAGGTCTGGTGCCTTCGGTCCTACTTGGATGCTCCCTAAAGCCCCTCTCACACCACACCCCTCATTGGTTCCAGTAGCTACTCAAGGGGAGTCAGAGCCTATGCAGTTGGGCCTGCTCAGGTCTGCTCTCTCTCAAGAGGAACGGGATCGTAGAAGGAGGCTCAACCTTTGCTTGTATTGTGGAGAGAAGGGGCACCTACTTCGCTCTTGTCCCATTCGACCTGCCAGTAAGACTGATAGATCTGTATTCATTAGTACTACAGTTTCGGGGGAACAGTCTTTGTTAACTCCACTTTTTCTATTACAGCTCCCAGGAAGACATCTTGAGGTCCCAATTCTCATCGATTCAGGAGCCTGTAACAACTTTATGGACAAGAACTTTGCTAAGTTACATAATATTCCCCTTGTGTCTGTTAAAGAGCCCTTCCTTATTAGAACTGCTGATGGGTCCCCTATCTCCTCGGGCCCTGTAAGATTGGAATCCATTCCTGTATCAATAAAGACTCAGCATTATCAAGAATTGGTGTCTTTTAATATTGTTTCTTCTCCCATCTATCCTCTAATTTTGGGGTATTCCTGGTTACAGACTTGTAATCCTTCAATCAACTGGGCTACCAATGAGATTGACTTCCCACAAATCATCGCCGATACTCTCTGCATTTCTTCTAGGCCAAGTTTGGTTCCTGAACCTTATAAAGACTTCCTTGATGTCTTCGATGAACGTGCTGCACAGTCTTTGCCCCCACATAGGGTATATGACTGCCCAATTGAGTTGTTGCCCGGAGCTCATATCCCTTTTGGCCGTATCTATCCGCTATCTGAGCCTGAATTAAAGGTCCTTAAGAATTATATTGATGAAAATCTAGAAAAAGGATTTATTCGTCCTTCAACATCTCCAGCTGTGGCGGGGATATTCTTTGTTCAGAAGAAGGATGGTTCACTTAGACCCTGTATAGATTATCGTGAGCTCAACAAATTAACCATCAAGAACCGATATCCTCTTCCCCTCATTCCTGAACTCTTTCAAAGACTTTGTAAAGCCAGTATCTTCACTAAACTGGATCTCAGGGGAGCCTATAACCTAGTCCGTATTCGCAAAGGGGATGAGTGGAAGACCGCTTTCAGGTCTCGTTATGGTCATTTCGAGTACACCGTAATGCCATTTGGCCTATGCAACGCCCCCGCCACTTTTCAGCATCTCGTAAATGACATCTTCCGTGACTACCTCGACATTTTTCTTGTGGTCTATTTAGATGACATTTTAATTTTCTCTTCTTCGCTTGAGGAACATCGTCTACATGTGAGGAAAACTCTGGCTAGACTTCGTGATCATGGACTTTACGCTAAACTCGACAAATGTGAATTTGAGAAGTCCTCCATTGAATTCTTGGGGTTCATAATTTCTACAGGGGGGCTTACTATGGATACCCAAAAGATCTCAGCCATTCTCAACTGGCCGGTTCCAACCAATAGAAGAGCAGTACAGAGATTTATTGGTTTCGCTAATTTTTATCGAAAATTTATCAAAGACTTCTCACGTATAATTGCTCCTATAACTTCTCTTACTAGTTCTGTAAAGAATTTTTTTTGGTCTCCTGAAGCACAAACTGCTTTTGATGAACTAAAGGATCGCTTCACTTCTGCGCCCATACTTGTTCATTCGGACTCTACTAAACCCTATATTTTAGAGGTCGACGCGTCAGAAGTGGCCGTTGGCGCAGTTCTTTCTCAGAGACAAACCCCCTCTGGTCAACTTCATCCTGTGGCTTTTTTTTCTAAAAAACTCTCTAGGTCTGAACGGAATTATGACGTGAGTGACCGTGAACTTCTGGCAATTAAGGCGGCTTTTGAGGAGTGGAGACACTTATTGGAGGGGGCATTACATCCCATTCTAATCTATTCTGATCATAGAAACCTCGAGTATTTGAAATCTGCAAAGAGATTAAAGCCACGCCAGGCTCGCTGGGCTTTGTTTTTTTCACGCTTTAATTTTCATATCACGTTCAGGCCCGGTTGTAAGAACGGTAAGGCGGATGCGCTTTCACGTATTTTTTTGAATTCTCCCACTGAGAACGTTTCAGATGGACTCATTCTTAAATCTTCTAATTTTTTGCTTCTTCAGACAGAATTATTGTCAAATATCAAACTAGCCTCACGAGAGGTGCCTTTGGAGAAGTCAAGTTTTCAATCTCTTCATGGGTTTCTGATCCATAAGAATAAAATATTTGTTCCACAAGCAGCCCAACTGGAGGTGTTGAAATTTGCTCATGACAATCCTACGGCTGGTCATTTTGGAATTCGCAAAACCACAGACTTAGCTAAACGTTTTTTTTATTGGCCTAACATGGTTAAAGACTGTGCTGCATATGTAAAATCTTGTTTGGTCTGTGCCAGATGTAAGGATTCCCATGCTCGTCCTATGGGTTTGCTCAAACCTCTACCGGTTCCAGATTGCCCATGGGAATCTATTTCTATGGACTTCATTGTGGATTTACCAAAATCTTCGGGTATGAATACTATTTTTGTGGTAGTGGATAGATTTACAAAAATGGCTCATTTTTCTCCGTTACCCAGTCTTCCATCTGCCGCTACTACGGCCGAGGTTTTCATCAGAGACATTTTTCGGCTGCACGGACTTCCTCGTGAGATCATTTCTGATAGAGGGTCACAGTTTACTTCCAAATTTTGGAGAGCGTTGTGTCATTCTTTGAACATCAATTTATCCCTATCTACCGCTTATCATCCACAGACCAATGGTCAAACAGAAAGAACAAACCAGACACTAGAACAATATATTCGCTGCTTTACTACCTACTTGCAAGATAACTGGGCCTTGCTTCTGCCTTTAGCGGAGTTTTCCTACAATAACTCATTACATTCTTCTACTAGTCAGTCTCCTTTTTTTTCTAATTTTGGTTTTCATCCCAATCTGTTACCTGATTTGCCTAGGGAGATTGCTGTTCCTGCTGTCCATAATCGTATCTCTTTTTTGACCAACAATTTCAAGACTCTTCACCAAACTATCCTGCAAGCTCAAAACAATTTTAAAGTTTTTTCGGATCGTAAAAGAGGTGAGGATCCTGAATTTAAAATTGGAGACCTGGTGTGGCTTTCTACTCGGTTCATCAGACTAACTACTCCATCTAAGAAATTGGCACCTAGATTTTTGGGTCCTTTTCCGATTATTCAGCAAGTTAATCCGGTTACTTTTAAGCTTAAACTCCCAAACTCTTTACGAATACATCCGGTATTTCACTCTGCACTTTTGAAACCAGTGGTTCCCAATGTTTTTCATGGCCGTTATCATCCACCTCCGCAGCCGGTACAGGTCCAAGATACCGAGGAGTTTGAGGTACAGGAGATTTTGGACTCCAGAATTTGGAGGAACCGTTTGCAGTATCTGGTCAGTTGGAAAGGTTATTCTCCAGAAGATAATTCCTGGGAGCCTGTTAAAAATATCCATGCACCAAGACTGTTGAAACATTTTCATAAGACTCATCCTGATAAACCTGGTCCGAAGGGCGCCCGGAGTGCGCGCCTCGGGGGGGGGCACTGTAAGGCACTAGGACCTGGCAGCCGCGGTCGTCCCCGCTGTGGTCGCGCTGGAGCCGTTCGTGCGTGCGTGCGTCCGTCGCGGCGCGTGCGTCTGCGTGCGCGTTGCGTCGGTCGCGGTGCGCGCGCGTCGGTTTCGGCGCATGCGCAATGCGCTTAAAAGGACGCCGAGGCCTGCACTTCCTTGCGAAGTGATCATTGCCTACTAGTGTGACGCTAAGCCTTATTACTGCCTGATATTTCGTGTTTGACCCCTGCCTGTTATTCGGATTTCCTGCTTCTAATATCCTCTGCTGACTTCTGCCTGTCTCCGGTTATTGATTCTACGCTGCCTGCCTTCTGACCTCGGCCTGTTCCTGACTCTGCCTTGCCTGACGATTCTGTACCTCGATTTCTGGAAGTGTTCCTGTTTCAGCACTTCTACCACTCCTCCACGTGACCAGTCCTGTTCCAACCCTCAGAGTCTGCTTCATTGTGGGAGGTGTAGGAGAGGCTTCTCTTCGTCTAAAAGTTCCAACTAACAGTGAGTACCCTGACACATGTTTATGACATTTTTTTCTGAATTTGTCTTTAGATCTTACTGAACCTGTGAGTCAGACATCAAATTGGAATTTCTGGGGGAGGGAGTTTATTTTACCTAGGAAATATAAGTTATACATTTTTTTCAGGATAACCTGGGCTTTCTAAATCTGCCTACATATTTGTGTAATTCCACTTCGGTAACAATATATAAGGGTCTAAATACAAAAAAATGCTATTTTGCACAATATAGGAATTTGTATTTTATTATCTTAGGTCAAGTGTCTAATTGCTGCTAAAACTGAAAAAATTGACTGGGAGGCTTTACTTTTCTTTTAGATAATATATTCACTCAAATTGCTGATATTGCCCCATTCTAAGGGGCCCGAAGGCTCAGCCAGGAGTAGCGGACCAAGGAGGAAGCACAGTTCAACCGGTTAAAGGTATCCAAGGGGTAAAGAGAAAGGCGAAGTCAGGTCTAGGTTCAGACGGCAAAGGTTCAATGTATGGTTTTCAGGCAAGTTCAAGATCAGAATCAATAGTAGTATAGCGCACCCAGGAACTCACAATGTGGAACCTATTGTAGGGCAAAGTCTGGAGTGCTCTGGCGCCTTAAATAGCTCTTCATTGGTGCCAAAAACGTACCTGGTGACGTCATCACGCTGGCGTTTCTGTGCTGGCATTTTTGCGCTGGCATCCAATCTGGCGCTGGCGTCCTTGCACTGGCGTGTTTGCACTGCCATCCAGATGACGTCACAGAACTGCGCCTAGGAAGAACCGCATGGGAGGAAAGGACGCGGCCATCTTGGGAGGATGTAATGCAGCCATGCTGTGGAAGGTAAGCCTTCCTTACATTCATTCATTCATTAGGCTAAAACAAGTAAAATAAAGTGTGTGAGTTAAAAACCTTTTACATATAAAATTGTATAAAATACACTTTTTTATTTTGTTAATGAGGCTTTTACACCTATAGGGTTAGACAGAAACTTGTGCCCTGACTATAAAATGGTAATCCCTATTAATATGATAATAATTTCCCAATGGGGCACATGCAAGAGGTGTGAAATGAAGATTGTGTGAGCCAAAGCAAAGGAGATTATTTTAGAATTGATCTGATACACGGGGAATAGTTATACTGAGCTTTTCTCCGTCGGGAGAAAATGTAGTTTAAAATGTCGTTTGAAAGACAAATTCTGTAAAATTCTGTCGTTCTTTCATAAAAAAACTAAAAGTGGCGGTTGAGTCGGAATTTAGGCGGATTTCTGTTTGCGAATATGGAGAAAGTATTTTACTCCAGTTTACCACTACTTTTACTCCAAAAATGAGCTATCTCCACTTTTGTGAATTCCCCCATAGAGTGATAGAAAGCCTGCAGGTCGTCCACACAGCTTTGTCTTGTGTATTAGAGGTGGAAACAAAAATGGAAGCAACCACTTAAAAGCCAGATTTTGTGTGTGTGTGTGTGTGTGTGTGTGTCGCTGAATTGTTGCACAACTGGAAGAGAAGAGAAGTTCAGGTATATATTTTTCTAAATTAGAAAAGATAAAAGATCATTTCAAAGCAAGATTTTGCTTATACCTCCAGAAAGGCATTTTAAAGGCTGTGTATCCTGTTTTCACGTACAGTATAAATTCATTTCAGTAGGATTTGAATGGTTACAGGTGTGAGAAAAGGTTAAGTATGGTCTTGTAGCTTGAAACAATGCAAATCTGAAACAGGGTGAGTGAAAGCAGAAAAACAGAATATATGCATATAATATATAAAACATAAATAGGGAAAGTATTAGCGCCAAATGATTTTTTGCATATAAGAGATACTTGAATTATTTTATTGGAAGGAGGGGTAAGTCTTGGTAGAGTAATAGGGTATAGATTTTAAGAAGATATTTAATAGTTGGGAAAAAAAACAGCATGCCACTTACTGAGACACTGGAACCTTAAGCAACAGGAAAAGACAAGAGACAGATAGTGGGGAAAAGAAAAAGTGAATTCATTTGGCTCTAAAGCACAAGTATTCTGAAGAAGAGGAGGCTAAATAGAGTCTAAAATCAAATCAAAATAAAGGGGTTGTTCACCATTGAATTCACTTTTAGTAAGATATAGAGAGTGATATTCTGAGACAATTTGCAATTGGTTTTCATTTTTTATTATTTGTGGTTTTTGAGTTATTTAGCTTTTTATTCAGCAGCTCTCCAGTTTGCAAGTTCAGTGATTTGGTTGCAAAGGCCTATATTACCGTAGCAACCATTCATTGATTTAAATAAGAAACTGGAATATGAATAGGAGAGAGGCCAAAATAGAAAGATGAGTAATAAAAAGTAGCAATGAGAATACATTTGTGCCTTACTGAGCATTTGTTTTTTAGATGGGGGTCAGTGACCCTCATTTGAAAGCTGGAAAGAGTCAGAAGAAGAAGGCAAATAATTAAAAAAACCTATAAAAAAGAAAATGGGCTGGCTAGGTTGGGGAAAAAATCACACAGTTGTATTCTGTGATTCCAACTAGTTGTTACATTCTGTAAATGGTTAATAATAAAAATAGCCTCTAGCCCTATTTAACGTTAACCTGGAGAGATTTCCGAAAATAATGCAACATCTCATATTTCATATTCTGACAGCAACTAGGCTCTTGATTCCGAGATACTGGAAGTCCCCCTTAGTGCCTCATAAACAGGAGCAAATTTCGCTGATCGACTTAAATCTTGTGTACGAACTAATGTCACTCGGATTAAGGAAATCCAACAGAAACTGTGACCACTCTAAATGCCTGTGGGAAAAATGGAAGAGAACTTATCACTTATCTGCAATACAGTCCAGTGATGGCGCGGATGCAGCGCAACCATTCAAAAAATGGCATCCACGGTATATACTAATGACAAGAGAGAGATGAAATCAGTGTCGGACTGGGGGGCCCGGGGCCTACCGGGACTGCTGTCCAGGGCCCCCTGCCCCCCTTGCTGCTCCACACCGTGCCGTGCGCTGCCTTCCTTGTGGTCCACGCCGGCGCGCATGTCCAGACGGCGCGGTGCTGGCGCACATGCACAGATGGCGCGGCGCTCCGGGGTTTTTTTTTATTTTAAATAACAAGATTGGTTTGGCCCGGCGGGGGCCCATGATGGGTTTTTTCCCGGTTTCTTTAGGATAAAATTAAGATTAATATTATCCCGGTTTTTTTAGGATAATATTAACACCTGCCTCCTTATAATATTATAGACACCTGTCGTACACAATAACACTGGCACTTGTCCCATATAAAAACACTGGCACCCTTTTTTAAAATAATAATAACACCAGAACTTGTTCCTTATTGCAACACTGGCACTAACACTGGCACCTGCTTTTTATAATAATATTGACACTCGTCCCTCCAAACAATAAACTCACTTATCTCTTATAATATCTCCGGCACTTGCTCCCCAAAAATAATACTGTCACTGGTTTTTCAGGCTATTACCGTCACCTGTTCACGATAATAGCACGGGTACCTGTCCTTTATAATAACATTGGCACCTGCCTCTTACAATAGAACTGGCACCTGTATTCTATAAATACACTGGTACTTGTCCCTTATAAGAACATTGGCACCTGCCCCTTAAAACATCACCAGCACTTTTTTATAATAATAAGGGCATTGGCCCCCTGTGATAACAAAGGCACTTTTTTTTTTCTTCTCTGTTGATCGTTGTGTACAGTGATCTTTGTTTTGCTCTATTTGTAACCTGAAAAAAGAAATAACAAAAATTCAAATAAAAAAAAAATAATAAAAATACCATTGGCCTTTCCACCTTTTTTATGATTGCAGTGTTACTATTATGTTAAAGGAGAAGGAAAGGCATTTTCTACTTGGGGCTAGAGTTGCCACCCGGCCGGGGCCGGTATTACAAATTTACCGGCAATGCAATTGCCGGTAATTTGTAATACCCTTTAAAAAAAGCTCCTGGCCTGCCCCCCATTCGCAAAGATCGCAAAGAACTTACATTTTTTCCAGCGCTGTGCGATGTTGCTCCGCCCCTTTTATGGCACTCTGCGTAGCTCCGCCCCCTTTTAGCATCACAAACCGCCCCCTTTTGGTGCCTGCCCCCCACTGGCCAGTACATTTTTTTAATAAAGGTGGCAACCCTACTTGGGGCTGCCAAATGTTAGGCATCCCCAAGTAAATGTATTTACTTACCTGAAACCCCAGGCCGGTGATCCTATCGGCAGAAAACTGTACCGGCCCGGGGTTTTTCTAGCGAGCACCACGGAGCAGTCATCTTCCGGCTTCCTTTTTCTTCTCCAAATTACCTTAGCAACCCTGCTCTGATTTGAATACAGAACTAAACTACGAATAAATTAATTCAAAAATTAGTAATGAAAAGTAGCAATAACTAAATATTTGTAGCCTTACTGAGCATTTGTTTTTAGACAGGGTCAGTGACCCCCATTTGAAAGCTGGAAAGAGTCAGAAGAAGAAGACAAATAATTCTAAGTCTAAAAAAAAAAAAATGAAGGCTAACTGAAGTTGCTTAGAATTAGCCATTCTATAACATATTAAACGTAACTGAAAGGTGAACCATCCATTTAAGACCACACATCTGCACATTTCTCAGAGTAAAGGACCTCTACCTGATTTGGTTTCCCCCGGGACACTAAGCCAAATTGGCCAGATCATACTTCTGAGACTCGTAGGAAAAGGATTTTATCAGCACACTCGTGGCCCTTACTCAATGAGATTTTCAAGCCTGTCCGATGATTATGTAACAGATTGTTGGCCAGATATCAACTGGCCAGGCCATCTAGAGGCTCAATATATGGGCCGATAATTTGCCTGCTGTGGTATCTTATATTGGTCTGTGCATGGCTATGCTCCAGAAACAAGCTGTATTTCTCCTTGCCCAAACCCTTGGCCTGCACCCTGTCCCCACTTAAAAGCTCTAGTGATACTAGCTCCAGGAGGGTCTTCTCTAATCTGTTTGTAATTACCATTTTTGACTCTGACCTTATCTGATTGCTGCCCGTCCTGTCCTGTCTGATTATTCTGCACTGCTCTTGCTCATCTGGTTTGACCAGACTAGTTCTCTTATTCTCATCCATCTATTCTATACAAGTAGTATAAGGGGTGTCCAGGTACTCCGGAGTCTCAAGACTGGACTATATGCAGCACCCCCTGTCTCTGCTCCCAGTCATTCCTTTCCTTCCCATGGTATTGGGGTAACTAAGCCAGAGCCAAAACTATATCTGCTAGTCCACTGTTTTAAGATCCTGTGATAAATTGGCTTTTCCTTTCTGTTATGGATTTATCTATTGGAATTATTAACAAGGGAATATTTCTTTATTTTCATGCTTTGCTTTGTATCAACCAACTGATTCATGATGCAGTTGCTTCTCTTTCACGCTAACCACAAGCTTCCCTCATCGATTCCTGCAGCCCACCTATTATATTATAATCCCATTACAACAAGTCAGAAGGTATTTGTGGTTGAATATTAGAAAATATTACGCATATTACTGTACATCTGCTGGGGGAAGCACTGCCATCTCTAATGAAGCAGAGACGCACTCTCACGACGCAGTTAACAGGCAACACAATTTTACTGACATATTAAAGGGGTGGTTCACTTTTAAGTTAACTTTTAGTATGTTAAAGAATAGCCAATTCTAAGTAACCTCTCAATTAGTCTTCATTTTTGTACAGTATTTGCATCATTTGCCTTCTTCACTTAACCTTTTCTGTCTTTCAAATTGGGGGCACTGACCCCATTAAAAAACAAGTGCTCTGGAAGGCTAAAAATGTTTTTTTATTGCTTTTTATTACTTATCTTTCTATTTAGGCCTCTCCCGTTCATATTCCAGTCTTTTATTCAAATAGGAGCATGAATCACAACAATGGAGTGCTGCTCCAGGCCTGAAACACCGGATTGGTGTCAGGTGCCATCAGGTATTGGGCCCAATGCTGCCCAAAGCCCAAAAACTGTACATAGCAAAACAAGAGACCTGTGGCACAGCTGATGCAATTGATTCGGTGATCAGTGTTTTTTTATTCAAATTGGAGCATGGTTGCTAGGGTAATTTCGGCATAGCAACATGGTTGCTAAGATTGCAAACTGGAGAGCTGCCAAATAAAAAGCTGAATAACACAAATAATAAAAACCAATTGCAAATTGTCTCAGAATATCACTCTTTACTAGTGGTGTGCGGCACCCGTCCCCTCACAACCTGCACCCGGCCTGGCCTGCCGTTCCCCCTCTATTTATAGACCTGTGCCTGCCCTGCCCCAGAGTGATGTCATGAAAGGGGTGGAGGCATACGCGAGTCTATAAATGTATGTGCCAGAAGACAGCAGTGCTAGGTCGCGGGTGGGGAGAGCAGGAGAAGAGCTCAACCAGGACCCACCCACTACTTGCTACATCATACTAAAATGTAATTTAAAGGTGAATAACCTCTTTAAGTTGGTATATGCTCTCTCAGTGCATTCTATGATATACAGTATATCAACTCACACTCGCTTTTGGCAGGTAATAGACCTTTGACACGTATCTGTAAGGGCAGGACTCCACAGACGATTCCGGCGCGAACTGACGCGCTGCTCAAAAACGCTGTTGTCACGTAGAAGTAATTCTATTGTCAGATCGTGTCGCAGTGTTGATGCAACGCAACACAACTGTTGGATGCAGACACAATACGACAATAGCATTACTTACCTTATTTCCGTCGCATCCGATGCGACACCTGCGTTTTTGCGGATGGTGACGGAATCGTCCGTGGAGTCCTTATACTCTGGCACAGCATCTCCATCTAGAAGGTTATGGGAATACATCAAGGCAGTAGTGGCCCCCAGATTAAATAAAGGTCAACACACACATAAAGTATAAACAAAAGCGATTCTGGTCTGTGATACACCTCTACAATCCCTTTATTATCTCAGCCACCTTCAAACTTGAATCACATCAGGCCACAATACTTGCACACCGAGGAACTTGTATGTGAAAAGGAAATGTTAGAGAAGGCTCTTTAAACAAACAATTTAGCAAAGATTTACCTTTAGGAATATCGCTGCCTGGCTCTATAGATCCTTTTATAATGGAGCAATTGTCTGTTCTGAATAGGGAACTGTTGGCCAGGAAATTTCCCAAAAACACAAAATGGAACAAATAAACAATATGTGCAAAAAAGGACAAAAAAGCACAACTGTTCAACATCAGGAAAGTCCCTGGAGCCATATAAGGGTAAATAAGACTTGCTGGCAGCGAACAGAATCCCACCAACACACTGGCAAGATTCCCACATCATTGAAGCTGAGAGATGCTAAAAAATCCCCAATAAAGAATTAATCAGACATAAAATGCAACTTTATTGCTGATTATTGTTCTGCATCTTACTTATTGCACTTTCTAGACTATATTGCAATAACCTGATATTAAGGGGGTCTTGCTCTGCTTTCACTCTCTGTCACAGCTGGGTGATCAGTTTGGTGTCAATTAGAATCAGTTGTGATTCCCCAGACCTGTGTGCAGCAGTTCCAGCTTCTACTCTCCCTATTTATTAAGAGCTCTTTAGGGGAGAGCATTTGCAAGGGTGATTTGTTTCAAAGTGATTCATTTACAATTGATCCGGAAGAGTTTAAGGGCTCTTACTCACGAGCGTTTTTACCTGCGCTCCCCTGCGTTCCGTTTTTCGGCGTTCAGCCGCAGGGGAGCGCAGGAATAGACGCATTTCATTATTTCAAATGGGGCTGTACTCACACAGGCGCATGTAGGCGCCGAACGCAGGTTGAGACGCAACATGCTGCATTTTTTTCTCTATTCAATACTTTTCTCCACCCCTCATCAACAGTATCGGACAACCAGATACACTCCCCTCAGGACTTTGCTGATTTCTTTAAAGACAAGGTAGAGTCCATCCGCAATCAGATCCCTACCTCTACTAATACAAACCAGCTCCTGCTAAACCCCCTTCTGTACAGTATATCTTAATTCCTTCCCTCCAGTAACAATGTCTGCAGTCTCCAGGCTTCTCTTGTCCTCCCCACTCACAACTTGTCCCCTTGACCCTATGCCTTCTTCTCTGCTCAAACACTATGCAGAGCTTACACCACTACTTACTCACATCTTCAATTTTTTCCTCTAGCTTCTGGAATCTTCCCTTCTCCTTTCACACAGGCTTGACCCATCCTGTTAAATTACCATCCTGTCTCACTTCTACCGCTTGCCTCTAAACTCCTAGAACATATTGTGTTTATTATTACTTATCCTAGGCAGACCCTCTCCTATTGAAATTCCAGTCTGTCATTCAAACCTCTGCCTGGTTGCTAGGGAAAATAAGACACTAGAAACCAGACATCTGCTGGACTACCAAACTGGAGAACTGCTGGGAAAAAAAAGTACAAATAACTAAGAAAAGACAAAAATAAATTGTCAGAATAACAATGTCTCATACTGAAAGTGAACTCAAATGTGAAATACCCCAATAAGATAAGAAAATAAGTTGTGTTACCGCAACTATATGTTGCTTAAATGAACCTGAAAGAAGAAAAAAAATTGTCTGAAAACATTGTCTAAAACCAAACGGTGGAAAGAGCAGCCAGAAGTAACCCAGCTCTCTCTGCAGTCTTGTAATGCTGATCTTCAGTTGTAGAAACCTAAAGGGATCCTGTCATCGGAAAACATGTTTTTTTTAAAACACATCAGTTAATAGTGCTGCTCCAGCAGAATTCTGCACTGAAATCCATTTCTCAAAAGAGCAAACTGATTTTTTTATATTCAATTTTGAAATCTGATATCACTCCAACTTGCAGTACAGCAGTAAAGGGTGATTGAAGTTTATCAGAGCACAAGTCACATGACTTGGGGCAGCTGGGAAATTGACAATATGTCTAGCCCCATGTCAGATTTCAAAATTTAATATAAAAAAATCTGTTTGCTCTGGAGCAGCACTATTAACTGATTCATTTAGATTTTTTTTTTCCCATGACAGTATCGCTTTAAATAAAAATAGAGCTGTCTCATTTATTTAGACTGTAATTGGAGAACTGGTCTCCCGTACACATCACTTAATTAATGGCGACACCAATAAAAATGCTCCCTGGGTCAGGTTCACAAGCTCCCCACCCCTGAATCAACTTGCACCCACCCCATATAGAAAACATGATTGTGCAAGCATGATGCCACTCTGGAGCGGACTGGGTGCAGCCTTTAGTTCATGGCAAAGTTGCTTCTGAGGTCTGTTTTGATTTTTTTTTCTCTATTTTCCGATTTGGTATCAATTTAAAGAAGCAATATTTCTTCCTTGATCTTTCAGCACTTACAGCAATACGGCGGAACTTTCTGTCAGGTTACAAGTCGCCATGAAGACAAAGGTCACCTTGACATTTACAAGAAAACAGAGATACAGAGAACTGCATGGAAGCGAGTCTAATTTTATTGTTTCTCTGTCACCTGCGTGAATTGCCTACTGATCTCTATAATAGGCCTGTTCAGAGACTACATCAAATCTTAAATGGGTGGTTCACCTTTACATTTACTTTTAGTATGTATAGAACGGCCAATACTAAGCAACTTTTCAATTGGTCTTTGTGTTTAAAGATTAGTTTCCAGCTTTCAAATGAGAGTCCCTGACCCCATCTAAAAAACAAATTCTCTGTAAGGCTACACATTCATAGTTATTACTACTTTTTATTACTCTTCTTTCTATTCAGCCCCTCTTCTATTCATATTCCAGTCTCTTATTCAAATCAATGCATGGTTGCTAGGGTAATTTGGGGCGTAGCAAACATATCGCTCAAACTGCAAAATGGAGAGCTGAATTACTCAAAAACTACAAATAATAAAGAATGAAAACCAATTGTAAATTGTCTCAGAATATCACTTTCTAAGTCATACTAAAACTAAAAGCCCCTTTAAAGGAGAAGGAAAGGTTAAAACTAAGTAAGCTTTATCAGAAAGATCTATATAAATACACCAGTAAACCCTCAAAGTAGTGCTGCTCTGAGTCCTCTGTCAAAAGAAACACCACATTTCTTTCCTTCTATTGTGTACTCATGGGCTTCTGTATCAGACTTCCTGTTTTCAGCTTAAACCTACAGGGCAGGGCTTGAGCATGCTCAGTTTGCTCCTCTCTCCCTCCTCCCCTCCCTGCTGTAATCTAAGCCCAGAGCTATGAGTGAGCAGGGAGAGACTCAGGCAGGAAGTGATGTCACACCAAGCTAATATGGCTGCTGCTATCCTAAACAAACAGAGAGCTTCTAGAGCTGTTTACTCAGGTATGGTAAAGCATTCTGCAGAATAGATATAGTCTTATAGCTTGCACTATTGTGGCTAATCTACTTGCAATAAACTGCTTCAGCAGCTTTCCTTCTCATTTAATGTATAGGTATAGCCCAACCACCAAATGTACCCTCTGATTCCTTTCCATATTAAGATTCTGGGACACAATTTATTGTACGTCATTGATTTTTGAATACACAGCAGCCCTCTGTTGGGGTAACCGGCTACTGACACCCAGGGGTCTCCTGGACAGCGCGTCCGTAAGTTTCTCGGATCCGGGAGCTTGTACAGAAGGACACTAGCAAGCAGTGAGACTCATAACAAGTTCAGTTTATTGGTAGTGTTACAACAGCTTATATTGAGTACAAAGAACATTCTAATATGCTGATGTGTAAGAAGCATATGATCTCATAGGAGCAAGATACATCTTGTGACAGTATACATCGCTTATCAGTAAGTAATAACAGTTGCAGAGAAGAAACAACATGGTATGCTCAGAACAGCACATACATTGATTGTATAGCATTGTGTAACATTATGTAACTTGTTGGTAATCCTTCAATCCCCTCTTTGATCATATCATGATCATCATGAAAATCATAATACACAAATACACAAAATATAAAACAAAACTAATATACAGTTAAGAAGGTTTATAGAAGTGGGTATGAAGACAAGCTAATTGGGACTGTTCTGCAGTATCAATAAGAGACTTAACACGGGTACGAAAAGAACAGAGAAGATATAAATTAAAAATAACAAGAAGAAACAACAACAACAACAGTTACAATGAGAATAAGATAAAAAAAATAGCGTGCATGATTTGAGAACCAGTGGGGACCATCCAGTGAAAATGTCATACCAATGGTGTTGCAAATCATCCTGTAATTGGGAACCTATAGAAAGTAATTTATGTTTGGTAGCAGACAGTTTATCAGTGTGTTTACCATAAGCAGCAATGGTATCAGTATGATGATGAATAAGTGTGCGGAACAGAGAAACAGGGAGTTGATAATTAGCAATGGGTAACACAGGTGGGAAATAGGTAAGGGAACGATAGGTTGAAGGAACAGGAGAGAAGTATTAAAAATGGAAATGCCTATAGTAATAGTAATATTAGAGAGACAGCCAGCAAAGGATAAATCAGAATCAACAGAAGGAATCCCAATGGGAAGAGCGGTAACTAAACTGGTGTTCTTTAAGGTGGGTTAGGGTAGTTTCCCACCATAACCAATTAGAAAAGAGTATTCAGTTTCAGAAATAACAAGTATTGAATGACCGTTCACCTAGTCCAGTGTAATAGGACCAATCTTGAACAGAGGCATAAGCTGTTAGAAAGGATGGTGCTTAGAGTCATGCTGACATACAATGTGGTTTCTGCTAATAGAAAAAGACTTAGCTTAAAGTGGTATACAACCATGTATTAGATATGATATACTGTATGTGATTATTCCCCCCTTTTGGTCACACCCATGACCAAAATTACCCTAAACTATAAACTCACCTAACTGCAAATAACCGTATTGAGACTACTATGCTCTGAAGAGGGGCTAGGCCTGTCTTCAAAACCAAGAACTCATTCTTGACCAGCAGAATTAACACAACTACATGCTGGAGAATTCCTAATCCATCCCAATCTTGTTATTTGCCTAACTACACAAACTACTTCAGTTTAAAAGAATTAACATGAAGTATGACATATCTAATTCAACCAACACCCAAAAGATTCCATGTCATATATTTTGAAATATTGCGTTTAGTAAATATAAGTCTCTTTATCCATGTTCCAGTGCCATTTAGAAAAGATGGTTTGAATTTATTTATAGTAAAGGCATCTGCAAAGGTATTGTCCCAAGTATAGTTCTTAGAAGTGATGAACTTAGTACAGGTATAGGATCGCTTATCCGGAAACCTGATATCCAGAAAGCTCAGAATTACGGAATGGTTGTCTCCCATAGACTCCATTTTATCCAAATAATCCAAATTTTTAAAAATGATTTCCTTTTTCTCTGTAATAATAAAACATTAGCTTGTACTTGATCCCAACTAAGATATACTGTAATATATCCTTATTGGAAGCAAAACCAGCCTATTGGGTTGATTTAATGTTTAAATTAATTTCTAATAGACTTAAGGCATGAAGACCCAAATTACAGAAAGATCCATTATCCGGAAAACCCCAGGTCCCAAGCATTCTGGATAACAGGTCCCATACCTGTATACTTGCATCTCCATGATATAGTCGTGTTCTTGTAGAGACAGGTGTCAGCAAACATTTTCTTTAAAGTGCTTTGGAAAGAGACATGAAAAAGACGTCCGTATTAAGGGAACTGTGAAATAGGAATGGTTCTCATCTATCACAGATTTCGAATTATCAATAAAGAGTGTTCATTTGAAATCATCATAATCACAAACATGTTGCAAGAAAAACGATTGCCAAAATCTTCCACATGCTCAGTTGTTTATCTATAAAAGTAAACAAATTATAATGTTAGAAACTACTTTTATAAAGAATTTCAGTGTCAGGATCTTGAATCCTGACACGGTAGATATGTTTAGCATTAGGTTTTGTACTTTGAGAAATTATAAACACAGTAAGTTTATAAAGGGCATAAAATGATAGCAATATAATGAAAACCATGAACAAGAAAACACTATTTTGCTTAAGTAAAACTAAATTTATTACTAAATTGTAAACTTTTAAAAGGATTCCACCCCTTATGCCAACTTGCCCTTGTTTCATATTGTAACTCTTTAATCTTATTTACAATTCCACAAAAAATATTAAACTTTACTATGGTAAACAATTCTCTTAAGAAGATTGTGGCGTGATATTAAAAAAAGGAAAATTGCTGTTACATTATCCTAATCTACAATTGCTATGGCAGGAGCTGAAGTAGCAATAATACAGGTACCATAGCTATTCTCTGGTAACCAAACATAAGCCCATGTACCACATATAAAGTAGTAGGTAGATTTCTATGTAATTAATCCATAAACAGCTAATTTTATTTTAAAATAGAATAGGTTCCAACACTTTTCTTAAAGTTAGCATCTGTCAAATTAAGAGTTGTTTTATAAATACCATCTTCTGCTTGATGCTACATTCATTGGCTTCATCTTTGGTTGCCTGTAAAAACACACTTAGACCAACCATTATTTTCCATGAGTCGTTTAAACTTTTTTAATGCTTTAATAGTGCTATTTTCCAAGCCGTATATTTTATATAACATCATTTAGGCTTTCAACCTTCCCAAAACTCTGAGGGTTATTTTTTTATTTAAGACATTACCTGCCCTGTAAAGTGTGTACCCCTGTCACTTTCAATGTAGGTTGGTAAAGAATACCTACACATTACCTCATTTAAAGTTTCTTAGCAGTTGCTTTTGTTGTATCCTAAGCAACTTGGCCATGTCAATACATACTGGTACATATTCATATGTACCTACTTTAGGCAGTTGGCTGTAGTCTATTTGTAATCGCTGGAAGCGTTATTCTGGTTTAGCGAAGTGCTGTCTCGGAGATTTGACTACCTGACCAGGATTATGACGTAAACAGGTAACACAAGAAAATACATATTTTGCAACAAATGCTGGAAACACAGGTGCTATCCAACTATTCTGAACTGAAGCAGCCATTGCATTCTTACCTGAGTGCGCAAGTCCATCAGTTAGGTTTCCCATCATAGCAGACACTGTTTTTGATAGACAGTATAATAGACCATGTCTCCATAGACCCATGTCATCCTTGGAGGCTCCCAGCTTCGACCATTTCCTTTTTTCCATCTCAGGGGCCTAGTCCTGTATTGTAGCCAGGATATCCATGTCCAACAGCCCTTTGTGGTCTTTCTGGATGCAACTTACTGTCATTATAGGCAAGCGGGCAGCTGACTTGGCTCTCTCATCAGCTTTTGCATTTCCTTGTAGCTTCTGGAATCTGAAGCTTTGTGTGCGCTTGTACTTTAAGAATGGCTACCTCAGTTGGAAGCTGTAATGCTAACAATAGCTGTTTTACTAAATTTGTATTTGTATTCTTATTTGGTTTACCTGATGATGTCATAACATTTCTGGCCCTCCAAATCAGAAGATAGTCGAGACAAATACCAATACAGTACCTGCTATCAGAAAAGATATTCGCCCGTTGACCTTCCGCTAGTGTGCATGATGTGATGAGTGCTTGTAGCTCAGCTTCTTGAGCTGACATATGTGGAGGTAGATTCTGCTGAACTAAAACATCAGACAAATGTTACAACAGCATATGATATTTAGCATCCTCAGTACAGTAGTAAGAACCATCAAAAAACAATTCACAATAAGGATTTAACAAAGGTTCATCTTTTTCATTATCAAACCCATGTACCCCACTTTGTCAGGGTGTGTGAAGCATTTGATGTATCCCAATGTCTTTACAGATTTGTTGAATCTATCTGCAATATCTGAAATGGGTACATTGATTGTACATATTTGGCTGCGATACATGAGAACCCGGGGCAAACCTTGATACTGCATCACACTTCCCCCTTTTTGAAATGTGGGTGAGACCATGTGAGGCAGCAACCAAATATGGTAACAGAGCACGGGGTGTGACAGGGCAATCACCTAAGCGCAAAAAAGAAACATCACCTTCTGGAGTTTTGCAACCTGCTTTGGTAGTCAGATTAGGCACTACCAGATGGGATGCAATAACAACTTTGTTAACTGCTGTGAGATCCTGAACAAAACGCCACTCATTCTTGCTGGGCTTTTTAATTGGCAAGATGGGCTGATCTTGTGAATTAACACTCCCCTGTCAAGTAACCCTTGAATGACTGGGCGAATCCCCTCTACTTGCGCCCTGGACAGTGGGTGCTGTGAGATTTTGGGCAGGGGGGGGCCCGTGGGTCTACTTGTTTGGACACAGGTAGACCCACGGGCACATACATCACCTAGGACACACTGTAATTCGGGAGGTCAGTTCCTCCTTAGACATTTCTTTTAGTGACAAAAGATTTGCTTATCTTGGGCATTAGTTATCTCAGACACTTACTTTCTAGTTTCCTCTGATTCTACGGCACTTTCCTAACCTTCTTCTATGTCACTTTCCTGAATTTCTTCTATGTCACTTACCTAACCTTCTTCTACTGCACTTTCTGATTCTTGCTTTCCTTTGGTCTTATTATGGGAAACATTCCTAGCATAGGGAGTTGATGGCTCTATGTATGCCATACATTTCAGACGTGCAAACTTTGACAGTATAAGGGCATCTCTGCAACATATTAAACGGGAAATGCTTTTCACAGGGTTAAACACAGCACAAAAATGGGAAGTCTTTAAAATGCTGCTTAATAAGTGAACTTGTCAATACATTCCACTTGTAAGCAAGGAACGTCGTTGCAAAGCAAAACTTTTTTGGTTCAATAGAAGCGTTGGTGTTGAGGTGGGTAAGAAAAGACGAGCTTTTAAGGCTTTCAAGTTAGCTGGGACAGCTGAATCATTTATAAGGTACAAGGAGGCCAATAAATCATGCAAAGAAGCTATAAGGCAGGCTAAAATTCATATAGAAAAGGATATTGCAGCAAGCAGTAAAAAAAATCCCAAATTATTTTATAAATATGTTAATAGTAAAAAAATAAAGCAGGAAGGGATGGGACCCTTACTATCAGAGGGGGGGTCAGCTGGTTGATGAAAACAAAATAAAAGCGCAGATTCTGAACTCGTATTTTTCATCTGTCTACACAAATGAGGAACCAGTAAGCGAAGGTTTCCTTCTTAAAGGAGAAGGAAAGGTGAAAACGAAGTAAGCCTTATCAGAAAGGTCTATATAAATATACCAGTAAACCCCCAAAGTAATGTTGCTCTGAGTCCCCTGTCAAAAGAAACAGCACATTTCTTTCCTTCTATTGTGTACTCATTGGCTTCTGTATCAGACTTCCTGCCTTCAGCTTAAACCTCATTGCCCTGGGCAAGAGCATGCTCAGTTTGCTCCTCTTCCCCTCACCCCTCCCTTCTCTACTGTAATCTGAGCCCAGAGCAGGGAGAGACTCAGGCAGGAAGTGATGTCACACCACATTAATACTGCAGCTCCTATTCTAAACAAACATAGAGTTTCTAGAGCTTTTTACTCAGTTATGGTAAAACATTCTACAGAATAAATATAGCATTCTAGCTTGCACTATTGCAGCTAATCTACTGGCAATAAAATGCCTCCGTAGCTTTCCTTCTCCTTTAACAGTCCCAATTCTAGTAATACAACTAATGATGCATGGTTCACACATGAAGAAATTCAAAAGAGACTAGATGTTAAGATTAACAATGGTCCGGGGCCAGATGGTATTCATCCCAGGGTAATTAGCGAGCT
The DNA here is from genome assembly GCF_017654675.1 of Xenopus laevis. NCBI lineage: Eukaryota > Metazoa > Chordata > Amphibia > Anura > Pipidae > Xenopus > Xenopus laevis. The sequence continues at coordinate 15,878,107 of NC_054377.1, read as the reverse complement.
TAGCTCTGTGATTGCCAAACCACTTTACTTAATTTTTCAGGATTCATTGAGAACTTCCTCTGTTTCGTCTCCATAATGTTTTTTTCAAATACTTATATATAATTTTTAATCCTTTGATTATACTTCCCATAGTCCGTATTGTCCTTATATATATCCAATTCTTTGTATTATCTCATGCTACCAAATAACACACCTGGAACAAAACACGTTGTTATTGTAACTTCAAGATGCCTTGTCACCTGACTTATCATTATACTTTCCCCTTCTTTGCGTTAAAAATGTTTGCAGACTGTCTGAAATTGGGTCTGTCCCATGCAAATAAACCCTTCAGCAGAGGTATCAGGTACCTGCTATGTGATTATCTACCCATTGTTCTGCTGATAAACTGCTCATGAGCTGCTGGGGAGGGAAGGGAGGGGGTGATATCACTATAACTTGCAGTGTAGCAGTAAAGTTTATCAGAGCACCAGTCACATGACCTCAGGGCTCCTGGGGCTCGTGAGTACTATGAAGCAGATATTAAAGAGCAGTTAAGTAATCAAGATAATTATATGAAATTGGAGAATGACCCCACTATTTGTTTTCAGAGTAAATTATTCAGATTACTTAAATATGGAAGGGATGAGGGCATACTGAATGATTATGAATTGGAATAGCTAAGAGTAGAATGCCCGAAGGTCCCTATCTTTCACACCCTTCCAAAAGTCCACAGAGATCCCCATAAGCCCAAAGGTAGGCCAATAGTGGCAGGAATAGGTTCCCTGAATGAAAGAATTAGTGAATATATAGATAAACTAATACAACCTTTAGTAACACAGCTACCGTCATAGCTGAGAGATAGCGGAGATGCCATTAATAAACTTAGCAACATCGGGTGGCAGGAAGGTTACATTTGGGTAACAATGGATGTCACTGCACTAAATTCCTCAATTACACATATAGATGGAATACATGCTTTACAGTATTGGTTGCAAGAGATGGATGTATACACTCCAGACCAAAATCAATATATAGTGGAATCTGTAGAATATTTGTTACAACACAACTATTTTATGTTTGATGGAGATTATTATCTGCAGTGGTGTGGCACTGCCATGGGGGCACGGTTTGCCCCGTCATATGCTAATCTTTTTATGGGCTGGTATGAGAAAAACCACATCTTTGCAGATAATGTACCCTATAAGGATAATATAAGGGGCTACTACCGCTTTATATATGATTTGATTATTGTCTGGGAGGGTACGATACAACAACTACAATCATTTGTGGAATATTGTAATGATAATGATAACACCATTCGTTTTACATATAATTGGGATGAAATTACTATAGATTTTTTAGATATAAAATTTAGCATACAGAATAGAGAAATACATACGGATGTCTATAGGAAGTCTATTAGTAGGAATTCACTGTTGCATAGAAGGAGTAACCATCCACAGCCTTTGCTACGAAGTGTCCCAACTGGACAGTTTATTCGATTACGACGAAACTGTTCCACTTGGGATACTTTTCAGGATCAAGCCATGGATTTATGGGACAGATTATTACATAGAGGAGATGATACTATGAATACCAAAAGAGATTATGAAGAGGCTGTACAAAAAAATAGAGTAGAACTATTAAAGACAACTAATAAGAATAGGAATAGAAAAGTGTATAATAGATTGAGATTTATAACAACATACAGCACCGAAGCTGATAGAATGCAGTGATCCCCAACCAGTAGCTCGTGAGCAACATGTTGCTCTCCAACCCCTTGGATGTTGCTCCCTGTGGCCTCAATGCAGGAGCTTATTTTTGAATTCCAGGCTTGGAGGCAAGTTTTGGTTGTACAAAAACCAGGTGCACTGCCAAACAGAGCCTCAATGTAGGTTGACAATCCACATAGAGGCTACCAAATGACCAATCACAGCACTTATTTGGCACCCCAAGAACATTTTTTATGCTTGTGTTGCTCCCCAACTCCTTTTACTTCTGAATGTGCTAATGGTTTCAAAAGGTTGGGGATCCCTGGAATAGAGAAAATAATACATAAGCACTGACCCATAATACTTATGGATCCCATCCTGACCAATATGGGCCTTGAGAGACCACAAATTGTTTATAGGCGTAGTTACAACCTGGGAGATAAATTATCTCTGAGTATGTTGCCAGAAAAGAGAAGTAAAATCAGTTGGTTATCTGTTAAGGGGACGTATCCTTGTGGAGCGAACATATGTAAATGTTGTAAATTTATCAAGAAATCAGAAACATTCCAGAGCACGGTAACACAAAAAATATATAAGTGCAAATCATATGCTAATTGTAGAACAACAAATGTAGTATATTTGGCTACATGAAGATGTGGACAACAATATGTGGGTAAGACCACTAGGAGATTAAAGGATAGAGCATTAGAACATCTTGCAACAAAAGGGGAGGTGATGTAGACAAGGTGCTGTCCAAAAAAGAATTTTAGTGGATATTCACCTTGGATACAGTAAAACCCCAAGGTTTAAATAAAGAAAGTGACATTAAACAACATATATGCTAAAAGATGGATTTAATTTATAATATCCGGTATTTAATGATTAATATTTAATATTCAATATAATATCCTAATCTTTAACATACAAAGATGGATATTTAATAACCATTGATTCTCTAACACACATAGAAATGAGAAATAGTGAGAGTTGTTGAGCTCTAGTGGGTGTGCTAGATTGATAATAATAAACAATAAAATTATAATTAATGGAATTTGGCAACAATAGAAGAAATAGAATAATTACAGTAATATAACACACAAAAGAAATTATTAGGATATACCATGGAATTTTTGTAATAAAGGGAAAACACTTCATCAGTTTATGTGATTTTAAATAAGCGGATTGGAATAGTAATTGTTTATAATATTTTCACAGATCTTAATAGTATTCTCAATTAAGACACATAATATGCCTAACAACATAAACATTTTCACAGATAACTATTGTTGCACTACAGAATAATGGAATAATGATAAAAGACTTTGAGATTTATACAACACGTTATTGTTTAAATATATCATATTATTTAATGTATTATTTGGATGTTTTCCTTTTTCAAACATATGGATTTTTTAATGGATAATAATTGACCTAACGAAAGAGTGTCCTAGTTTAACTATAGTTTAGTTAAATAGATAGATAGTTGCACAATGGACTATGTTGCATATATATATATATATATATATATATATATATATATATATATATATATATATATATATATATATATATATATATATATATATATATAGATAGATAGATAGATATGTAGTTATACCAATTATGTGAGTTGTAGTTGCACAATAGTATGTGTATTTTGTCTAATATAGTGGGATGGACACATGGGAAAAACATTCACATTTGTAATGAATTATTGACTAATGAGTGTAACACATGTTATTTAAATCTTTGCACGGCGTGATTTTAACTGACTCTGACGAAGTGCGGCAAGAAACGCGTAAATTCTAGACACTCACCGCTTTTCACATTGTTACATTGTAATGCACATAATAAAGCTGAAATTTTGAAGAGAAGTATGTAGTCCATGTTCCAAGTGGATTTCCAGTTCAGCGCCTAGAGAACGGGATTACTTATCCTTGAATACACTACACCGGCGAGGAGTTGCCGGCATCCTGCGAGAGGCAGCGTCTGCACGGACGAACATCGATAGGTGAGCTCTGATGCTGTTCGTATCCCTCCTTTTTTTGCCTCAAACCCATTTCTCCACCTAGTCAACCCACTTCCCTAACGAGTTCAAACAATTCCCCTTATATTTTTCTACCCCGCCCCATCCATCCTCTTTCCACCTAACTCACCTTTTTCCCCGCCCCCTACATCCCCTATATCATAGCCCCGCCCTTAGGTGACTTGACAGCCTACCGTCATTCTGAAGGCTGGTATAAATACCAAACTGGTGTATATATTTAAGTAAATATTGCCCTTTTACATCTCTTGCCTTGAACCACCATTTTGTGATGGTCTGTGTGCTGCCTCAGAGATCACCTGACCAGAAATACTGCAGCTCTAACTGTAACAGGAAGAAGTGTGGAAGCAAAAGACACAACTCTGTCTGTTAATTGGCTCATGTGACCTAACATGTATGGTTTGTTGGTATGTTTGTGTGCACAGTGAATCGTACAATACCAGGGGGCGGCCCTTATTTTTTAAAATGGCAATTTTCTATTTATGATTACCCAATGGCACATACTATTAGAAAAGTATATTATTATGAAAATGGTTTGTTTACATGAAGCAGGGTTTTAAATATGAGCTGTTTTATGCAATATCTTTTTATAGAGACCTACATTGTTTGGGGGGTACAGTTTTACTTTAATTGGTGCAGGCTAAATGGGTACAAGTTACTAGGACAATGTATGCTCGATAGTGAATAGTGTCTGTACAGGCTCTATATGCTTCCATTATAGAGCTTTGCATTTGTGCTTGACTTCATAATTCAGCCATAATTTGGTGTTTTGTGCTTTTCTCCCCATGACAACTATATAAAATCATCAGTATGTATAGAAGTATATATAGATAGAAGTACAAAAGATGGGTCTCTGCCTAATACATATGTGTATTAAATTAATGCTTCTGCTCATTTACTGATAAAATAAACATGTATCAAAAATTTTATTTGAGCTGCCCAAAGCCCAGTATATAATCCACAGCATTTATGTCCAACTAATTCAGCCATAGTGTGTCAAAAATAGCTAAGTACTGCCATCTGCAGGCAACTATATAAATGCATCAAAAGAGTTTTAAACCTAATGAAAGAAAATTAAATTCTAAGAAACTTTCCATTACATCTTATAGGAACAGTAACACTAAAAAGGTAAAAATAATGTACTGTTCCCTTGAACAAGTAAAACGTTTGTTTGTTTGCTTCAGAAACTCTACTATAGTTTATAGAAACAAGCTGCTGCCAGCCAGCCTAAACACAGTCCCCACCATTTTTGGCCTCATAACTATTGCTTCTAACACCATTGCTCCTTTTGTCCCCATTACTTGAGGCTTAGATGCAAATCTTAGTGTGCAGCACAATAATTCAATAAATGTTCTGCTGTTTTAAAGAACCACTGGCGCCCAAAGTTTAATTGATCAAGAGTGATATTTTTAATAATATAGGAGAATGAACTGTTGGGAAGCAAGCAAGACTGACTTCAGACTGAACAATAAGACTATATTTACCAATACTTTTTATCCTGTTAGAGATATTTGAGTCCCTGACTTTTTATGTTCCCAGGTTTCTTTTCTTGCATGTCCTAATAAATGTTTTTGTACTTTGATTTAATTTTGATTTAATTATTTTTGTTTGATTTGGGGGAAAATCACATTATTTTGTTTTGACTATGACTTCAGAACCAGCAGTGCAGAAAGGGTCATTCAAAACTGCCTTCTATTAATTACATATACCTAGCTAAACCACTGGCACTGCTTGACACGGGTCGACGTTATGTGTGGTCCGGCTTATAGGGTCAAAAGGTGACCAGTCACGGAGATGTGCGGCTCCTGCCTTTGTGTGGCGGCTGTGGGGCTGAGACACAGTATTGCAACTTAAATGTGAACCAACGATGCCCTAGATGCCAGAGACAATTTTCTATTGGACCGTTGTTTGCTAAGATATCGGATCCACAAGAATGGCAACAACTGGATCGTCGTTTGCAGAGGTGGGAAAGCAGATATCCCAGTACAGTAGCTGAAGGTACACAAACGCCTACCGCTTCCGTGGCAGACCAGAGTCTAATAGCCGTAGACACACCACCTATCGCAGGACCCACGGAGCCCGTGACCGACGAGGTGGCGGTAAGTGTCCCACCCAGTGGCCGGGTAGAGATGGGGGAAAATACCACACCCCGTCCCCTAGTGCACGCAGCTGTAAGCACACCGCTATCCACCAGGTTATCCTCAGACGAGTCCCCATGGGAAGAGGAGAGGGAGAATAAAGGAGTTGGTGCGGTGAAGGCCCCATTGTCCCCAGTCCCGGAGGGATCAATAGCCAACAATGGACAGAGCGGAGTAACTGCCATAGCCGCAGCCGCTACGCCAGTCGCAGCCGTGACTCCATCACTCCATTATTTGCTGATCAATGATGTGACCAACTTCTGGGTGTTGCCCGGAGAAGCCCCGGTGCGGGAGTATATGGTGTTGTCCCGCGTTCAAAAGAAAATTAACCTTGAGGTGAGCAAAAGGTGGGGGTATTACATGCCGTATGCCCCAGAGCAAGTTTATTTGGATGTTTCACTGTTACTGGAGGACTGGATCCACGAAGATATTCTGGATCACCTAAAGATGGACAGAGACAGCCTGATTCAGCACGATCGTGACGCACGACGCAGGGCCAAGGACCTCGTGCAGGAAAAATTGCCCATGTGGTGGCTGGGCCGCACCATCTTGCGCACTTATGTGTGCAGCATTTGTAAAAGAGCACCTGAAAGGCATTATAGTAAGGATGTCTCAAATGCCAAGGGTGGGTATTCGGAGAAGCCCCACCCTGCTTACTATGTCTCTTTTGAGGACACTAAGGCCTGGTTTCACAAAATGATTTGAGGCCTGGTTTGAGCACAACCTTAGGGAGTGAGACTGTCCTTTTCCTTTTTGCCACGGTTGGCTACAAGTTATTGAAATGTTGGAAGGACTTTCCTTGGTTTGCAATGGATGTTGAAGATGGAAGGTGGAGAAAGTTACCCAGTCGGGGTAACTTAGGACTCGCAACTGCCATGAGTCTGGCGGGCAGTTTATTATTTTTTTATTAAAATGTTTTTATTTTTTTTTGTTCCAGTTGATTATATTAATCAGATAAAATATTAATATTGATCCTATGACAGTAATAGGATTCTTTAAAAAATTTTTTTACAGTTATAAAGTTTTCCAGCAACTGAAGATATTGTTATTGTTATTATTCAAGTGTGAATGTTTGTGTGCAGGAGGACGTGCTTGATTTAAGAGGTGTCGGATGTAAGAGGGTGATCGAATGTTGTATGTAAAATTGTATGTGAGTTATGTAAGTTGTATGAATGTGAAATGTTATTAAATGTGATTTAATTGTGTTTGAAAATCTGTATGTAATGTTTAAATATTGTATTACAGTTGGAATGGTTCATGTGCTAAGGAGTGATAGGCACATGTACAGGAGTTGGGGAAGCACATGTTCAGGTGATGGGTAGTTAATGCTAGAGGGAAAGTATTTAAAGGGAAGACACACCCAGGGTGTTGTTGAGAGTTGTATGACGTGGAGTACAGAAGTAGACAGTGTTAAGGAAATAAAAGTAAAAGTACTAGGTACTTGAGCTAGTTAGTGATAGCTAAGCGAGAACGGGTAGTTGTTACCCCAACAAGGAGCATTAGAGGCTTAGAAGCCATGGTTCAGCCACAGTGAGGGACCAAGTGCTTAGGCAGGGTCTAGCGGACTACCCAAGGAGAAGGTCAAGAAAAGTCCTACCCGGAAAGGTCAGTGGGGCACTGAAGCGTGTCGGCCTGGCTGAAGGAGGGAGGTGGCACACAGTAAAAGTCCTGAGTCGGGGCGAGGTGGAGGGTCGCAGGTCGTGTGACGGACTGCCTGACCGACTAGGTGGTGCAAAAGACCTTGGTTGGGTTCGTGGATCCTGGCAAACTTGGAGGCTTCTTGTAAACCCTGAATGTGTCCATGGTGATGTCCTGAAGTGCGCTGTGTGAGTACATTGTGATCCGTGTGAATAAAAGTTATTTTTTCTTCAAGTTGGAAAAATTGGTGTACTTGCCCTTTAATTCCACCGGAGGGCCCCTTACAAGTGGGCAGCATGAGGGTTCAGTAGTTAGTATTTTTCCCTGGTAGCCCTTGTATCCTAGGTTTGATTTCACCCTGGGCACTATCTGCAAGGAGTTTGCATGTTCTCTCTGTAGTGGTTTCCTCAGTTTGCGCTGATCTCCTCCTAAACAACTTAAAGGCAGGTTAACAAAAAAATGAGTGTTTTTGAATATATCATGTGATAATTTATCATGTCCCTTTGTAAATAATCCTTAGTATCTGATGCCGTAGAAACCAGAACTCTAGTAGAATTCTCTAAAGCTTTAGTATATACTAACTAAACAGTAATACATTTATGCTTGTGGGCAATTACAATATCCGCAGTGGAACCTATCATACCCTGCCATTCTTTCTATTAAATCATAAAGGCATCTGAACTGCTTACATCCCTATTCACTGATTCACTTTTGTCTTGTAAAATACAAAGCAGTTATGGGGTGTCACATTCAAAGTTTTGTCCTGGTGAATGGCATTATGAGCCAAAATGGCATTATGCTCACAAATAGATGTAATATACTGTATTTAGATTTTGCAAAGGATACAGATCCACACAAACAACTGCTTTCTAAACTAAGTGCTGTTGGGCTTAATGAAGAAGTTTGCACATGGATAGAAAACTGGCTCCAGGATCAGATACAGAGGGTTGTTATTAATGGTAAGGTTCTTAGTGGGGTTCCTCAGGGCTCTGTACTTGCTCCACTTTTATTTAAAGGGATCCTGTCATCGGAAAACATGTTTTTTTCAAAACACATCAGTTAATAGTGCTACTCCAGCAGAATTCTGCACTGAAATCCATTTCTCAAAAGAGCAAACAGATTTTTTTATATTCAATTTTGAAATCTGACATGGGGCTAGACATATTGTCAATTTCCCAGCTGCCCCATGTCATGTGACTTGTGCCTGCACTTTAGGAGAGAAATGCTTTCTGGCAGGCTGCTGTTTTTCCTTCTCAATGTAACTGAATGTGTCTCAGTGGGATATGGGTTTTTACTATTGAGTGCTGTTCTTAGATCTACCAGGCAGCTGTTATCTTATGTTAGGGAGCTGTTATCTGGTTACCTTCCCATTGTTCTTTTGTTTGGCTGCTGGGGGGAAAAAGGGAGGGGGGTGATATCACTCCAACTTGCAGTACAGCAGTAAAGAGTGATTGATGGCTTGTATAATTAATTAAAGGGGCCAGGAAACGCCAGCGAGGATGAAACAATATGTCTGGGAAAGATGACAAAGTGGGAGTTATATTCTGCCCCTTTCTGGTTGGCTCACGAAGGCTGCGAGCCATTTCCAAATCCTTTCTGAGCGTTCAGCCTGAAAGACTTTGTGTGGACATTTCCACACCCTGTTCCCAGCAGGACAAGGCATAAGGCAAAATTGTTTCATACTTACCGTAATTTTCCTTTCCTGGTCATCCCTAAGGCAGCATATTACTAACGATCGGGTAATTGTCTCTACCGCTGGGTAATCAGAAGAAACAAACATGCCCCCTACACCATACGTACCTCCTCTAACATACCTCCTCGTCTTTGTACTAAGCACACATCAAACATAGGGACTGTATGCTGCCTTAGGTATGAAACAATTTTCCCTTTTCCTGGTCATCCCCGGCAGCATATTACTAACGATCGGGTAACATCCGAGCAATAAATACCAGGGAGGGAACATATGCTGAGAATTTTAATAAACAGAGGCAGTGAGGACCGACTGCCCAAAATGAATGTCAGAAGAAAACAATAAATCCAATTTATAATGTTTGCTGCCTTGCAAATAGACTCTGGCGGAACTCCTGCTTCTGCTGCCCATGAAGTTGCCACACTCCGAGTCGAGTGTGCTCTCAAAACTGGTGGTGACGGCCTGCCCTGTACCGAATAGGCTTTAGAAATAGCTTTGGCAATCAAGCTACTTAATGTTCTCTTTGATGCCGATTCTCCTTTTCTTGCACTGGCTGGAACAACAAACAGCATTCTAGACGTTCTCATTTCTTCAGTCTTTTGAATATAGGCCTTGAGGCATCTTCGAACATCCAGGGGGACTGTCTCTGGACTGTCCTCTGAAGGCATAGAAGGAAGTATAATCGGTTCATTTAAATGGAAGTTAGAGACCACCTTGGGCAAGAACGATGGGACTGGCCATAAAATAACCTTTTCTTCATGGAAAACTGTATACGGTGGGTCTATGGACAATGCCTGTAGCTCACTCACCCATCACGTAAGATGAGAATAGCAACAAAAGTGCAAGAAACCAATTTTAAAATTCTTACGAGGTGGTACTTAAATCCAATGAAATTAAAGAAAATCTACCCAGCAACTACAGATCAATGCTGGAGATGTAAAATGGAAACAGGCACACCTTTACACATCTGGAGGACATGCCCCAAAATAAGACTTTTCTGGGAACAGATGAACAAACATTTGGCACAAGCAATAGGAAAACACTTACTTAATGAGCGGAGGTGTGGCTGCTATGATACCAGGATCTATAAAGAAGATTAGAAATAGCTTTATAAAATTTGCACTTCAAGCAGCAAGAGTAATAATACCTAGGAGATGGAAAACGGAGCAACCCCCGCTAGTGGAAGAATGGATACAGGAAATAGAAGTAATGAGGAAAATGGAGGAATTTATCTCCCATGCGAATGGCGTGCAGCGGAAAGGAAACAACAGAATATAAAAAAGCTATGGCAAAAAAAACTATTTAGATTAAGTAGACACAAACAAAAGTGGTTTAAATGCAATCGATATAACAGGAAGACCAAAAATTAAAGAAGCAGTGGGATGACTATTGTACTTACTTTTTCTCTGTTCTCCTTTCTTCTTCTTCAATCTTTTTATTCTTTTCTTTTTCTCTACTTCCTCCTTTTTCTCTATTTTCTTGTTTTCATTTTGATGTCCTTCTTGTTTTATGATGATGTAATGGTCTTTTTCTGGAAAAATAAAGAATATTAAAAAAAAATGTAAAAGCGAACACAAACATTCCCTGAAAATGTACTTTCAGAAGTTTTACTAGGCTGCTTTACTGTGAATCTCTCTCTCTCTCGTCACACATTATTTTTTGCATTAAAAACTTAATCTAACTCTTCCATTTCAAACTTACTTCCACAATCTCTTTCCAGCTTTCCAAGTTTGTTTCTGAAAAGTAGAAGAAACATAGAAACATTTTAAATTTCTGTAGGATGCACACTAGTTTAACAAATAGGAATTCACAGATAATGAACCAATACTTAGAATGGATACAGGAAATAGAAGTAATTCAATTCTTCTTCAATCTTTTTATTCTTTTCTTTTTCTCTATTTCAAACTTACTTCCACAATCTCTTTCCAGCTTTCCAAGTTTGTTTCTGAAAAGTAGAAGAAACATAGAAACATTTTAAATTTCTGTAGGATGCACACTAGTTTAACAAATAGGAATTCACAGATAATGAACCAATACTTAGAATGGATACAGGAAATAGAAGTAATTCAATTCTTCTTCAATCTTTTTATTCTTTTCTTTTTCTCTATTTCAAACTTACTTCCACAATCTCTTTCCAGCTTTCCAAGTTTGTTTCTGAAAAGTAGAAGAAACATAGAAACATTTTAAATTTCTGTAGGATGCACACTAGTTTAACAAATAGGAATTCACAGATAATGAACCAATACTTAGAATGTATACAGGAAATAGAAGTAATTCAATTCTTCTTCAATCTTTTTATTCTTTTCTTTTTCTCTATTTCAAACTTACTTCCACAATCTCTTTCCAGCTTTCCAAGTTTGTTTCTGAAAAGTAGAAGAAACATAGAAACATTTTAAATTTCTGTAGGATGCACACTAGTTTAACAAATAGGAATTCACAGATAATGAACCAATACTTAGAATGGATACAGGAAATAGAAGTAATTCAATTCTTCTTCAATCTTTTTATTCTTTTCTTTTTCTCTATTTCAAACTTACTTCCACAATCTCTTTCCAGCTTTCCAAGTTTGTTTCTGAAAAGTAGAAGAAACATAGAAACATTTTAAATTTCTGTAGGATGCACACTAGTTTAACAAATAGGAATTCACAGATAATGAACCAATACTTACTATGCATAAAAGTCTGCAATTAGTATGAAAATACAAATGGTCAAGCAGAAATAAGTAAGTACGATTACGTAGTGTTCAAAGTCTGCAAATAGTAAAGAAAACATCATCATACTTAACGTTAAACATACCAACAAAGTCTCTGACAGATCATATACTAATAACAGATCATATACTAATAAATAACCTAGGAATTCTACTGAACTTAGAAACATATCAATTGAAAGATATACTTACCTAAAGATGGCTTGACATATCAATTAAAAGATATACTTACCTTAAGATGGCTTGACATTTTCAAATTCCATCATGCCTTATTAAAAAATAATATATATATAATTTTAAAACAACATACAGCACTACCCATGAATTATTTTTTAAAAATATGTACAGATATAGATTATATTATATGGAATGCTTGGAACCCAGGTTTTTCCAGGTAAAGCTCTTTCTGTCATTTGGATCACCAATCACCATACCTTACATCTGTTAAAAATTATTTAAACATTAAATAATTCCAATGCTGCTTTCTTCTTGGTGCTACATGCAAATGGCACTGTAATATTTTATTCTATGCAACTCTAGGCTTTTGTTCAATTGGGGTCTTACACATAGTACAGTCGCCCTCTATGGGACTGTATGGGGTGGAACAAGTATGATGTCAGATTCTTGAAAAGGCAGTGGCAAAACAGGAACAGGATATTAAAATATTATTGCTCCATTGAGAATGTTATTGGATATGTCTCTTAAAATCCAAGCATCCCAAGGAATTGAACAAGGAAATCAATATGTCCTGTTTCTAGCAATTCACCACTTTGGTTTTATTTTTTGCAGATGAATGCCCTTTTCCTACCTTCGTTAAGGGTAAGATTTGCTTTTTTGAATTTTAATTCTTACTAGATTTTGTTTCAAGAATATGTCCAAAAAGTATAGTCCCAAGGTCCAATTGATTTTACAATCCTTAGCCGGCTGCTAATTGTATCCCTTCAAGTCCAAAGCCAGTGCCAAAGGCACAGGAGCAGACAAACAGATATATAGGGTAAAATAGTTTTATATATATGTCACCACTTTCTGTGCTCAAAGGAATTGGTTAACTCCACCTTATAAGTGTCAAACCCTTCCAATTTTACCATGACCAAAGGCAGAACAGAAAGAAGCTTTTTTTTTAAACTTTCCTTTCAAAAACTTTTTAGGTGGAGTAGGATATGTGTGTCAAAAGGGCCCAATATTGTGTGTATTTTACCAGCATTAGGCAGGTAAAGTATGAACACCAGGGAAAAGTCTGTGTGGATGCAGCAAATAATGCTGTTTGATTCTATTCTGGCTTAGGAAAAGCTGCAAAGTGTGTCCCTGGAGTGAATGGAAGAGAGCAGGGTGGGCTTCTATTCCTTGCTTCAGTAAGGGTAATTAACAGGTTTGATGTAGTTAAAAGGAGGTGTGGAGCAACGCCTCAGGGTTTCTTCCCCTGGATATCTCGTGGAACTGGAAGAGAGTGAGGGGCCAGGTGAGGACCTTCTTGAGCGAAGGAAGGTGCCTATGTGTAGCTGGGAAGGAGAGTGATTCCCTGCTGACCTAAGTTAGAGAGAGAGAGAGAGCTCTAAAGGACTGGCGAAGAAAAGTGAAACCCCTCCCAGGAGACAAGTGTATCTCGAGTGTGGCCCAGAGAGGATTCTGGGATTTGCGGTCCACCAAAAGCCAGTGAGGGCTAAGGAAACAGTGAGTTAAAGTTAACACCAGTGAGGGTGTGAATTTGGACTGTCAATGCATATGTGAAGCTAATGTTATCCCCAATGTGAAGCCAGTGGGCTGAAGATTTGTGTTTGTGCCAAATAAAAGTCACCAAAGCTGCATTTAAACTTAAAGGTGGTGTCAGTCTCCATTCTCTGTTCTGGGGCCTTGGGTTTCACTACCTGAAGCTCACAGGTGGGTACTCACAAACTAAAGTTTTCAACTTGCATACATGTCCCATGAAGCATGCCTCCTGGTATAAGCTTTAGAATGACATGCAGCAGCAACAAATTCTTTCAGGCCAGAATGCTCAGAAAGGATTTAGAAATGACTCGCAGCATTCGTGAGCCAACCAGAAAAGGGCAGAATATAATCAACACCCGCTTTGTCATCTTTCCCGGACATAAAAGAGTACTAGTTATACAAGCCACCATTGAAAATGTTTCCGTTGGTCTATGGCACCAAGGAGAACAGTGCCTCTGTTTTCTGTACTTCCCCTTCCAACAAGCAAAGCCCAGACCACGCGACAAACCTCCAACGTGGCTGATACACTAGTGGCTTGTATAATTAATACAATTTAAAGGGGCCAGGAAACGCCAGCGAGGATGAAACAATATGTCTGGGAAAGATGACAAAGTGGGAGTTATATTCTGCCCCTTTCTGGTTGGCTCACGAAGGCTGCGAGCCGTTTCCAAATCCTTTCTGAGCATTCAGCCTGAAAGACTTTGTGTGGACATTTCCACACCCTGTTCCCAGCAGGACAAGGCATAAGGCAAAATTGTTTCATACTTACCGTAATTTTCCTTTCCTGGTCATCCCTAAGGCAGCATATTACTAACGATCGGGTAATTGTCTCTACCGCTGGGTAATCAGAAGAAACAAACACGCCCCCTACACCATAAGTACCTCCTCTAACATACCTCCTCGTCTTTGTACTAAGCACACATCAAACATAGGGACTGTATGCTGCCTTAGGTATGAAACAATTTTCCCTTTTCCTGGTCATCCCCGGCATCATATTACTAACGATCGGGTAATATCCAAGCAATAAATACCAGGGAGGGAACATATGCTGAGAATTTTAATAAACAGAGGCAGTGAGGACCGACTGCCCAAAATGAATGTCAGAAGAAAACAATAAATCCAATTTATAATGTTTGCTGCCTTGCAAATAGACTCTGGCGGAACTCCTGCTTCTGCTGCCCATGAAGTTGCCACACTCCGAGTCGAGTGTGCTCTCAAAACTGGTGGTGACAGCCTGCCCTGTACCGAATAGGCTTTAGAAATAGCTTTGGCAATCGAGCTACTTAATGTTCTCTTTGATGCCGATTCTCCTTTTCTTGCACTGGCTGGAACAACAAACAGCATTCTAGACGTTCTCATTTCTTCAGTCTTTTGAATATAATGACTTTGGGCAGCTGGGAAATTGACAAAATGTCAAGCCCCATGTCAGATTTCAAAATTGAATATAAAGAGATCTGTTTGCTCTTTTGAGAAATGGATTTCAGTGCAGAATTCTGCTGGAGCAGCACTATTAACTGATTCATTTTGAATTTTTTTTTCCCATGACAGTATCCCTTTAACTTGTTCTTTAATAACTTAGGGGACTGTATTGTAAGTAATATATCAGTGTTTTCAGGTGACACAACTAAGCTGGTAAAAGGTATGGGAAATCTTGGCTATAAGGAAAGATTGGCCAAATTAGGGATGTTCATGCTGGAGAAGGGGAGATATGATAACTATGTATAAATGTATAAGGGGATCATACTGTATAATAATCTCTCTAATGCTTTATTTACCAGTAGGTCCTTCCAACTGAGAGGGCACCCATTCCAGTGAGAGCTGTAAAGATGTGGAATTCTCTCCCTGAATCAGTCGTAGTTGCTGATACATTAGATAGCTTTAAGAAGGGGTTGGATGGCTTTTTAGCAAGTGAGGGAATACAGGGTTTTGGAAGCTCGTAGTACAAGTTGATTCAAGGACTGGTATAACTGCTATCTTGGAGTCAGGAAGGACTTTTTCCCCATCTGAGGCAAATTGGAGAGGCTTCAAACAGGGTTTTTTTTTTCCTTCCTCAGGATCAACTTAGGCAGGTTATATATACAGACTTAAAAGGTCGAACTTGATGGACGTGTTTTTTTTTCAACCTAACTCACTATCTAACTTACTATTCTTTTGGTGAAAATATTTGGCAATGGTGAAATAGAGAATTTCACCACAAATCCATGCATGGTGAAACATTTTCTTAGTTGCCATTTGCCACCATTTTTAATCATGCAGCTTAGTTACCATCAGGTACAATCTATGGTTTTATTACTTGTAAGGAAAAGAGAATCATTTTTAAAAACTAGAATAGAGATGGCCTACACGTAATTCAAGTAGTAGCATAACTAGACTATGCTGGGCCCCCATGAAAATATCTTCAGAGGGATCCAGCTAGCACTTCAACCCCCCACCACCACCCTGCTCCTCGCAGGCCCACCATCTGCTGGCATCATCACTACCAGCTGCTGTGTGTGGCCATGGAGGGACATTTTTTTAAAGCTATAGAGAAAAATGAGTTTGTGCCCCTCATGACCGCAGTTCTCTATAGTTAACACTACTGATTTAGCATTTTATAGATACAAATTTTCCAGATAAGGGATCACATATCAGTATATACTAAAAACATTTTTGCACTACCTGTTATGTTTCCCACAGTAGCAGTTAAACATGTCAATAAAAAAAATATACTCACATTCCTCCAATTCCTGTGTAAAATTCATTCCTTATTAAAAAAGAAAAAAAAAAGAAATCACAAATAGCACTACCTATGAGTTATTTTTTAAATGTAACAGATTTCAACTGCATTGTGTACATGTGGCAGCTCCCTAAGCAAAAGGGATATGTGTTAATAATTGGGGGCTGATGGTAGTGAGGTACAACTGGGGAACACAGACCAAGGGTGCCGGGTAGGGTTGCCACCGGGCCGTTTTTTTATCAGCCTGGCCGCTAAAAATAATGGTTGATCCCAATGGTATTAATAGGAAAAACACATAAATATATAGGAAGGCCGGCATTTTTTTTCCAGAAAACTTTACAACTCTAGTACTGGGGAGTTTCTGGGAGAGAAAGAGAAGATGCTTTGAAAAAAAAATATAATAGTGGCATGTAGCTGAAGATATACCAAAGTTGACACCTTTGTACTTGTGTGTAGCTGCTGAATAAAGGCCTGGGTTTATATCAGCGTTATATATTTATATACGCCTTATATCAGCCTTGAGATGTCTGCTTTACACAGTCAAGTCCTGCCTTCCATGTAAAGGAAATCTACCAGTTACAGGTAGCAACTTTACAAAAGGATGTCATTTTTAAATGGAAACATGATAATCCAAGATTCATAAAACAACCTGTACTGATAAAATATATGTTATTAGATATAATATACTAGACATTAAAGGAGAAGGAAAGCCAAAAAAATACTTTAGCTCTAAGTGTTGCCAATGTATGGTATATATAGTTACCAGCAAGCATTCCCCTATTACTTCTTCCCTCAATCTTTTTGCTCCAATTGATTTTTTAAAAAAGTATAGACATGTATGAAAAAGACTACCTTTGCTTCTGTAAGAAATCCGTAGAATTAGGGCACACGCATGCGCAATAGCTTCCATCTGTGCCCTGCGCATGCGTAGTAGACTGATTTAGCTTCCTTGTGCAGCAATGATGATGCGGTTACGTGACCTAGACGGTGCGTCATCGCTGACCTCTCTGCCCCCGCCTCATAAATCCAACCAGGAAACAAGGGGAATCTTTGAAGCTTCTGCGCTCGCTCTGATTTTAATTTACAGTCTGTCAGTGAGCGAGCGCAGGAGCTGAGGAGGGGAGCATTAAAAAAGGCAGCCAAGGATCGTGTCTGTACTTTTTGTAACACTTTAAGTGATCTTCAAGCTGATGTGGCTCTTTGCCTGCAGTGTTAATGCGCAAATGACGATGTCACGCATGCGCATTGACGACGGAGAGTAGGTCTCAGGAGAAGTGCAAATTTGAAAATGGTGGCGCTAAACTTAGATAACGGGCGAAACTTCAAAACGCTTGTGCACAGAACGAGCACTGCTTTAAGTGTTTTTACTGCGGCGTTTCAGGAGGGGGCCTGATGGAGAACAAAGTGAAGGTAATTTAGTTTTTTGGCTTTCCTTCTCCTTTAAGGCCTTTAAATTAACGGGCGCTAGAACATATGTAGTCAAACATTTATAAAAACATAATTGTTCTAGTCTAAAAAAAATTCGGCAGAGACGGTCCGTGGGGCATATGCACAGTAGCGCAATCCCACGGACACAGGGACTGGACGCAGAGACTTCGCCAGAGACGGTCCGTGGGGCACATGCGCAGTAGCAGTAGGGACTGGACGCAGAGACACTTCAACTTTATTATATAGGATAGGATATGCAGGACCTTCCATACTTAGTACAGGAAGGAACAGTAGAATGTCCGAGCATTGCCAGATACTTTGGCTGGAGACCAGAAATTTACAATATTACAATATATATATAGTTAGGCTCACCGGGGCAAATTCACTAAGATTCGTAGTTGCGCCAGGCGTAACTTCGCCGCACTTAGCCAGGCGTAGTTTCGCCAGCGCTTCGCAAATTCACTAAAATCCGAAGTTGCACTCAGGGGTAGCGTAAGGTTGCGAAGTTACGCTAGCATTGATTAGATAAGCAAAGCGAAGTTACGCTAGCAATGGTTAATTTGCATACGGCGTCAAATTCACATTTCAATGGAGGAATATGTATCAGCACTACAAATGCCTGGGAAACCTTCAAAACATCAAATAACATTTTTATTTTGCCCTACACATGTGCCCACTGTATAGTTAAGTTGCCATGAGTTAGGAAATGTAGGGGGGAAGGAGGGGAGCCCCAAAAAAACTTTCAATCTTTTTCAGCCTATCACCCATAATATAGAAAAAACGCCAGCGTTTTTTGGGACTTAGAAAATTTTTTAACTACTCTATGACGCTTTCCCTGGTCTGAGGTGGCGAAGGAAGTCTGGCGTAAAAGGTAGCGTTCAGAACAATGCGCGCGTTAGTGAATTTTCGTAGTTACGTCCGTTGCGCAAATTCGCCAGGCTTAAGGGTGCGAAGTTACTCTAGCAAAGTTACACCAGCATCCGTTAGTGAATTTGCGAAGTAACGAAAATGGCCAACGCTAGCGAATTGACGCTAGCGTTAGGCGCTTCGGCGCATAGTGAATTTGCCCCACCGAGTAGAGGAATTACTAAATGCAAGGGATAAGTAACTGTAAGTAAGTGGAATCATTGTAAGTAAAGGAATAGTCCACCTTCTGTAGCAAAATGTCACAATTAGGGGGTTATTTATCAAGGTCCCAATATCCGATCTTCAAATAATTCGTAGTTTTCAGAGCAAAAAAAAAAAAAAAATACTACGAATTATTCGAGATTTATTAAAGTCCGATGTTTTGAAAACTCTGAATCTGAAAAACCCGTTTTATTATTATTATTTTTATACAGAAAAAGGAAATCATTTTTAAAAATTTGGATAAAATGGAGTCTATGGGAGACGGCCTTTCCGTAATTCGGAACTTTATGGATAACGGGTTTTCGGATAACAGATCCCTGTACTTTCTTTTAGGCACATTCTATAGTCGCCATTATACATCCTACTCGGTGTGTGTCATACTTTATGCTTACACCCACCCAACATAAAGCTTGACCAGTGAGTTGCTGTATATATGCAAAGTAGCCTAGTGATACTGAAGAAAACCATTTGCAATTCCCATCAATTCTCTTACTTTCCTGTCACACCGATAGCATGTATGGCAACTCCTACTCTTATGTATGAATGCAAATATACAGAGAAGGAAATGATATGCATACGCCATGGCCTCATGTGTCTCTGAAATGTAAAATAACTTTAGGAGAATAAAATAAAGGCCATTTCTTGTTTCTTGGACAGTAATGTGAATTACAGATTAAATACGGCTGATGACCATGTTATGAATCAGTGAATATGTGGACATTTTGGCAAACTGATTCACCTAGAAACAAATTAATAACCAAATTATTAAATGCTCTAAAATGGGTTGTTCAACTTTGAGTTACTTTTAGTATGATGTAAGGGTCATATTCCAAGACAATTTGCAATTGGTTTTCAGTTTGTATTATTTGTGGTTTTAGAGTTATTTAGTTCTTTATTCAACATCTCTCCAGATTGCTAGTTAAGCAATCTGGTTGCTAGGGTCCAAATTAACCTAGCAACTATGTATTTATTTCAATAAGAGACCGGAATATAAATAGAAGAGGGCCTTAATAGATAGATGAGTAATAAAAACTAGCACTAATATACTAAACGTCAACTTAAACATGTACCACCCCTGTAAAGGCCCTTGTATTAGGACAGGTTACTGTCAAAATCATACATTTACATCATTTGACTTATTTCTGAAACAGAAAAATAATAATGTGCTACTAAGAAAGGACACGTTTCCTTATTAAGTCTTGTACATTTTAGTAGTGTCTGAAATGTACATCCAAACACCATAGGACTCATTTCTGATTTGCAAATACATTGCCTGGATGCTGCTAGAGAGTCACAAAAATCCCATTATACCTCCAGAAAATATATTTTGCATGTAAATGAAAGTAAAGTTTGTCCTGGAGCCATATAGGAATAATGTGCTTTTATAAGTTGTAGTGAATATCCTTGTATTTTAGACAGGGGGTAGATTTTTTTCAGTCACATGACACAAATAACATTTACTGTCTGGAACTAGAATTAGACAGAAGACACATGTACCCACTGCATACCTCCCAACTGTCCTGTTTTCAGAGGGACAGTCCCTCTTTTGATAGCTCAACCCGCAGTCCCTCATTTGTACTGGAAAGTCCCTCTTTTCTCTGCACTGAGTTTTCTGGAGACTAATCGCCTCTTCTGTGGGGCGACAATCTCCCCAAACTGTCTTCACCCTGCTATAATGAGAAAACGCCTGCGGCAATGCACTCCCGGAGCTTCGATTTCCGAAGTTGCCCGAAGTTTCCTCATGAGGCAACTTCGGGCGGCCTCGGAA
Organism: Xenopus laevis; assembly: GCF_017654675.1. Classification (NCBI taxonomy): domain Eukaryota; kingdom Metazoa; phylum Chordata; class Amphibia; order Anura; family Pipidae; genus Xenopus; species Xenopus laevis. The sequence goes on along the minus strand of NC_054377.1, from coordinate 15,857,449 downwards.
ATCGAATTGCCGCGAGTGCATTGGTGCAGGCGTTTTTTCATTTTAGCAGGGTGAAGGCAGGGGGAAGGCAATTTGGGGAGATTGTCATCCCGCAGAAGAGGCGATTAGTCGCCAGGCGACTAATCTCCTCGAATCTGCCCGTGTGCCCCTGCCCTTAAAGGGGTATTTACACCTGAAATAAATCCACCTGATATAAATCTATTTTAAAAACATTTACCCAACTTATATGGCTAGCCACCTTTCAACCAATAAAAGCCAAAAGACAACTATATAGGTTATATGACAGAGCAACAAGTATTTGGTGGGTTAACTCCACAGGAGCCGGCTTCCACCCCCAAAAAAAAACGTTATGCACAAGACAAACATTTTCTGTTTTCTTATTTACAATAAGTAACGGATCAAAGAACATTATCAAGCTGGTTTATACATAGGGTTACCTTTTCTGGAAAAAAATACCAGCCTTCCTATATATTTATCTTTTTTCCATATTAATAACATTGGGATCAACCATCATTTTTACCGGCCAGGCCGGTAAAATATTGGCCAGATGGCAACCCTATTTATTAGGGATGCACCGAATCCACTTTTTTGGATTCGGCCAAACCCCGAATCCTTTGTGAAAGATTCGGCCGAATACCGAACCGAATCCGTGGAAGGGGAAACATTTTTACTTCCTTGTTTTCTGACAAAAAGTCACACAATTTCCCTCCCCGCCCCTAATTTGCATATGTAAATTAGGATTCTGGTTCGGTTTGGCCAAGCAGAAGGATTCGGCCGAATCTGAATCCTGCTGAAAAAGGCCGAATCCTGAACCAAATCCTGGATTAGGTGCATCCCTACTATTTATACATATCAGTACATGTCATCCTTTCACATCTTTTACCTCAGATCTCTATCTCTCTCTCAGACCTCTCTCTCTCTCAGGGCTCTCTCTCTCTCAGGGCTCTCTCGCTCTCTCTCTCTCTCAGACCTCTCTCTCTCTCTCTCTCTCTCTCAGACCTCTCTCTCTCAGACCTCTCTCTCTCTCTCAGACCTCTCTCAGGGCTCTCTGACAGAAATAAAGTGTGCGAGCAACAGCTCTGTCCATTCATTGGCTCATGTGACGTAGCAAGTACGTGTGTCCTTGGTTTGTGTGAGAGTGCAGTGCCTCACACAAGTTACACTAGAGAGATGGATTTTACTACTGACAATGACAGTGTCTCAACATGTTAAAATCCAACAGGACAGACTATTAAAAACACACAGAATTCCTTAAAGAAGGTGTAGTGTTGAACAGCAGCAGGAAAAGATTGTTATATTTGGTTCAGATTCCAGGTAGGGTTGCCACCAGCCCAGTAATTTGAAGTGCTGCCTGGGATTCCCCTTGATTGACACGGCAATTGACCAATGACTGTGTCATAGCCCCACCCCTGTCGCATCACTACCCTGTCCCCTGCTGCATCATAGCCCCGCCCCCTGCCCTGTCTCCACTGGGAGAAAAGGTGACAACCCTAATTCCAGGCCTGTATATAACTCACTCATAAATGTATTAACCCACTCATATGTGTAATCCCACTCACTAACATGAACAATCCCACTCACGTGTATAATCTCACACATGCATGAAATCCCACTCACTCATTGGGCATATCTTCCCCACCCAAATTATATCATTTGTACTGCATATACCCCCGCCCCATTTTCCTAAAACAAATAGCAGCTTTCAACCAGTGGCCATTTTCCCTCTGACACATCATCAGTAACATTGAGACATGCATGCCTCCAAACTATTTCAACAAGACAGTCGTGCTTTTGACAGCTCAACGCACAGTCCCGTGTTTGTACTGGAAAGTCCCGATTTTCACTGCACTGGACAACTATAAAAAAGAGACAATGTTTCTAACTTAATTGGCTTTTTGGCCCAGAACAGCCAACAGGTGCAGATAAGATACTTTTATAACAATTTAGAGATAAGCAAATAAGTAATTGTAATAATATAAGATAACAGGTCTCTTGGGAGAAGTTAGACTCACAGCTTAAAGGGCGAGTCACCTTCATTAGCAAAACTGTAATAAATGAAAAAAAACAGAAATCTGTTCAAACTTTCATAAACTGCCAAATTTTATAAAAAGAACACGGTAATTATAATAATAATATCTGTATAATTGTGACCAGGGAATAGATTTAAAAAAATTATATTCTTAGTTAGTTGCAAGCTCTAACCCTCACCCTCAAGCTTATGCTCACAATATTAAGGGTATTTCATTGTTTTCCAGCCAAGAAGATGGTTGTGCAATAAATTCAGTTAAAACATTAAACTTAATTTTATTAAAAAATAGTTAATCACATGAGAAATAAAATCTAAAACCACACAACCTTTGACCATTACATATTGCCATGGGAGTTTTAGGGACCCCACCTATTTACGGTAGTTGTTTCCACCAACTGAGACCTGTTGCTGAATGTTTATCCCTATAGTTATTCCCCTGTACTCAGTGTCAGACTGGGCTGGCAGGACACCGGGAAAAAACCTGGTGGTCCTCGGGCTTTTGAAGGCCCAGATCCACTTCTTATTGGCGCGACCCCACTTTGTCGGGGGTCGCAGTAAAATAAAATTTTGAGCATGCGCACAAATGCAGCGCCACTCGCGTGCCGCTGTGTGCACACAAAGGTACCTGGCACCGCACGTCTATGCAGAAACGCGACGTGGCACACCGGAGTGGCAGCGGGGGCTGGAGGGAGGCCCTGGGCCAATAGCCCCGGTGGGCCCCAAGCCCCCCAGTCCGACCCTGCCTGTACTAAGCACAATTCAGCAGGAACAGCCCCTAAATTTGCTCATAGCCTGAACAGTGAGATACTATCAATACATGCCAGGATTGGCAAGTCCCTATACTATTTACCATACAGCAGAAAGGTCTGAGGGCAGAGACACAGTCTTGTATTACACGTCACAAACATTTCTATATGGTGTTATCTACTAATCTGCTTGTGGTACAGGTATGGGACCTGTTATCCACAATGCTTGGGACGTGGGTTTTCTGGATAATGGATCTTTCTGTAATTTGGATCTTCATACCTTAAAGGAGAAGGAAAGGCTGGAGACACTTGGGGGTGCCAAACGTTAGGCACCCCCAAGTGATTGTAGCGACTTACCAAAAACCCAGGGCCGGTGCTCCTATCAGGAGAAATCTGCACCGGCCCCGGGTTATAGGAGCGAGCACCACGGAGATATCTACTTCCGTCTTCGCGCAGCTGCGCATTTCCCCGGACTGAAGCATGCGCATTTGAACGAAAAAACCGACTTTAAAGTTAAAGTTCGGCTTTTAGTTCTAATGCGCATGTGCAGCTGCGCGAAGACGGAAGTAGATATCTCCGTGGTGCTCGCTCCTATAACCCGGGGCCGGTGCAGATTTCTCCTGATAGGAGCACCGGCCCTGGGTTTTTGGTAAGTCGCTACAATCACTTGGGGGTGCCTAACGTTTGGCACCCCCAAGTGTCTCCAGCCTTTCCTTCTCCTTTAAGTCTACTAGAAAATCATGTAAACATTAAATAAACCCAATAAGCTGGGGTTGCTTCCATTGAGGATTAATTATATATTAGTTTGGATCGAATACAATGTACTGTTTTATTATTACAGAGAAAAAGGAAATCATTTTTAAAAATGTGAATTATTTGGATAAAATGGAGTCTATGGAGATGGTCTTTGGTAGTCTAACCATGCGCAGTGTCCAGATCTCCACTGTGATCAGGCCAAAAACCAGCCATGGTCAAACACCTTCTATACATGGATCACTGCTTCCAATAGAGCTCAATAGGGAATGCACTGCTTATAGCATAACGGGCAAGGCACACGGGCCTCCACTCATAGACGTTGCAAGTGAGCCTTACCTTTGCAAAAGTCCTTCTTACATCTATTTCAACCTGAATTTTTGTAGACAGAAGATACTAAATGACAGACTGTGAGCGGTTACAGGCTCACAGTATATATCTTCATTTACTATTTCAGAAATTGGAACATCATGAAGCTGCCTGATAAAGCAATATTTTTTGCACATTTTTTTTCTTTTTCAGGCAAATAAACACTTGCTGAATGAGATCAAGGCTGCTCAGTTAGCAAATGAGCTTGGGACATAAATGGGATTTTCTCTGCATTCCTTTCCTTACCCCCTCACTTTTTCCAACCACAATAAACTTTGCCTTTTCTCTCTGTCTGCTGGCATACAGGGAAATAGCAACAGCAATAGCCAGCAGAGGTAAAAAGTACAGCCAGGATATATTTGGACAGCTCATCAAAGCTATAACCCAGTGATCCCCAACCAGTAGCTCGTGAGTAACATGTTGCACCCCAACCCCTTGGATGATGCTCCCAGTGGCCTCAAAGCAGGTACTTATCTTTGAATCCAGGCTTGGAGGCAAGTTTGGTTGTATAAAAAACAAATGTACTTCCAAACAGCCTCCTGTAGGCTGCCAGTCCACATAGGGGCTACCAAACAGCCAATCACAGTCCTTTTTGGTATCCCCTGGAACTATTTTCATACTTGTGTTGCTCCCCGACTCTTTACACTTGAATGTGGCTCATGGGGAAAAATGGTTGAGGAGTAGGACCCATACTATAACTCATCATCGTCATTATTACTAGATGATATCAGTCAACAAAGCCAAAGAGTGATTGTTTTGTATAACCTGGTGCCAGAGGTGCATACATTGCAGTTCTCCAAGGGACAGAGGGATTATTAAGGCGCGTGGGGTGTTTTTTCCACCATTGCCCTCAGATAGAGAGCAGCTAACAAAACAACAAAACATCCCTCTCTGTCTATCACTGCTCCTTATACTAGTGAATGACACGCGCTCTACTTAATGCACACAGGCAGGTGGACTTGGTGCCAAAATGCTCAGCTTAGTTTTATAGTATTTTACCTGATGATGTATAGTACTGCGAAGTACAAATGTCATATTCCATAGAGTAATCCAACAAGGGGTGTTAAATGAGGCCCCAATCCTGTTGAATTGTATGTCTGGTTTTCATCTTGCTTTGGAAAAAAAATAAACAAAAGGCGGGGCTGGAATTAGGGGTAGGCAGAGTAGGGCCGCCTATGGTGCAATCACAGGGGGCGCACTTTTAAAGGGAATTTGTTTTTCTTTTTTTAAACCCTGGTTTGCTTGGCCTTTAATAGTTGTTCAATTTAATAATCTGCCTGCTCCAAGCCCCTCTTGCCCGTGATTCGTACTACAGGCAGAAGCAGTTACATATTTCTGGGCAATATCTTGGCTGCTGCTGGCTCAGGTAAACAGATGATAACTGGCAATATGATGGATTTTTGGCTGCTGCTGGCACAGGTACAGATTGGGGGCAATATGAGGGATTGGCTGCTGCTGGCTCAGGTACATAGGGAATATGGTGGATGCTGGCACAGATACACACAGTGTCAAACTGGCCCACCGGGATACCAGGAAAACTCCCAGTGGGCCCAGGTGTTAGTGGGCCCTCTTGTTTCTAAACATTTGGCCTATTTCTTGGTCATTCCCTATTTCTTTATGGGGAAAAAATGCTTAATAATGGGAGAATATTGTAAATATATATAAAAGACTAGGAGAATAAAGAGGTTGAGTGAGTAGAGGAGGAATAATAGTTTGGAAAGGTCCACTGTCTAAGGTTTTCTGGTGAGTTCACGGTTTTATGTTTTCTGGTTGGCCCAAGGTCTAAGACTTTCTGGTGGGCCCCTGGCATCTCAGTCCGACACTGGATACACAGATGTTTGGGGCAATATGATAGATCTTTGGCACCTGCTGGCACAGGTACAAATTAGGGGCAATATGATGGATTTTTTTGGGCATAGGTACAGATTGGGGGTAACAATATGATGGATGTTTTGTCTTATGCTGACACAGGTACCGATTGGGTACTTGGGGGGCAATCTGAGGGATTGACAATATGATGGGTGCTGGCACAGGTACATAGGGCAACATGATGGCTGCTGGCATGGTTACAGGGGGCAATATGAATGGTAAGGTGGGAAATGGTAATGCAGGACTGGGTGGGAGAGGGGGCACTGATTAAATTAGGGTGCCAAAATACCTTGGCCCGTCCCTGACAAAAGGAAATTCATCAAGGTTAGGGTGAAAGGGGCCTCAGAGGTCATCATGTAAGTAACCAACCACAGGTATAGTATCTATTGTCCAGAATGCTATGGACCAGGGACGTAATGTGGATCGCCATACCTCAAATCTGCTAATGATCATTTAAAGATTAAATAAACCCTATAGGATTATTTTGCCACCATTATGGATTCATACATCTTAGTTAGGATCAATTACACCCTACTGTTTTATTCTTACAGAGAAAAAGAAAAAACACTTTTTACAATTAGAATTTATTTCTGGATAAGGAATATCATACCTGTATGATAAAAATCAGTCTGAAAATAGACTCAGATGGCACACTCAGAGCACTGCCTTTAACTTAGACATGAGTAAGAGGTAATCTCCATGTCTTTGTCCATTATTCCTTAAAGAGGTTGTTCACCTTTAAATCTATTTTTAGTATGATGTAGAGAGTGATATTTTGAGACAATTTGCATTGGTTTTCATTGTTATTATTTGTGGTGTTTGAGTTGTTTAGCTCTCCAGTTTGCAGTTTTAGCAATCTGGTTGCTAGGGTCTAAATTACCCTAGCAACCAAGCATTGGTTAGAATAACAGACTGAAATATGAATAGGAGATGGTCTGAATAAAAAGATGAGAAATAATGAATAATGAGAAAGGGGCAATCCATGATGACCAAAAAAAAAGCAGATTGATCCGACATTTTCATTAACATTTTCTGATCTTATTTTGTATGCACGAATGAATTTTCTTATTCTTCTTCCTGTCATTTAAACCGATGCTTTGTATCTGCACACAGCCTGGCACTGCCAATGTCATTGCAGAGATACAATGGGACCGAATCAGCTTCAGACAGAGAGAGAAAAGTCTATGAAGCGTGGCTTTGGCTGATAAGTGAAAGTCAGTTACAGTACTTATGTCTTACTACAGATACAGATGAGTGAGGAACCTTTTTATATAAGATACAACTGCTGCTGCCAAGAAATACTTAATTTGAATTAGTTGGATAAACATATACTGTATAGAAAATTATTATTAATAATAAAATCAGAATTACAGTATAAGCAGCTGTCCTTGTCATGAATGTACTATATGTACACATACGAGTATCTACAAGTAGCACTATATAACCATATACTGTACATAAATACATTTCTGTCTGTTAGAATCTGACTTGTTCTGCTAATCCCCCCAGCCTTCACCCATCCTCCTCCTCTTTACTCTTGGTTTTCTTCCTTCAGCCCATTCATAATGTTGACCAGTCGTGGAAAGCAGTTTAATCCCGAAGTGGTCGTCATTAAGGCTGAATAAAAATGTAAGAAAGTGCAAATTCACAAGGATAGAGTATATAAATATTGAATGTTAATTGGCGGTCACATTTATCTAAACTTGAAATGGCATTTGGTCAGTGTAGTTATAATAACTGCTAATGCTGGGTGTATCCCAGTCCAGGAAATGAAAATGACCTAAAACAATTCAGTATTTCCTGAAAAACCCTGTACATATATATATTTATTTTTTTAGGCCATCGACTATTCATCTTCCACTTTGATTTGAACATTTCTTCCTGGTTGCTATGGTAATTAATCCCTAGAAACTAAATATCAGCTACATTGCAAGCCTGAAAAGTAGGGATGCACCGAATCCAGGATTCGGTTCGGGATTCGGCCAGGATTCGGCCTTTTTCAGCAGGATTCGGCCGAATCCTTCTGCCCAGCCGAAACGACTACGAATCCTAATTTGCATATGCAAATTAGGGGCGGGGAGGGCAATCACGTGACTATTTGTCACAAAACAAGGAAGTAGAAAATGTTTTCCCCTTCCAACCCCTAATTGCATATGCAAATTAGGGTTCGGATTCGGTTCGGTATTCGGCCGAATCTTTCACGAAGGATTCGGGGGTTCGGCCGAATCCAAAATAGTGGATTCGGTGCATCCCTACTGAAAAGCTGCAGAGCAAAACACTTTGAGTTTCTTCTGGTTGCTCCGGTTTCTGTCCACGATTCAAAAACCATTGGAAAACATACACTTTGCCAATGTGCCTTGTGCAACAGCAAAAATATGTTATCGCTATATAAATACATGTTGGTAATAAAATAGGCAAATGGGGCAGCACTACATATTGCTTTTCATGAGCTCCAGAAACGCCTGGGTGTACTACAGTGATAGCCCTGTAACCCCAAATTATGATTTCTACTGGTAGCTTAATGGCTCCTGACTGCCCCTAGCCTATAAAACTGCAGTGTGAAACTTCAGACTGAATTCGTTGTTTTTTTACTCAAAACTCTGCATTATCCCCTATAATTCTAGCATGATTGAGAGTAAAATGGGAAGTTGCACTTGGCAAATTTAAAATAATTTGTAGTTGCCATTGTGTCATAACTGCTGCTGAAATGATCATGGAGCTTTTCCCAAAAATAATTTGATGGATCTCTGCATGTTAAAACCATTAGCCCCACTCATCCTGATTTGTTCCACAGCCTGAGAGTCCACATTGGGCAGATATCCGGCTTTAAATGCACATTCCATGTCAGCACTGTGCTGTTTTACTGGGGGCTCTGTTTTTTGTTGAACCCTTATCTCAGCACCCAACAACAATTATTGGCATCTTATCTGTGAAACTCTTTGCTCTACAGATGCCCTATGTAAAAACTTAAATGTGGAACCCCCTGCTTCAAATATTTGCCAGCAATCTCTAACTGGCGTCCATATCACCCGGCGGTCGTGGCTATTTCCAGGAAGGACATAGGGCATACACACGATGTCACTTATGGGCTACAACAAAAGCCCCCATTTGGCACCAGACTAAAAAGTTTTCAGATCTGCATTTAATTAATGCTCCATGCCCTGCAGTACTCTGGCTGATGTTACTCTCATGGCAATTGTTTGGTTCTTTTATCCAATACATCCAATAAGACTCAATGATTTTCATATCAGGGTGGATCTTATATTTCTTAACCCTTTAAGTGCCAGACAATTTCTGTTTTCTTAGGCACTAAGTGCCAACTGTTTTCGAACCTTCTGTGCTTCTCTCTTTAGGGGCATTTCTTGGGGTTGTTAAATTTCAATAATTTCAAAATAGACTCACAAGAATTTAGAATCTTTGGATTCTGTGAAATGGCTCTCATGTATCTTTTATTTAGCATCAGAATGGGGTGCCTGGGGCCTGCCGGGTTGCAACCTTAAGGGTATTAAGCTGTGTGGGGGGGTATGAAAAAAGTTAAAAGCTGAGATAAAATCCATCTAGGGTGAGAAGAGAAAAAGAAAAGAAAGGGAGAGCTGAATAAGAAGGTACAGAACGTTGAAAATGAAAAGCAGAATCTAAAAAGGGAGAAAGGGGTAATTACATGTAATTACAGCAGGGACCCCCTCATTAATGGAGGCTGTAATAAAATATTTATGAACCTTTCAGTGGCTGTGGTTTTTAAAAATAAACCTGTGATCTTGTGATAGAACATGCTCTATAAGGCTACAAATGTTATTGCTAATTTTTATTACTCATCTTTCTATCCAGGCCCTCCTATTCATATTCCTACAGGGTCGGACTGGAGCATTGGGGGTCCACTGGAGCTGTGACACCAAGGGCCGACATAGCAGTCCCCGGGGGCCCTTGTGTGCATGCGCAAACGCCAGACCACCACACATTGCGGCACATTCGATTATACTTTAGGGGGCGGACAATTAGGGGAGTGGGTCTGTATTCCAGTCTCTTATTCAGATCAGTGCATGGTTGCTTGGGTAATTTGGACCTTAGCAACCAGATTGCTGAAACTGCAAACCGGAGAGCTACTGACTAAAAAGCCAAATAAATCAAAAACCACAACTAATAAAACAAATTAAAGCCAATTAAAGCCTCAGAATATCACTTTCTATGTCATACTAAAAGTTAATTTAAAGGTGAACAACTGCTTTAACCCACTACAATGTTCTTTAAATGAAACTGCTGGGGTAGGTCTGACAGAAGTGAATATGGTGCAATAGGATGGCACTCGGAACACTTCGTTTTCCAAAGTCGCCCGAAGTTGCCTCAGGAATTGATCCGAGTGCCATTCCGCCAGCGATTCACATTCTAGCTGGTGGGAAGGCATTTCAGGGAGATTAGTCGCCCGAAGAAGAGGTGATTTGTCGCTGGGCGGCTAATTTCCCCAAGTAGCAGCATGTACAAACTTATTGTTCATAATTTTTTAGTGCTTTATAAAGACACACACACACACAGACATACTGTGATACCTTGTGTTGCTATCTAAATAAAGGTAGACTCACATACTGGACCTCCCTTGTACTGCGATAAAAATAAACATACTCTACATATTTACTGTGTTCTAACCATTACTCTGTGATATTTTAAGTAAAGGTAACTTAAAAGAGAGAAAAAAAGGTGCTTCTCTTGTAAGAGGCCCCACAGCTAAAAAAAAAATGTTAATTATTCCCAGATTTCCACTTTTTTTATTTGTTTGTTTCGTCAACCTATGTAGATATTTAACTTCAGAACATTGCAGCTTTACGCTTTCCTTTACATCAAAATTTAGAAAACAAAAATAATTCTATTAGGCATATGGCACGCTGGTGGCAGACACTACACCCTGTGTGTCATGGGTCCTATTATTATCTGCTGCTGGTTAATGTGGGTCTGTGTGACGGAATAGGTAGGCGTTGTCAGTCTTGAGGGAGGAGGAAAGGGCAGGAGAAAACTCAACAAGAGCAACACAATCAACAAGGCAGACCTCCCACTACAAAGAATTCACTTCACCAACCTGGTGGAAACTCTACTACTTACTAAGGTAAGTGACGATTCTTTCATTTAATTTATAAGAGTACTTTTTTTTAATGATAGTCTATTTTTATGATGTTCCTTAAAAATAAGGTAAAGGTGCAAAGAATTTATTAGATTGTGGAACTGCTGTTAGACGTTCTGAATATGTCTATTGAGCATCTTTCCAACTGCTAAAGTGCAACACCTGGTAGTAACAACCACAGGCTGTAGTACAATGTATACTACTTGATTTCTGTTTGCAAAATGTATGTTTTGTCTCTGTTCCCCATCTGTTCTCCTTTTGTTGTTTATGATCGGCTTTAGCTGTTAGGACCTGTAGTTCAACAACAACTGGAGGGCAAAGGGGTGTATCCAAGCTATTTTTGGAGAGTATGCTGTTGAAAAGGGAAACTACTTACTTTACCTTACCTTACCTTACCAATTGTAGTTTTGTTGCCACCCTGATGTTAGTTTGCTACGCCATTCTGCCTGCTAGCTTATTTAATGCAAACAATGGTCCTTATCCTATAAGCATCAACCTTTTACTAAGAGGAGGCAGTGCACTTAATTACAAGCAGACAGTTTTTCTGAGTCACTTATGCATGTTTTATAAGGGTCCCCTTAGAGGGGAGTCTTGGCAGCCATACCCACAAAGTCTGTGATAAATTAGATGTATAGTAAGTGCTTCTTTATATTAATAATAGGCACGAAGGACAATTATGGAAAATGTTTGAAAATTTCAGATAGGTGAGATTTATAAAATTCCCTGATCCTAAATCCTGCAGGAAGGTTCCCCCATCAATAACAAAAGAAACTGCAAGCTGCCCTGCTGCTCAGCAACATGTAGCTTAGTCCATGCACACCAATGCACTGAAACTTTTTAGAGCTTTTGATGCATTTAAGGGTCTTCCTAGAAGAGAGGAATAGTAAAGAAGTAAATAGCTTTGGCTTCCAACTAATGCTGGGAGTTGTAGTTGGAACAGATGCTTTTTGAGTGCAACACAATAAGTGTTGGTGGGTACACTGATTTGGGGCAGTTTTACCCTTTATAGATGCAGAGACATTGTTTTCCCCATGTCATTGTCATATCCATAACCTTAACCCCAGAGCCAGCCAACCCGGCCAGGCACCCTAGGCACAGTGCGTGCTCAACTGCGCAAAACTTCGCTCCAGCGCGCATGCCCGAAATGTGTGCACGCATGCGCAGAAGCGCATTTACGCGAAAGACACCAGCGGCAGTTTGGAGAGATGGGACCGGACACTGGGTGAGGCCCCCTCAGCTTTACACCCTAGGCACGTGCCTACTCTGCCTACCCCTAGTTCCGGCCTGGTTAACCCTACTGGAAACCAAAAGCCACCCCACAACTGTCATCTTCTGCTTGTATCTTAAGTCTCTGCCCCGTTGGTTTGTTGCTTTGAATGTTGCAGCCTCAGAACTGATGCAATTGTAAAAGATTTCAGCCATGAGAGTAAGTGCAAATATGACACACCTCAGCTGTTGCAAAATGGTTTTTTTTTTTTTTGGTATTTTTGGTATATGGTTAATGATGGTTAATGATTCCCAGAAATTATATGGGGGGGGCAACCAACAACATTAATACTGCTGTCACGGTCGGCACCCAACACTAGAACAAACACCAAGCACCCTGGTCTCAGCTCGTGCTTCACCAGTAGTGTGACCGCCTTTGGGCCTCGGGAGGAGCCCTCGGCTTACTTGGATGCCACCTGGACTTAAACGAGAGGTGCAAGATGAGAGTTCCGGAAAGGCAGAGGGGCATGACTGTAGATAGTGTCTTTAAGGCCAAAGGTCACGGTACAAGCAGGAATAGGCAAATTCGTGGTCAGTCAGGCAGGATCGAGGCAAGTAAATAGCAAGGATCGTCAGGCAGGCAAGAGTCAAAACCAGGTAATCAATCAGATGGGATGAGGCAGAATCGGAATCAAACAATAGGCAGGAGTCAAACCAGGAAGTCAATCAGAAGGGACAAGCGGAATCAAAATCGGTTTCAGGCAAGGGTCAGGTTTTCAGAGGTCAGAGTAGTCAAAAGACAGGCCGGGTCAAACACAGGAGAACAGAACAGATTTCAGGCAAACAGCAACTAGCACAAGGCTCAGGAAACCACCAGGAATCAAATCCTATCACAGGCAAGGTCCTGTAGCTTTAATAGGCCTTATATACATTCAAATATGGCACCTTTGCGCGCTGGCGTGATGACTGCACCTTTGAATAACAAGGAGGCGCGCAAAGGTAAAAAAAACAATCTTCTTATGCATTTCGTGCCTTTAAATGGGCACTTGATTTTGTGTTTTTTCTCTTTTTTTACTGATCTCATTCCATTGAAATAGCTGTTGTTTCATCATACATTTATGAGCAACATGGTCCAGTTACGTGCTTGCTTGCTCGTGTTCCATAAACCTGGAATAGGCAAAAGCGGATGCTGCAAATATATTTATATATATATATATATATATATATATATATATATAGCTTTCTTTCTGTGTAAACAGGCTGCAGGTTTGTTATATAAGTTGTGAATGTCCGCACCACTTGTCATCACCATTGTCAACCGTGGGCAGAGCATTTTCTCTTCTGTTGATGGGAGGCGATGAGAGATGAGGAAGGGTGGTGGGGTGACCTTTGCAGTTCTCCCTAAAAGCACATTGATGGCGAAAATTCCAGGGGTGCCATATAGGGTTAAAAAAATACTGGCCTTCATATACTGTATATTTATCTTTTTCCCCCTATTAATAACATTGGGATCAACCATCAGTTTTTTACTGGCCAGGTGGCAACCCAAGTGCCATAGGGCTTAACTGACTCTTCATTGACAGATATTGGCTGCAGACCCAGACCAAACTACCATTGGCTTATACACGAGGGAGAACACGGTTGTTCCCAGTGTATGTGATCAAGGATCATTACCATATCAATAAAGCTAACCATGCAAGGGCAGATAAAATCTGCCAACTCAATCCCCAAATTGGAAGTTTATCAGGCTATGTATGGGGCCCTTGGAAGATCCTGCTGATTGGTACTTAAATGATTGGAACTTGAAGGAGTAATCTGATGTTTCTCTGGTCAGTTCTAAGCAGAGCAACGTCAATAAATGTTAACTAGAAGAGCCCCTAGGTCTATATCTAGGACTCCCCCCTCATATATATACTAAGCAGGATGAGTTATTAGTTGTTAATTATTATTAGCAACAAACCCCCATATGTAATAAAAGGCACTAAGTTAGCCCAGGAGCAGTAGCTCATAGCAACCAATACGATGTTTGCTTTTTAACAGGTGACCAGTAAATGCTTCCTGCTTATTGGTTGCTATGGGTTACTGCTCCTGGGCAAACTTAGTGCCTTTTATTACATAACCCCATAATGTTTAAAATGCAAAAAGACCCGCTGCTGTTCTGCAAGTGCAGTTTAAATCCCTTTCTTATATTGTGCAGACATCCTGGTTATAATTGCATTATAGTGATATTGAGGGAGTAAGGGCTCTTACTGACGAGCGTTCAGCCGCAGGGGACCTTTTTACCCATAAAGTGGATCACCATAACAGAGGCCTCCCCTTCAGACTAGAGGAAAAGAACTTTAATTTGAAGCAACGGTTCTTCACAGTCAGGACAGTGAGGTTGTGGAATACACTGCCGGGTGATGTTGTGATGCTGATTCAGTTAATGCCTTTAAGCATGGCTTGGATGATTTCTTAGACAGACATGATATAAAAAGGGTATAAAATCTACAGTTAATATAGATATTGGTAGATATAGTTTATGTGAGTATGGAGGGGTCAGTGTGAGTGTGTGTATGAATGCTGGGTTGCATTTGATGCACTTTGGTATTTTTTTAACCCAAATTAACTATGTAACTACGTAAGCAGGTTACTCTGACAAAATTTTGGCAGAGACCTGGGAAATTCTGGTTCAACCTTAACAGTTTAACATTGCTGAAATCCATTGGTATTTACATGTAGTTTCATATTGCTCAGACCCTCTAGTCTGGCCAGTGCAGTGTTTCCAGCATGATCAGTCCAGAGTGATAAAAAGCTGATTCAGACTAAGTAGACCAATTATATTCCAGAAATCTTTACTTTAATCAGCCTGCTAGATTAATTCACAATGTAAAGGGTTACTTTTAGTATGTTGTAGAATGGCCGATTTGAAGCAATTCAGCTTTCAAATAGGGGTCACTGACCCCATTTAAAAAATGCTCTGACAGGCTACACGTTTTTTGTTATTGTTACTTTTTATTACTTGTCTTTCTATTCAGGTCCTCTCATATTTATATCCCAGTGTCTTATTTACATCAATGCGTGATTGCTAGGGTCATTTGGACCCTAGCAACCAGATTGCTGAAACGGCAAACTGGAGAGCTGCTGAATAAAAAGCTAAATAACTCAAAAACCTTCAATAACGAATGAAAACCAGTTGCAAATTGTCTCAGAATATCACGCTCTACATCATACTAAAATTTCATTTAAAGGGGAACAAACCCTTTAAGTGCCCCATGAGCAAGAAACACTATGTTTTTGACATGTTTTTTTTTTTATATTTTACTATTTTACTATCCATGTTTTGTTACTTTCCTGCGGTCCTCCTCGGCATGTTTTTTATTGCAAACACATTTGCATAGAGCTCAAAGGAACTGAGTGCATTCACACGCACATGTAGCTTAGAGAGAGAGACCGAATTCTATTAATTTGCTTATGAAAAACAGCTCTCCTGGGATAGAAATCAACCCATAATGCTTCAAATTTTTCCGTTCTGGTGGAAAACCCTGAAAAGGACAGTAATGTGCAGCTAATTCATTTTAGACCGACAAATGATCTTATTCCTTTTACAGACTGATCAATACCTTTAGCAAGAGTGCTGCCACCTTAGACTCACCCCCTCTCCTCCACTGCTGGTTTTATCACTGCATGTGAATTGGGATGGGTTTAATCTGTTATGTCCCGACATTGTCCCCTGCTCCACCCAAGCCTGATAAAAACCTGGCTGAGAAAAGTTTAATTGGTTGTTTCCCTTAACTTTTAGTATGTTATAGAATAGCCAATTCGAAGCCACTACAAATGTATTGTTTATTACTCTACTTTCTATTCAGGCCTCTCCTGTTCATATTCCAGTCTCTTATTCAAATCATTGCATGGTTGTTCGGACCCTAGCAACCAGATCGCTGCAATTGCAAACTGCAGAGCGGCGGAATAGAAAGCTAAATAATTAAAACAACCAATAATAAAAAATGAGAACCAATTGCAAATTGTCTCCAAAGTTCATTTAAAGATAATCAACCCCTTAAAGGGCATGTATGTTTTTGTGGTTAGCAGTAAGGATGTTGCTATGTTAAAATGGTTAGGGTAAAAGGGGTTAACAGTACATAATAGGGATTATTTACCTTATTCCTGAGCGCAAGGGGGTGCAAGGGTTTAACCCTTAGTGTTTCCTTAGCAAGTTCTTATATTCTGGGAAGGCTGTGCTTTTTAAGGTAACTTTTATTATGTTATAGAACGGCCAATTCTAAGCAACTTTTCAATTATTGATTTTTTGTTATAGTTTTATAGTTATTTGTCTTTTTCTTCTGACTCTTTGTAGCTTTCAAATGGGGGTCACTGACCCCATCTAAAAAACAAATGCTCTGCAAGGCTACAAATGTATTGTTATTGTTACTTTGTATTACTGATCCTTCTATTCAGGCTTCTCCTATTCATATTCCAGTCTCTTATTCAAATCAATGCATGGTTGCTAGGGTTATTTGGACCCTACTTACCAGATTGGTTAAAATGCAAATTGAAGAGCTGCTCAATAAAAAGATAAATAACTCCAAAACCTTCAATAATAAAAAATGAAAACCAATTGCAAATTGTCTCAGAATACCAGTCTCTACATGATATTAAAAGTTAACTCAAAGGTGAACAACCTCTTTAATGAGGCCTTTTGTTTTATGGGTAAATGAGGGTTCTTGTAATTACTTATTGTAGACATTGGAGGGCAGTGTGGGCAGGGTGTTTATTATGAACACATATTTATAACCATATTCCACTGGAAAGTGGTGGTCCCTCACTGTCACACAAGGGGGTAGCCCTGGGAAGCAAATCTAAAAAACTGAATGTTTCCTCTTTAGTCAATGCTTGGCGATCATTTAAGGGGACATGTAGCCACCCCAGGGTCTGTGCCTAGGGATGCACCATTAAGGCAGAGGCCCTCAGCAGCTGCCAGAGACATGTTAGTACAGTGGGTGGCTGAGCTGGCGGGTATGAAGAGTATTTTTGTGTTGTGGGTAAATATGACATCATATGTACCTGGAAGTGACATCACATCCAATCGAGGGTGTGACATCACTTCCGCAAAATGGGCGCTCGTGCCTAGGGTGATGTGAAATAGCTCACAGCGCTTTTGCCATTTCAAATAATATATATTTTTTTCTTTTAATTTTCTCATGGCATTTATCAGTTTTTGCACTTCAAATATCATGACTGTGTAAGTGGAGCTCCCCCTGCTGTTTTGTCCTGGTGGGACCTGAACCAAATGCAGGGAATGTGAATGTGGAAAGCAATGCTATTATACATGCAAAATCATTCTTTTGTATTCTAAATGTATTATCCTTATTAAAACGGGTATCCATGCAAAGGATTCATAAATACACAGAGCTGCCAATTTTTTTTTAAATATTGATATAGACAGTGAATGAAGTACCCCGTCTTGTAAAATATAAGGATATTATAAGTTACCAAGGAGTTTCATGACCATATAAAAACACGAGGCTGAAGGCTGAGTGTTTTTATACAGGTCATGGAACTCCAAGGTAACTTCTAATATCCTCATATTTTACAACTGGGGGTACTTTATTTATTATAATACACACGTTTTAGTGAGTCATGTGACAGAAATGACATCAGAACTCACCGTTTATAACTGATGACATCAGAACTCACCGTTTATAAGGATATTCATGGCTTTTGTGTATTATATATATATATATATATATATATATAAAATCAAAATCAGCACAGTGAAATGGTTATTGAATATAAATAACAGTATAAGAAGGATCTGCTCTTTCTCTTACACATTTCCTTATCCTTACAATGCTTGGCAGGACTTGCGGTGGCCAGTAAGAAACCATGAAAAGCGGTGGATCCCCTCAACCGCCGGCCTATGACACCCAGCAAGAGACCAGTGAGTTCATGGTTCTCCCCCCACAAGCACAGTCCACGGTGGTGAATATCCAGTCCTCTGAAAAGCCCCAAAGAGATTACCTGGTGTGGTCCATTTTCAATCTTATCCACTTCAATTTCTGCTGCTTGGGATTGCTCGCCCTTGTGTTTTCAGTCAAGGTAAGAACTGGCATCACATGCTGCCAATCTAGAGGGAATAGGTAATAGGGCTCATTTACAATGTATTATGTTTTTACTTTACAATACAGATTTTTTTCACACAATGCTGGCATTATACTACATTTAACTGCACTTTCATGCAATGGAGTCATAAATGTGCAAATCCCTATACAGGAACCATACTCAAGTAGGAGCACAGTGTGGCTCAGCATTAATAATAGTATAGAGCCCTATGGAGTGGAGCGGTACATTACTTGGAGAGGGGTTGGCATGCACTTTGGTAGCATGCCAACCATAGGGCATGCTCACAACTGTTGTAGCAGGAAACCTTTTTAGCTTTAGGCAGGGCCACCATCAGAGGAATTCAGGAGGTACAACAGGCAGAGGCCCCATGGCAGAGGGGTGCTTCAAAAGGGTGAATAGCATGTTAATCAAAGGGCAGGACTTGTAATGAGTAGGTGGGGTTTATGTTGACATAATTGGGTAGTGGCTCAGATGGATAAGGGGTGGATAAGGGGTGTGGCCTATAAGCAAGTTCATTTTTTTACATTATAGTCCCATTTATTTTACATTATAGTCCAATTTTCAGTGGGCAGAGGCCACCACACCAGAGGCCCAGGTAGTTAGTGGGGTAATAACTGGGGGGAATATGGGGGTATGGTAATATGGGGCTTGATCATTACTTATGGTAGCCCTGGCCCTGGCTATAGGTGCCCTTTAAAGGGAAAGTAAAGTCTAAAATAGAACAAGGCTAGAAATGCTGTATTTTGTATACTAAACATAAACATGAAGTTACTGCACCACAAGCCTAATCAAACAAATGATTTATGCTTTCAAAGTTGGCCACAGGGGGTCACCATCTTGTTACTTTGTTAAACATCTTTGCAAGACCAAGACTGTGCACATGCTCAGTGTGGTATGGGCTGCTTAGGGATCGTCATAAATGATCAAAACAGGGAAACAAACAAAGCTGCTTGAGTTCTGTATGACTGGGAAGGCAGGGGCTCCCCCTGCTGTTCATAAGTATGATTGTTTCCCTGCAGTTAGGGACCATCTGACAATGCCTATCAACAGCAGTAAATGCTGTCAAAATACTGAATGCACTTTCATAATGAAGAGGGATTGTACTTTTCAAAAAAGCGCAGCTCTGTATTGTCCTACTGCCATTACAGAAGATATCTCCTCCTCTTATCACAGTCACGGGACCGCAAGCAGCTCCGAGACACAAGTGGAGCCAAGCATTATGCCTCAACATCCCGATCTCTCAACATCGCCACCACTGTCCTCAGCATCCTCACTTTCACCATCGTCTTCATTCTTTTTTTTATGGGAATAGTGGGACAAGGCCATTAGGCACCGGCCCATTCGTTCTCTGATACAGATGGGTTACATGAGAGAAGGTGAAGCATGACGATCGTCATGGGATTGGCCTCATTTTAAACCTTGTATAATTTTACTATAAGCAGAGTTATTCTTTACCATTTCTTACGGTCTCTATTCTTGCTCTTCTCAGGCAGCAGGTTCCCACCATTATGATTGTTTTAGTTCTGCTTATTGCACCCCTCACACCATATCCCACCTACTTTACTATTGCAGAGACCATGTTATTTCTTTTATATGAATATTTTATTGGCAGCTATGTAATTACATTTAAACTGTTTTTTTATAGCTTCCCCTTATCATGCCAAAGATATAACCTCACCCATGAGCTGCACCATTTAATGTAGGTTAGTCTGCTGTTAATGGTGTGTGTTTATTTTGCTGTTTCCTTGTTGGAAGAGATGTGCCATGTTATCAATAAAGTACATTGTTTCTGAGTTTGTTTTCATACAAAAACCTTTAGTCAATATTTATGATATAATAAATAACAGAAAGGATCAGGAGAAAAGAAATAGTGTAGGGGGCCAGCCAGCAGGCCTGCCCAAAAATCAGCCAGATATCCATTGGGCAGAACTGATTTACATGTAGGGGCAAGAACTGTATCAGCAAAGGACCTGTATTGGCTGCAATTATGATCCAGTTGTTGGCCTGAGGGCACAATTATCACATCTGTCTGATATCATCCATCTCAAGTGGACAAAGCAGGGAAAGATCTACTCATTTGGCAATCATGCCAAACGAGAAGATCTTTAGGGGGCAGATTTATCATCGGTTGACTTAAAAGTTTTTTTATGGCCAAAACTGTCAAATTGCTGAAAATTTGATTTGTTTTTTAAAAAATTTGAATTTGATTTTCGAGATTTATCATATACTGGCCGTTTAAGCACTCAAATTCAACTATTCGCCACCTAAAATCTGCTGAATTGCTGTTTTAGTCAATGGGAGACTTCCTGGGATCAATTTGGAGTTGTTTACAGCCTTCCTGACATTTGAGGGGTTTTTTTCTGCGAAAAAAACTCAAATCAGGTTTTTAAAACGTAAATCGAATTTGATTCGGGTTTTTGGGTCGATCCTATTCCCCAGAGTTTTGAAAATTCTTTTTTTTTTTTTAATAAATTTCGATTTGGTCGAATTTTGATTTTTCTAAAAACTCACATGAACTCGAAATTTGACCTTTGATAAATGTGCCTCTAGCTATTACCATAATATGAATTTGGTCGATTACTGCCTTCTGGTGGAGAACAGCAGCAGTACAATGCCCCATCAACATGTTACCACTGCTCCTACTTTTGAATTAGTAATACACAGGTTCACCGGAGACTCACAAGACCAGTAGGCCTTTAGGGTACCCGGTTTCTTGGGTTTAATGGGTTTCAGGTAGATTCATAACTGCAACTTAAGCCCCTGCACCAGTCATGAAGGGATACTGTCATGGGAAAAAACATTTTTTTCAAAATGCATCAGTTAATAGTGCTGCTCCAGCAGAATTCTGCACTGAAATCCATTTCTCAAAAGTGCAAACCGATTTTTTTATATTCAATTTTGAAATCTGACATGGGGCTAGACATATTGTCAATTTCTCAGTTGCCCCAAGTCATGTGACTAAACTCAAATTTATCGGATTATCGAAATAAAACCAGCGCAGATCACAATGTCAAGAAACATCTTTAGGGACATCTGCCATTGACTTTTACATGACCTAGACTGGTTTTCAGAATTTTTAGCAGATTTGGGGTATAATAAATTGAGTGTAGAAAATCAGATGGCACACACTCCAACAATCATGCTAAATATTTGCAGTTTATTGAGATCTCCACACAACGTTTCGGAAGTACAAAGTCCTTTCTCAAGTGCTCGGAGTTTGTACTTCCGAAACGTTGTGTGGAGATCTCAATAAAGTGCAAATATTCAGCATGATTGTTGGAGTGTGTGCCATCTGATTTTCTACATTCTATGGATGATTGGAACCAAGGTTTGCAGCAAGGTTTCCAGATTGAGCGCCACAGGAATACAGTATATACACAGAATTTTTTACTACTCTGTATTATATAATAAATCGAGGTTTGATAAATAGGCCACTTAGTGCTTGTTTAAAAAACACTTCTCTCCAGGGTCTGGCAGTGCTCTACACCTCGCACCAGCTACAAAATGTCACTCTGAGAGCAGTGTAGCCCTGCCATACGGAAGTGTAGGTCCTGGGTAGCAATACCTGATTGCACCTGTGAATGAGGAGCAACTTAGGGGACAAGGAGGCAGAGCTGTCAACTCCCCCTATTTTATCATGAGTTTCCAGATTTTACGCTGAGTCCCCCATCACTTTCACACATTCCCTCAGTTTCTGACGATTTTGTATGACTGCACAGACTACTACATTGACTTCAGGAGATGTTCTGCGCATGCGAGTATCGTCACCTCCCATGACGTCACAAGCCCGGAAATGTTCTGTGACGCGCGTCTCCCCAGACAGCGTTACTGGAAAGTTGACAGCTCTGGGGTAGGGGATAGAGGATGTTTGGGACTACTGTGGATGTTAAAGGATCAGTAACACCAAAAAATGAAAGTGATTTAAAGTAATGAAAATATCATGTAGTGTCACAATGTACTGGTTAAACTGATGTGTTTGCAGTGGCGGAACTACCGGGGGAGCAGGGGGTGCGAGCGGGCTAGGGCCCGCACCCCCTCAGGGCCCCCCGGCAGTCCACGCGCCGCTTTGCGCCACTTATTCCCGGGCAGTTCCAGGTGTACGGAGGGGGGCGGGGGGCCCGGCTGCGCCCCCCTCTAGTTACATTTCTGTGTGTTTGCTTCAGAAACACTACTATAGTTCATATAAACAAGCTGCTGTGTAGCAATGGTGGAAATTGAAAAAATGCTATATGGCACAGTTTAAATAGTGGATAACAGATAACACCATTATGTTCTGCAGAGATTATCTGCTGTTTATATAAACAATAGTAGTGTTTCTGAAGCAAACACAGCAGTTTTACCAGTGCAGGGCAACACTGCATTATATTTTTATTACTTCAAAGGAGAAGGAAAGTGTTCTTGCACTTGGGGGTGCCAAATCTTAGGCACCCCCAAGTGATTGTATTGACTTACCTGAAACCCTGGGCCTGGGCTCCTATCAGCAGAAAACTGCACCAGCCAGGGGTTATACCAGTGAGCACCATGGAATGATCCACTTCCGTCTTCCTCTTTCTTCGCACGGCTGCGCATGCGCAGTAGAATAAAATGCCGAACTTTAACTAAAAAGTCAGCTATTTCTTTCTACTGTGCATGTGTCTGCCCCTGGAAATTTGAAGACAGCAGTTTTCTGCTGATAGGAGCACAGGCCCAGGGTCTACGGTGCCTTGCATGGGTCACTGGCACAACAGTCCTCGCCCAAAGCAGAGGCACCACCAGGTCTTTCCTAGTTGTGCCACCACAGACCTATGAGAAATATTTGGACTGTACATGCCCCATTTACTAACACTGCAGACATGAAGTGAGCCAGCACCCTGAAGCTACAAACCAGCTGGTGTGTCTTACACCCAATTTATGGTTGTGAGGGACTGAGAGAAGAAGAAAGAATCTGAAGCACTAGTCTGTGTATGGCCCCATTTATATGCACTTTAACTCTGGGGCATTTTACTAGACATTCAGTCTGACTTTACATCTTTTCATATGCCCCCCCCCCCTCAACACACACACACTGTCTGTCTCTGCCCCCCCCTTCACTGCTGTCAGACTATCAGATCAATGTCTAATTAAATCTACAGTCCCAAAATCAACCCTTTAAGCAATGCAAAGGAATAAGTGCCACCATGTCATTTAAGGGCAGCTTTGTGCCCCTTGCAGTCTGTTATGTGGGCAGAGAGCACTAAACAAAGCCTATTGTGCAGCCTGCAGATTGCTTCATAGATTTCCTGACATATCCTGACATTTAAGGTGGCCATAGACACACAGATCCTATCGTACGAATCTAGGATTCGTACGATTTTCGGATCGTGTGTGACGTGTGCCGACATCTTTTGTCCGGCGGAGATCGGTCGATCAACGTTTGGTCGATCGGTCGGGTTTGATTTTGACCCGACCAATCCCGCCGGAGCCCACGGCACATCGTAATCAGATTGTTCGGCCATACGGCCAAACAATCATATTATCTCTGATATAGCCATGCTCGTTAATGGCATATCGGGGAAAGATCCTCTCATTTGGCGATGTTGCCAAACGAGCGGATCTTTGCGTCTATGGCCACCTTTAGAGGGAGCTGCACTTTACTTGTTAAACAGCACTTTGCAGGACAAGTGGGGCACAAGTGTTAGGGTGACGTTACTGTGGACAGTATCCCTTTAATAAAACAGTATTTTTAAATATAACTACTGATAGTGTGTCTGATTGGATATTCCCATACTGGGAGGTACTGTGCTCTCACACAAACCAAGGACACACACACACGCAAACTTGCTAGGTTACATCAGCCAATGAGTGGACTGCTGTTGCTCGCACACTTTTTATTTCAGTCAGGCAAGAGATTGGAGAGAGAAAGAAATATTCTGAGATAAAAGGCTGACAAGTACTGATATTTATTTACCAATTTGATATTGTTCTTTAATAGGTCACATATTAGCATATCAATTATCTGTAGTACAGTGCTGTGAATAGGATGTGCCAGGGGTGAGGGTACGGTGCTGTGAAAGGGAAATGCCACTAAGTGAGGGTACGGTACTGTGAGTGGGATTGCCAGGGGGTGAGGGTACGGTGCTGTGAATGGGATGTGCCACTAAGTAAGGGTACGGTGCTGTAATTGGGATGTGCCAGGGGGTGAGGGTACAGTGGTGTGAATGGGATGTGCCACTAAGTGAGGGTACGGTGCTTTGAGTGGGATGTGCCACTAAGTGAGGGTACAGTGCTGTGAATGGGATGTGCCACTAAGTGAGGGTACAGTGCTGTGAGTGGGATGTGCCACTAAGTGAGGGTACGGTGCTGTGAGTGGGATGTGCCACTAAGTGAGGGTACGGTGCTGTGAATGGGATGTGCCACTAAGTGAGGGTACAGTGCTGTAAGTGGGATGTGCCACTAAGTGAGGGTACGGTGCTGTGAGTGGGATGTGCCAGAGGGTGAGGGTACGGTGCTGTGAGTGGGATGTGCCAGAGGGTGAGGGTACGGTGCTGTGAGTGGGTTGTGCCACTAAGTGAGTGTATTGTGCTGTGGAAGTGGATGCTATAGGGTGAGAGCTGTGCCAGACATAAAGGAAAAAGTTATTGGAATGTGGTATTTGATTTTTGGGAACATTGTTTTAAAGGCAAAAAAAGCTAATACCTTATTCTGTCTTAGTATTTTGGAGTAACATTTGTACAGGTACTGGTTTTGTTGAACAACATTTTTTTTACATTTTAAAATCATTGTTTTGATTTAAAATTTTGAGTTTAACTCACAACAAATACATTTATATGTTTTTCATTATTATCTATTCTTAAATGGAAAGTTCCAGCACCAGATTTGTTGTTTTTCGTGTCGAGAGTTAATAAATCAACCCCCCCCCAATACTTCTGTGCCCATTATACACTTATACCTGAGCCTTCATATCTATATGCCGGACCATGACGTTCACTTGTTTATATTCAGGTTAAGTTAACTCTTAGTATATTATAGAATCGCTAAGTCTAAGCAACTTTTCAATTGGCCTCCATTATTTAGTTATTTTATAGTTTTTGGCTTATTTGACTTTTTCTTCTGACTCTTTCCAGCTTCCAAATGGGGGTCGCTGACCCTGTTTAAAAACAAATGCTCTGTAATGCTACAAATGTATTGTCATTGCTATTTTTTATTACTCATCCATCTATTCAGTCCCTCTCCTATTCATATTCCAGTGTCTTAATCAAATCAATGCATGGTTGCTAGGGTCATTTAGACCCTGGCAACCAGATTGCTGAAATTGCAAACTGGAGAACTGCCGAATAAAAAACTAAATAACTCAAAAGCCACAAATAATAAAAAATGAAAACAAATTACAAATTGTCACAGAATATCACTCTCTATGTTGTACTAAAAGTTATTTTAAAGGTGTAGAACCTCTTTAATTTTTAAACATTATAGGTCCCAGGCTTCTGCTTGGTCCCTAGGGACAGGTTATGAAACCCTTTTCTTAGCTCAGTGCCTGATGGACGATTATCACTAAAATCAGTGAGGGGGCCACTCTGTTTGGTTACAGTCACTGGTATAATCAGAGGGGAGCAGATTGTAATTAGTGCCCCCATCAGTACTCCCAGGGCCCCCCAGTTATTAGTTTAGGTGCTGCAATAAGAAGTTTGGAATGTAAAAGTTCAGCCATTAGAAAGAAACCTTGACTATGTCAGACTGGATCAGTTCCAGAACCCTTTTCCATGAAGCTGCAAAAACAGAGCAGAAAAGTAGTTTCTTGGAGACATGAATCTGAAGCACTAGTCTGTGTATGGCCCCATTTATATGCACTTTAACTCTGGGGCATTTTACTAGACATTCAGTCTGACTTTACATCTTTGCATGTGCCCCCCCCCCCCAAACATTCACTTCTTGCCCCTCTCTATCGCTCCTCCCCTTCACTGTCTCTCTGCCCCCCCAAACATTCACTTCTTGCCCCTCTCTATCGCTCCTCCCCTTCACTGTGTCTCTGCCCCCCCAAACATTCACTTCTTGCCCCTCTCTATCTCTCCTCCCCTTCACTGTCTCTCTGCCCCTCCAAACATTCACTTCTTGCCCCTCTCTATCGCTCCTCCCCTTCACTGTCTGTTTCTGCCCCCCCCCAAACATTCACTTCTTGCCCCTCTCTATCTCTCCTCCCCTTCACTGTGTCTCTGCCCCCCCCCAAACATTCACTTCTTGCCCCTCTCTATCTCTCCTCCCCTTCACTGTCTGTCTCTGCCCCCCCAAACATTCACTTCTTGCCCCTCTCTATCTCTCCGCCACCACACTGTCTGTCTCTGCCCCCTGTCTGTCTCTGATAACTTTTAGTATGTTATAAATGGCCAATTCTAAGCAACTTTTCAATTGGTTTTCATTATTTATTTTTTTATAGTTTTGCAGTTATTTGCCGTTTTCTTTGGACTTTTTGCAGCTTTCAAATGGGCATCGCTGACCCCTTCTAAAAAACAAATGCTCTATAAGGCTACACATTCATTGTTATTGCTACTTTTTATTACTCCTGTCTATTTAGGTCTCTCCTATTCGTATTCCAGTCTCTTATTCAAATCAATGCATGGTTGCTAGGGGAATTGGGACAGTAGCTGCCAGATTGCTTAAACTACAAATTGAAGAGCCACTGAATAAAAAGTTAAATAACTCAAGAACCTTTAATAATAAAAAATGAAAACCAATTGCAAACTGGCATATAGTATCACTCTCTACATCATACTAAAAGTTATCTCAAAGGCGAACAACTGTTTAATAAAACGTTATTATATTTTATGTTTACCACCTCTTTAATGCAGGTATGGGATCTTTTATCCCGAAACCTGTTATCCAGAAAGCTCAGAATTATGAAAAGGGATTCTCCCATAGACTTCATTTTATCAAAATATTACAAATTTGTAAAAAATTATTCCCTTTTCTCTGTAATAGTAAAACAGTAGCTTGTACTTAAAGGAGAAGTAAACTTTTAAAATAAAAACCCTTTTTTTTTTTTAATCACCACAAGCAATTGTATAGGCTATGATACATCAATACATAATTGGGGGTACCTTTTATCCGCAGATCAAATCACACTTTGCAGCACCTCTCTCTGAAAGGCGCCATGTTTGAAAAATTTCTGGTAGAGCTTCAGCCCCTCCCACAACTGCACATACTGCAACAAACTTGAATGCCATAACAGACTGCCCTTCTAAAGGTGGCCATACACGGATAGATCCGCTCGTTTGGCGATGTCGCCAAACGAGCGGATCTCCCTCCGATATGCCCACCTTGAGGTGAGCAATATCGGGCTGATCCGATCGTGGGCCCTAGGGCCCAACGATCGGATCCTAGCGTTCGCCAAACGGGCGGTCGGATCGCGGGACCGCATCAACGAACAGATGCGGCCGCGATCCGACGGGATTTTTAATCCCATCCGATCGAGATCTGGCCGACTTTCGGCCAGATCTCGATCGGGGAAGCCCGTCGGGGGCCCCCATACACGGGCCAATAAGCTGCCGACTCGGTCTGTCGGCAGCTTTTATCGGCCCGTGTATGGCCACCTTAACAGAATAGTAAGCCAGATAACCAACATCACTATCAATTACATGCACAAATCCCTGAACCTTTACTATCATTTACAAATGCCATAACATACTGCCAATCTGAATCTAACATGTTCAAAGTCAACTCTGCCCTAAATGATTAGTAAGCCAGTTCCCCCAGTATCACTAACAATTTCTTGCATAAGTCCCTGAACATTCACTGTAATGTACAACTCCCAGAACAGGCTGCCATTCTGATTCTAACAGATTAAAATCCCCATCTGCCATTCTTACTGATAATAAATCAACCCCCCCCCCAAGCCTCATCAACAATCTCTTGCACAACCGACCCCACCCCAAAACCCTCACAACTACCAGTACTATAACAATTACACAAACATTCACACAAATAGATCAGGACATCACACAAAGGAAACTCTGAATGAGCTACTTACACTCTTCTAGTTAATCTATGTCAGTGTGCATAAATGGAAAAACAAAAAATGAAATCGCTTTGTGCATAAAATGATCAGTAAATAAGACAAAGGGACACATGAATGAGTTAATCAAACTCAGTAAACAGTTAAACACAAATCACATTTATTCTTTACATAACTAGAGGGCAGATCAGGCATAACAATCAATAGCATTTTAAAATATATTATAAATTGAGAAAAGGCTGTTAATTTACCTACAGTGCATTAGCAGTATCAGAGAAGTCTTCCAGCTCTTCCACCAAGTGCTGCTATGATCTAGAATGAACCAGAACGAGCAGGGAGTGCATGTGAGGAGAAAAAAGAAAAGCTGCTGCACACACTGGCCCCTCCTCCCTGCTATGACACAGTATGCAA
This sequence comes from Xenopus laevis, assembly GCF_017654675.1. Classification (NCBI taxonomy): domain Eukaryota; kingdom Metazoa; phylum Chordata; class Amphibia; order Anura; family Pipidae; genus Xenopus; species Xenopus laevis. The sequence continues at coordinate 15,828,890 of NC_054377.1, read as the reverse complement.
ATGATCTCCGACTAGTCAGAGAGATAAGGAGAGCTCAGTAAGCTTAGGGGCGGGGCTTCACTCTGCACCAGGAAAAAGGGGAAAGAAGCTGCTGACAACGCTGGAACCAGAGCAGACTGGCAGCAGGGACTAAGGTACATTAATCTGCGGGGCTGTTTAGAGAAAATTTATAGATAGAAAAAAAAACGTTTACTTATTCTTTAACTAAAATATAATAAATGCTTATTGGAAGCAAAACCATCCGATTGGGTTTATTTAATGTTTACATGATTTTCTAGTAGACTTAAAGGGGTGGTTCACCTTCAAGTTAACTTTTAGTATACTATAGAATGGCTAGTTCTAAGCGAACTTTTAACTGGTCTTCATTACATATTTTTTATAGTTTTTGATTGATTTGCCTTTTTCTTCTGACTCTTATCAGCTTTCAAATGGGGGTCATTGACCCCATCTAAAAAACAAACGCTCTGTAAGACTTCAAATGTATTGTTATTGACACTTTTTATTACTCATCTTTCTATTCAGGCCTCTCCTATTCATATTCCAGTCTCTTGTTCAAATCAATGCATGGTTTCTAGGGTAATTGGGACCCTAGCAACCAGATTGCTGTAATTGCAAACTAGAAACTGCTAAATAAAAAGCTAAATAACTTAAAATACACAAATAATGAAAACCAATTTCAATAGTTTCAGAATATCACTCTCTACATCATACTAAAAGTTAATTCAAAGGTGAACAACCCCTTTAAAGTATGAAGATCCAAATTACAGAAAGATCCATTATCCAGAAAACCCCAGGTTTCAAGCATTCTGGATAACAGGCCCCATACCTGTATCTAGCTGATTTTAGGGCAGATATTGGTTTGACCCATAAATGGGCCAGTAAGCTGCCAACAATGTCTAGAGTTACTAAATTGGCAGCATACATTAGCCTGTGAATGGACATTTTAACACTAAAAAAACAGAACACCCTGTTAAATAAATGACTGTTAAAATTATCTGTGCTCTGTGGAAGATCACGTTCTTTCTGTGGATGGCTTTTTGCTGTTCCTGGGAAAACATGTTCTCAGTGTCCCCCTGCTCTTGTCTGCTCACTCTCAAACAAGTCTGCATTAATCTGTATAATTTTATTATAGGAAAATTGTTTTTTATCTGCCACTGCTATTTGCTGTCATCCAGTGGACAACAATGTTGGACAAACATTATCTCCAACGGAAAGGTAGTGGCAGCAAAAATGCTCCATGTGTCTTTGCCATAACTT